>NW_027253150.1:0-730000 GCF_044704955.1 Pristiophorus japonicus | reverse complement strand
ACACAGCTCTGTGTAGAGAGAGAGAGAGGCAGAGACCGAGCGACACAGATAGATTTCACAATTTCATTTCATTATCGGTTCAGAGTGACACATAATTACAGAAAATTGTTGATTCAACCGATGAAAATCGGACATCACTGATCAGAATGGGAGGAAATCTGTGTTAAAATAAATAGAAACCAGGAGTGGGGAAGAACCCACGGTGGAAAACCCTTTGAAGTTTAAGGCCAACGACATAACCACTCGGTTATCCTGGCCCTGTGAGAGCTTGGATTCTGTCTCTGTGACAAACTGGGCTTCAACACCAACCCCACATACAAGCACATGCACATAGTCTTTTAGTGAGCATTTACGAACATTTTGAGGAATATTGACACGGGGGCAACTCTCCTACTCTGTTTCGAGTAATGCTCTGGGACCTTCATATCCACCCGAGGGTGCAGACGGAGCTTCAATTTAACATTTCATCCGAAAGTCAACAGCTTCAACATTGCAAAATTCCCCAAGTGCAGCACTTGAGTGTTAGCCAAGATGATATGCTCAAGTCCAAGGAATGCGACTTGAAGACACAAACTCCTGATTCAGTCGAGAATGCTGCCACTGAAACAAAGCCGATACAAAAGTTCACAACCGTATTATTTTCCCCAAGTCTTTTTTATAAGTTCCAGGACATACCAAATTCATGGTGATGATTTCCACAGACAGTTGCACATACACAGAGACAAAAATAGAGATAGACAGACACAGAGACACAGATAACCAAAAATTTACACGCACCAACGGGCATGCACAGCTGCCTTAGACATCTCGAGGGATAGACAGGCTGAATCACTGTCGCAACTATGACTGATTGTTGCGATTTTTTAATCGGATGTATCGTGAATATTGCAGATTAATAAAATTGAGAACAAATGTCAGTGTTGAAAGGTGTGGGACGTTATTCCAATTATCACATGATCAGTTTGGTAGCGAACTGGTTAAATTGTGAAATGGAATGAAAAATGCTGAGAACCGTAGTCGACAGGATTCGAAGCTACGCGGGAAAATCCCAATGGATTTCTAGTCCATCGCCTTAACCACTCGGCCACGACTACTGTGTCGCTGGCTTTTTAAACGTTACTCAGAAAAAACTCAGTCATCCATCTCTGTGCAGCAGACGGCCAAAGAATCCTGAAAAAGTCTCCGTTTGCAAAAAATCTGGAAGAGGCAAACTCCTCCACATGTATTTTCACAGTTCGATTTCGCTCTGGAATTTTTAATATGTATCTACCAAGAAACAGAAGTAAAAATCAACATTTTGAAACATCTGCCTCCCCGTCGGGGAATTGAACCCCGGTCTCCCGCGTGACAGGTGGGGATACTTACCACTATACTAACGAGGAACTGACGGATAGCTGCTCTGTCGGAGCAGGAATCGAGCTGTGAACAGAACTGGACACCATGAGAAGTCGACAGACACATTGAGAGACAGATACAAACCGACAAACAGGGAGAGACAGACACCGAGATAGAGACAACGAGAGACAGAAAGTGTGAGACTGAGAAGGAGAGGCAGATTGGGTGAGAAAAAGACTCAAACACATACAGAGACAGAGATTTGTGTGTTTGATCTATTAAGAGAGAAAGGGAAAGAGTGAGAGAAAGACAATGATAAAGACAGTGACAAGGAGAGAGACAGAGAGAGAGAAAGAGACAGAGACTAAAACAGAAAATGATGGAAACACTTCTCAGGTTAGAGGCAGGGACTAACAGAGACAGGCAAAGAAATGGACAGACCGAAATGATGGGAAAGAGAGAGCCAGTCAGACAAAGAATCTGAGAGAATCCCATTGGAACAGACGTGGGCACCGTGAGAAAGAGACAGATTGAGAGACTGAGACAAACGGAGAAACAGGGACAGACAGAGTGAGTCAGACTGAGAGAGACAAAGACTCAGACATACAAACACATACACAGCTCTGTGTAGAGAGAGAGAGAGGCAGAGACCGAGCGACACAGATACATTTCACAATTTCATTTCATTATCGGTTCAGAGTGACACATAGTTACAGAAAATTGTTGATTCAACCGATGAAAATCGGACATCACTGATCAGAATGGGAGGAAATCTGTGTTAAAATAAATAGAAACCAGGAGTGGGGAAGAACCCACGGTGGAAAACCCTTTGAAGTTTAAGGCCAACGACATAACCACTCGGTTATCCTGGCCCTGTGAGAGCTTGGATTCTGTCTCTGTGACAAACTGGGCTTCAACACCAACCCCACATACAAACACATGCACATAGTCTTTTAGTGAGCATTTACGAACATTTTGAGGAATATTGACACGGGGGCAACTCTCCTACTCTGTTTCGAGTAATGCTCTGGGACCTTCATATCCACCCGAGGGTGCAGACGGAGCTTCAATTTAACATTTCATCCGAAAGTCAACAGCTTCAACATTGCAAAATTCCCCAAGTGCTGCACTTGAGTGTTAGCCAAGATGATATGCTCAAGTCCAAGGAGTGCGACTTGAAGACACAAACTCCTGATTCAGTCGAGAATGATGCCACTGAACCAAAGCCGATACAAAAGTTCACAACCGTATTATTTTCCCCAAGTCTTTTTTATAAGTTCCAGGACATACCAAATTCATGGTGATGATTTCCACAGACAGTTGCACATACACAGAGACAAAAATAGAGATAGACAGACACAGAGACACAGATAACCAAAAATCTACACGCACCAACGGCCATGCACAGCTGCCTTAGACATCTCGAGGGATAGACAGGCTGAATCACTGTCGCAACTATGACTGATTGTTGCGATTTTTTAATCGGATGTATCGTGAATATTGCAGATTAATAAAATTGAGAACAAATGTCAGTGTTGAAAGGTGTGGGACGTTATTCCAATTATCACATGATCAGTTTGGTAGCGAACTGGTTAAATTGTGAAATGGAATGAAAAATGCTGAGAATCGTAGTCGACAGGATTCGAACCTACGCGGGAAAATCCCAATGGATTTCTAGTCCATCGCCTTAACCACTCGGCCACGGCTACTGTGTCGCTGGCTTTTTAAACGTTACTCAGAAAAAACTCAGTCATCCATCTCTGTGCAGCAGACGGCCAAAGAATCCTGAAAAAGTCTCCGTTTGCAAAAAATCTGGAAGAGGCAAACTCCTCCACATGTATTTTCACAGTTCGATTTCGCTCTGGAATTTTTAATATGTATCTACCAAGAAACAGAAGTAAAAATCAACATTTTGAAACATCTGCCTCCCCGTCGGGGAATTGATCCCCGGTCTCCCGCGTGACAGGCGAGGATACTTACCACTATACTAACGAGGAACTGACGGATAGCTGCTCTGTCGGAGCAGGAATCGAGCTGTGAACAGAACTGGACACCATGAGAAGTCGACAGACACATTGAGAGACAGAGACAAACCGACAAACAGGGAGAGACAGACACCGAGATAGAGACAACGAGAGACAGAAAGTGTGAGACTGAGAAGGAGAGGCAGATTGGGTGAGAAAAAGACTCAAACACATACAGAGACAGAGATTTGTGTGTTTGATCTATTAAGAGTGAAAGGGAAAGAGTGAGAGAAAGACAATGATAAAGACAGTGACAAGGAGAGAGACAGATAGAGAGAAAGAGATAGAGACTAAAACAGAAAATGATGGAAATACTTCTCAGGTTAGAGGCAGGGACTAACAGAGACAGGCAAAGAAATGGACAGACCGAAATGATGGGAAAGAGAGAGCCAGTCAGACAAAGAATCTGAGAGAATCCCATTGGAACAGACGTGGGCACCGTGAGAAAGAGACAGATTGAGAGACTGAGACAAACGGAGAAACAGGGACAGACAGAGTGAGTCAGACTGAGAGAGACAAAGACTCAGACATACAAACACATACACAGCTCTGTGTAGAGAGAGAGAGAGGCAGAGACCGAGCGACACAGATACATTTCACAATTTCATTTCATTATCGGTTCAGAGTGACACATAGTTACAGAAAATTGTTGATTCAACCGATGAAAATCGGACATCACTGATCAGAATGGGAGGAAATCTGTGTTAAAATAAATAGAAACCAGGAGTGGGGAAGAACCCACGGTGGAAAACCCTTTGAAGTTTAAGGCCAACGACATAACCACTCGGTTATCCTGGCCCTGTGAGAGCTTGGATTCTGTCTCTGTGACAAACTGGGCTTCAACACCAACCCCACATACAAACACATGCACATAGTCTTTTAGTGAGCATTTACGAACATTTTGAGGAATATTGACACGGGGGCAACTCTCCTACTCTGTTTCGAGTAATGCTCTGGGACCTTTCATATCCACCCGAGGGTGCAGACGGAGCTTCAATTTAACATTTCATCCGAAAGTCAACAGCTTCAACATTGCAAAATTCCCCAAGTGCTGCACTTGAGTGTTAGCCAAGATGATATGCTCAAGTCCAAGGAGTGCGACTTGAAGACACAAACTCCTGATTCAGTCGAGAATGCTGCCACTGAACCAAAGCCGATACAAAAGTTCACAACCGTATTATTTTCCCCAAGTCTTTTTTATAAGTTCCAGGACATACCAAATTCATGGTGATGATTTCCACAGACAGTTGCACATACACAGAGACAAAAATAGAGATAGACAGACACAGAGACACAGATAACCAAAAATTTACACGCACCAACGGCCATGCACAGCTGCCTTAGACATCTCGAGGGATAGACAGGCTGAATCACTGTCGCAACTATGACTGATTGTTGCGATTTTTTAATCGGATGTATCGTGAATATTGCAGATTAATAAAATTGAGAACAAATGTCAGTGTTGAAAGGTGTGGGACGTTATTCCAATTATCACATGATCAGTTTGGTAGCGAACTGGTTAAATTGTGAAATGGAATGAAAAATGCTGAGAATCGTAGTCGACAGGATTCGAACCTTCGCGGGAAAATCCCAATGGATTTCTAGTCCATCGCCTTAACCACTCGGCCACGGCTACTGTGTCGCTGGCTTTTTAAACGTTACTCAGAAAAAACTCAGTCATCCATCTCTGTGCAGCAGACGGCCAAAGAATCCTGAAAAAGTCTCCGTTTGCAAAAAATCTGGAAGAGGCAAACTCCTCCACATGTATTTTCACAGTTCGATTTCGCTCTGGAATTTTTAATATGTATCTACCAAGAAACAGAAGTAAAAATCAACATTTTGAAACATCTGCCTCCCCGTCGGGGAATTGAACCCCGGTCGCCCGCGTGACAGGCGGGGATACTCACCACTATACTAACGAGGAACTGACGGATCGCTCCTCTGTCGGAGCAGGAATCGAGCTGTGAACAGAACTGGACACCATGAGAAGTCGACAGACACATTGAGAGACAGAGACAAACCGACAAACAGGGAGAGACAGACACCGAGATAGAGACAACGAGAGACAGAAAGTGTGAGACTGAGAAGGAGAGGCAGATTGGGTGAGAAAAAGACTCAAACACATACAGAGACAGAGATTTGTGTGTTTGATCTATTAAGAGAGAAAGGGAAAGAGTGAGAGAAAGACAATGATAAAGACAGTGACAAGGAGAGAGACAGATAGAGAGAAAGAGATAGAGACTAAAACAGAAAATGATGGAAATACTTCTCAGGTTAGAGGCAGGGACTAACAGAGACAGGCAAAGAAATGGACAGACCGAAATGATGGGAAAGAGAGAGCCAGTCAGACAAAGAATCTGAGAGAATCCCATTGGAACAGACGTGGGCACCGTGAGAAAGAGACAGATTGAGAGACTGAGACAAACGGAGAAACAGGGACAGACAGAGTGAGTCAGACTGAGAGAGACAAAGACTCAGACATACAAACACATGCACAGCTCTGTGTAGCGAGAGAGAGAGGCAGAGACCGAGCGACACAGATACATTTCACAATTTCATTTCATTATCGGTTCAGAGTGACACATAGTTACAGAAAATTGTTGATTCAACCGATGAAAATCGGACATCACTGATCAGAATGGGAGGAAATTTGTGTTAAAATAAATAGAAACCAGGAGTGGGGAAGAACCCACGGTGGAAAACCCTTTGAAGTTTAAGGCCAACGACATAACCACTCGGTTATCCTGGCCCTGTGAGAGCTTGGATTCTGTCTCTGTGACAAACTGGGCTTCAACCCCAGCCCCACATACAAACACATGCACATAGTCTTTTAGTGAGCATTTACGAACATTTTGAGGAATATTGACACGGGGGCAACTCTCCTACTCTGTTTCGAGTAATGCTCTGGGACCTTTCATATCCACCCGAGGGTGCAGACGGAGCTTCAATTTAACATTTCATCCGAAAGTCAACAGCTTCAACATTGCAAAATTCCCCAAGTGCTGCACTTGAGTGTTAGCCAAGATGATATGCTCAAGTCCAAGGAGTGCGACTTGAAGACACAAACTCCTGATTCAGTCGAGAATGCTGCCACTGAACCAAAGCCGATACAAAAGTTCACAACCGTATTATTTTCCCCAAGTCTTTTTTATAAGTTCCAGGACATACCAAATTCATGGTGATGATTTCCACAGACAGTTGCACATACACAGAGACAAAAATAGAGATAGACAGACACAGAGACACAGATAACCAAAAATTTACACGCACCAACGGGCATGCACAGCTGCCTTAGACATCTCGAGGGATAGACAGGCTGAATCACTGTCGCAACTATGACTGATTGTTGCGATTTTTTAATCGGATGTATCGTGAATATTGCAGATTAATAAAATTGAGAACAAATGTCAGTGTTGAAAGGTGTGGGACGTTATTCCAATTATCACATGATCAGTTTGGTAGCGAACTGGTTAAATTGTGAAATGGAATGAAAAATGCTGAGAATCGTAGTCGACAGGATTCGAACCTACGCGGGAAAATCCCAATGGATTTCTAGTCCATCGCCTTAACCACTCGGCCACGACTACTGTGTCGCTGGCTTTTTAAACGTTACTCAGAAAAAACTCAGTCATCCATCTCTGTGCAGCAGACGGCCAAAGAATCCTGAAAAAGTCTCCGTTTGCAAAAAATCTGGAAGAGGCAAACTCCTCCACATGTATTTTCACAGTTCGATTTCGCTCTGGAATTTTTAATATGTATCTACCAAGAAACAGAAGTAAAAATCAACATTTTGAAACATCTGCCTCCCCGTCGGGGAATTGAACCCCGGTCGCCCGCGTGACAGGCGGGGATACTCACCACTATACTAACGAGGAACTGACGGATCGCTCCTCTGTCGGAGCAGGAATCGAGCTGTGAACAGAACTGGACACCATGAGAAGTCGACAGACACATTGAGAGACAGAGACAAACCGACAAACAGGGAGAGACAGACACCGAGATAGAGACAACGAGAGACAGAAAGTGTGAGACTGAGAAGGAGAGGCAGATTGGGTGAGAAAAAGACTCAAACACATACAGAGACAGAGATTTGTGTGTTTGATCTATTAAGAGAGAAAGGGAAAGAGTGAGAGAAAGACAATGATAAAGACAGTGACAAGGAGAGAGACAGATAGAGAGAAAGAGATAGAGACTAAAACAGAAAATGATGGAAATACTTCTCAGGTTAGAGGCAGGGACTAACAGAGACAGGCAAAGAAATGGACAGACCGAAATGATGGGAAAGAGAGAGCCAGTCAGACAAAGAATCTGAGAGAATCCCATTGGAACAGACGTGGGCACCGTGAGAAAGAGACAGATTGAGAGACTGAGACAAACGGAGAAACAGGGACAGACAGAGTGAGTCAGACTGAGAGAGACAAAGACTCAGACATACAAACACATGCACAGCTCTGTGTAGCGAGAGAGAGAGGCAGAGACCGAGCGACACAGATACATTTCACAATTTCATTTCATTATCGGTTCAGAGTGACACATAGTTACAGAAAATTGTTGATTCAACCGATGAAAATCGGACATCACTGATCAGAATGGGAGGAAATTTGTGTTAAAATAAATAGAAACCAGGAGTGGGGAAGAACCCACGGTGGAAAACCCTTTGAAGTTTAAGGCCAACGACATAACCACTCGGTTATCCTGGCCCTGTGAGAGCTTGGATTCTGTCTCTGTGACAAACTGGGCTTCAACCCCAGCCCCACATACAAACACATGCACATAGTCTTTTAGTGAGCATTTACGAACATTTTGAGGAATATTGACACGGGGGCAACTCTCCTACTCTGTTTCGAGTAATGCTCTGGGACCTTTCATATCCACCCGAGGGTGCAGACGGAGCTTCAATTTAACATTTCATCCGAAAGTCAACAGCTTCAACATTGCAAAATTCCCCAAGTGCTGCACTTGAGTGTTAGCCAAGATGATATGCTCAAGTCCAAGGAGTGCGACTTGAAGACACAAACTCCTGATTCAGTCGAGAATGCTGCCACTGAACCAAAGCCGATACAAAAGTTCACAACCGTATTATTTTCCCCAAGTCTTTTTTATAAGTTCCAGGACATACCAAATTCATGGTGATGATTTCCACAGACAGTTGCACATACACAGAGACAAAAATAGAGATAGACAGACACAGAGACACAGATAACCAAAAATTTACACGCACCAACGGGCATGCACAGCTGCCTTAGACATCTCGAGGGATAGACAGGCTGAATCACTGTCGCAACTATGACTGATTGTTGCGATTTTTTAATCGGATGTATCGTGAATATTGCAGATTAATAAAATTGAGAACAAATGTCAGTGTTGAAAGGTGTGGGACGTTATTCCAATTATCACATGATCAGTTTGGTAGCGAACTGGTTAAATTGTGAAATGGAATGAAAAATGCTGAGAATCGTAGTCGACAGGATTCGAACCTACGCGGGAAAATCCCAATGGATTTCTAGTCCATCGCCTTAACCACTCGGCCACGACTACTGTGTCGCTGGCTTTTTAAACGTTACTCAGAAAAAACTCAGTCATCCATCTCTGTGCAGCAGACGGCCAAAGAATCCTGAAAAAGTCTCCGTTTGCAAAAAATCTGGAAGAGGCAAACTCCTCCACATGTATTTTCACAGTTCGATTTCGCTCTGGAATTTTTAATATGTATCTACCAAGAAACAGAAGTAAAAATCAACATTTTGAAACATCTGCCTCCCCGTCGGGGAATTGAACCCCGGTCTCCCGCGTGACAGGCGGGGATACTTACCACTATACTAACGAGGAACTGACGGATAGCTGCTCTGTCGGAGCAGGAATCGAGCTGTGAACAGAACTGGACACCATGAGAAGTCGACAGACACATTGAGAGACAGATACAAACCGACAAACAGGGAGAGACAGACACCGAGATAGAGACAACGAGAGACAGAAAGTGTGAGACTGAGAAGGAGAGGCAGATTGGGTGAGAAAAAGACTCAAACACATACAGAGACAGAGATTTGTGTGTTTGATCTATTAAGAGTGAAAGGGAAAGAGTGAGAGAAAGACAATGATAAAGACAGTGACAAGGAGAGAGACAGATAGAGAGAAAGAGATAGAGACTAAAACAGAAAATGATGGAAATACTTCTCAGGTTAGAGGCAGGGACTAACAGAGACAGGCAAAGAAATGGACAGACCGAAATGATGGGAAAGAGAGAGCCAGTCAGACAAAGAATCTGAGAGAATCCCATTGGAACAGACGTGGGCACCGTGAGAAAGAGACAGATTGAGAGACTGAGACAAACGGAGAAACAGGGACAGACAGAGTGAGTCAGACTGAGAGAGACAAAGACTCAGACATACAAACACATACACAGCTCTGTGTAGAGAGAGAGAGAGGCAGAGACCGAGCGACACAGATACATTTCACAATTTCATTTCATTATCGGTTCAGAGTGACACATAGTTACAGAAAATTGTTGATTCAACCGATGAAAATCGGACATCACTGATCAGAATGGGAGGAAATCTGTGTTAAAATAAATAGAAGCCAGGAGTGGGGAAGAACCCACGGTGGAAAACCCTTTGAAGTTTAAGGCCAACGACATAACCACTCGATTATCCTGGCCCTGTGAGAGCTTGGATTCTGTCTCTGCGACAAACTGGGCTTCAACACCAACCCCACATACAAACACATGCACATAGTCTTTTAGTGAGCATTTACGAACATTTTGAGGAATATTGACACGGGGGCAACTCTCCTACTCTGTTTCGAGTAATGCTCTGGGACCTTTCATATCCACCCGAGGGTGCAGACGGAGCTTCAATTTAACATTTCATCCGAAAGTCAACAGCTTCAACATTGCAAAATTCCCCAAGTGCTGCACTTGAGTGTTAGCCAAGATGATATGCTCAAGTCCAAGGAGTGCGACTTGAAGACACAAACTCCTGATTCAGTCGAGAATGCTGCCACTGAACCAAAGCCGATACAAAAGTTCACAACCGTATTAATTTCCCCAAGTCTTTTTTATAAGTTCCAGGACATACCAAATTCATGGTGATGATTTCCACAGACAGTTGCACATACACAGAGACAAAAATAGAGATAGACAGACACAGAGACACAGATAACCAAAAATTTACACGCACCAACGGGCATGCACAGCTGCCTTAGACATCTCGAGGGATAGACAGGCTGAATCACTGTCGCAACTATGACTGATTGTTGCGATTTTTTAATCGGATGTATCGTGAATATTGCAGATTAATAAAAATGAGAACAAATGTCAGTGTTGAAAGGTGTGGGACGTTATTCCAATTATCACATGATCAGTTTGGTAGCGAACTGGTTAAATTGTGAAGTGGAATGAAAAATGCTGAGAATCGTAGTCGGCAGGATTCGAACCTGTGCGGGAAAAACCCAATGGATTTCTAGTCCATCGACTTAACCACTCGGCCACGACTACTGTGTCGCTGGCTTTTTAAACGTTACTCAGAAAAAACTCAGTCATCCATCTCTGTGCAGCAGACGGCCAAAGAATCCTGAAAAAGTCTCCGTTTGCAAAAAATCTGGAAGAGGCAAACTCCTCCACATGTATTTTCAGAGTTCGATTTCGCTCTGGAATTTTTAATATGTATCTACCAAGAAACAGAAGTAAAAATCAACATTTTGAAACATCTGCCTCCCCGTCGGGGAATTGAACCCCGGTCTCCCGCGTGACAGGCGGGGATACTTACCACTATACTAACGAGGAACTGACGGATAGCTGCTCTGTCGGAGCAGGAATCGAGCTGTGAACAGAACTGGACACCATGAGAAGTCGACAGACACATTGAGAGACAGATACAAACCGACAAACAGGGAGAGACAGACACCGAGATAGAGACAACGAGAGACAGAAAGTGTGAGACTGAGAAGGAGAGGCAGATTGGGTGAGAAAAAGACTCAAACACATACAGAGACAGAGATTTGTGTGTTTGATCTATTAAGAGTGAAAGGGAAAGAGTGAGAGAAAGACAATGATAAAGACAGTGACAAGGAGAGAGACAGATAGAGAGAAAGAGATAGAGACTAAAACAGAAAATGATGGAAATACTTCTCAGGTTAGAGGCAGGGACTAACAGAGACAGGCAAAGAAATGGACAGACCGAAATGATGGGAAAGAGAGAGCCAGTCAGACAAAGAATCTGAGAGAATCCCATTGGAACAGACGTGGGCACCGTGAGAAAGAGACAGATTGAGAGACTGAGACAAACGGAGAAACAGGGACAGACAGAGTGAGTCAGACTGAGAGAGACAAAGACTCAGACATACAAACACATACACAGCTCTGTGTAGAGAGAGAGAGAGGCAGAGACCGAGCGACACAGATACATTTCACAATTTCATTTCATTATCGGTTCAGAGTGACACATAGTTACAGAAAATTGTTGATTCAACCGATGAAAATCGGACATCACTGATCAGAATGGGAGGAAATCTGTGTTAAAATAAATAGAAGCCAGGAGTGGGGAAGAACCCACGGTGGAAAACCCTTTGAAGTTTAAGGCCAACGACATAACCACTCGATTATCCTGGCCCTGTGAGAGCTTGGATTCTGTCTCTGCGACAAACTGGGCTTCAACACCAACCCCACATACAAACACATGCACATAGTCTTTTAGTGAGCATTTACGAACATTTTGAGGAATATTGACACGGGGGCAACTCTCCTACTCTGTTTCGAGTAATGCTCTGGGACCTTTCATATCCACCCGAGGGTGCAGACGGAGCTTCAATTTAACATTTCATCCGAAAGTCAACAGCTTCAACATTGCAAAATTCCCCAAGTGCTGCACTTGAGTGTTAGCCAAGATGATATGCTCAAGTCCAAGGAGTGCGACTTGAAGACACAAACTCCTGATTCAGTCGAGAATGCTGCCACTGAACCAAAGCCGATACAAAAGTTCACAACCGTATTAATTTCCCCAAGTCTTTTTTATAAGTTCCAGGACATACCAAATTCATGGTGATGATTTCCACAGACAGTTGCACATACACAGAGACAAAAATAGAGATAGACAGACACAGAGACACAGATAACCAAAAATTTACACGCACCAACGGGCATGCACAGCTGCCTTAGACATCTCGAGGGATAGACAGGCTGAATCACTGTCGCAACTATGACTGATTGTTGCGATTTTTTAATCGGATGTATCGTGAATATTGCAGATTAATAAAAATGAGAACAAATGTCAGTGTTGAAAGGTGTGGGACGTTATTCCAATTATCACATGATCAGTTTGGTAGCGAACTGGTTAAATTGTGAAGTGGAATGAAAAATGCTGAGAATCGTAGTCGGCAGGATTCGAACCTGTGCGGGAAAAACCCAATGGATTTCTAGTCCATCGACTTAACCACTCGGCCACGACTACTGTGTCGCTGGCTTTTTAAACGTTACTCAGAAAAAACTCAGTCATCCATCTCTGTGCAGCAGACGGCCAAAGAATCCTGAAAAAGTCTCCGTTTGCAAAAAATCTGGAAGAGGCAAACTCCTCCACATGTATTTTCAGAGTTCGATTTCGCTCTGGAATTTTTAATATGTATCTACCAAGAAACAGAAGTAAAAATCAACATTTTGAAACATCTGCCTCCCCGTCGGGGAATTGAACCCCGGTCGCCCGCGTGACAGGCGGGGATACTCAACACTATACTAACGAGGAACTGACGGATAGCTGCTCTGTCGGAGCAGGAATCGAGCTGTGAACAGAACTGGACACCATGAGAAGTCGACAGACACATTGAGAGACAGAGACAAACCGACAAACAGGGAGAGACAGACACCGAGATAGAGACAACGAGAGACAGAAAGTGTGAGACTGAGAAGGAGAGGCAGATTGGGTGAGAAAAAGACTCAAACACATACAGAGACAGAGATTTGTGTGTTTGATCTATTAAGAGAGAAAGGGAAAGTGTGAGAGAAAGACAATGATAAAGACAGTGACAAGGAGAGAGACAGATAGAGAGAAAGAGATAGAGACTAAAACAGAAAATGATGGAAATACTTCTCAGGTTAGAGGCAGGGACTAACAGAGACAGGCAAAGAAATGGACAGACCGAAATGATGGGAAAGAGAGAGCCAGTCAGACAAAGAATCTGAGAGAATCCCATTGGAACAGACGTGGGCACCGTGAGAAAGAGACAGATTGAGAGACTGAGACAAACGGAGAAACAGGGACAGACAGAGTGAGTCAGACTGAGAGAGACAAAGACTCAGACATACAAACACATGCACAGCTCTGTGTAGAGAGAGAGAGAGGCAGAGACCGAGCGACACAGATACATTTCACAATTTCATTTCATTATCGGTTCAGAGTGACACATAGTTACAGAAAATTGTTGATTCAACCGATGAAAATCGGACATCACTGATCAGAATGGGAGGAAATTTGTGTTAAAATAAATAGAAACCAGGAGTGGGGAAGAACCCACGGTGGAAAACCCTTTGAAGTTTAAGGCCAACGACATAACCACTCGGTTATCCTGGCCCTGTGAGAGCTTGGATTCTGTCTCTGTGACAAACTGGGCTTCAACCCCAGCCCCACATACAAACACATGCACATAGTCTTTTAGTGAGCATTTACGAACATTTTGAGGAATATTGACACGGGGGCAACTCTCCTACTCTGTTTCGAGTAATGCTCTGGGACCTTTCATATCCACCCGAGGGTGCAGACGGAGCTTCAATTTAACATTTCATCCGAAAGTCAACAGCTTCAACATTGCAAAATTCCCCAAGTGCTGCACTTGAGTGTTAGCCAAGATGATATGCTCAAGTCCAAGGAGTGCGACTTGAAGACACAAACTCCTGATTCAGTCGAGAATGCTGCCACTGAACCAAAGCCGATACAAAAGTTCACAACCGTATTATTTTCCCCAAGTCTTTTTTATAAGTTCCAGGACATACCAAATTCATGGTGATGATTTCCACAGACAGTTGCACATACACAGAGACAAAAATAGAGATAGACAGACACAGAGACACAGATAACCAAAAATTTACACGCACCAACGGGCATGCACAGCTGCATTAGACATCTCGAGGGATAGACAGGCTGAATCACTGTCGCAACTATGACTGATTGTTGCGATTTTTTAATCGGATGTATCGTGAATATTGCAGATTAATAAAAATGAGAACAAATGTCAGTGTTGAAAGATGTGGGACGTTATTCCAATTATCACATGATCAGTTTGGTAGCGAACTGGTTAAATTGTGAAGTGGAATGAAAAATGCTGAGAATCGTAGTCGGCAGGATTCGAACCTGTGCGGGAAAAACCCAATGGATTTCTAGTCCATCGACTTAACCACTCGGCCACGACTACTGTGTCGCTGGCTTTTTAAACGTTACTCAGAAAAAACTCAGTCATCCATCTCTGTGCAGCAGACGGCCAAAGAATCCTGAAAAAGTCTCCGTTTGCAAAAAATCTGGAAGAGGCAAACTCCTCCACATGTATTTTCAGAGTTCGATTTCGCTCTGGAATTTTTAATATGTATCTACCAAGAAACAGAAGTAAAAATCAACATTTTGAAACATCTGCCTCCCCGTCGGGGAATTGAACCCCGGTCGCCCGCGTGACAGGCGGGGATACTCAACACTATACTAACGAGGAACTGACGGATAGCTGCTCTGTCGGAGCAGGAATCGAGCTGTGAACAGAACTGGACACCATGAGAAGTCGACAGACACATTGAGAGACAGAGACAAACCGACAAACAGGGAGAGACAGACACCGAGATAGAGACAACGAGAGACAGAAAGTGTGAGACTGAGAAGGAGAGGCAGATTGGGTGAGAAAAAGACTCAAACACATACAGAGACAGAGATTTGTGTGTTTGATCTATTAAGAGAGAAAGGGAAAGAGTGAGAGAAAGACAATGATAAAGACAGTGACAAGGAGAGAGACAGATAGAGAGAAAGAGATAGAGACTAAAACAGAAAATGATGGAAATACTTCTCAGGTTAGAGGCAGGGACTAACAGAGACAGGCAAAGAAATGGACAGACCGAAATGATGGGAAAGAGAGAGCCAGTCAGACAAAGAATCTGAGAGAATCCCATTGGAACAGACGTGGGCACCGTGAGAAAGAGACAGATTGAGAGACTGAGACAAACGGAGAAACAGGGACAGACAGAGTGAGTCAGACTGAGAGAGACAAAGACTCAGACATACAAACACATGCACAGCTCTGTGTAGAGAGAGAGAGAGGCAGAGACCGAGCGACACAGATACATTTCACAATTTCATTTCATTATCGGTTCAGAGTGACACATAGTTACAGAAAATTGTTGATTCAACCGATGAAAATCGGACATCACTGATCAGAATGGGAGGAAATTTGTGTTAAAATAAATAGAAACCAGGAGTGGGGAAGAACCCACGGTGGAAAACCCTTTGAAGTTTAAGGCCAACGACATAACCACTCGGTTATCCTGGCCCTGTGAGAGCTTGGATTCTGTCTCTGTGACAAACTGGGCTTCAACCCCAGCCCCACATACAAACACATGCACATAGTCTTTTAGTGAGCATTTACGAACATTTTGAGGAATATTGACACGGGGGCAACTCTCCTACTCTGTTTCGAGTAATGCTCTGGGACCTTTCATATCCACCCGAGGGTGCAGACGGAGCTTCAATTTAACATTTCATCCGAAAGTCAACAGCTTCAACATTGCAAAATTCCCCAAGTGCTGCACTTGAGTGTTAGCCAAGATGATATGCTCAAGTCCAAGGAGTACGACTTGAAGACACAAACTCCTGATTCAGTCGAGAATGCTGCCACTGAACCAAAGCCGATACAAAAGTTCACAACCGTATTATTTTCCCCAAGTCTTTTTTATAAGTTCCAGGACATACCAAATTCATGGTGATGATTTCCACAGACAGTTGCACATACACAGAGACAAAAATAGAGATAGACAGACACAGAGACACAGATAACCAAAAATTTACACGCACCAACGGGCATGCACAGCTGCCTTAGACATCTCGAGGGATAGACAGGCTGAATCACTGTCGCAACTATGACTGATTGTTGCGATTTTTTAATCGGATGTATCGTGAATATTGCAGATTAATAAAAATGAGAACAAATGTCAGTGTTGAAAGATGTGGGACGTTATTCCAATTATCACATGATCAGTTTGGTAGCGAACTGGTTAAATTGTGAAATGGAATGAAAAATGCTGAGAATCGTAGTCGGCAGGATTCGAACCTGTGCGGGAAAATCCCAATGGATTTCTAGTCCATCGCCTTAACCACTCGGCCACGACTACTGTGTCGCTGGCTTTTTAAACGTTACTCAGAAAAAACTCAGTCATCCATCTCTGTGCAGCAGACGGCCAAAGAATCCTGAAAAAGTCTCCGTTTGCTAAAAATCTGGAAGAGGCAAACTCCTCTACCTGTATTTTCACAGTTCGATTTCGCTCTGGAATTTTTAATATGTATCTACCAAGAAACAGAAGTAAAAATCAACATTTTGAAACATCTGCCTCCCCGTCGGAGAATTGAACCCCGGTCTCCCCCGTGACAGGCGGGGATACTCACCACTATACTAACGAGGAACTGACGGATAGCTGCTCTGTCGGAGCAGGAATCGAGCTGTGAACAGAACTGGACACCATGAGAAGTCGACAGACACATTGAGAGACAGATACAAACCGACAAACAGGGAGAGACAGACACCGAGATAGAGACAACGAGAGACAGAAAGTGTGAGACTGAGAAGGAGAGGCAGATTGGGTGAGAAAAAGACTCAAACACATACAGAGACAGAGATTTGTGTGTTTGATCTATTAAGAGAGAAAGGGAAAGAGTGAGAGAAAGACAATGATAAAGACAGTGACAAGGAGAGAGACAGATAGAGAGAAAGAGATAGAGACTAAAACAGAAAATGATGGAAATACTTCTCAAGTTAGAGGCAGGGACTAACAGAGACAGGCAAAGAAATGGACAGACCGAAATGATGGGAAAGAGAGAGCCAGTCAGACAAAGAATCTGAGAGAATCCCATTGGAACAGACGTGGGCACCGTGAGAAAGAGACAGATTGAGAGACTGAGACAAACGGAGAAACAGGGACAGACAGAGTGAGTCAGACTGAGAGAGACAAAGACTCAGACATACAAACACATACACAGCTCTGTGTAGAGAGAGAGAGAGGCAGAGACCGAGCGACACAGATACATTTCACAATTTCATTTCATTATCGGTTCAGAGTGACACATAGTTACAGAAAATTGTTGATTCAACCGATGAAAATCGGACATCACTGATCAGAATAGAGGAAATCTGTGTTAAAATAAATAGAAACCAGGAATGGGGAAGAACCCACGGTGGAAAACCCTTTGAAGTTTAAGGCCAACGACATAACCACTCGGTTATCCTGGCCCTGTGAGAGCTTGGATTCTGTTTCTGTGACAAACTGGGCTTCAACCCCAACCCCACATACAAACACATGCACATAGTCTTTTAGTGAGCATTTACGAACATTTTGAGGAATATTGACACGGGGGCAACTCTCCTACTCTGTTTCGAGTAATGCTCTGAGACCTTTCATATCCACCCGAGGGTGCAGACGGAGCTTCAATTTAACATTTCATCCGAAAGTCAACAGCTTCAACATTGCAAAATTCCCCAAGTGCTGCACTTGAGTGTTAGCCAAGATGATATGCTCAAGTCCAAGGAGTGCGATTGAAGACACAAACTCCTGATTCAGTCGAGAATGCTGCCACTGAACCAAAGCCGATACAAAAGTTCACAACCGTATTATTTTCCCCAAGTCTTTTTTATAAGTTCCAGGTCATACCAAATTCATGGTGATGATTTCCACAGACAGTTGCACATACACAGAGACAAAAATAGAGATAGACAGACACAGAGAGAAAGATAACCAAAAATTTACACGCACCAACGGGCATGCACAGCTGCCTTAGACATCTCGAGGGATAGACAGGCTGAAACACTGTCGCAACTATGACTGTTTGTTGCGATTTTTTAATCGGATGTATCGTGAATATTGCAGATTAATAAAAATGAGAACAAATGTCAGTGTTGAAAGGTGTGGGACGTTATTCCAATTATCACATGATCAGTTTGGTAGAGAACTGGTTAAATTGTGAAATGGAATGAAAAATGCTGAGAATCGTAGTCGGCAGGATTCGAACCTCCGCGGGAAAATCCCAATGGATTTCTAGTCCATCGCCTTAACCACTCGGCCACGACGACTGCGTCGCTGGCTTTTTAAACGTTACTCAGAAAAAACTCAGTCATCCATCTCTGTGCAGCAGACGGCCAAAGAATCCTGAAAAAGTCTCCGTTTGCTAAAAATCTGGAAGAGGCAAACTCCTCTACCTGTATTTTCACAGTTCGATTTCGCTCTGGAATTTTTAATATGTATATACCAAGAAACAGAAGTAAAAATCAACATTTTGAAACATCTGCCTCCCCGTCGGGGAATTGAAACCCGGTCTCCCGCGTGACAGGCGGGGATACTCACCACTGTACTAACGAGGAACTGACGGATAGCTGCTCTGTCGGAGCAGGAATCGAGCTGTGAACAGAACTGGACACCATGAGAAGTCGACAGACACATTGAGAGACAGAGACAAACCGACAAACAGGGAGAGACAGACACCGAGATAGAGACAACGAGAGACAGAAAGTGTGAGACTGAGAAGGAGAGGCAAATTGGGTGAGAAAAAGACTCAAACACATACAGAGACAGAGATTTGTGTGTTTGATCTATTAAGAGAGAAAGGGAAAGAGTGAGAGAAAGACAATGATAAAGACAGTGACAAGGAGAGAGACAGATAGAGAGAAAGAGATAGAGACTAAAACAGAAAATGATGGAAATACTTCTCAGGTTAGAGGCAGGGACTAACAGAGACAGGCAAAGAAATGGACAGACCGAAATTATGGGAAAGAGAGAGCCAGTCAGACAAAGAATCTGAGAGAATCCCATTGGAACAGACGTGGGCACCGTGAGAAAGAGACAGATTGAGAGACTGAGACAAACGGAGAAACAGGGACAGACAGAATGAGTCAGACAGAGAGAGACAAAGACTCAGACATACAAACACATACACAGCTCTGTGGAGAGAGAGAGTGAGGCAGAGACCGAGCGACACAGATACATTTCACAATTTCATTTCATTATCGGTTCAGAGTGACACATAGTTACAGAAAATTGTTGATTCAACCGATGAAAATCGGACATCACTGATCAGAATGGGAGGAAATCTGTGTTAAAATAAATAGAAACCAGGAGTGGGGAAGAACCCACGGTGGAAAACCCTTTGAAGTTTAAGGCCAACGACATAACCACTCGGTTATCCTGGCCCTGTGAGAGCTTGGATTCTGTTTCTGTGACAAACTGGGCTTCAACCCCAACCCCACATACAAACACATGCACATAGTCTTTTAGTGAGCATTTACGAACATTTTTAGTAATATTGACACGGGGGCAACTCTCCTACTCTGTTTCGAGTAATGCTCTGGGACCTTTCATATCCACCCGAGGGTGCAGACGGAGCTTCAATTTAACATTTCATCCGAAAGTCAACAGCTTCAACATTGCAAAATTCCCCAAGTGCTGCACTTGAGTGTTAGCCAAGATGATATGCTCAAGTCCAAGGAGTGCGACTTGAAGACACAAACTCCTGATTCAGTCGAGAATGCTGCCACTGAACCAAAGCCGATACAAAAGTTCACAACTGTATTATTTTCCCCAAGTCTTTTTTATAAGTTCCAGGACATACCAAATTCATGGTGATGATTTCCACAGACAGTTGCACATACACAGAGACAAAAATAGAGATAGACAGACACAGAGACACACATAACCAAAAATTTACACGCACCAACGGGCATGCACAGCTGCCTTAGAAATGTCGAGGGATAGACAGGCTGAATCAGTGTCGCAACTTTGACTGATTGTTGCGATTTTTTAATCGGATGTATCGTGAATATTGCAGATTAATAAAAATGAGAACAAATGTCAGTGTTGAAAGGTGTGGGACGTTATTCCAATTATCACATGATCAGTTTGGTAGAGAACTGGTTAAATTGTGAAATGGAATGAAAAATGCTGCGAATCGTAGTCGGCAGGTTTCGAACCTGCGCGGGAAAATCGCAATGGATTTCTAGTCCATCGCCTTAACCACTCCGCCACGACTACTGTGTCGCTGGCTTTTTAAACGTTACTCAGAAAAAACTCAGTCATCCATCTCTGTGCAGCAGACGGCCAAAGAATCCTGAAAAAGTCTACGTTTGCAAAAAATCTGGAAGAGGCAAACTCCTCCACATGTATTTTCACAGTTCGATTTCGCTCTGGAATTTTTAATATGTATCTACCAAGAAACAGAAGTAAAAATCAACATTTTGAAACATCTGCCTCCCCGTCGAGGAATTGAACCCCGGTCTCCCGCGTGACAGGCGAGGACACTCACCACTATACTAACGAGTAACTGACGGAAAGCTCCTCTGTCGGAGCAGGAATCGAGCTGTGAACAGAACTGGACACCATGAGAAGTCGACAGACACATTGAGAGACAGAGACAAACCGACAAACAGGGAGAGACAGAGACAACGAGAGACAGAAAGTGTGAGACTGAGAAGGAGAGGCAGATTGGGTGAGAAAAAGACTCAAACACATACAGAGACAGAGATTTGTGTGTTTGATCTATTAAGAGAGAAAGGGAAAGAGTGAGAGAAAGACAATGATAAAGACAGTGACAAGGAGAGAGACAGATAGAGAGAAAGAGATAGAGACTAAAACAGAAAATGATGGAAATACTTCTCAGGTTAGAGGCAGGGACTAACAGAGACAGGCAAATAAATGGACAGACCGAAATGATGGGAAAGAGAGAGCCAGTCAGACAAAGAATCTGAGAGAATCCCATTGGAACAGACGTGGGCACCGTGAGAAAGAGACAGATTGAGAGACTGAGAAAAATGGAGAAACAGGGACAGACAGAATGAGTCAGACTGAGAGAGACAAAGACTCAGACATACAAACACATACACAGCTCTGTGGAGAGAGAGAGAGAGGCAGAGACCGAGCGACACAGATACATTTCACAATTTCATTTCATTATCGGTTCAGAGTGACACATAGTTACAGAAAATTGTTGATTCAACCGATGAAAATCGGACATCACTGATCAGAATGGGAGGAAATCTGTGTTAAAATAAATAGAAACCAGGAGTGGGGAAGAACCCACGGTGAATAACCCTTTGAAGTTTAAGGCCAACGACATAACCACTCGGTTATCCTGGCCCTGTGAGAGTTTGGATTCTGTCTCTGTGACAAACTGGGCTTCAACCCCAACCCCACATACAAGCACATGCACATAGTCTTTTAGTGAGCATTTACGAACATTTTGAGGAATATTGACACGGGGGCAACTCTCCTACTCTGTTTCGAGTAATGCTCTGGGACCTTCATATCCACCCGAGGGTGCAGACGGAGCTTCAATTTAACATTTCATCCGAAAGTCAACAGCTTCAACATTGCAAAATTCCCCAAGTGCTGCACTTGAGTGTTAGCCAAGATGATATGCTCAAGTCCAAGGAGTGCGACTTGAAGACACAAACTCCTGATTCAGTCGAGAATGCTGCCACTGAACCAAAGCCGATACAAAAGTTCACAAGCGTATTATTTTCCCCAAGTCTTTTTTATAAGTTCCAGGACATACCAAATTCATGGTGATGATTTCCACAGACAGGTGAACATACACAGAGGCAAAAATAGAGATAGACTGACACAGAGACACACATAACCAAAAATTTACACGCACCAAGGGGCATGCACAGCTGCCTTAGACATCTCGAGGGATAGACAGGCTGAATCACGGTCGCAACTTTGACTGATTGTTGCGATTTTCTAATCGGATGTATCGTGAATATTGCAGATGAATAAAAATGAGAACAAATGTCAGTGTTGAAAGGTGTGGGACGTTATTCCAATTATCACATGATCAGTTTGGTAGCGAACTGGTTAAATTGTGAAATGGAATGAAAAATGCTGAGAATCGTAGTCGGCAGGATTCGAACCTGTGCGGGAAAATCCCAATGGATTTCTAGTCCATCGCCTTAACCACTCGGCCACGACTACTGTGTCGCTGGCCTTTTAAACGTTACTCAGAAAAAACTCAGTCATCCATCTCTGTGCAGCAGACGGCCAAAGAATCCTGAAAAAGTCACCGTTTGCTAAAAATCTGGAAGAGGCAAACTCCTCCACATGTATTTTCACAGTTCGATTTCGCTCTGGAATTTTTAATATGTATCTACCAAGAAACAGAAGTAAAAATCTACATTTTGAAACATCTGCCTCCCCGTCGGGGAATTGAACCCCGTTCTCCCGCGTGACAGGCGGGGATACTCACCACTATAGTAACGAGGAACTGACGGATAGCTGCTCTGTCGGAGCAGGAATCGAGCTGTGAACAGAACTGGACACCATGAGAAGTCGACAGACACATTGAGAGACAGAGACAAACCGACAAACAGGGAGAGACAGACACCGAGATAGAGACAACGAGAGACAGAAAGTGTGAGACTGAGAAGGAGAGGCAGATTGGGTGAGAAAAAGACTCAAACACATACAGAGACAGAGATTTGTGTGTTTGATCTATTAAGGGAAAAAGGGAAAGAGTGAGAGAAAGACAATGATAAAGACAGTGACAAGGAGAGTGACAGAGAGAGAGAAAGAGATAGAGACTAAAACAGAAAATGATGGAAATACTTCTCAGGTTATAGGCAGGGACTAACAGAGACAGGCAAAGAAATGGACAGACCGAAATGATGGGAAAGAGAGAGCCAGTCAGACAAAGAATCTGAGAGAATCCCATTGGAAGAGACGTGGGCACCTTGAGAAAGAGACAGATTGAGAGACTGAGACAAACGGAGAAACAGGGACAGACAGAGTGAGTCAGACTGAGAGAGACAAAGACTCAGACATACAAACACATACACAGCTCTGTGTAGAGAGAGAGAGAGGCAGAGACCGAGCGACACAGATACATTTCACAATTTCATTTCATTATCGGTTCAGAGTGACACATATTTACAGAAAATTGTTGATTCAACCGATGAAAATCGGACATCACTGATCAGAATGGGAGGAAATCTGTCTTAAAATAAATAGAAACCAGGAGTGGGGAATAACCCACGGTGGAAAACCCTTTGAAGTTTAAGGCCAACGACATAACCACTCGGTTATCCTGGCCCTGTGAGAGCTTGGATTCTGTTTCTGTGACAAACTGGGCTTCAACCCCAACCCCACATACAAACACATGCACATAGTCTTTTAGTGAGCATTTACGAACATTTTGAGGAATATTGACACGGATGCAACTCTCCTACTCTGTTTCGAGTAATGCTCTGGGACCTTTCATATCCACCCGAGGGTGCAGACGGAGCTTCAATTTAACATTTCATCCGAAAGTCAACAGCTTCAACATTGCAAAATTCCCCAAGTGCTGCACTTGAGTGTTAGCCAAGATGATATGCTCAAGTCCAAGGAGTGCGACTTGAAGACACAAACTCCTGATTCAGTCGAGAATGCTGCCACTGAACCAAAGCCGATACAAAAGTTCACAACCGTATTATTTTCCCCAAGTCTTTTTTAAAAGTTCCAGGACATACCAAATTCATGGTGATGATTTCCACAGACAGTTGCACATACACAGAGACAAAAATAGAGATAGACAGACACAGAGACACAGATAACCAAAAATTTACACGCACCAACGTGCATGCACAGCTGCCTTAGACATATCGAGGGATGGACAGGCTGAATCACTGTCGCAGCTATGACTGATTGTTGCGATTTTTTAATCGGATGTATCGTGAATATTGCAGATTAATAAAAATGAGAACAAATGTCAGTGTTGAAAGGTGTGGGACGTTGTTCCAATTATCACATGATCAGTTTGGGAGAGAACTGGTGAAATTGTGAAATGGAATGAAAAATGCTGAGAATCGTAGTCGGCAGGATTCGAACCTGCGCGGGAAAATCCCAATGGATTTCCAGTCCATCGCCTTAACCACTCGGCCACGACTACTGTGTCGCTGGCTTTTTAAACGTTACTCAGAAAAAACTCAGTCATCCATCTCTGTGCAGCAGACGGCCAAAGAATCCTGAAAAAGTCTCCGTTTGCTAAAAATCTGGAAGAGGCAAACTCCTCCACATGTATTTTCACAGTTCGATTTCGCTGTGGAATTTTTAATATGTATCTACCAAGAAACAGAAGTAAAAATCAACATTTTGAAACATCTGCCTCCCCGTCGGGGAATTGAACCCCGGTCTCCCGCGTGACAGGCGGGGATACTTACCACTATATTAACGAGGAACTGACGGATAGCTACTCTGTCGGAGCAGGAATCGAGCTGTGAACAGAACTGGACACCATGAGAAGTCGACAGACACATTGAGAGACAGATACAAACCGACAAACAGGGAGAGACAGACACCGAGATAGAGACAACGATAGACAGAAAGTGTGAGACTGAGAAGGAGAGGCAGATTGGGTGAGAAAAAGACTCAAACACATGCAGAGACAGAGATCTGTGTGTTTGATCTATTAAGAGAGAAAGGGAAAGAGTGAGAGAAAGACAATGATAAAGACAGTGACAAGGAGAGAGACAGATAGAGAGAAAGAGATAGAGACTAAAACAGAAAATGATGGAAATACTTCTCAGGTTAGAGGCAGGGACTAACAGAGACAGGCAAAGAAATGGACAGACCGAAATGATGGGAAAGAGAGAGCCAGTCAGACAAAGAATCTGAGAGAATCCCATTGGAACAGACGTGGGCACCGTGAGAAAGAGACAGATTGAGAGACTGAGACAAACGGAGAAACAGGGACAGACAGAGTGAGTCAGACTGAGAGAGACAAAGACTCAGACATACAAACACATACACAGCTCTGTGTAGAGAGAGAGAGAGGCAGAGACCGAGCGACACAGATACATTTCACAATTTCATTTCATTATCGGTTCAGAGTGACACATAGTTACAGAAAATTGTTGATTCAACCGATGAAAATCGGACATCACTGATCAGAATGGGAGGAAATCTGTGTTAAAATAAATAGAAACCAGGAGTCGGTAAGAACCCACGGTGGAAAACCCTTTGAAGTTTAAGGCCAACGACATAACCACTCGGTTATCCTGGCCCTGTGAGAGCTTGGATTCTGTCTCTGTGACAAACTGGGCTTCAACACCAACCCCACATACAAACACATGCACATAGTCTTTTAGTGAGCATTTACGAACATTTTGAGGAATATTGACACGGGGGCAACTCTCCTACTCTGTTTCGAGTAATGGTCTGGGACCTTTCATATCCACCCGAGGGTGCAGACGGAGCTTCAATTTAACATTTCATCCGAAAGTCAACAGCTTCAACATTGCAAAATTCCCCAAGTGCTGCACTTGAGTGTTAGCCAAGATGATATGCTCAAGTCCAAGGAGTGCGACTTGAAGACACAAACTCCTGATTCAGTCGAGAATGCTGCCACTGAACCAAAGCCGATACAAAAGTTCACAACCGTATTATTTTCCCCAAGTCTTTTTTATAAGTTCCAGGACATACCAAATTCATGGTGATGATTTCCACAGACAGTTGCACATATACAGAGACAAAAATAGAGATAGACAGACACAGAGACACAGATAACCAAAAATTTACACGCACCAACGGGCATGCACAGATGCCTTAGACATCTCGAGGGATAGACAGGCTGAATCACTGTCGCAACTATGACTGATTGTTGCGATTTTTTAATCGGATGTATCGTGAATATTGCAGATTAATAAAAATGAGAACAAATGTCAGTGTTGAAAGGTGTGGGACGTTATTCCAATTATCACATGATCAGTTTGGTAGAGAACTGGTTAAATTGTGAAATGGAATGAAAAATGCTGAGAACCGTAGTCGGCAGGATTCGAACCTGCGCGGGAAAATCCCAATGGATTTCTAGTCCATCGCCTTAACCACTCGGCCACGACTACTGTGTCCCTGGCTTTTTAAACGTTACTCAGAAAAAACTCCGTCATCCATCTCTGTGCAGCAGACGGCCAAAGAATCCTGAAAAAGTCTCCGTTTGCTAAAAATCTGGAAGAGGCAAACTCCTCTACCTGTATTTTCACAGTTCGATTTCGCTCTGGAATTTTTAATATGTATCTACCAAGAAACAGAAGTAAAAATCAAGATTTTGAAACATCTGCCTCCCCGTCGGGGAATTGAACCCCGGTCTCCCGCGTGACAGGCGGGGATACTTACCACTATACTAACGAGGAACTGACGGATCACTGCTCTGTCGGAGCAGGAATCGAGCTGTGAACAGAACTGGACACCATGAGAAGTCGACAGACACATTGAGAGACAGATACAAACCGACAAACAGGGAGAGACAGACACCGAGATAGAGACAACGATAGACAGAAAGTGTGAGACTGAGAAGGAGAGGCAGATTGGGTGAGAAAAAGACTCAAACACATACAGAGACAGAGATTTGTGTGTTTGATCTATTAAGAGAGAAAGGGAAAGAGTGAGAGAAAGACAATGATAAAGACAGTGACAAGGAGAGAGACAGATAGAGAGAAAGAGATAGAGACTAAAACAGAAAATGATGGAAATACTTCTCAGGTTAGAGGCAGGGACTAACAGAGACAGGCAAAGAAATGGACAGACCGAAATGATGGGAAAGAGAGAGCCAGTCAGACAAAGAATCTGAGAGAATCCCATTGGTACAGACGTGGGCACCGTGAGAAAGAGACAGATTGAGAGACTGAGACAAACGGAGAAACAGGGACAGACAGAGTGAGTCAGACTGAGAGAGACAAAGACTCAGACATACAAACACATACACAGCTCTGTGTAGAGAGAGAGAGAGGCAGAGACCGAGCGACACAGATACATTTCACAATTTCATTTCATTATCGGTTCAGAGTGACACATAGTTACAGAAAATTGTTGATTCAACCGATGAAAATCGGACATCACTGATCAGAATGGGAGGAAATCTGTGTTAAAATAAATAGAAACCAGGAGTGGGGAAGAACCCACGGTGGAAAACCCTTTGAAGTTTAAGGCCAACGACATAACCACTCGGGTATCCTGGCCCTGAGAGAGCTTGGATTCTGTCTCTGTGACAAACTGGGCTTCAACACCAACCCCACATACAAACACATGCACATAGTCTTTTAGTGAGCATTTACGAACATTTTGAGGAATATTGACACGGGGGCAACTCTCCTACTCTGTTTCGAGTAATGCTCTGGGACCTTTCATATCCACCCGAGGGTGCAGACGGAGCTTCAATTTAACAATTCATCCGAAAGTCAACAGCTTCAACATTGCAAAATTCCCCAGGTGCTGCACTTGAGTGTTAGCCAAGATGATATGCTCAAGTCCAAGGAGTGCGACTTGAAGACACAAACTCCTGATTCAGTCGAGAATGCTGCCACTGAACCAAAGCCGATACAAAAGTTCACAACCGTATTATTTTCCCCAAGTCTTTTTTATAAGTTCCAGGACATACCAAATTCATGGTGATGATTTCCACAGACAGTTGCACATACACAGAGACAAAAATAGAGATAGACAGACACAGAGACACAGATAACCAAAAATTTACACGCACCAACGGGCATGCACAGATGCCTTAGACATCTCGAAGGATAGACAGGCTGAATCACTGTCGCAACTATGACTGATTGTTGCGATTTTTTAATCGGATGTATTGTGAATATTGCAGATTAATAAAAATGAGAACAAATGTCAGTGTTGAAAGGTGTGGGACGTTATTGCAATTATCACATGATCAGTTTGGTGGAGAACTGGTTAAATTGTGAAATGGAATGAAAAATGCTGAGAACCGTAGTCGGCAGGATTCGAACCTCCGCGGGAAAATCCCAATGGATTTCTAGTCCATCGCCTTAACCACTCGGCCACGACTACTGTGTCGCTGGCTTTTTAAACGTTACTCAGAAAAAACTCAGTCATCCATCTCTGTGCAGCAGACGGCCAAAGAATCATGAAAAAGTCTCCGTTTGCTAAAAATCTGGAAGAGGCAAACTCCTCTACCTGTATTTTCACAGTTCGATTTCGCTCTGAAATTTTTAATATGTATCTACCAAGAAACAGAAGTAAAAATCAAGATTTTGAAACATCTGCCTCTCCGTCAGGGAATTGAACCCCGGTCTCCCGCGTGACAGACAAGGATACTTACCACTATACTAACGAGGAACTGACGGATAGCTGCTCTGTCGGAGCAGGAATCGAGCTGTGAACAAAACTGGACACCATGAGAAGTCGACAGACACATTGAGAGACAGATACAAACCGACAAACAGGGAGAGACAGACACCGAGATAGAGACAACGAGAGACAGAAAGTGTGAGACTGAGAAGGAGAGGCAGATTGGGTGAGAAAAAGACTCAAACACATACAGAGACAGAGATTTGTGTGTTTGATCTATTAAGAGAGAAAGGGAAAGAGTGAGAGAAAGACAATGATAAAGACAGTGACAAGGAGAGAGACAGATAGAGAGAAAGAGATAGAGACTAAAACAGAAAATGATGGAAATACTTCTCAGGTTAGAGGCAGGGACTAACAGAGACAGGCAAAGAAATCGACAGACCGAAATGATGGGAAAGAGAGAGCCAGTCAGACAAAGAATCTGAGAGAATCCCATTGGAACAGACGTGGGCACCGTGAGAAAGAGACAGATTGAGAGACTGAGACAAACGGAGAAACAGGGACAGACAGAGTGAGTCAGACTGAGAGAGACAAAGACTCAGACATACAAACACATACACAGCTCTGTGTAGAGAGAGAGAGAGGCAGAGACCGAGCGACACAGATACATTTCACAATTTCATTTCATTATCGGTTCAGAGTGACACATAGTTACAGAAAATTGTTGATTCAACCGATGAAAATTGGACATCACTGATCAGAATGGGAGGAAATCTGTGTTAAAATAAATAGAAACCAGGAGTGGGGAATAACCCACGGTGGAAAACCCTTTGAAGTTTAAGGCCAACGACATAACCACTCGGTTATCCTGGCCCTGTGAGAGCTTGGATTCTGTTTCTGTGACGAACTGGGCTTCAACCCCAACCCCACATACAAACACATGCACATAGTCTTTTAGTGAGCATTTACGAACATTTTTAGGAATATTGACACGGGGGCAACTCTCCTACTCTGTTTCGAGTAATGCTCTGGGACCTTTCATATCCACCCGAGGGTGCAGACGGAGCTTCAATTTAACATTTCATCCGAAAGTCAACAGCTTCAACATTGCAAAATTCCCCAAGTTCTGCACTTGAGTGTTAGCCAAGATGATATGCTCAATTCCAAGGAGTGCGACTTGAACACACAAACTCCTGATTCAGTCGAGAATGCTGCCACTGAACCAAAGCCGATACAAAAGTTCACAACCGTATTATTTTCCACAAGTCTTTTTTATAAGTTCCAGGACATACCAAATTCATGGTGATGATTTCCACAGACAGTTGCACATACACAGAGACGAAAATAGAGATAGACAGACACAGAGACACACATAACCAAAAATTTACACGCACCAACGGGCATGCACAGCTGCCTTAGACATCTCGAGGGATAGACAGGCTGAATCAGTGTCGCAACTATAAATGATTGTTGCGATTTTTTAATCGGATGTATCGTGAATATTGCAGATTAATAAAAATGAGAACAAATGTCAGTGTTGAAAGGTGTGGGACGTTATTCCAATTATCACATGATCAGTTTGGCAGAGAACTGGTTAAATTGTGAAATGGAATGAAAAATGCTGAGAATCGTAGTCGGCAGGATTCGAACCTGCGCGGAAAAATCCCAATGGATTTCTAGTCCATCGCCTTAACCACTCGGCCACGACTACTGTGTCGCTGGCTTTTTAAACGTTACTCAGAAAAAACTCAGTCATCCATCTCTGTGCAGCAGACGGCCAAAGAATCCTGAAAAAGTCTCCATTTGCTAAAAATCTGGAAGAGGCAAACTCCTCTCCCTGTATTTTCACAGTTCGATTTCGCTCTGGAATTTTTAATATGTATCTACCAAGAAACAGAAGTAAAAATCAACATTTTGAAACATCTGCCTCCCCGTCGGGGAATTGAACCCCGGTCTCCCGCGTGACAGGCGGGGATACTCACCACTATACTAACGAGGAACTGACGGAGAGCTGCTCTGTCGGAGCAGGAATCGAGCTGTGAACAGAACTGGACACCATGAGAAGTCGACAGACACATTGAGAGACAGAGACAAACCGACAAACAGGGAGAGACAGACACCGAGATAGAGACAACGAGAGACAGAAAGTGTGAGACTGAGAAGGAGAGGCAGATTGGGTGAGAAAAAGACTCAAACACATACAGAGACAGAGATTTGTGTGTTTGATCTATTAAGAGAGAAAGGGAAAGAGTGAGAGAAAGACAATGATAAAGACAGTGACAAGGAGAGAGACAGATAGAGAGAAAGAGATAGAGACTAAAACAGAAAATGATGGAAATACTTCTCAGGTTAGAGGCAGCGACTAACAGAGACAGGCAAAGAAATGGACAGACATAAATGATGGGAAAGAGAGAGCCAGTCAGACAAAGAATCTGAGAGAATCCCATTGGAAGAGACGTGGGCACCGTGAGAAAGAGACAGATTGAGAGACTTGAGACAAACGGAGAACCAGGGACAGACAGAGTGAGTCAGACTGAGAGAGACAAAGACTCAGACATACAAACACATACACAGCTCTGTGGAGAGAGAGAGAGAGGCAGAGACCGAGCGACATAGATACATTTCACAATTTCATTTCATTATCGGTTCAGAGTGATACATAGTTACAGAAAATTGTTGATTCAACCGATGAAAATCGGACATCACTGATCAGAATGGGAGGAAATCTGTGTTAAAATAAATAGAAACCAGGAGTGGGGAAGAACCCACGGTGGAAAACCCTTTGAAGTTTAAGGCCAACGACATAACCACTCGGTTATCCTGGCCCTGTGAGAGCTTGGATTCTGTCTCTGTGACAAACTGGGCTTCAACCCCAACACCACATACAAACACATGCACATAGTCTTTTAGTGAGCATTTACGAACATTTTTAGAAATATTTACACGGGGCAACACTCCTACTCTGTTTCGAGTAATGCTCTGGGACCTTTCATATCCACCCGAGGGTGCAGACGGAGCTTCAATTTAACATTTCATCCGAAAGTCAACAGCTTCAACATTGTAAAATTCCCCAAGTGCTGCACTTGAGTGTTAGCCAAGATGATATGCTCAAGTCCAAGGAGTGCGACTTGAACACACAAACTCCTGATTCAGTCGAGAATGCTGCCACTGAACCAAAGCCGATACAAAAGTTCACAACCGTATTATTTTCCCCAAGTCTTTTTTATAAGTTCCAGGACATACCAAATTCATGGTGATGATTTCCACAGACAGTTGCACATACACAGAGACAAAAATAGAGATAGACAGACACAGAGACACACATAACCAAAAATTTACACGCACCAACGGGCATGCACAGCTGCCTTAGATATCTCGAGGGATAGACAGGCTGAATCACTGTCGCAACTTTGACTGATTGTTGCGATTTTTTAATCGGATGTATCGTGAATATTGCAGATTAATAAAAATGAGAACAAATGTCAGTGTTGAAAGGTGTGGGACGTTATTCCAATTATCACATGATCAGTTTGGTAGAGAACTGGTTAAATTGTGAAATGGAATGAAAAATGCTGCGAATCGTAGTCGACAGGATTCGAACCTGCGCGGGAAAATCCCAATGGATTTCTAGTCCATCGCCTTAACCACTCGGCCACGACTACTGTGTCGCTGGCTTTTTAAACGTTACTCAGAAAAAACTCAGTCATCCATCTCTGTGCAGCAGATGGCCAAAGAATCCTGAAAAAGTGTCCGTTTGCTAAAAATCTGGAAGAGGCAAACTCCTCTCCCTGTATTTTCACAGTTCGATTTCGCTCTGGAATTTTTAATATGTATCTACCAAGAAACAGAAGTAAAAATCAACATTTTGAAACATCTGCCTCCCCGTCGGGGAATTGAACCCCGGTCTCCCGCGTGACAGGCGGGGATACTCACCACTATACTAACGAGGAACTGACGGAGAGCTGCTCTGTCGGAGCAGGAATCGAGCTGTGAACAGAACTGGACACCATGAGAAGTCGACAGACACATTGAGAGACAGAGACAAACCGACAAACAGGGAGAGACAGACACTGAGATAGAGACAACGAGAGACAGAAAGTGTGAGACTGAGAAGGAGAGGCAGATTGGGTGAGAAAAAGACTCAAACACATACAGAGACAGAGATTTGTGTGTTTGATCTATTAAGAGAGAAAGGGAAAGAGTGAGAGAAAGACAATGATAAAGACAGTGACAAGGAGAGAGACAGATAGAGAGAAAGAGATAGAGACTAAAACAGAAAATGATGGAAATACTTCTCAGGTTAGAGGCAGCGACTAACAGAGACAGGCAAAGAAATGGACAGACCGAAATGATGGGAAAGAGAGAGCCAGTCAGACAAAGAATCTGAGAGAATCCCATTGGAACAGACGTGGGCACCGTGAGAAAGAGACAGATTGAGAGACTTGAGACAAACGGAGAACCAGGGACAGACAGAGTGAGTCAGACTGAGAGAGACAAAGACTCAGACATACAAACACATACACAGCTCTGTGGAGAGAGAGAGAGAGGCAGAGACCGAGCGACACAGATACATTTCACAATTTCATTTCATTATCGGTTCAGAGAGATACATAGTTACAGAAAATTGTTGATTCAACCGATGAAAATCGGACATCACTGATCAGAATGGGAGGAAATCTGTGTTAAAATAAATAGAAACCAGGAGTGGGGAAGAACCCACGGTGGAAAACCCTTTGAAGTTTAAGGCCAACGACATAACCACTCGGTTATCCTGGCCCTGTGAGAGCTTGGATTCTGTCTCTGTGACAAACTGGGCTTCAACTCCAACCCCACATACAAACACATGCACATAGTCTTTTAGTGAGCATTTACGAACATTTTGAGGAATATTGACACTGGGGCAACTCTCCTACTCTGTTTCGAGTAATGCTCTGGGACCTTTCATATCCACCCGAGGGTGCAGACGGAGCTTCAATTTAACATTTCATCCGAAAGTCAACAGCTTCAACATTGCAAAATTCCCCAAGTGCTGCACTTGAGTGTTAGCCAAGATGATATGCTCAAGTCCAAGGAGTGCGACTTGAAGACACAAACTCCTGATTCAGTCGAGAATGCTGCCACTGAACCAAAGCCGATACAAAAGTTCACAACCGTATTATTTTCCTCAAGTCTTTTTTATAAGTTCCAGGACATACCAAATTCATGGTGATGATTTCCACAGACAGTTGCACATACACAGAGACAAAAATAGAGATAGACAGACACAGAGACACAGATAACCAAAAATTTACACGCACCAACGGGCATGCACAGCTGCCTTAGACATCTCGAGGGAGAGACAGGCTGAATCACTGTCGCAACTATGACTGATTGTTGCGATTTTTTAATCGGATGTATCGTGAATATTGCAGATTAATAAAAATGAGAACAAATGTCAGTGTTGAAAGGTGTGGGACGTTATTCCAATTATCACATGATCAGTTTGGTAGCGAACTGGTTAAATTGTGAAATGGAATGAAAAATGCTGAGAATCGTAGTCGGCAGGATTCGAACCTGCGCGGGAAAATCCCAATGGATTTCTAGTCCATCGCCTTAACCACTCGGCCACGACTACTGTGTCGCTGGCTTTTTAAACGTTACCCAGAAAAAACTCAGTCATCCATCACTGTGCAGCAGACGGCCAAAGAATCCTGAAAAAGTCTCCGTTTGCAACAAATCTGGAAGAGGCAAACTCCTCCACATGTATTTTCACAGTTCGATTTGCTCTGGAATTTTTAATATGTATCTACCAAGAAACAGAAGTAAAAATCAACATTTTGAAACATCTGCCTCCCCGTCGGGGAATTGAACCCCGGTCTCCCGCGTGACAGGCGGGGATACTTACCACTATACTAACGAGGAACTGACGGATAGCTCGTCTGTCGGAGCAGGAATCGAGCTGTGAACAGAACTGGACACCATGAGAAGTCGACAGACACATTGAGAGACAGAGACAAACCGACAAACAGGGAGAGACAGACACCGAGATAGAGACAACGAGAGACAGAAAGTGTGAGACTGAGAAGGAGAGGCAGATTGGGTGAGAAAAAGACTCAAACACATACAGAGACAGAGATTTGTGTGTTTGATCTATTAAGAGAGAAAGGGAAAGAGTGAGAGAAAGACAATGATAAAGACAGTTACAAGGAGAGAGACAGATAGAGAGAAAGAGATAGAGACTAAAACAGAAAATGATGGAAATACTTCTCAGGTTAGAGGCAGGGACTAACAGAGACAGGCAAATAAATGGACAGACCGAAATGATGGGAAAGAGAGAGCCAGTCAGACAAAGAATCTGAGAGAATCCCATTGGAACAGACGTGGGCACCGTGAGAAAGAGACAGATTGAGAGACTGAGACAAACGGAGAAACAGGGACAGACAGAGTGAGTCAGACTGAGAGAGACAAAGACTCAGACATACAAACACATGCACAGCTCTGTGTAGAGAGAGAGAGAGGCAGAGACCGAGCGACACAGAAACATTTCACAATTTCATTTCATTATCGGTTCAGAGTGACACATAGTTACAGAAAATTGTTGATTCAACCGATGAAAATCGGACATCACTGATCAGAATGGGAGGAAATCTGTGTTAAAATAAATAGAAACCAGGAGTGGGGAAGAACCCACGGTGGAAAACCCTTTGAAGTTTAAGGCCAACGACATAACCACTCGGTTATCCTGGCCCTGTGAGAGCTTGGATTCTGTCTCTGTGACAAACTGGGCTTCAACACCAACCCCACATACAAACACATGCACATAGTCTTTTAGTGAGCATTTACGAACATTTTGAGGAATATTGACACGGGGGCAACTCTCCTACTCTGTTTCGAGTAATGCTCTGGGACCTTTCATATCCACCCAAGTGTGCAGACGGAGCTTCAATTTAACATTTAATCCGAAAGTCAACAGCTTCAACATTGCAAAATTCCCCAAGTGCTGCACTTGAGTGTTAGCCAAGATGATATGCTCAAGTCCAAGGAGTGCGACTTGAAGACACAAACTCCTGATTCAGTCGAGAATGCTGCCACTGAACCAAAGCCGATACAAAAGTTCACAACCGTATTATTTTCCCCAAGTCTTTTTTATAAGTTCCAGGACATACCAAATTCATGGTGATGATTTCCACAGACAGTTGCACATACACAGAGACAAAAATAGAGATAGACAGACACAGAGACACAGATAAACAAAAATTTACACGCACCAACGGGCATGCACAGCTGCCTTAGACATCTCGAGGGATAGACAGGCTGAATCACTGTCGCAACTATGACTGATTGTTGCGATTTTTTAATCGGATGTATCGTGAATATTGCAGATTAATAAAAATGAGAACAAATGTCAGTGTTGAAAGGTGTGGGACGTTATTCCAACTATCACATGATCAGTTTGGTAGCGAACTGGTTAAATTGTGAAATGGAATGAAAAATGCTGAGAATCGTAGTCGGCAGGATTCGAACCTGCGCGGGAAAATCCCAATGGATTTCTAGTCCATCGCCTTAACCACTCGGCCACGACTACTGTGTCGCTGGCTTTTTAAACGTTACTCAGAAAAAACTCAGTCATCCATCTCTGTGCAGCAGACGGCCAAAGAATCCTGAAAAAGTCTCCGTTTGCTAAAAATCTGGAAGAGGCAAACTCCTCTACCTGTATTTTCACAGTTCGATTTCGCTCTGGAATTTTTAATATGTATCTACCAAGAAACAGAAGTAAAAAGCAACGTTTTGGAACATCTGCCTCCCCGTCGGGGAATTGAACCCCGGTCTCCCGCGTGACAGGCGGGGATACTCACCACTATACTAACGAGGAACTGACGGATAGCTCGTCTGTCGGAGCAGGAATCGAGCTGTGAACAGAACTGGACACCATGAGAAGTCGACAGACACATTGAGAGACAGAGACAAACCGACAAACAGGGAGAGACAGACACCGAGATAGAGACAACGAGAGACAGAAAGTGTGAGACTGAGAAGGAGAGGCAGATTGGGTGAGAAAAAGACTCAAACACATATAGAGACAGAGATTTGTGTGTTTGATCTATTAAGAGAGAAAGGGAAAGAGTGAGAGAAAGACAATGATAAAGACAGTGACAAGGAGAGAGACAGATAGAGAGAAAGAGATAGAGACTAAAACAGAAAATGATGGAAATATTTCTCAGGTTAGAGGCAGGGACTAACAGAGACAGGCAAATAAATGGACAGACCGAAATGATGGGAAAGAGAGAGCCAGTCAGACAAAGAATCTGAGAGAATCCCATTGGAACAGACGTGGGCACCGTGAGAAAGAGACAGATTGAGAGACTGAGACAAACGGAGAAACAGGGACAGACAGAGTGAGTCAGACTGAGAGAGACAAAGACTCAGACATACAAACACATGCACAGCTCTGTGTAGAGAGAGAGAGAGGCAGAGACCGAGCGACACAGAAACATTTCACAATTTCATTTCATTATCGGTTCAGAGTGACACATAGTTGCAGAAAATTGTTGATTCAACCGATGAAAATCGGACATCACTGATCAGAATGGGAGGAAATCTGTGTTAAAATAAATAGAAACCAGGAGTGGGGAAGAACCCACGGTGGAAAACCCTTTGAAGTTTAAGGCCAACGACATAACCACTCGGTTATCCTGGCCCTTTGAGAGCTTGGATTCTGTCTCTGTGACAAACTGGGCTTCAACACCAACCCCACATACAAACACATGCACATAGTCTTTTAGTGAGCATTTACGAACATTTTGAGGAATATTGACACGGGGGCAACTCTCCTACTCTGTTTCGAGTAATGCTCTGGGACCTTTCATATCCACCCGAGGGTGCAGACGGAGCTTCAATTTAACATTTCATCCGAAAGTCAACAGCTTCAACATTGCAAAATTCCCCAAGTGCTGCACTTGAGTGTTAGCCAAGATGATATGCTCAAGTCCAAGGAGTGCGACTTGAAGACACAAACTCCTGATTCAGTCGAGAATGCTGCCACTGAACCAAAGCCGATACAAAAGTTCACAACCGTATTATTTTCCCCAAGTCTTTTTTATAAGTTCCAGGACATACCAAATTCATGGTGATGATTTCCACAGACAGTTGCACATACACAGAGACAAAAATAGAGATAGACAGACACAGAGACACAGATAACCAAAAATTTACACGCACCAACGGGCATGCACAGCTGCCTTAGACATCTCGAGGGATAGACAGGCTGAATCACTGTCGCAACTATGACTGATTGTTGCGATTTTTTAATCGGATGTATCGTGAATATTGCAGATTAATAAAAATGAGAACAAATGTCAGTGTTGAAAGGTGTGGGACGTTATTCCAACTATCACATGATCAGTTTGGTAGCGAACTGGTTAAATTGTGAAATGGAATGAAAAATGCTGCGAATCGTAGTCGGCAGGATTCGAACCTGCGCGGGAAAATCCCAATGGATTTCTAGTCCATCGCCTTAACCACTCGGCCACGACTACTGTGTCGCTGGCTTTTTAAACGTTACTCAGAAAAAACTCAGTCATCCATCTCTGTGCAGCAGACGGCCAAAGAATCCTGAAAAAGTCTCCGTTTGCTAAAAATCTGGAAGAGGCAAACTCCTCTACCTGTATTTTCACAGTTCGATTTCGCTCTGGAATTTTTAATATGTATCTACCAAGAAACAGAAGTAAAAATCAACGTTTTGAAACATCTGCCTCCCCGTCGGGGAATTGAACCCCGGTCTCCCGCGTGACAGGCGGGGATACTCACCACTATACTAACGAGGAACTGACGGATAGCTCGTCTGTCGGAGCAGGAATCGAGCTGTGAACAGAACTGGACACCATGAGAAGTCGACAGACACATTGAGAGACAGAGACAAACCGACAAACAGGGAGAGACAGACACCGAGATAGAGACAACGAGAGACAGAAAGTGTGAGACTGAGAAGGAGAGGCAGATTGGGTGAGAAAAAGACTCAAACACATACAGAGACAGAGATTTGTGTGTTTGATCTATTAAGAGAGAAAGGGAAAGAGTGAGAGAAAGACAATGATAAAGACAGTGACAAGGAGAGAGACAGATAGAGAGAAAGAGATAGAGACTAAAACAGAAAATGATGGAAATACTTCTCAGGTTAGAGGCAGGGACTAACAGAGACAGGCAAATAAATGGACAGACCGAAATGATGGGAAAGAGAGAGCCAGTCAGACAAAGAATCTGAGAGAATCCCATTGGAACAGACGTGGGCACCGTGAGAAAGAGACAGATTGAGAGACTGAGACAAACGGAGAAACAGGGACAGACAGAGTGAGTCAGACTGAGAGAGACAAAGACTCAGACATACAAACACATGCACAGCTCTGTGTAGAGAGAGAGAGAGGCAGAGACCGAGCGACACAGAAACATTGCACAATTTCATTTCATTATCGGTTCAGAGTGACACATAGTTGCAGAAAATTGTTGATTCAACCGATGAAAATCGGACATCACTGATCAGAATGGGAGGAAATCTGTGTTAAAATAAATAGAAACCAGGAGTGGGGAAGAACCCACGGTGGAAAACCCTTTGAAGTTTAAGGCCAACGACATAACCACTCGGTTATCCTGGCCCTGTGAGAGCTTGGATTCTGTCTCTGTGACAAACTGGGCTTCAACACCAACCCCACATACACACACATGCACATAGTCTTTTAGTGAGCATTTACGAACATTTTGAGGAATATTGACACGGGGGCAACTCTCCTACTCTGTTTCGAGAAATGCTCTGGGACCTTTCATATCCACCCGAGGGTGCAGACGGAGCTTCAATTTAACATTTCATCCGAAAGTCAACAGCTTCAACATTGCAAAATTCCCCAAGTGCTGCACTTGAGTGTTAGCCAAGATGATATGCTCAAGTCCAAGGAGTGCGACTTGAAGACACAAACTCCTGATTCAGTCGAGAATGCTGCCACTGAACCAAAGCCGATACAAAAGTTCACAACCGTATTATTTTCCCCAAGTCTTTTTTATAAGTTCCAGGACATACCAAATTCATGGTGATGATTTCCACAGACAGTTGCACATACACAGAGACAAAAATAGAGATAGACAGACACAGAGACACAGATAACCAAAAATTTACACGCACCAACGGGCATGCACAGCTGCCTTAGACATCTCGAGGGATAGACAGGCTGAATCACTGTCGCAACTATGACTGATTGTTGCGATTTTTTAATCGGATGTATCGTGAATATTGCAGATTAATAAAAATGAGAACAAATGTCAGTGTTGAAAGGTGTGGGACGTTATTCCAACTATCACATGATCAGTTTGGTAGCGAACTGGTTAAATTGTGAAATGGAATGAAAAATGCTGCGAATCGTAGTCGGCAGGATTCGAACCTGCGCGGGAAAATCCCAATGGATTTCTAGTCCATCGCCTTAACCACTCGGCCACGACTACTGTGTCGCTGGCTTTTTAAACGTTACTCAGAAAAAACTCAGTCATCCATCTCTGTGCAGCAGACGGCCAAAGAATCCTGAAAAAGTCTCCGTTTGCTAAAAATCTGGAAGAGGCAAACTCCTCTACCTGTATTTTCACAGTTCGATTTCGCTCTGGAATTTTTAATATGTATCTACCAAGAAACAGAAGTAAAAATCAACGTTTTAAACATCTGCCTCCCCGTCGGGGAATTGAACCCCGGTCTCCCGCGTGACAGGCGGGGATACTCACCACTATACTAACGAGGAACTGACGGATAGCTCGTCTGTCGGAGCAGGAATCGAGCTGTGAACAGAACTGGACACCATGAGAAGTCGACAGACACATTGAGAGACAGAGACAAACCGACAAACAGGGAGAGACAGACACCGAGATAGAGACAACGAGAGACAGAAAGTGTGAGACTGAGAAGGAGAGGCAGATTGGGTGAGAAAAAGACTCAAACACATACAGAGACAGAGATTTGTGTGTTTGATCTATTAAGAGAGAAAGGGAAAGAGTGAGAGAAAGACAATGATAAAGACAGTGACAAGGAGAGAGACAGATAGAGAGAAAGAGATAGAGACTAAAACAGAAAATGATGGAAATACTTCTCAGGTTAGAGGCAGGGACTAACAGAGACAGGCAAATAAATGGACAGACCGAAATGATGGGAAAGAGAGAGCCAGTCAGACAAAGAATCTGAGAGAATCCCATTGGAACAGACGTGGGCACCGTGAGAAAGAGACAGATTGAGAGACTGAGACAAACGGAGAAACAGGGACAGACAGAGTGAGTCAGACTGAGAGAGACAAAGACTCAGACATACAAACACATGCACAGCTCCGTGTAGAGAGAGAGAGAGGCAGAGACCGAGCCACACAGAAACATTTCACAATTTCATTTCATTATCGGTTCAGAGTGACACATAGTTACAGAAAATTGTTGATTCAACCGATGAAAATCGGACATCACTGATCAGAATGGGAGGAAATCTGTGTTAAAATAAATAGAAACCAGGAGTGGGGAAGAACCCACGGTGGAAAACCCTTTGAAGTTTAAGGCCAACGACATAACCACTCGGTTATCCTGGCCCTGTGAGAGCTTGGATTCTGTCTCTGTGACAAACTGGGCTTCAACACCAACCCCACATACAAACACATGCACATAGTCTTTTAGTGAGCATTTACGAACATTTTGAGGAATATTGACACGGGGGCAACTCTCCTACTCTGTTTCGAGTAATGCTCTGGGACCTTTCATATCCACCCGAGGGTGCAGACGGAGCTTCAATTTAACATTTCATCCGAAAGTCAACAGCTTCAACATTGCAAAATTCCCCAAGTGCTGCACTTGAGTGTTAGCCAAGATGATATGCTCAAGTCCAAGGAGTGCGACTTGAAGACATAACTCCTGATTCAGTCGAGAATGCTGCCACTGAACCAAAGCCGATACTAAAGTTCACAACCGTATTATTTTCCCCAAGTCTTTTTTATAAGTTCCAGGACATACCAAATTCATGGTGATGATTTCCACAGACAGTTGCACATACACAGAGACAAAAATAGAGATAGACAGACACAGAGACACAGATAACCAAAAATTTACACGCACCAACGGGCATGCACAGCTGCCTTAGACATCTCGAGGGATAGACAGGCTGAATCACTGTCGCAACTTTGACTGATTGTTGCGATTTTTTAATCGGATGTATCGTGAATATTGCAGATTAATAAAAATGAGAACAAATGTCAGTGTTGTAAGGTGTGGGACGTTATTCCAACTATCACATGATCAGTTTGGTAGCGAACTGGTTAAATTGTGAAATGGAATGAGAAATGCTGAGAATCGTAGTCGGCAGGATTCGAACCTGCGCGGGAAAATCCCAATGGATTTCTAGCCCATCGCCTTAACCACTCGGCCACGACTACTGTGTCGCTGGCTTTTTAAACGTTACTCAGAAAAAACTCAGTCATCCATCTCTGTGCAGCAGACGGCCAAAGAATCCTGAAAAAGTCTCCGTTTGCTAAAAATCTGGAAGAGGCAAACTCCTCAACCTGTATTTTCACAGTTCGATTTCGCTCTGGAATTTTAAATATGTATCTACCAAGAAACAGAAGTAAAAATCAACGTTTTGAAACCATCTGCCTCCCCGTCGGGGAATTGAACCCCGGTCTCCCGCGTGACAGGCGGGGATACTCACCACTATACTAACGAGGAACTGACGGATAGCTCGTCTGTCGGAGCAGGAATCGAGCTGTGAACAGAACTGGACACCATGAGAAGTCGACAGACACATTGAGAGACAGAGACAAACCGACAAACAGGGAGAGACAGACACCGAGATAGAGACAACGAGAGACAGAAAGTGTGAGACTGAGAAGGAGAGGCAGATTGGGTGAGAAAAAGACTCAAACACATACAGAGACAGAGATTTGTGTGTTTGATCTATTAAGAGAGAAAGGGAAAGAGTGAGAGAAAGACAATGATAAAGACAGTGACAAGGAGAGAGACAGATAGAGAGAAAGAGATAGAGACTAAAACAGAAAATGATGGAAATACTTCTCAGGTTAGAGGCAGGGACTAACAGAGACAGGCAAATAAATGGACAGACCGAAATGATGGGAAAGAGAGAGCCAGTCAGACAAAGAATCTGAGAGAATCCCATTGGAACAGACGTGGGCACCGTGAGAAAGAGACAGATTGAGAGACTGAGACAAACGGAGAAACAGGGACAGACAGAGTGAGTCAGACTGAGAGAGACAAAGACTCAGACATACAAACACATGCACAGCTCTGTGTAGAGAGAGAGAGAGGCAGAGACCGAGCGACACAGAAACATTTCACAATTTCATTTCATTATCGGTTCAGAGTGACACATAGTTGCAGAAAATTGTTGATTCAACCGATGAAAATCGGACATCACTGATCAGAATGGGAGGAAATCTGTGTTAAAATAAATAGAAACCAGGAGTGGGGAAGAACCCACGGTGGAAAACCATTTGAAGTTTAAGGCCAACGACATAACCACTCGGTTATCCTGGCCCTGTGAGAGCTTGGATTCTGTCTCTGTGACAAACTGGGCTTCAACACCAACCCCACATACAAACACATGCACATAGTCTTTTAGTGAGCATTTACGAACATTTTGAGGAATATTGACACGGGGGCAACTCTCCTACTCTGTTTCGAGTAATGCTCTGGGACCTTTCATATCCACCCAAGGGTGCAGACGGAGCTTCAATTTAACATTTCATCCGAAAGTCAACAGCTTCAACATTGCAAAATTCCCCAAGTGCTGCACTTGAGTGTTAGCCAAGATGATATGCTCAAGTCGAAGGAGTGCGACTTGAAGACACAAACTCCTGATTCAGTCGAGAATGCTGCCACTGAACCAAAGCCGATACAAAAGTTCACAACCGTATTAATTTCCCCAAGTCTTTTTTATAATTCCAGGACATACCAAATTCATGGTGATGATTTCCACAGACAGTTGCACATACACAGAGACAAAAATAGAGATAGACAGACACAGAGACACAGATAACCAAAAATTTACACGCACCAACGGGCATGCACAGCTGCCTTAGACATCTCGAGGGATAGACAGGCTGAATCACTGTCGCAACTATGACTGATTGTTGCGATTTTTTAATCGGATGTATCGTGAATATTGCAGATTAATAAAAATGAGAACAAATGTCAGTGTTGAAAGGTGTGGGACGTTATTCCAACTATCACATGATCAGTTTGGTAGCGAACTGGTTAAATTGTGAAATGGAATGAAAAATGCTGCGAATCGTAGTCGGCAGGATTCGAACCTGTGCGGGAAAATCCCAATGGATTTCTAGTCCATCGCCTTAACCACTCGGCCACGACTACTGTGTCGCTGGCTTTTTAAACGTTACTCAGAAAAAACTCAGTCATCCATCTCTGTGCAGCAGACGGCCAAAGAATCCTGAAAAAGTCTCCGTTTGCTAAAAATCTGGAAGAGGCAAACTCCTCTACCTGTATTTTCACAGTTCGATTTCGCTCTGGAATTTTTAATTTGTATCTACCAAGAAACAGAAGTAAAAAGCAACGTTTTGGAACATCTGCCTCCCCGTCGGGGAATTGAACCACGGTCTGCCGCGTGACAGGCGGGGATACTCACCACTATACCAACGAGGAACTGACGCATAGCTCGTCTGTCGGAGCAGGAATCGAGCTGTGAACAGAACTGGACACCATGAGAAGTCGACAGACACATTGAGAGACAGAGACAAACCGACAAACAGGGAGAGACAGACACCGAGATAGAGACAACGAGAGACAGAAAGTGTGAGACTGAGAAGGAGAGGCAGATTGGGTGAGAAAAAGACTCAAACACATACAGAGACAGAGATTTGTGTGTTTGATCTATTAAGAGAGAAAGGGAAAGAGTGAGAGAAAGACAATGATAAAGACAGTGACAAGGAGAGAGACAGATAGAGAGAAAGAGATAGAGACTAAAACAGAAAATGATGGAAATACTTCTCAGGTTAGAGGCAGGGACTAACAGAGACAGGCAAATAAATGGACAGACCGAAATGATGGGAAAGAGAGAGCCAGTCAGACAAAGAATCTGAGAGAATCCCATTGGAACAGACGTGGGCACCGTGAGAAAGAGACAGATTGAGAGACTGAGACAAACGGAGAAACAGGGACAGACAGAGTGAGTCAGACTGAGAGAGACAAAGACTCAGACATACAAACACATGCACAGCTCCGTGTAGAGAGAGAGAGAGGCAGAGACCGAGCCACACAGAAACATTTCACAATTTCATTTCATTATCGGTTCAGAGTGACACATAGTTACAGAAAATTGTTGATTCAACCGATGAAAATCGGACATCACTGATCAGAATGGGAGGAAATCTGTGTTAAAATAAATAGAAACCAGGAGTGGGGAAGAACCCACGGTGGAAAACCCTTTGAAGTTTAAGGCCAACGACATAACCACTCGGTTATCCTGGCCCTGTGAGAGCTTGGATTCTGTCTCTGTGACAAACTGGGCTTCAACACCAACCCCACATACAAACACATGCACATAGTCTTTTAGTGAGCATTTACGAACATTTTGAGGAATATTGACACGGGGGCAACTCTCCTACTCTGTTTCGAGTAATGCTCTGGGACCTTTCATATCCACCCGAGGGTGCAGACGGAGCTTCAATTTAACATTTCATCCGAAAGTCAACAGCTTCAACATTGCAAAATTCCCCAAGTGCTGCACTTGAGTGTTAGCCAAGATGATATGCTCAAGTCCAAGGAGTGCGACTTGAAGACATAACTCCTGATTCAGTCGAGAATGCTGCCACTGAACCAAAGCCGATACTAAAGTTCACAACCGTATTATTTTCCCCAAGTCTTTTTTATAAGTTCCAGGACATACCAAATTCATGGTGATGATTTCCACAGACAGTTGCACATACACAGAGACAAAAATAGAGATAGACAGACACAGAGACACAGATAACCAAAAATTTACACGCACCAACGGGCATGCACAGCTGCCTTAGACATCTCGAGGGATAGACAGGCTGAATCACTGTCGCAACTTTGACTGATTGTTGCGATTTTTTAATCGGATGTATCGTGAATATTGCAGATTAATAAAAATGAGAACAAATGTCAGTGTTGTAAGGTGTGGGACGTTATTCCAACTATCACATGATCAGTTTGGTAGCGAACTGGTTAAATTGTGAAATGGAATGAGAAATGCTGAGAATCGTAGTCGGCAGGATTCGAACCTGCGCGGGAAAATCCCAATGGATTTCTAGCCCATCGCCTTAACCACTCGGCCACGACTACTGTGTCGCTGGCTTTTTAAACGTTACTCAGAAAAAACTCAGTCATCCATCTCTGTGCAGCAGACGGCCAAAGAATCCTGAAAAAGTCTCCGTTTGCTAAAAATCTGGAAGAGGCAAACTCCTCAACCTGTATTTTCACAGTTCGATTTCGCTCTGGAATTTTAAATATGTATCTACCAAGAAACAGAAGTAAAAATCAACGTTTTGAAACCATCTGCCTCCCCGTCGGGGAATTGAACCCCGGTCTCCCGCGTGACAGGCGGGGATACTCACCACTATACTAACGAGGAACTGACGGATAGCTCGTCTGTCGGAGCAGGAATCGAGCTGTGAACAGAACTGGACACCATGAGAAGTCGACAGACACATTGAGAGACAGAGACAAACCGACAAACAGGGAGAGACAGACACCGAGATAGAGACAACGAGAGACAGAAAGTGTGAGACTGAGAAGGAGAGGCAGATTGGGTGAGAAAAAGACTCAAACACATACAGAGACAGAGATTTGTGTGTTTGATCTATTAAGAGAGAAAGGGAAAGAGTGAGAGAAAGACAATGATAAAGACAGTGACAAGGAGAGAGACAGATAGAGAGAAAGAGATAGAGACTAAAACAGAAAATGATGGAAATACTTCTCAGGTTAGAGGCAGGGACTAACAGAGACAGGCAAATAAATGGACAGACCGAAATGATGGGAAAGAGAGAGCCAGTCAGACAAAGAATCTGAGAGAATCCCATTGGAACAGACGTGGGCACCGTGAGAAAGAGACAGATTGAGAGACTGAGACAAACGGAGAAACAGGGACAGACAGAGTGAGTCAGACTGAGAGAGACAAAGACTCAGACATACAAACACATGCACAGCTCTGTGTAGAGAGAGAGAGAGGCAGAGACCGAGCGACACAGAAACATTTCACAATTTCATTTCATTATCGGTTCAGAGTGACACATAGTTGCAGAAAATTGTTGATTCAACCGATGAAAATCGGACATCACTGATCAGAATGGGAGGAAATCTGTGTTAAAATAAATAGAAACCAGGAGTGGGGAAGAACCCACGGTGGAAAACCATTTGAAGTTTAAGGCCAACGACATAACCACTCGGTTATCCTGGCCCTGTGAGAGCTTGGATTCTGTCTCTGTGACAAACTGGGCTTCAACACCAACCCCACATACAAACACATGCACATAGTCTTTTAGTGAGCATTTACGAACATTTTGAGGAATATTGACACGGGGGCAACTCTCCTACTCTGTTTCGAGTAATGCTCTGGGACCTTTCATATCCACCCAAGGGTGCAGACGGAGCTTCAATTTAACATTTCATCCGAAAGTCAACAGCTTCAACATTGCAAAATTCCCCAAGTGCTGCACTTGAGTGTTAGCCAAGATGATATGCTCAAGTCGAAGGAGTGCGACTTGAAGACACAAACTCCTGATTCAGTCGAGAATGCTGCCACTGAACCAAAGCCGATACAAAAGTTCACAACCGTATTAATTTCCCCAAGTCTTTTTTATAATTCCAGGACATACCAAATTCATGGTGATGATTTCCACAGACAGTTGCACATACACAGAGACAAAAATAGAGATAGACAGACACAGAGACACAGATAACCAAAAATTTACACGCACCAACGGGCATGCACAGCTGCCTTAGACATCTCGAGGGATAGACAGGCTGAATCACTGTCGCAACTATGACTGATTGTTGCGATTTTTTAATCGGATGTATCGTGAATATTGCAGATTAATAAAAATGAGAACAAATGTCAGTGTTGAAAGGTGTGGGACGTTATTCCAACTATCACATGATCAGTTTGGTAGCGAACTGGTTAAATTGTGAAATGGAATGAAAAATGCTGCGAATCGTAGTCGGCAGGATTCGAACCTGTGCGGGAAAATCCCAATGGATTTCTAGTCCATCGCCTTAACCACTCGGCCACGACTACTGTGTCGCTGGCTTTTTAAACGTTACTCAGAAAAAACTCAGTCATCCATCTCTGTGCAGCAGACGGCCAAAGAATCCTGAAAAAGTCTCCGTTTGCTAAAAATCTGGAAGAGGCAAACTCCTCTACCTGTATTTTCACAGTTCGATTTCGCTCTGGAATTTTTAATTTGTATCTACCAAGAAACAGAAGTAAAAAGCAACGTTTTGGAACATCTGCCTCCCCGTCGGGGAATTGAACCACGGTCTGCCGCGTGACAGGCGGGGATACTCACCACTATACCAACGAGGAACTGACGCATAGCTCGTCTGTCGGAGCAGGAATCGAGCTGTGAACAGAACTGGACACCATGAGAAGTCGACAGACACATTGAGAGACAGAGACAAACCGACAAACAGGGAGAGACAGACACCGAGATAGAGACAACGAGAGACAGAAAGTGTGAGACTGAGAAGGAGAGGCAGATTGGGTGAGAAAAAGACTCAAACACATACAGAGACAGAGATTTGTGTGTTTGATCTATTAAGAGAGAAAGGGAAAGAGTGAGAGAAAGACAATGATAAAGACAGTGACAAGGAGAGAGACAGATAGAGAGAAAGAGATAGAGACTAAAACAGAAAATGATGGAAATACTTCTCAGGTTAGAGGCAGGGACTAACAGAGACAGGCAAATAAATGGACAGAACGAAATGATGGGAAAGAGAGAGCCAGTCAGACAAAGAATCTGAGAGAATCCCATTGGAACAGACGTGGGCACCGTGAGAAAGAGACAGATTGAGAGACTGAGACAAACGGAGAAACAGGGACAGACAGAGTGAGTCAGACTGAGAGAGACAAAGACTCAGACATACAAACACATGCACAGCTCTGTGTAGAGAGAGAGAGAGGCAGAGACCGAGCGACACAGAAACATTGCACAATTTCATTTCATTATCGGTTCAGAGTGACACATAGTTGCAGAAAATTGTTGATTCAACCGATGAAAATCGGACATCACTGATCAGAATGGGAGGAAATCTGTGTTAAAATAAATAGAAACCAGGAGTGGGGAAGAACCCACGGTGGAAAACCCTTTGAAGTTTAAGGCCAACGACATAACCACTCGGTTATCCTGGCCCTGTGAGAGCTTGGATTCTGTCTCTGTGACAAACTGGGCTTCAACACCAACCCCACATACAAACACATGCACATAGTCTTTTAGTGAGCATTTACGAACATTTTGAGGAATATTGACACGGGGGCAACTCTCCTACTCTGTTTCGAGAAATGCTCTGGGACCTTTCATATCCACCCGAGGGTGCAGACGGAGCTTCAATTTAACATTTCATCCGAAAGTCAACAGCTTCAACATTGCAAAATTCCCCAAGTGCTGCACTTGAGTGTTAGCCAAGATGATATGCTCAAGTCCAAGGAGTGCGACTTGAAGACACAAACTCCTGATTCAGTCGAGAATGCTGCCACTGAACCAAAGCCGATACAAAAGTTCACAACCGTATTATTTTCCCCAAGTCTTTTTTATAAGTTCCAGGACATACCAAATTCATGGTGATGATTTCCACAGACAGTTGCACATACACAGAGACAAAAATAGAGATAGACAGACACAGAGACACAGATAACCAAAAATTTACACGCACCAACGGGCATGCACAGCTGCCTTAGACATCTCGAGGGATAGACAGGCTGAATCACTGTCGCAACTATGACTGATTGTTGCGATTTTTTAATCGGATGTATCGTGAATATTGCAGATTAATAAAAATGAGAACAAATGTCAGTGTTGAAAGGTGTGGGACGTTATTCCAACTATCACATGATCAGTTTGGTAGCGAACTGGTTAAATTGTGAAATGGAATGAAAAATGCTGCGAATCGTAGTCGGCAGGATTCGAACCTGCGCGGGAAAATCCCAATGGATTTCTAGTCCATCGCCTTAACCACTCGGCCACGACTACTGTGTCGCTGGCTTTTTAAACGTTACTCAGAAAAAACTCAGTCATCCATCTCTGTGCAGCAGACGGCCAAAGAATCCTGAAAAAGTCTCCGTTTGCTAAAAATCTGGAAGAGGCAAACTCCTCTACCTGTATTTTCACAGTTCGATTTCGCTCTGGAATTTTTAATATGTATCTACCAAGAAACAGAAGTAAAAATCAACGTTTTGAAACATCTGCCTCCCCGTCGGGGAATTGAACCCCGGTCTCCCGCGTGACAGGCGGGGATACTCACCACTATACTAACGAGGAACTGACGGATAGCTCGTCTGTCGGAGCAGGAATCGAGCTGTGAACAGAACTGGACACCATGAGAAGTCGACAGACACATTGAGAGACAGAGACAAACCGACAAACAGGGAGAGACAGACACCGAGATAGAGACAACGAGAGACAGAAAGTGTGAGACTGAGAAGGAGAGGCAGATTGGGTGAGAAAAAGACTCAAACACATACAGAGACAGAGATTTGTGTGTTTGATCTATTAAGAGAGAAAGGGAAAGAGTGAGAGAAAGACAATGATAAAGACAGTGACAAGGAGAGAGACAGATAGAGAGAAAGAGATAGAGACTAAAACAGAAAATGATGGAAATACTTCTCAGGTTAGAGGCAGGGACTAACAGAGACAGGCAAATAAATGGACAGACCGAAATGATGGGAAAGAGAGAGCCAGTCAGACAAAGAATCTGAGAGAATCCCATTGGAACAGACGTGGGCACCGTGAGAAAGAGACAGATTGAGAGACTGAGACAAACGGAGAAACAGGGACAGACAGAGTGAGTCAGACTGAGAGAGACAAAGACTCAGACATACAAACACATGCACAGCTCCGTGTAGAGAGAGAGAGAGGCAGAGACCGAGCCACACAGAAACATTTCACAATTTCATTTCATTATCGGTTCAGAGTGACACATAGTTACAGAAAATTGTTGATTCAACCGATGAAAATCGGACATCACTGATCAGAATGGGAGGAAATCTGTGTTAAAATAAATAGAAACCAGGAGTGGGGAAGAACCCACGGTGGAAAACCCTTTGAAGTTTAAGGCCAACGACATAACCACTCGGTTATCCTGGCCCTGTGAGAGCTTGGATTCTGTCTCTGTGACAAACTGGGCTTCAACACCAACCCCACATACAAACACATGCACATAGTCTTTTAGTGAGCATTTACGAACATTTTGAGGAATATTGACACGGGGGCAACTCTCCTACTCTGTTTCGAGTAATGCTCTGGGACCTTTCATATCCACCCGAGGGTGCAGACGGAGCTTCAATTTAACATTTCATCCGAAAGTCAACAGCTTCAACATTGCAAAATTCCCCAAGTGCTGCACTTGAGTGTTAGCCAAGATGATATGCTCAAGTCCAAGGAGTGCGACTTGAAGACATAACTCCTGATTCAGTCGAGAATGCTGCCACTGAACCAAAGCCGATACTAAAGTTCACAACCGTATTATTTTCCCCAAGTCTTTTTTATAAGTTCCAGGACATACCAAATTCATGGTGATGATTTCCACAGACAGTTGCACATACACAGAGACAAAAATAGAGATAGACAGACACAGAGACACAGATAACCAAAAATTTACACGCACCAACGGGCATGCACAGCTGCCTTAGACATCTCGAGGGATAGACAGGCTGAATCACTGTCGCAACTTTGACTGATTGTTGCGATTTTTTAATCGGATGTATCGTGAATATTGCAGATTAATAAAAATGAGAACAAATGTCAGTGTTGAAAGGTGTGGGACGTTATTCCAACTATCACATGATCAGTTTGGTAGCGAACTGGTTAAATTGTGAAATGGAATGAAAAATGCTGAGAATCGTAGTCGGCAGGATTCGAACCTGCGCGGGAAAATCCCAATGGATTTCTAGCCCATCGCCTTAACCACTCGGCCACGACTACTGTGTCGCTGGCTTTTTAAACGTTACTCAGAAAAAACTCAGTCATCCATCTCTGTGCAGCAGACGGCCAAAGAATCCTGAAAAAGTCTCCGTTTGCTAAAAATCTGGAAGAGGCAAACTCCTCAACCTGTATTTTCACAGTTCGATTTCGCTCTGGAATTTTAAATATGTATCTACCAAGAAACAGAAGTAAAAATCAACGTTTTGAAACCATCTGCCTCCCCGTCGGGGAATTGAACCCCGGTCTCCCGCGTGACAGGCGGGGATACTCACCACTATACTAACGAGGAACTGACGGATAGCTCGTCTGTCGGAGCAGGAATCGAGCTGTGAACAGAACTGGACACCATGAGAAGTCGACAGACACATTGAGAGACAGAGACAAACCGACAAACAGGGAGAGACAGACACCGAGATAGAGACAACGAGAGACAGAAAGTGTGAGACTGAGAAGGAGAGGCAGATTGGGTGAGAAAAAGACTCAAACACATACAGAGACAGAGATTTGTGTGTTTGATCTATTAAGAGAGAAAGGGAAAGAGTGAGAGAAAGACAATGATAAAGACAGTGACAAGGAGAGAGACAGATAGAGAGAAAGAGATAGAGACTAAAACAGAAAATGATGGAAATACTTCTCAGGTTAGAGGCAGGGACAAACAGAGACAGGCAAATAAATGGACAGACCGAAATGATGGGAAAGAGAGAGCCAGTCAGACAAAGAATCTGAGAGAATCCCATTGGAACAGACGTGGGCACCGTGAGAAAGAGACAGATTGAGAGACTGAGACAAACGGAGAAACAGGGACAGACAGAGTGAGTCAGACTGAGAGAGACAAAGACTCAGACATACAAACACATGCACAGCTCTGTGTAGAGAGAGAGAGAGGCAGAGACCGAGCGACACAGAAACATTTCACAATTTCATTTCATTATCGGTTCAGAGTGACACATAGTTGCAGAAAATTGTTGATTCAACCGATGAAAATCGGACATCACTGATCAGAATGGGAGGAAATCTGTGTTAAAATAAATAGAAACCAGGAGTGGGGAAGAACCCACGGTGGAAAACCATTTGAAGTTTAAGGCCAACGACATAACCACTCGGTTATCCTGGCCCTGTGAGAGCTTGGATTCTGTCTCTGTGACAAACTGGGCTTCAACACCAACCCCACATACAAACACATGCACATAGTCTTTTAGTGAGCATTTACGAACATTTTGAGGAATATTGACACGGGGGCAACTCTCCTACTCTGTTTCGAGTAATGCTCTGGGACCTTTCATATCCACCCAAGGGTGCAGACGGAGCTTCAATTTAACATTTCATCCGAAAGTCAACAGCTTCAACATTGCAAAATTCCCCAAGTGCTGCACTTGAGTGTTAGCCAAGATGATATGCTCAAGTCCAAGGAGTGCGACTTGAAGACACAAACTCCTGATTCAGTCGAGAATGCTGCCACTGAACCAAAGCCGATACAAAAGTTCACAACCGTATTAATTTCCCCAAGTCTTTTTTATAATTCCAGGACATACCAAATTCATGGTGATGATTTCCACAGACAGTTGCACATACACAGAGACAAAAATAGAGATAGACAGACACAGAGACACAGATAACCAAAAATTTACACGCACCAACGGGCATGCACAGCTGCCTTAGACATTTCGAGGGATAGACACGCTGAATCACTGTCGTAACTATGACTGATTGTTGCGATTTTTTAATCGGATGTATCGTGAATATTGCAGATTAATAAAAATGAGAACAAATGTCAGTGTTGAAAGGTGTGGGACGTTATTCCAATTATCACATGATCTGTTTGGTGGCGAACTGGTTAAATTGTGAAATGGAATGAAAAATGCTGAGAATCGTAGTCGGCAGGATTCGAACCTGCGCGAGAAAATCCCAATGGATTTCTAGGCCATCGCCTTAACCACTCGGCCACGACTACTGTGTCGCTGGCTTTTTAAACGTTACTCAGAAAAAACTCAGTCATCCATCTCTGTGCAGCAGACGGCCAAAGAATCCTGAAAAAGTCTCCGTTTGCAAAAAATCTGGAAGATGCAAACTCCTCGACCTGTATTTTCACAGTTCGATCTCGCTCTGGAATTTTTAATATGTATCTACCAAGAAACAGAAGTAAAAATTAACATTTTGAAACATCTGCCTCCCCGTCGGGGAATTGAACCCCGGTCTCCCGCGTGACAGGCGGGGATACTCACCACTACACTAACGAGGAACTGACGGATAGCTGCTCTGTCGGAGCAGGAATCGAGCTGTGAACAGAACTGGACACCATGAGAAGTCGACAGACACATTGAGAGACAGAGACAAACCGACAAACAGGGAGAGACAGACACCGAGATAGAGACAACGAGAGACAGAAAGTGTGAGACTGAGAAGGAGAGGCAGATTGGGTGAGAAAAAGACTCAAACACATACAGAGACAGAGATTTGTGTGTTTGATCTATTAAGAGAGAAAGGGAAAGAGTGAGAGAAAGACAATGATAAAGACAGTGACAAGGAGAGAGACAGATAGAGAGAAAGAGATAGAGACTAAAACAGAAAATGATGGAAATACTTCTCAGGTTAGAGGCAGGGACTAACAGAGACAGGCAAATAAATGGACAGACCGAAATGATGGGAAAGAGAGAGCCAGTCAGACAAAGAATCTGAGAGAATCCCATTGGAACAGACGTGGGCACCGTGAGAAAGAGACAGATTGAGAGACTGAGACAAACGGAGAAACAGGGACAGACAGAGTGAGTCAGACTGAGAGAGACAAAGACTCAGACATACAAACACATGCACAGCTCCGTGTAGAGAGAGAGAGAGGCAGAGACCGAGCGACACAGAAACATTTCACAATTTCATTTCATTATCGGTTCAGAGTGACACATAGTTACAGAAAATTGTTGATTCAACCGATGAAAATCGGACATCACTGATCAGAATGGGAGGAAATCTGTGTTAAAATAAATAGAAACCAGGAGTGGGGAAGAACCCACGGTGGAAAACCCTTTGAAGTTTAAGGCCAACGACATAACCACTCGGTTATCCTGGCCCTGTGAGAGCTTGGATTCTGTCTCTGTGACAAACTGGGCTTCAACACCAACCCCACATACAAACACATGCACATAGTCTTTTAGTGAGCATTTACGAACATTTTGAGGAATATTGACACGGGGGCAACTCTCCTACTCTGTTTCGAGTAATGCTCTGGGACCTTTCATATCCACCCGAGGGTGCAGACGGAGCTTCAATTTAACATTTCATCCGAAAGTCAACAGCTTCAACATTGCAAAATTCCCCAAGTGCTGCACTTGAGTGTTAGCCAAGATGATATGCTCAAGTCCAAGGAGTGCGACTTGAAGACATAACTCCTGATTCAGTCGAGAATGCTGCCACTGAACCAAAGCCGATACAAAAGTTCACAACCGTATTATTTTCCCCAAGTCTTTTTTATAAGTTCCAGGACATACCAAATTCATGGTGATGATTTCCACAGACAGTTGCACATACACAGAGACAAAAATAGAGATAGACAGACACAGAGACACAGATAACCAAAAATTTACACGCACCAACGGGCATGCACAGCTGCCTTAGACATCTCGAGGGATAGACAGGCTGAATCACTGTCGCAACTTTGACTGATTGTTGCGATTTTTTAATCGGATGTATCGTGAATATTGCAGATTAATAAAAATGAGAACAAATGTCAGTGTTGAAAGGTGTGGGACGTTATTCCAACTATCACATGATCAGTTTGGTAGCGAACTGGTTAAATTGTGAAATGGAATGAAAAATGCTGAGAATCGTAGTCGGCAAGATTCGAACCTGCGCGGGAAAATCCCAATGGATTTCTAGCCCATCGCCTTAACCACTCGGCCACGACTACTGTGTCGCTGGCTTTTTAAACGTTACTCAGAAAAAACTCAGTCATCCATCTCTGTGCAGCAGACGGCCAAAGAATCCTGAAAAAGTCTCCGTTTGCTAAAAATCTGGAAGAGGCAAACTCCTCAACCTGTATTTTCACAGTTCGATTTCGCTCTGGAATTTTAAATATGTATCTACCAAGAAACAGAAGTAAAAATCAAGGTTTTGAAACCATCTGCCTCCCCGTCGGGGAATTGAACCCCGGTCACCCGCGTGACAGGCGGGGATACTCACCACTATACTAACGAGGAACTGACGGATAGCTCCTCTGTCGGAGCAGGAATCGAGCTGTGAACAGAACTCGACACCATGAGAAGTCGACAGACACATTGAGAGACAGAGACAAACCGACAAACAGGGAGAGACAGACACCGAGATAGAGACAACGAGAGACAGAAAGTGTGAGACTGAGAAGGAGAGGCAGATTGGGTGAGAAAAAGACTCAAACACATACAGAGACAGAGATTTGTGTGTTTGATCTATTAAGAGAGAAAGGGAAAGAGTGAGAGAAAGACAATGATAAAGACAGTGACAAGGAGAGAGACAGATAGAGAGAAAGAGATAGAGACTAAAACAGAAAATGATGGAAATACTTCTCAGGTTAGAGGCAGGGACTAACAGAGACAGGCAAATAAATGGACAGACCGAAATGATGGGAAAGAGAGAGCCAGTCAGACAAAGAATCTGAGAGAATCCCATTGGAACAGACGTGGGCACCGTGAGAAAGAGACAGATTGAGAGACTGAGACAAACGGAGAAACAGGGACAGACAGAGTGAGTCAGACTGAGAGAGACAAAGACTCAGACATACAAACACATGCACAGCTCTGTGTTGAGAGAGAGAGAGGCAGAGACCGAGCGACACAGATACATTTCACAATTTCATTTCATTATCGGTTCAGAGTGACACATAGTTACAGAAAATTGTTGATTCAACCGATGAAAATCGGACATCACTGATCAGAATGGGAGGACATTTGTGTTAAAATAAATAGAAACCAGGAGTGGGGAAGAACCCACGGTGGAAAACCCTTTGAAGTTAAGGCCAACGACATAACCACTCGGTTATCCTGGCCCTGTGAGAGTTTGGATTCTGTCTCTGTGACAAACTGGGCTTCAACCCCAACCCCACATACAAACACATGCACATAGTCTTTTAGTGAGCATTTACGAACATTTTTAGTAATATTTACACGGGGGCAACTCTCCTACTCTGTTTCGAGTAATGCTCTGGGACCTTTCATATCCACCCGAGGGTGCAGACGGAGCTTCAATTTAACATTTCATCCGAAAGTCAACAGCTTCAACATTGCAAAATTCCCCAAGTGCTGCACTTGAGTGTTAGCCAAGATGATATGCTCAAGTCCAAGGAGTGCGACTTGAACACACAAACTCCTGATTCAGTCGAGAATGCTGCCACTGAACCAAAGCCGATACAAAAGTTCACAACCGTATTATTTTCCCCAAGTCTTTTTTATAAGTTCCAGGACATACCAAATTCATGGTGATGATTTCCACAGACAGTTGCACATACACAGAGACAAAAATAGAGATAGACAGACACAGAGACACACATAAGCAAAAATTTACACGCACCAACGGGCATGCACAGCTGCCTTAGACATCTCGAGGGATAGACAGGCTGAATCAGTGTCGCAACTTTGACTGATTGTTGCGATTTGTTAATCGGATGTATCGTGAATGTTGCAGATTAATAAAAATGAGAACAAATGTCAGTGTTGAAAGGTCTGGGACGTTATTCCAATTATCACATGATCAGTTTGGTAGAGAACTGGTTAAATTGTGAAATGGAATGAAAAATGCTGCGAATCGTAGTCGGCAGGATTCGAACGTGCGCGGGAAAATCCCAATGGATTTCTAGTCCATCGCCTTAACCACTCGGCCACGACTACTGTGTCGCTAACTTTTTAAACGTTACTCAGAAAAAACTCAGTCATCCATCTCTGTGCAGCAGACGGCCAAAGAATCCTGAAAAAGTCTCCGTTTGCTAAAAATCTGGAAGAGGCAAACTCCTCCACATGTATTTTCACAGTTCGATTTCGCTCTGGAATTTTTAATATGTATCTACCAAGAAACAGAAGTAAAAATCAACATTTTGAAACATCTGCCTCCCCGTCGGGGAATTGAACCCCGGTCTCCCGCGTGACAGGCGGGGATACTCACCACTATACTAACGAGGAACTGACGGATAGCTGCTCTGTCGGAGCAGGAATCGAGCTGTGAACAGAACTGGACACCATGAGAAGTCGACAGACACATTGAGAGACAGAGACAAACCGACAAACAGGGAGAAACAGACACCGAGATAGAGACAACGAGAGACAGAAAGTGTGAGACTGAGAAGGAGAGGCAGATTGGGTGAGAAAAAGACTCAAACACATACAGAGACAGAGATTTGTGTGTTTGATCTATTAAGAAAGAAAGGGAAAGAGTGAGAGAAAGACAATGATAAAGACAGTGACAAGGAGAGAGACAGATAGAGAGAAAGAGATAGAGACTAAAATAGAAAATGATGGAAATACTTCTCAGGTTAGAGGCAGGGACTAACAGAGACAGGCAAAGAAATGGACAGACCGAAATGATGGGAAAGAGAGAGCCAGTCAGACAAAGAATCTGAGAGAATCCCATTGGAATAGACGTGGGCACCGTGAGAAAGAGACAGATTGAGAGATTGGGACAAACGGAGAAACAGTGACAGACAGAGTGAGTCAGACTGAGAGAGACAAAGACTCAGACATACAAACACATACACAGCTCTGTGGAGAGAGAGAGAGAGGCAGAGACCGAGCGACACAGATACATTTCACAATTTCATTTCATTATCGGTTCAGAGTGACACATAGTTATAGAAAATTGTTGATTCAACCGATGAAAATCGGACATCACTGATCAGAATGGGAGGAAATCTGCGTAAAATAAATAGAAACCAGGAGTGGGGAAGAACCCACGGTGGAAAACCCTTTGAAGTTTAAGGCCAACGACATAACCACTCGGTTATCCTGGCCCTGTGAGAGTTTGGATTCTGTCTCTGTGACAAACTGGGCTTCAACCCCAACCCCACATACAAACACATGCACATAGTCTTTTAGTGAGCATTTACGAACATTTTGAGGAATATTGACACGGGGGCAACTCTCCTACTCTGTTTCGAGTAATGCTCTGGGACCTTTCATATCCACCCGAGGGTGCAGACGGAGCTTCAATTTAACATTTCATCCGAAAGTCAACAGCTTCAACATTGCAAAATTCCCCAAGTGCTGCACTTGAGTGTTAGCCAAGATGATATGCTCAAGTCCAAGGAGTGCGACTTGAACACACAAACTCCTGATTCAGTCGAGAATGCTGCCACTGAACCAAAGCCGATACAAAAGTTCACAACCGTATTATTTTCCCCAAGTCTTTTTTATAAGTTCCAGGACATACCAAATTCATGGTGATGATTTCCACAGACAGTTGCACATACACAGAGACAAAAATAGAGATAGACAGACACAGAGACACACATAAGCAAAAATTTACACGCACCAACGGGCATGCACAGCTGCCTTAGACATCTCGGGGGATAGACAGGCTGAATCAGTGTCGCAACTTTGACTGATTGTTGCGATTTTTTAATCGGATGTATCGTGAATATTGCAGATGAATAAAAATGAGAACAAATGTCAGTGTTGAAAGGTCTGGGACGTTATTCCAATTATCACATGATCAGTTTGGTAGCGAACTGGTTAAATTGTGAAATGGAATGAAAAATGCTGCGAATCGTAGTCGGCAGGATTCGAACCTGCGCGGGAAAATCCCAATGGATTTCTAGTCCATCGCCTTAACCACTCGGCCACGACTACGGTGTCGCTGGCTTTTTAAACGTTACTCAGAAAAAACTCAGTCATCCATCTCTGTGCAGCAGACGGCCAAAGAATCCTGAAAAAGTCTCCTTTGCTAAAAATCTGGAAGAGGCAAACTCCTCCACATGTATTTTCACAGTTCGATTTCGCTCTGGAATTTTTAATATGTATCTACCAAGAAACAGAAGTAAAAATCAACATTTTGAAACATCTGCCTCCCCGTCGGGGAATTGAACCCCGGTCTCCCGCGTGACAGGCGGGGATACTCAGCACTATACTAACGAGGAACTGACGGATAGCTGCTCTGTCAGAGCAGGAATCGAGCTGTGAACAGAACTGGACACCATGAGAAGTCGACAGACACATTGAGAGACAGAGACAAACCGACAAACAGGGAGAGACAGACACCGAGATAGAGACAACGAGAGACAGAAAGTGTGAGACTGAGAAGGAGAGGCAGATTGGTGAGAAAAAGACTCAAACACATACAGAGACAGAGATTTGTGTGTTTGATCTATTAAGAAAGAAAGGGAAAGAGTGAGAGAAAGACAATGATAAAGACAATGACAAGGAGAGAGACAGATAGAGAGAAAGAGATAGAGACTAAAATAGAAAATGATGGAAATACTTCTCAGGTTAGAGGCAGGGACTAACAGAGACAGGCAAAGAAATGGACAGACCGAAATGATGGGAAAGAGAGAGCCAGTCAGACAAAGAATCTGAGAGAATCCCATTGGAACAGACGTGGGCACCGTGAGAAAGAGACAGATTGAGAGACTGAGACAAACGGAGAAACAGGGACCGACAGAGTGAGTCAGACTGAGAGAGACAAAGACTCAGACATACAAACACATACACAGCTCTGTGTAGAGAGAGAGAGAGAGGCAGAGACCGAGCGACACAGATACATTTCACAATTTCATTTCATTATCGGTTCAGAGTGACACATAGTTACAGAAAATTGTTGATTCAACCGATGAAAATCGGACATCACTGATCAGAATGGGAGGAAATTTGTGTTAAAATAAATAGAAACCAGGAGTGGGGAAGAACCCAAGGTGGAAAACCCTTTGAAGTTAAGGCCAACGACATAACCACTCGGTTATCCTGGCACTGTGAGAGTTTGGATTCAGTCTCTGTGACAAACTGGGCTTCAACCCCAACCCCACATACAAACACATGCACATAGTCTTTTAGTGAGCATTTACGAACATTTTTAGTAATATTTACACGGGGGCAACTCTCCTACTCTGTTTCGAGTAATGCACTGGGACCTTTCATATCCACCCGAGGGTGCAGACGGAGCTTCAATTTAACATTTCATCCGAAAGTCAACAGCTTCAACATTGCAAAATTCCCCAAGTGCTGCACTTGAGTGTTAGCCAAGATAATAATGCTCAAGTCCAAGGAGTGCGAGTTGAACACACAAACTCCTGATTCAGTCGAGAATGCTGCCACTGAACCAAAGCCGATACAAAAGTTCACAACCGTATTATTTTCCCCAAGTCTTTTTTATAAGTTCCAGGACATACCAAATTCATGGTGATGATTTCCACAGACAGTTGCACATACACAGAGACAAAAATAGAGATAGACAGACACAGAGACACATATAACCAAAAATTTACACGCACCAACGGGCATGCACAGATGCCTCAGACATCTCGAGGGATAGACAGGCTGAATCACTGTCGCAACTTTGACTGATTGTTGCGATTTTTTAAACGGATGTATCGTGAATATTGCAGATTAATAAAAATGAGAACAAATGTCAGTGTTGAAAGGTGTGGGACGTTATTCCAATTATCACATGATCAGTTTGGTCGAGAACTGTTTAAATTGTGAAATGGAATGAAAAATGCTGAGAATCGTAGTCGGCAGGATTCGAACCTGCGTGGGAAAATCCCAATGGATTTCTAGTCCATCGCCTTAACCACTCGGCCACGACTACTGTGTCGCTGGCTTTTTAAACGTTACTCAGAAAAAACTCAGTCATCCATCTCTGTGCAGCAGACGGCCAAAGAATCCTGAAAAAGTCTCCGTTTGCTAAAAATCTGGAAGAGGCAAACTCCTCTACCTGTATTTTCACAGTTCGATTTCGCTCTGAAATTTTTAATATGTATCTACCAAGAAACAGAAGTAAAAATCAACATTTTGAAACATCTGCCTCCCCGTCGGGGAATTGAACCCCGGTCTCCCGCGTGACAGGCGGGGATACTCACCACTACACTAACGAGGAACTGACGGATAGCTGCTCTGTCGGAGCAGGAATCGAGCTGTGAACAGAACTGGACACCATGAGAAGTCGACAGACACATTGAGAGACAGAGACAAACCGACAAACAGGGAGAGACAGACACCGAGATAGAGACAATGAGAGACAGAAAGTGTGAGACTGAGAAGGAGAGGCAGATTGGGTGAGAAAAAGACTCAAACACATACAGAGACAGAGATTTGTGTGTTTGATCTATTATGAGAGAAAGGGAAAGAGTGAGAGAAAGACAATGATAAAGACAGTGACAAGGAGAGAGACAGATAGAGAGAAAGAGATAGAGACTAAAACTGAAAATGATGGAAATACTTCTCAGGTTAGAGGCAGGGACTAACAGAGACAGGCAAAGAAATGGACAGACCGAAATGATGGGAAAGAGAGAGGCAGTCAGACAAAGAATCTGAGAGAATCCCATTGGAACAGACGTGGGCACCGTGAGAAAGAGACAGATTGAGAGACTGAGACAAACGGAGAAACAGGGACAGACAGAGTGAGTCAGACTGAGAGAGACAAAGACTCAGACATACAAACACATACACAGCTCTGTGTAGAGAGAGAGAGAGGCAGAGACCGAGCGACACAGATACATTTCACAATTTCATTTCATTATCGGTTCAGAGTGACACATAGTTACAGAAAATTGTTGATTCAACCGATGAAAATCGGACATCACTGATCAGAATGGGAGGAAATTTGTGTTAAAATAAATAGAAACCAGGAGTGGCGAAGAACCCACGGTGGAAAACCCTTTGAAGTTAAGGCCAACGACATAACCACTCGGTTATCCTGGCCCTGTGAGAGCTTGGATTCTGTCTCTGTGACAAACTGGGCTTCAACCCCAACCCCACATACAAACACATGCACATAGTCTTTTAGTGAGCATTTACGAACATTTTTAGTAATATTTACACGGGGGCAACTCTCCTACTCTGTTTCGAGTAATGCTCTGGGACCTTTCATATCCACCCGAGGGTGCAGACGGAGCTTCAATTTAACATTTCATCCGAAAGTCAACAGCTTCAACATTGCAAAATTCCCCAAGTGCTGCACTTGAGTGTTAGCCAAGATGATATGCTCAAGTCCAAGGAGTGCGACTTGAACACACAAACTCCTGATTCAGTCGAGAATGCTGCCACTGAACCAAAGCCGATACAAAAGTTCACAACCGTATTATTTTCCCCAAGTCTTTTTTATAAGTTCCAGGACATACCAAATTCATGGTGATGATTTCCACAGACAGTTGCACATACACAGAGACAAAAATAGAGATAGACAGACAGAGAGACACATATAACCAAAAATTTACACGCACCAACGGGCATGCACAGATGCCTCAGACATCTCGAGGGATAGACAGGCTGAATCACTGTCGCAACTTTGACTGATTGTTGCGATTTTTTAAACGGATGTATCGTGAATATTGCAGATTAATAAAAATGAGAACAAATGTCAGTGTTGAAAGGTGTGGGACGTTATTCCAATTATCACATGATCAGTTTGGTCGAGAACTGGTTAAATTGTGAAATGGAATGAAAAATGCTGAGAATCGTAGTCGGCAGGATTCGAACCTGCGCGGGAAAATCCCAATGGATTTCTAGTCCATCGCCTTAACCACTCGGCCACGACTACTGTGTCGCTGGCTTTTTAAACGTTACTCAGAAAAAACTCAGTCATCCATCTCTGTGCAGCAGACGGCCAAAGAATCCTGAAAAAGTCTCCGTTTGCTAAAAATCTGGAAGAGGCAAACTCCTCCACATGTATTTTCACAGTTCGATTTCGCTCTGGAATTTTTAAAATGTATCTACCAAGAAACAGAAGTAAAAATCAACATTTCGAAACATCTGCCTCCCCGTCGGGGAATTGAACCCCGGTCGCTCGCGTGACAGGCGGGGATACTCAGCACTATACTAACGAGGAACTGACGGATAGCTGCTCTGTCGGAGCAGGAATCGAGCTGTGAACAGAACTGGACACCATGAGAAGTCGACAGACACATTGAGAGACAGATACAAACCGACAAACAGGGAGAGACAGACACCGAGATAGAGACAACGAGAGACAGAAAGTGTGAGACTGAGAAGGAGAGGCAGATTGGGTGAGAAAAAGACTCAAACACATACAGAGACAGAGATTTGTGTGTTTGATCTATTAAGAGAGAAAGGGAAAGAGTGAGAGAAAGACAATGATAAAGACAGTGACAAGGAGAGAGACAGATAGAGAGAAAGAGATAGAGACTAAAACAGAAAATGATGGAAATACTTCTCAGGTTAGAGGCAGGGACTAACAGAGACAGGCAAAGAAATGGACAGACCGAAATGATGGGAAAGAGAGAGCCAGTCAGACAAAGAATCTGAGAGAATCCCATTGGAACAGACGTGGGCACCGTGAGAAAGAGACAGATTGAGAGACTGAGACAAACGGAGAAACAGGGACAGACAGAGTGAGTCAGACTGAGAGAGACAAAGACTCAGACATACAAACACATACACAGCTCTGTGGAGAGAGAGAGAGAGGCAGAGACCGAGCGACACAGATACATTTCACAATTTCATTTCATTATCGGTTCAGAGTGACACATAGTTACAGAAAATTGTTGATTCAACCGATGAAAATCGGACATCACTGATCAGAATGGGAGGAAATTTGTGTTAAAATAAATAGAAAAAAGGAGTGGGGAAGAACCCACGGTGGAAAACCCTTTGAAGTTAAGGCCAACGACATAACCACTCGGTTATCCTGGCCCTGTGAGAGTTTGGATTCTGTCTCTGTGACAAACTGGGCTTCAACCCCAACCCCACATACAAACACATGCACATAGTCTTTTAGTGAGCATTTACGAACATTTTTAGTAATATTTACACGGGGGCAACTCTCCTACTCTGTTTCGAGTAATGCTCTGGGACCTTTCATATCCACCCGAGGGTGCAGACAGAGCTTCAATTTAACATATCATCCGAAAGTCAACAGCTTCAACATTGCAAAATTCCCCAAGTGCTGCACTTGAGTGTTAGCCAAGATGATATGCTCAAGTCCAAGGAGTGCGACTTGAACACACAAACTCCTGATTCAGTCGAGAATGCTGCCACTGAACCAAAGCCGATACAAAAGTTCACAACCGTATTATTTTCCCCAAGTCTTTTTTATAAGTTCCAGGACATACCAAATTCATGGTGATGATTTCCACAGACAGTTGCACATACACAGAGACAAAAATAGAGATAGACAGACACAGAGACACATATAACCAAAAATTTACACGCACCAACGGGCATGCACAGATGCCTTAGACATCTCGAGGCATAGACAGGCTGAATCACTGTCGCAACTTTGACTGATTGTTGCGATTTTTTAATCGGATGTATCGTGAATATTGCAGATTAATAAAAATGAGAACAAATGTCAGTGTTGAAAGGTGTGGGACGTTATTCCAATTATCACATGATCAGTTTGGTCGAGAACTGGTTAAATTGTGAAATGGAATGAAAAATGCTGAGAATCGTAGTCGGCAGGATTCGAACCTGCGCGGGAAAATCCCAATGGATTTCTAGTCCATCGCCTTAACCACTCGGCCACGACTACTGTGTCGCTGGCTTTTTAAACAATACTCAGAAAAAACTCAGTCATCCATCTCTGTGCAGCAGACGGCCAAAGAATCCTGAAAAAGTCTCCGTTTGCTAAAAATCTGGAAGAGGCAAACTCCTCTACCTGTATTTTCACAATTCGATTTCGCTCTAGAATTTTTAATATGTATCTACCAAGAAACAGAAGTAAAAATCAACATTTTGAAACATCTGCCTCCCCGTCGGGGAATTGAACCCCGGTCTCCCGCGTGACAGGCGTGGATACTCACCACTATACTAACGAGGAACTGACGGATAGCTGCTCTGTCGGAGCAGGAATCGAGCTGTGAACAGAACTGGACACCATGAGAAGTCGACAGACACATTGAGAGACAGAGACAAACCGACAAACAGGGAGAGACAGACACCGAGACAGAGACAACGAGAGACAGAAAGTGTGAGACTGAGAAGGAGAGGCAGATTGGGTGAGAAAAAGACTCAAACACATACAGAGACAGAGATTTGTGTGTTTGATCTATTAAGAGAGAAAGGGAAAGAGTGAGTGAAAGACAATGATAAAGACAGTGACAAGGAGAGAGACAGATAGAGAGAAAGAGATAGAGACTAAAACAGAAAATGATGGAAATACTTCTCAGGTTAGATGCAGGGACTAACAGAGACAGGCAAATAAATGGACAGACCGAAATGATGGGAAAGAGAGAGCCAGTCAGACAAAGAATCTGAGAGAATCCCATTGGAACAGACGTGGGCACCGTGAGAAAGAGACAGATTGAGAGACTGAGACAAACGGAGAAACAGGGACAGACAGAGTGAGTCAGACTGAGAGAGACAAAGACTCAGACATACAAACACATACACAGCTCTGTGGAGAGAGAGAGGCAGAGACCGAGCGACACAGATACATTTCACAATTTCATTTCATTATCGATTCAGATTGACACATAGTTACAGAAAATTGTTGATTCAACCGATGAAAATCGGACATCACTGATCAGAATGGGAGGAAATCTGTGTTAAAATAAATAGAAACCAGGAGTGGGGAAGAACCCACGGTGGAAAACCCTTTGAAGTTTAAGGCCAACGACATAACCACTCGGTTATCCTGGCCCTGTGAGAGCTTGGATTCTGTCTCTGTGACAAACTGTGCTTCAACCCCAACCCCACATACAAACACATGCACATAGTCTTTTAGTGAGCATTTACGAACATTTTTAGTAATATTTACACGGGGGCAACTCTCCTACTCTGTTTCGAGTAATGCACTGGGAACTTTCATATCCACCCGAGGGTGCAGACGGAGCTTCAATTTAACATTTCATCCGAAAGTCAACAGCTTCAACATTGCAAAATTCCCCAAGTGCTGCACTTGAGTGTTAGCCAAGATGATATGCTCAAGTCCAAGGAGTGCGACTTGAACACACAAACTCCTGATTCAGTCGAGAATGCTGCCACTGAACCAAAGCCGATACAAAAGTTCACAACCGTATTATTTTCCCCAAGTCTTTTTTATAAGTTCCAGGACATACCAAATTCATGGTGATGATTTCCACAGACAGTTGCACATACACAGAGACAAAAATAGAGATAGACAGACACAGAGACACACATAACCACAAATTTACACGCACCAACGGGCATGCACAGATGCCTTAGACATCTCGAGGGATAGACAGGCTGAATCACTGTCGCAACTTTGACTGATTGTTGCGATTTTTTAATCGGATGTATCGTGAATATTGCAGATTAATAAAAATGAGAACAAATGTCAGTGTTGAAAGGTGTGGGACGTTATTCCAATTATCACATGATCAGTTTGGTCGAGAACTGGTTAAATTGTGAAATGGAATGAAAAATGCTGAGAATCGTAGTCGGCAGGATTCGAACCTGCGCATGAAAATCCCAATGGATTTCTAGTCCATCGCCTTAACCACTCGGCCACGACTACTGTGTCGCTGGCTTTTTAAACAATACTCAGAAAAAACTCAGTCATCCATCTCTGTGCAGCAGACGGCCAAAGAATCCTGAAAAAGTCTCCGTTTGCTAAAAATCTGGAAGAGGCAAACTCCTCTACCTGTATTTTCACAATTCGATTTCGCTCTAGAATTTTTAATATGTATCTACCAAGAAACAGAAGTAAAAATCAACATTTTGAAACATCTGCCTCCCCGTCGGGGAATTGAACCCCGGTCTCCCGCGTGACAGGCGTGGATACTCACCACTATACTAACGAGGAACTGACGGATAGCTGCTCTGTCGGAGCAGGAATCGAGCTGTGAACAGAACTGGACACCATGAGAAGTCGACAGACACATTGAGAGACAGAGACAAACCGACAAACAGGGAGAGACAGACACCGAGACAGAGACAACGAGAGACAGAAAGTGTGAGACTGAGAAGGAGAGGCAGATTGGGTGAGAAAAAGACTCAAACACATACAGAGACAGAGATTTGTGTGTTTGATCTATTAAGAGAGAAAGGGAAAGAGTGAGTGAAAGACAATGATAAAGACAGTGACAAGGAGAGAGACAGATAGAGAGAAAGAGATAGAGACTAAAACAGAAAATGATGGAAATACTTCTCAGGTTAGATGCAGGGACTAACAGAGACAGGCAAATAAATGGACAGACCGAAATGATGGGAAAGAGAGAGCCAGTCAGACAAAGAATCTGAGAGAATCCCATTGGAACAGACGTGGGCACCGTGAGAAAGAGACAGATTGAGAGACTGAGACAAACGGAGAAACAGGGACAGACAGAGTGAGTCAGACTGAGAGAGACAAAGACTCAGACATACAAACACATACACAGCTCTGTGGAGAGAGAGAGGCAGAGACCGAGCGACACAGATACATTTCACAATTTCATTTCATTATCGATTCAGATTGACACATAGTTACAGAAAATTGTTGATTCAACCGATGAAAATCGGACATCACTGATCAGAATGGGAGGAAATCTGTGTTAAAATAAATAGAAACCAGGAGTGGGGAAGAACCCACGGTGGAAAACCCTTTGAAGTTTAAGGCCAACGACATAACCACTCGGTTATCCTGGCCCTGTGAGAGCTTGGATTCTGTCTCTGTGACAAACTGTGCTTCAACCCCAACCCCACATACAAACACATGCACATAGTCTTTTAGTGAGCATTTACGAACATTTTTAGTAATATTTACACGGGGGCAACTCTCCTACTCTGTTTCGAGTAATGCACTGGGAACTTTCATATCCACCCGAGGGTGCAGACGGAGCTTCAATTTAACATTTCATCCGAAAGTCAACAGCTTCAACATTGCAAAATTCCCCAAGTGCTGCACTTGAGTGTTAGCCAAGATGATATGCTCAAGTCCAAGGAGTGCGACTTGAACACACAAACTCCTGATTCAGTCGAGAATGCTGCCACTGAACCAAAGCCGATACAAAAGTTCACAACCGTATTATTTTCCCCAAGTCTTTTTTATAAGTTCCAGGACATACCAAATTCATGGTGATGATTTCCACAGACAGTTGCACATACACAGAGACAAAAATAGAGATAGACAGACACAGAGACACACATAACCACAAATTTACACGCACCAACGGGCATGCACAGATGCCTTAGACATCTCGAGGGATAGACAGGCTGAATCACTGTCGCAACTTTGACTGATTGTTGCGATTTTTTAATCGGATGTATCGTGAATATTGCAGATTAATAAAAATGAGAACAAATGTCAGTGTTGAAAGGTGTGGGACGTTATTCCAATTATCACATGATCAGTTTGGTCGAGAACTGGTTAAATTGTGAAATGGAATGAAAAATGCTGAGAATCGTAGTCGGCAGGATTCGAACCTGCGCATGAAAATCCCAATGGATTTCTAGTCCATCGCCTTAACCACTCGGCCACGACTACTGTGTTGCTGGCTTTTTAAACGTTACTCAGAAAAAACTCAGTCATCCATCTCTGTGCAGCAGACGGCCAAAGAATCCTGAAAAAGTCTCCGTTTGCTAAAAATCTGGAAGGGGCAAACTCCTCTACCTGTATTTTCACAGTTCGATTTCGCTCTGGAATTTTTAATATGCATCAACCAAGAAACAGAAGTAAAAATCAACATTTTGAAACATCTGCCTCCCCGTCGGGGAATTGAACCCCGGTCTCCCGCGTGACAGGCGGGGATACTCACCACTATACTAACGAGGAACTGACGGATAGCTGCTCTGTCGGAGCAGGAATCGAGCTGTGAACAGAACTGGACACCATGAGAAGTCGACAGACACATTGAGAGACAGAGACAAACCGACAAACAGGGAGAGACAGACACCGAGACAGAGACAACGAGAGACAGAAAGTGTGATTCTGAGAAGGAGAGGCAGATTGGGTGAGAAAAAGACTCAAACACATACAGAGACAGAGATTTGTGTGTTTGATCTATTAAGAGAGAAAGGGAAAGAGTGAGTGAAAGACAATGATAAAGACAGTGACAAGGAGAGAGACAGATAGAGAGAAAGAGATAGAGACTAAAACAGAAAATGATGGAAATACTTCTCAGGTTAGATGCAGGGACTAACAGAGACAGGCAAATAAATGGACAGACCGAAATGATGGGAAAGAGAGAGCCAGTCAGACAAAGAATCTGAGAGAATCCCATTGGAACAGACGTGGGCACCGTGAGAAAGAGACAGATTGAGAGACTGAGACAAACGGAGAAACAGGGACAGACAGAGTGAGTCAGACTGAGAGAGACAAAGACTCAGACATACAAACACATACACAGCTCTGTGGAGAGAGAGAGAGAGGCAGAGACCGAGCGACACAGATACATTTCACAATTTCATTTCATTATCGGTTCAGAGTTACACATAGTTACAGAAAATTGTTGATTCAACCGATGAAAATCGGACATCACTGATCAGAATGGGAGGAAATCTGTTTTAAAATAAATAGAAACCAGGAGTGGGGAAGAACCCACGGTGGAAAACCCTTTGAAGTTTAAGGCCAACGACATAACCACTCGGTTATCCTGGCCCTGTGAGAGCTTGGATTCTGTCTCTGTGACAAACTGTGCTTCAACCCCAACCCCACATACAAACACATGCACATAGTCTTTTAGTGAGCATTTACGAACATTTTTAGTAATATTTACACGGGGGCAACTCTCCTACTCTGTTTCGAGTAATGCTCTGGGACCTTTCATATCCACCCGAGGGTGCAGACGGAGCTTCAATTTAACATTTCATCCGAAAGTCAACAGCTTCAACATTGCAAAATTCCCCAAGTGCTGCACTTGAGTGTTAGCCAAGATGATATGCTCAAGTCCAAGGAGTGCGACTTGAAGACACAAACTCCTGATTCAGTCGAGAATGCTGCCACTGAACCGAAGCCGATACAAAAGTTCACAACCGTATTATTTTCCCCAAGTCTTTTTTATAAGTTCCAGGACATACCAAATTCATGGTGATGATTTCCACAGACAGTTGCACATACACAGAGACAAAAATAGAGATAGACAGACACAGAGACACACATAACCAAAAATTTACACGCACCAACGGGAATGCACAGCTGCCTTAGACATCTCGAGGGATAGACAGGCTGAATCAGTATCGCAACTTTGACTGATTGTTGCGATTTTTTAATCGGATGTATCGTGAATATTGCAGATTAATAAAAATGAGAACAAATGTCAGTGTTGAAAGGTGTGGGACGTTATTCCAATTATCACATGATCAGTTTGGTAGAGAACTGGTTAAATTGTGAAATGGAACGAAAAATGCTGCGAATCGTAGTCGGCAGGATTCGAACCTGCGCGGGAAAATCCCAATGGATTTCTAGTCCATCGCCTTAACCACTCGGCCACGACTACTGTGTCGCTGGCTTTTTAAACGTTACTCAGAAAAAACTCAGTCATCCATCTCTGTGCAGCAGACGGCCAAAGAATCCTGAAAAAGTCTCCGTTTGCTAAAAATCTGGAAGAGGCAAACTCCTCCACATGTATTTTCACAGTTCGATTTCGCTCTGGAATTTTTAAAATGTATCTACCAAGAAACAGAAGTAAAAATCAACATTTTGAAACATCTGCCGCCCCGTCGGGGAATTGAACCCCGGTCGCCCGCGTGACAGGCGGGGATACTCAGCACTATACTAACGAGGAACTGACGGATAGCTGCTCTGTCGGAGCAGGAATCGAGCTGTGAACAGAACTGGACACCATGAGAAGTCGACAGACACATTGAGAGACAGATACAAACCGACAAACAGGGAGAGACAGACACCGAGATAGAGACAACGAGAGACAGAAAGTGTGAGACTGAGAAGGAGAGGCAGATTGGGTGAGAAAAAGACTCAAACACATACAGAGACAGAGATTTGTGTGTTTGATCTATTAAGAGAGAAAGGGAAAGAGTGAGAGAAAGACAATGATAAAGACAGTGACAAGGAGAGAGACAGATAGAGAGAAAGAGATAGAGACTAAAACAGAAAATGATGGAAATACTTCTCAGGTTAGAGGCAGGGACTAACAGAGACAGGCAAAGAAATGGACAGACCGAAATGATGGGAAAGAGAGAGCCAGTCAGACAAAGAATCTGAGAGAATCGCATTGGAACAGACGTGGGCACCGTGAGAAAGAGACAGATTGAGAGACTGAGACAAACGGAGAAACAGGGACAGACAGAGTGAGTCAGACTGAGAGAGACAAAGACTCAGACATACAAACACATACACAGCTCTGTGTAGAGAGAGAGAGAGGCAGAGACCGAGCGACAGAGATACATTTCACAATTTCATTTCCTTATCGGTTCAGAGTGACACATAGTTACAGAAAATTGTTGATTCAACCGATGAAAATCGGACATCACTGATCAGAATGGGAGGAAATTTGTGTTAAAATAAATACAAACCAGGAGTGGGGAAGAACCCACGGTGGAAAACCCTTTGATGTTAAGGCCAACGACATAACCACTCGGTTATCCTGGCCCTGTGAGAGTTTGGATTCTGTCTCTGTGACAAACTGGGCTTCAACCCCAACCCCACATACAAACAAATGCACATAGTCTTTTAGTGAGCATTTTCGAACATTTTGAGGAATATTGACACGAGGGCAACTCTCCTACTCTGTTTTGAGTAATGCACTGGGAACTTTCATATCCACCCGAGGGTGCAGACGGAGCTTCAATTTAACATTTCATCCGAAAGTCAACAGCTTCAACATTGCAAAATTCCCCAAGTGCTGCACTTGAGTGTTAGCCAAGATGATATGCTCAAGTCTCAGGAGTGCGACTTGAACACACAAACTCCTGATTCAGTCGAGAATGCTGCCACTGAACCAAAGCCGATACAAAAGTTCACAACCGTATTATTTTCCCCAAGTCTTTTTTATAAGTTCCAGGACATACCAAATTCATGGTGATGATTTCCACAGACAGTTGCACATACACAGAGACAAAAATAGAGATAGACAGACACAGAGACACATATAACCAAAAATTTACACGCACCAACGGGCATGCACAGATGCCTTAGACATCTCGAGGGATAGACAGGCTGAATCACTGTCGCAACTTTGACTGATTGTTGCGATTTTTTAAACGGATGTATCGTGAATATTGCAGATTAATAAAAATGAGAACAAATGTCAGTGTTGAAAGGTGTGGGACGTTATTCCAATTATCACATGATCAGTTTGTTCGAGAACTGGTTAAATTGTGAAATGGAATGAAAAATGCTGAGAATCGTAGTCGGCAGGATTCGAACCTGCGCGGGAAAATCCCAAGGGATTTCTAGTCCATCGCCTTAACCACTCGGCCACGACTACTGTGTCGCTGGCTTTTTAAACGTTACTCAGAAAAAACTCAGTCATCCATCTCTGTGCAGCAGATGGCCAAAGAATCCTGAAAAAGTCTCCGTTTGCTAAAAATCTGGAAGAGGCAAACTCCTCTACCTGTAGTTTCACAGTTCGATTTCGCTCTGGAATTTTTAATATGTATCTACCAAGAAACAGAAGTAAAAATCAACATTTTGAAACATCTGCCTCCCCGTCGGGGAATTGAACCCCGGTCTCCCGCGTGACAGGCGGGGATACTCACCACTACACTAACGAGGAACTGACGGATAGCTGCTCTGTCGGAGCAGGAATCGAGCTGTGAACAGAACTGGACACCATGAGAAGTCGACAGACACATTGAGAGACAGAGACAAACCGACAAACAGGGAGAGACAGACACCGAGATAGAGACAATGAGAGACAGAAAGTGTGAGACTGAGAAGGAGAGGCAGATTGGGTGAGAAAAAGACTCAAACACATACAGAGACAGAGATTTGTGTGTTTGATCTATTAAGAGAGAAAGGGAAAGAGTGAGAGAAAGACAATGATAAAGACAGTGACAAGGAGAGAGACAGATAGAGAGAAAGAGATAGAGACTAAAACAGAAAATGATGGAAATACTTCTCAGTTTAGAGGCAGGGACTAACAGAGACAGGCAAAGAAATGGACAGACCGAAATGATGGGAAAGAGAGAGCCAGTCAGACAAAGAATCTGAGAGAATCCCATTGGAACAGACGTGGGCACCGTGAGAAAGAGACAGATTGAGAGACTGAGACAAACGGAGAAACAGGGACAGACAGAGTGAGTCAGACTGAGAGAGACAAAGACTCAGACATACAAACACATACACAGCTCTGTGTAGAGAGAGAGAGAGGCAGAGACCGAGCGACAGAGATACATTTCACAATTTCATTTCATTATCGGTTCAGAGTGACACATAGTTACAGAAAATTGTTGATTCAACCGATGAAAATCGGACATCACTGATCAGAATGGGAGGAAATTTGTGTTAAAATAAATACAAACCAGGAGTGGGGAAGAACCCACGGTGGAAAACCCTTTGAAGTTTAAGGCCAACGACATAACCACTCGGTTATCCTGGCCCTGTGAGAGTTTGGATTCTGTCTCTGTGACAAACTGGGCTTCAACCCCAACCCCACATACAAACAAATGCACATAGTCTTTTAGTGAGCATTTACGAACATTTTGAGGAATATTGACACGGGGGCAACTCTCCTACTCTGTTTTGAGTAATGCACTGGGAACTTTCATATCCACCCGAGGGTGCAGACGGAGCTTCAATTTAACATTTCATCCGAAAGTCAACAGCTTCAACATTGCAAAATTCCCCAAGTGCTGCACTTGAGTGTTAGCCAAGATGATATGCTCAAGTCCAAGGAGTGCGACTTGAACACACAAACTCCTGATTCAGTCGAGAATGCTGCCACTGAACCAAAGCCGATACAAAAGTTCACAACCGTATTATTTTCCCCAAGTCTTTTTTATAAGTTCCAGGACATACCAAATTCATGGTGATGATTTCCACAGACAGTTGCACATACACAGAGACAAAAATAGAGATAGACAGACACAGAGACACATATAACCAAAAATTTACACGCACCAACGGGCATGCACAGATGCCTTAGACATCTCGAGGGATAGACAGGCTGAATCACTGTCGCAACTTTGACTGATTGTTGCAATTTTTTAAACGGATGTATCGTGAATATTGCAGATTAATAAAAATGAGAACAAATGTCAGTGTTGAAAGGTGTGGGACGTTATTCCAATTATCACATGATCAGTTTGTTCGAGAACTGGTTAAATTGTGAAATGGAATGAAAAATGCTGAGAATCGTAGTCGGCAGGATTCGAACCTGCGCGGGAAAATCCCAATGGATTTCTAGTCCATCGTCTTAACCACTCGGCCACGACTACTGTGTCGCTGGCTTTTTAAACGTTACTCAGAAAAAACTCAGTCATCCATCTCTGTGCAGCAGATGGCCAAAGAATCCTGAAAAAGTCTGCGTTTGCTAAAAATCTGGAAGAGGCAAACTCCTCGACCTGTAGTTTCACAGTTCGATTTCGCTCTGGAATTTTTAATATGTATCTACCAAGAAACAGAAGTAAAAATCAACATTTTGAAACATCTGCCTCCCCGTCGGGGAATTGAACCCCGGTCTGCCGCGTGACAGGCGGGGATACTCACCACTACACTAACGAGGAACTGACGGATAGCTGCTCTGTCGGAGCAGGAATCGAGCTGTGAACAGAACTGGACACCATGAGAAGTCGACAGACACATTGAGAGACAGAGACAAACCGACAAACAGGGAGAGACAGACACCGAGATAGAGACAATGAGAGACAGAAAGTGTGAGACTGAGAAGGAGAGGCAGATTGGGTGAGAAAAAGACTCAAACACATACAGAGACAGAGATTTGTGTGTTTGATCTATTAAGAGAGAAAGGGAAAGAGTGAGAGAAAGACAATGATAAAGACAGTGACAAGGAGAGAGACAGATAGAGAGAAAGAGATAGAGACTAAAACAGAAAATGATGGAAATACTTCTCAGTTTAGAGGCAGGGACTTACAGAGACAGGCAAAGAAATGGACAGACCGAAATGATGGGAAAGAGAGAACCAGTCAGACAAAGAATCTGAGAGAATCCCATTGGAACAGACGTGGGCACCGTGAGAAAGAGACAGATTGAGAGACTGAGACAAACGGAGAAACAGGGACAGACAGAGTGAGTCAGACTGAGAGAGACAAAGACTCAGACATACAAACACATACACAGCTCTGTGGAGAGAGAGAGAGAGGCAGAGACCGAGCAACACAGATACATTTCACAATTTCATTTCATTATCGATTCAGAGTGACACATAGTTACAGAAAATTGTTGATTCAACCGATGAAAATCGGACATCACTGATCAGAATGGGAGGAAATCTGTGTTAAAATAAATAGAAACCAGGAGTGGGGAAGAACCCACGGTGGAAAACCCTTTGAAGTTTAAGGCCAACGACATAACCACTCGGTTATCCTGGCCCTGTGAGAGCTTGGATTCTGTTTCTGTGACAAACTGGGCTTCAACCCCAACCCCACATACAAACACATGCACATAGTCTTTTAGTGAGCATTTACGAACATTTTGAGGAATATTGACATGGGGGCAACTCTCCTACTCTGTTTCGAGTAATGCTCTGGGACCTTTCATATCCACCCGAGGGTGCAGACGGAGCTTCAATTTAACATTTCATCCGAAAGTCAACAGCTTCAACATTGCAAAATTCCCCAAGTGCTGCACTTGAGTGTTAGCCAAGATGATATGCTCAAGTCCAAGGAGTGCGACTTGAACACACAAACTCCTGATTCCGTCGAGAATGCTGCCACTGAACCAAAGCCGATACAAAAGTTCACAACCGTATTATTTTCCCCAAGTCTTTTTTATAAGTTCCAGGACATACCAAATTCATGGTGATGATTTCCACAGACAGTTGCACATACACAGAGACAAAAATAGAGATAGACAGACACAGAGACACAAATAACCAAAAATTTACACGCACCAACGGGAATGCACAGCTGCCTTAGACATCTCGAGGGATAGACAGGCTGAATCAGTATCGCAACTTTGACTGATTGTTGCGATTTTTTAATCGGATGTATCGTGAATATTGCAGATTAATAAAAATGAGAACAAATGTCAGTGTTGAAAGGTGTGGGACGTTATTCCAATTATCACATGATCAGTTTGGTAGAGAACTGGTTAAATTGTGAAATGGAACGAAAAATGCTGCGAATCGTAGTCGGCAGGATTCGAACCTGCGCGGGAAAATCCAAATGGATTTCTAGTCCATCGCCTTAACCACTCGGCCACGACTACTGTGTCGCTGGCTTTTTAAACGTTACTCAGAAAAAACTCAGTCATCCATCTCTGTGCAGCAGACGACCAAAGAATCCTGAAAAAGTCTCCGTTTGCTAAAAATCTGGAAGAGGCAAACTCCTCCACATGTATTTTCACAGTTCGATTTCGCTCTGGAATTTTTAAAATGTATCTACCAAGAAACAGAAGTAAAAATCAACATTTTGAAACATCTGCCTCCCCGTCGGGGAATTGAACCCCGGTCTCCCGCGTGACAGGCGGGGATACTCAGCACTATACTAACGAGGAACTGACGGATGCTGCTCTGTCGGAGCAGGAATCGAGCTGTGAACAGAACTGGACACCATGAGAAGTCGACAGACACATTGAGAGACAGATACAAACCGACAAACAGGGAGAGACAGACACCGAGATAGAGACAACGAGAGACAGAAAGTGTGAGACTGAGAAGGAGAGGCAGATTGGGTGAGAAAAAGACTCAAACACATACAGAGACAGAGATTTGTGTGTTTGATCTATTAAGAGAGAAAGGGAAAGAGTGAGAGAAAGACAATGATAAAGACAGTGACAAGGAGAGAGACAGATAGAGAGAAAGAGATAGAGACTAAAACAGAAAATGATGGAAATACTTCTCAGGTTAGAGGCAGGGACTAACAGAGACAGGCAAAGAAATGGACAGACCGAAATGATGGGAAAGAGAGAGCCAGTCAGACAAAGAATCTGAGAGAATCCCATTGGAACAGACGTGGGCACCGTGAGAAAGAGACAGATTGAGAGACTGAGACAAACGGAGAAACAGGGACAGACAGAGTGAGTCAGACTGAGAGAGACAAAGACTCAGACATACAAACACATACACAGCTCTGTGTAGAGAGAGAGAGAGGCAGAGACCGAGCGACAGAGATACATTTCACAATTTCATTTCATTATCGGTTCAGAGTGACACATAGTTACAGAAAATTGTTGATTCAACCGATGAAAATCGGACATCACTGATCAGAATGGGAGGAAATTTGTGTTAAAATAAATACAAACCAGGAGTGGGGAAGAACCCACGGTGGAAAACCCTTTGAAGTTTAAGGCCAACGACATAACCACTCGGTTATCCTGGCCCTGTGAGAGTTTGGATTCTGTCTCTGTGACAAACTGGGCTTCAACCCCAACCCCACATACAAACACATGCACATAGTCTTTTAGTGAGCATTTACGAACATTTTTAGTAATATTTACACGGGGGCAACTCTCCTACTCTGTTTCGAGTAATGCTCTGGGACCTTTCATATCCACCCGAGGGTGCAGACGGAGCTTCAATTTAACATTTCATCCGAAAGTCAACAGCTTCAACATTGCAAAATTCCCCAAGTGCTGCACTTGAGTGTTAGCCAAGATGATATGCTCAAGTCCAAGGAGTGCGACTTGAAGACACAAACTCCTGATTCAGTCGAGAATGCTGCCACTGAACCGAAGCCGATACAAAAGTTCACAACCGTATTATTTTCCCCAAGTCTTTTTTATAAGTTCCAGGACATACCAAATTCATGGTGATGATTTCCACAGACAGTTGCACATACACAGAGACAAAAATAGAGATAGACAGACACAGAGACACACATAACCAAAAATTTACACGCACCAACGGGAATGCACAGCTGCCTTAGACATCTCGAGGGATAGACAGGCTGAATCAGTATCGCAACTTTGACTGATTGTTGCGATTTTTTAATCGGATGTATCGTGAATATTGCAGATTAATAAAAATGAGAACAAATGTCAGTGTTGAAAGGTGTGGGACGTTATTCCAATTATCACATGATCAGTTTGGTAGAGAACTGGTTAAATTGTGAAATGGAACGAAAAATGCTGCGAATCGTAGTCGGCAGGATTCGAACCTGCGCGGGAAAATCCCAATGGATTTCTAGTCCATCGCCTTAACCACTCGGCCACGACTACTGTGTCGCTGGCTTTTTAAACGTTACTCAGAAAAAACTCAGTCATCCATCTCTGTGCAGCAGACGGCCAAAGAATCCTGAAAAAGTCTCCGTTTGCTAAAAATCTGGAAGAGGCAAACTCCTCCACATGTATTTTCACAGTTCGATTTCGCTCTGGAATTTTTAAAATGTATCTACCAAGAAACAGAAGTAAAAATCAACATTTTGAAACATCTGCCGCCCCGTCGGGGAATTGAACCCCGGTCGCCCGCGTGACAGGCGGGGATACTCAGCACTATACTAACGAGGAACTGACGGATAGCTGCTCTGTCGGAGCAGGAATCGAGCTGTGAACAGAACTGGACACCATGAGAAGTCGACAGACACATTGAGAGACAGATACAAACCGACAAACAGGGAGAGACAGACACCGAGATAGAGACAACGAGAGACAGAAAGTGTGAGACTGAGAAGGAGAGGCAGATTGGGTGAGAAAAAGACTCAAACACATACAGAGACAGAGATTTGTGTGTTTGATCTATTAAGAGAGAAAGGGAAAGAGTGAGAGAAAGACAATGATAAAGACAGTGACAAGGAGAGAGACAGATAGAGAGAAAGAGATAGAGACTAAAACAGAAAATGATGGAAATACTTCTCAGGTTAGAGGCAGGGACTAACAGAGACAGGCAAAGAAATGGACAGACCGAAATGATGGGAAAGAGAGAGCCAGTCAGACAAAGAATCTGAGAGAATCGCATTGGAACAGACGTGGGCACCGTGAGAAAGAGACAGATTGAGAGACTGAGACAAACGGAGAAACAGGGACAGACAGAGTGAGTCAGACTGAGAGAGACAAAGACTCAGACATACAAACACATACACAGCTCTGTGTAGAGAGAGAGAGAGGCAGAGACCGAGCGACAGAGATACATTTCACAATTTCATTTCCTTATCGGTTCAGAGTGACACATAGTTACAGGAAATTGTTGATTCAACCGATGAAAATCGGACATCACTGATCAGAATGGGAGGAAATTTGTGTTAAAATAAATACAAACCAGGAGTGGGGAAGAACCCACGGTGGAAAACCCTTTGATGTTAAGGCCAACGACATAACCACTCGGTTATCCTGGCCCTGTGAGAGTTTGGATTCTGTCTCTGTGACAAACTGGGCTTCAACCCCAACCCCACATACAAACAAATGCACATAGTCTTTTAGTGAGCATTTTCGAACATTTTGAGGAATATTGACACGAGGGCAACTCTCCTACTCTGTTTTGAGTAATGCACTGGGAACTTTCATATCCACCCGAGGGTGCAGACGGAGCTTCAATTTAACATTTCATCCGAAAGTCAACAGCTTCAACATTGCAAAATTCCCCAAGTGCTGCACTTGAGTGTTAGCCAAGATGATATGCTCAAGTCTCAGGAGTGCGACTTGAACACACAAACTCCTGATTCAGTCGAGAATGCTGCCACTGAACCAAAGCCGATACAAAAGTTCACAACCGTATTATTTTCCCCAAGTCTTTTTTATAAGTTCCAGGACATACCAAATTCATGGTGATGATTTCCACAGACAGTTGCACATACACAGAGACAAAAATAGAGATAGACAGACACAGAGACACATATAACCAAAAATTTACACGCACCAACGGGCATGCACAGATGCCTTAGACATCTCGAGGGATAGACAGGCTGAATCACTGTCGCAACTTTGACTGATTGTTGCGATTTTTTAAACGGATGTATCGTGAATATTGCAGATTAATAAAAATGAGAACAAATGTCAGTGTTGAAAGGTGTGGGACGTTATTCCAATTATCACATGATCAGTTTGTTCGAGAACTGGTTAAATTGTGAAATGGAATGAAAAATGCTGAGAATCGTAGTCGGCAGGATTCGAACCTGCGCGGGAAAATCCCAAGGGATTTCTAGTCCATCGCCTTAACCACTCGGCCACGACTACTGTGTCGCTAGCTTTTTAAACGTTACTCAGAAAAAACTCAGTCATCCATCTCTGTGCAGCAGACGGCCAAAGAATCCTGAAAAAGTCTCCGTTTGCTAAAAATCTGGAAGAGGCAAACTCCTCCACATGTATTTTCACAGTTCGATTTCGCTCTGGAATTTTTAAAATGTATCTACCAAGAAACAGAAGTAAAAATCAACATTTTGAAACATCTGCCTCCCCGTCGGGGAATTGAACCCCGGTCTCCCGCGTGACAGGCGGGGATACTCAGCACTATACTAACGAGGAACTGACGGATGCTGCTCTGTCGGAGCAGGAATCGAGCTGTGAACAGAACTGGACACCATGAGAAGTCGACAGACACATTGAGAGACAGATACAAACCGACAAACAGGGAGAGACAGACACCGAGATAGAGACAACGAGAGCCAGAAAGTGTGAGACTGAGAAGGAGAGGCAGATTGGGTGAGAAAAAGACTCAAACACATACAGAGACAGAGATTTGTGTGTTTGATCTATTAAGAGAGAAAGGGAAAGAGTGAGAGAAAGACAATGATAAAGACAGTGACAAGGAGAGAGACAGATAGAGAGAAAGAGATAGAGACTAAAACAGAAAATGATGGAAATACTTCTCAGGTTAGAGGCAGGGACTAACAGAGACAGGCAAAGAAATGGACAGACCGAAATGATGGGAAAGAGAGAGCCAGTCAGACAAAGAATCTGAGAGAATCCCATTGGAACAGACGTGGGCACCGTGAGAAAGAGACAGATTGAGAGACTGAGACAAACGGAGAAACAGGGACAGACAGAGTGAGTCAGACTGAGAGAGACAAAGACTCAGACATACAAACACATACACAGCTCTGTGTAGAGAGAGAGAGAGGCAGAGACCGAGCGACAGAGATACATTTCACAATTTCATTTCATTATCGGTTCAGAGTGACACATAGTTACAGAAAATTGTTGATTCAACCGATGAAAATCGGACATCACTGATCAGAATGGGAGGAAATTTGTGTTAAAATAAATACAAACCAGGAGTGGGGAAGAACCCACGGTGGAAAACCCTTTGAAGTTTAAGGCCAACGACATAACCACTCGGTTATCCTGGCCCTGTGAGAGTTTGGATTCTGTCTCTGTGACAAACTGGGCTTCAACCCCAACCCCACATACAAACAAATGCACATAGTCTTTTAGTGAGCATTTACGAACATTTTGAGGAATATTGACACGGGGGCAACTCTCCTACTCTGTTTTGAGTAATGCACTGGGAACTTTCATATCCACCCGAGGGTGCAGACGGAGCTTCAATTTAACATTTCATCCGAAAGTCAACAGCTTCAACATTGCAAAATTCCCCAAGTGCTGCACTTGAGTGTTAGCCAAGATGATATGCTCAAGTCCAAGGAGTGCGACTTGAACACACAAACTCCTGATTCAGTCGAGAATGCTGCCACTGAACCAAAGCCGATACAAAAGTTCACAACCGTATTATTTTCCCCAAGTCTTTTTTATAAGTTCCAGGACATACCAAATTCATGGTGATGATTTCCACAGACAGTTGCACATACACAGAGACAAAAATAGAGATAGACAGACACAGAGACACATATAACCAAAAATTTACACGCACCAACGGGCATGCACAGATGCCTTAGACATCTCGAGGGATAGACAGGCTGAATCACTGTCGCAACTTTGACTGATTGTTGCAATTTTTTAAACGGATGTATCGTGAATATTGCAGATTAATAAAAATGAGAACAAATGTCAGTGTTGAAAGGTGTGGGACGTTATTCCAATTATCACATGATCAGTTTGTTCGAGAACTGGTTAAATTGTGAAATGGAATGAAAAATGCTGAGAATCGTAGTCGGCAGGATTCGAACCTGCGCGGGAAAATCCCAATGGATTTCTAGTCCATCGCCTTAACCACTCGGCCACGACTACTGTGTCGCTGGCTTTTTAAACGTTACTCAGAAAAAACTCAGTCATCCATCTCTGTGCAGCAGATGGCCAAAGAATCCTGAAAAAGTCTGCGTTTGCTAAAAATCTGGAAGAGGCAAACTCCTCGACCTGTAGTTTCACAGTTCGATTTCGCTCTGGAATTTTTAATATGTATCTACCAAGAAACAGAAGTAAAAATCAACATTTTGAAACATCTGCCTCCCCGTCGGGGAATTGAACCCCGGTCTGCCGCGTGACAGGCGGGGATACTCACCACTACACTAACGAGGAACTGACGGATAGCTGCTCTGTCGGAGCAGGAATCGAGCTGTGAACAGAACTGGACACCATGAGAAGTCGACAGACACATTGAGAGACAGAGACAAACCGACAAACAGGGAGAGACAGACACCGAGATAGAGACAATGAGAGACAGAAAGTGTGAGACTGAGAAGGAGAGGCAGATTGGGTGAGAAAAAGACTCAAACACATACAGAGACAGAGATTTGTGTGTTTGATCTATTAAGAGAGAAAGGGAAAGAGTGAGAGAAAGACAATGATAAAGACAGTGACAAGGAGAGAGACAGATAGAGAGAAAGAGATAGAGACTAAAACAGAAAATGATGGAAATACTTCTCAGTTTAGAGGCAGGGACTTACAGAGACAGGCAAAGAAATGGACAGACCGAAATGATGGGAAAGAGAGAACCAGTCAGACAAAGAATCTGAGAGAATCCCATTGGAACAGACGTGGGCACCGTGAGAAAGAGACAGATTGAGAGACTGAGACAAACGGAGAAACAGGGACAGACAGAGTGAGTCAGACTGAGAGAGACAAAGACTCAGACATACAAACACATACACAGCTCTGTGGAGAGAGAGAGAGAGGCAGAGACCGAGCAACACAGATACATTTCACAATTTCATTTCATTATCGATTCAGAGTGACACATAGTTACAGAAAATTGTTGATTCAACCGATGAAAATCGGACATCACTGATCAGAATGGGAGGAAATCTGTGTTAAAATAAATAGAAACCAGGAGTGGGGAAGAACCCACGGTGGAAAACCCTTTGAAGTTTAAGGCCAACGACATAACCACTCGGTTATCCTGGCCCTGTGAGAGCTTGGATTCTGTTTCTGTGACAAACTGGGCTTCAACCCCAACCCCACATACAAACACATGCACATAGTCTTTTAGTGAGCATTTACGAACATTTTGAGGAATATTGACACGGGGGCAACTCTCCTACTCTGTTTCGAGTAATGCTCTGGGACCTTTCATATCCACCCGAGGGTGCAGACGGAGCTTCAATTTAACATTTCATCCGAAAGTCAACAGCTTCAACATTGCAAAATTCCCCAAGTGCTGCACTTGAGTGTTAGCCAAGATGATATGCTCAAGTCCAAGGAGTGCGACTTGAACACACAAACTCCTGATTCCGTCGAGAATGCTGCCACTGAACCAAAGCCGATACAAAAGTTCACAACCGTATTATTTTCCCCAAGTCTTTTTTATAAGTTCCAGGACATACCAAATTCATGGTGATGATTTCCACAGACAGTTGCACATACACAGAGACAAAAATAGAGATAGACAGACACAGAGACACAAATAACCAAAAATTTACACGCACCAACGGGAATGCACAGCTGCCTTAGACATCTCGAGGGATAGACAGGCTGAATCAGTATCGCAACTTTGACTGATTGTTGCGATTTTTTAATCGGATGTATCGTGAATATTGCAGATTAATAAAAATGAGAACAAATGTCAGTGTTGAAAGGTGTGGGACGTTATTCCAATTATCACATGATCAGTTTGGTAGAGAACTGGTTAAATTGTGAAATGGAACGAAAAATGCTGCGAATCGTAGTCGGCAGGATTCGAACCTGCGCGGGAAAATCCAAATGGATTTCTAGTCCATCGCCTTAACCACTCGGCCACGACTACTGTGTCGCTGGCTTTTTAAACGTTACTCAGAAAAAACTCAGTCATCCATCTCTGTGCAGCAGACGACCAAAGAATCCTGAAAAAGTCTCCGTTTGCTAAAAATCTGGAAGAGGCAAACTCCTCCACATGTATTTTCACAGTTCGATTTCGCTCTGGAATTTTTAAAATGTATCTACCAAGAAACAGAAGTAAAAATCAACATTTTGAAACATCTGCCTCCCCGTCGGGGAATTGAACCCCGGTCTCCCGCGTGACAGGCGGGGATACTCAGCACTATACTAACGAGGAACTGACGGATGCTGCTCTGTCGGAGCAGGAATCGAGCTGTGAACAGAACTGGACACCATGAGAAGTCGACAGACACATTGAGAGACAGATACAAACCGACAAACAGGGAGAGACAGACACCGAGATAGAGACAACGAGAGACAGAAAGTGTGAGACTGAGAAGGAGAGGCAGATTGGGTGAGAAAAAGACTCAAACACATACAGAGACAGAGATTTGTGTGTTTGATCTATTAAGAGAGAAAGGGAAAGAGTGAGAGAAAGACAATGATAAAGACAGTGACAAGGAGAGAGACAGATAGAGAGAAAGAGATAGAGACTAAAACAGAAAATGATGGAAATACTTCTCAGGTTAGAGGCAGGGACTAACAGAGACAGGCAAAGAAATGGACAGACCGAAATGATGGGAAAGAGAGAGCCAGTCAGACAAAGAATCTGAGAGAATCCCATTGGAACAGACGTGGGCACCGTGAGAAAGAGACAGATTGAGAGACTGAGACAAACGGAGAAACAGGGACAGACAGAGTGAGTCAGACTGAGAGAGACAAAGACTCAGACATACAAACACATACACAGCTCTGTGTAGAGAGAGAGAGAGGCAGAGACCGAGCGACAGAGATACATTTCACAATTTCATTTCATTATCGGTTCAGAGTGACACATAGTTACAGAAAATTGTTGATTCAACCGATGAAAATCGGACATCACTGATCAGAATGGGAGGAAATTTGTGTTAAAATAAATACAAACCAGGAGTGGGGAAGAACCCACGGTGGAAAACCCTTTGAAGTTTAAGGCCAACGACATAACCACTCGGTTATCCTGGCCCTGTGAGAGTTTGGATTCTGTCTCTGTGACAAACTGGGCTTCAACCCCAACCCCACATACAAACAAATGCACATAGTCTTTTAGTGAGCATTTACGAACATTTTGAGGAATATTGACACGGGGGCAACTCTCCTACTCTGTTTTGAGTAATGCACTGGGAACTTTCATATCCACCCGAGGGTGCAGACGGAGCTTCAATTTAACATTTCATCCGAAAGTCAACAGCTTCAACATTGCAAAATTCCCCAAGTGCTGCACTTGAGTGTTAGCCAAGATGATATGCTCAAGTCCAAGGAGTGCGACTTGAACACACAAACTCCTGATTCAGTCGAGAATGCTGCCACTGAACCAAAGCCGATACAAAAGTTCACAACCGTATTATTTTCCCCAAGTCTTTTTTATAAGTTCCAGGACATACCAAATTCATGGTGATGATTTCCACAGACAGTTGCACATACACAGAGACAAAAATAGAGATAGACAGACACAGAGACACATATAACCAAAAATTTACACGCACCAACGGGCATGCACAGATGCCTTAGACATCTCGAGGGATAGACAGGCTGAATCACTGTCGCAACTTTGACTGATTGTTGCGATTTTTTAAACGGATGTATCGTGAATATTGCAGATTAATAAAAATGAGAACAAATGTCAGTGTTGAAAGTTGTGGGACGTTATTCCAATTATCACATGATCAGTTTGTTCGAGAACTGGTTCAATTGTGAAATGGAATGAAAAATGCTGAGAATCGTAGTCGGCAGGATTCGAACCTGCGCGGGAAAATCCCAATGGATTTCTAGTCCATCGCCTTAACCACTCGGCCACGACTACTGTGTCGCTGGCTTTTTAAACGTTACTCAGAAAAAACTCAGTCATCCATCTCTGTGCAGCAGATGGCCAAAGAATCCTGAAAAAGTCTCCGTTTGCTAAAAATCTGGAAGAGGCAAACTCCTCTACCTGTAGTTTCACAGTTCGATTTCGCTCTGGAATTTTTAATATGTATCCACCAAGAAACAGAAGTAAAAATCAACATTTTGAAACATCTGCCTCCCCGTCGGGGAATTGAACCCCGGTCTCCCGCGTGACAGGCGGGCATACTCACCACTACACTAACGAGGAACTGACGGATAGCTGCTCTGTCGGAGCAGGAATCGAGCTGTGAACAGAACTGGACACCATGAGAAGTCGACAGACACATTGAGAGACAGAGACAAACCGACAAACAGGGAGAGACAGACACCGTGATAGAGACAACGAGAGACAGAAAGTGTGAGACTGAGAAGGAGAGGCAGATTGGGTGAGAAAAAGACTCAAACACATACAGAGACAGAGATTTGTGTGTTTGATCTATTAAGAGAGAAAGGGAAAGAGTGAGAGAAAGACAATGATAAAGACAGTGACAAGGAGAGAGACAGATAGAGAGAAAGAGATAGAGACTAAAACAGAAAATGATGGAAATACTTTTCAGGTTAGAGGCAGGGACTAACAGAGACAGGCAAAGAAATGGACAGACCGAAATGATGGGAAAGAGAGAGCCAGTCAGACAAACAATCTGAGAGAATCCCATTGGAACAGACGTGGGCACCGTGAGAAAGAGACAGATTGAGAGACTGAGACAAACGGAGAAACAGGGACAGACAGAGTGAGTCAGACTGAGAGAGACAAAGACTCAGACATACAAACACATACACAGCTCTGTGTAGAGAGAGAGAGAGGCAGAGACCGAGCGACAGAGATACATTTCACAATTTCATTTCATTATCGGTTCAGAGTGACACATAGTTACAGAAAATTGTTGATTCAACCGATGAAAATCGGACATCACTGATCAGAATGGGAGGAAATTTGTGTTAAAATAAATACAAACCAGGAGTGGGGAAGAACCCACGGTGGAAACCCTTTGAAGTTAAGGCCAACGACATAACCACTCGGTTATCCTGGCCCTGTGAGAGTTTGGATTCTGTCTCTGTGACAAACTGGGCTTCAACCCCAACCCCACATACAAACAAATGCACATAGTCTTTTAGTGAGCATTTACGAACATTTTGAGGAATATTGACACGAGGGCAACTCTCCTACTCTGTTTTGAGTAATGCACTGGGAACTTTCATATCCACCCGAGGGTGCAGACGGAGCTTCAATTTAACATTTCATCCGAAAGTCAACAGCTTCAACATTGCAAAATTCCCCAAGTGCTGCACTTGAGTGTTAGCCAAGATGATATGCTCAAGTCCAAGGAGTGCGACTTGAACACACAAACTCCTGATTCAGTCGAGAATGCTGCCACTGAACCAAAGCCGATACAAAAGTTCACAACCGTATTATTTTCCCCAAGTCTTTTTTATAAGTTCCAGGACATACCAAATTCATGGTGATGATTTCCACAGACAGTTGCACATACACAGAGACAAAAATAGAGATAGACAGACACAGAGACACATATAACCAAAAATTTACACGCACCAACGGGCATGCACAGATGCCTTAGACATCTCGAGGGATAGACAGGCTGAATCACTGTCGCAACTTTGACTGATTGTTGCGATTTTTTAAACGGATGTATCGTGAATATTGCAGATTAATAAAAATGAGAACAAATGTCAGTGTTGAAAGTTGTGGGACGTTATTCCAATTATCACATGATCAGTTTGTTCGAGAACTGGTTCAATTGTGAAATGGAATGAAAAATGCTGAGAATCGTAGTCGGCAGGATTCGAACCTGCGCGGGAAAATCCCAATGGATTTCTAGTCCATCGCCTTAACCACTCGGCCACGACTACTGTGTCGCTGGCTTTTTAAACGTTACTCAGAAAAAACTCAGTCATCCATCTCTGTGCAGCAGATGGCCAAAGAATCCTGAAAAAGTCTCCGTTTGCTAAAAATCTGGAAGAGGCAAACTCCTCTACCTGTAGTTTCACAGTTCGATTTCGCTCTGGAATTTTTAATATGTATCCACCAAGAAACAGAAGTAAAAATCAACTTTTTGAAACATCTGCCTCCCCGTCGGGGAATTGAACCCCGGTGTCCCGCGTGACAGGCGGGCATACTCACCACTACACTAACGAGGAACTGACGGATAGCTGCTCTGTCGGAGCAGGAATCGAGCTGTGAACAGAACTGGACACCATGAGAAGTCGACAGACACATTGAGAGACAGAGACAAACCGACAAACAGGGAGAGACAGACACCGTGATAGAGACAATGAGAGACAGAAAGTGTGAGACTGAGAAGGAGAGGCAGATTGGGTGAGAAAAAGACTCAAACACATACAGAGACAGAGATTTGTGTGTTTGATCTATTAAGAGAGAAAGGGAAAGAGTGAGAGAAAGACAATGATAAAGACAGTGACAAGGAGAGAGACAGATAGAGAGAAAGAGATAGAGACTAAAACAGAAAATGATGGAAATACTTCTCAGGTTAGAGGCAGGGACTAACAGAGACAGGCAAAGAAATGGACAGACCGAAATGATGGGAAAGAGAGAGCCAGTCAGACAAAGAATCTGAGAGAATCCCATTGGAACAGACGTGGGCACCGTGAGAAAGAGACAGATTGAGAGACTGAGACAAACGGAGAAACAGGGACAGACAGAGTGAGTCAGACTGAGAGAGACAAAGACTCAGACATACAAACACATACACAGCTCTGTGGAGAGAGAGAGAGAGGCAGAGACCGAGCAACACAGATACATTTCACAATTTCATTTCATTATCGGTTCAGAGTGACACATAGTTACAGAAAATTGTTGATTCAACAGATGAAAATCGGACATCACTGATCAGAATGGGAGGAAATCTGTGTTAAAATAAATAGAAACCAGGAGTGGGGAAGAACCCACGGTGGAAAACCCTTTGAAGTTTAAGGCCAACGACATAACCACTCGGTTATCCTGGCCCTGTGAGAGCTTGGATTCTGTTTCTGTGACAAACTGGGCTTCAACCCCAACCCCACATACAAACACATGCACATAGTCTTTTAGTGAGCATTTACGAACATTTTGAGGAATATTGACACGGGGGCAGCTCTCCTACTCTGTTTCGAGTAATGCTCTGGGACCTTTCATATCCACACGAGGGTGCAGACGGAACTTCAATTTAACATTTCATCCGAAAGTCAACAGCTTCAACATTGCAAAATTCCCCAAGTGCTGCACTTGAGTGTTAGCCAAGATGATATGCTCAAGTCCAAGGAGTGCGACTTGAAGACACAAACTCCTGATTCAGTCGAGAATGCTGCCACTGAACCGAAGCCGATACAAAAGTTCACAACCGTATTATTTTCCCCAAGACTTTTTTATAAGTTCCAGGACATACCAAATTCATGGTGATTATTTTCACAGACAGTTGCACATACACAGAGACAAAAATAGAGATAGACAGACACAGAGACACACATAACCAAAAATTTACACGCACCAACAGGCATGCACAGCTGCCTTAGACATCTCGAGGGATAGACAGGCTGAATCAGTGTCGCAACTTTGACTGATTGTTGCGATTTTTTAATCGGATGTATCGTGAATATTGCAGATTAATAAAAATGAGAACAAATGTCAGTGTTGAAAGGTGTGGGACGTTATTCCAATTATCACATGATCAGTTTGGTAGAGAACTGGTTAAATTGTGAAATGGAACGAAAAATGCTGCGAATCGTAGTCGGCAGGATTCGAACCTGCGCGGGAAAATCCCAATGGATTTCTAGTCCATCGCCTTAACCACTCGGCCACGACTACTGTGTCGCTGGCTTTTTAAACGTTACTCAGAAAAAACTCAGTCATCCATCTCTGTGCAGCAGACGGCCAAAGAATCCTGAAAAAGTCTCCGTTTGCAAAAAATCTGGAAGAGGCAAACTCCTCCACATGTATTTTCACAGTTCGATTTCGCTCTGGAATTTTTAATATGTATCTACCAAGAAACAGAAGTAAAAATCAACATTTTGAAACATCTGCCTCCCCGTCGGGGAATTGAACCCCGGTCTCCCGCGTGACAGGCGTGGATACTTACCACTATACTAACGAGGAACTGACGGATAGCTGCTCTGTCGGAGCAGGAATCGAGCTGTGAACAGAACTGGACACCATGAGAAGTCGACAGACACATTGAGAGACAGATACAAACCGACAAACAGGGAGAGACAGACACCGAGATAGAGACAACGAGAGACAGAAAGTGTGAGACTGAGAAGGAGAGGCAGATTGGGTGAGAAAAAGACTCAAACACATACAGAGACAGAGATTTGTGTGTTTGATCTATTAAGAGAGAAAGGGAAAGAGTGAGAGAAAGACAATGATAAAGACAGTGACAAGGAGAGAGACAGATAGAGAGAAAAAGATAGAGACTAAAACAGAAAATGATGGAAATACTTCTCAGGTTAGAGGCAGGGACTAACAGAGACAGGCAAAGAAATGGACAGACCGAAATGATGGGAAAGAGAGAGCCAGTCAGACAAAGAATCTGAGAGAATCGCATTGGAACAAACGTGGGCACCGTGAGAAAGAGACAGATTGAGAGACTGAGACAAACGGAGAAACAGGGACAGACAGAGTGAGTCAGACTGAGAGAGACAAAGACTCAGACATACAAACACATACACAGCTCTGTGTAGAGAGAGAGAGAGGCAGAGACCGAGCGACAGAGATACATTTCACAATTTCATTTCCTTATCGGTTCAGAGTGACACATAGTTACAGAAAATTGTTGATTCAACCGATGAAAATCGGACATCACTGATCAGAATGGGAGGAAATTTGTGTTAAAATAAATACAAACCAGGAGTGGGGAAGAACCCACGGTGGAAAACCCTTTGAAGTTAAGGCCAACGACATAACCACTCGGTTATCCTGGCCCTGTGAGAGTTTGGATTCTGTCTCTGTGACAAACTGGGCTTCAACCCCAACCCCACATACAAACAAATGCACATAGTCTTTTAGTGAGCATTTACGAACATTTTGAGGAATATTGACACGAGGGCAACTCTCCTACTCTGTTTTGAGTAATGCACTGGGAACTTTCATATCCACCCGAGGGTGCAGACGGAGCTTCAATTTAACATTTCATCCGAAAGTCAACAGCTTCAACATTGCAAAATTCCCCAAGTGCTGCACTTGAGTGTTAGCCAAGATGATATGCTCAAGTCTCAGGAGTGCGACTTGAACACACAAACTCCTGATTCAGTCGAGAATGCTGCCACTGAACCAAAGCCGATACAAAAGTTCACAACCGTATTATTTTCCCCAAGTCTTTTTTATAAGTTCCAGGACATACCAAATTCATGGTGATGATTTCCACAGACAGTTGCACATACACAGAGACAAAAATAGAGATAGACAGACACAGAGACACATATAACCAAAAATTTACACGCACCAACGGGCATGCACAGATGCCTTAGACATCTCGAGGGATAGACAGGCTGAATCACTGTCGCAACTTTGAATGATTGTTGCGATTTTTTAAACGGATGTATCGTGAATATTGCAGATTAATAAAAATGAGAACAAATGTCAGTGTTGAAAGGTGTGGGACGTTATTCCAATTATCACATGATCAGTTTGTTCGAGAACTGGTTAAATTGTGAAATGGAATGAAAAATGCTGAGAATCGTAGTCGGCAGGATTCGAACCTGCGCGGGAAAATCCCAATGGATTTCTAGTCCATCGCCTTAACCACTCGGCCACGACTACTGTGTCGCTGGCTTTTTAAACGTTACTCAGAAAAAACTCAGTCATCCATCTCTGTGCAGCAGATGGCCAAAGAATCCTGAAAAAGTCTCCGTTTGCTAAAAATCTGGAAGAGGCAAACTCCTCTACCTGTAGTTTCACAGTTCGATTTCGCTCTGGAATTTTTAATATGTATCTACCAAGAAACAGAAGTAAAAATCAACATTTTGAAACATCTGCCTCCCCGTCGGGGAATTGAACCCCGGTCTCCCGCGTGACAGGCGGGGATACTCACCACTACACTCACGAGGAACTGACGGATAGCTGCTCTGTCGGAGCAGGAATCGAGCTGTGAACAGAACTGGACACCATGAGAAGTCGACAGACACATTGAGAGACAGAGACAAACCGACAAACAGGGAGAGACAGACACCGAGATAGAGACAATGAGAGACAGAAAGTGTGAGACTGAGAAGGAGAGGCAGATTGGGTGAGAAAAAGACTCAAACACATACAGAGACAGAGATTTGTGTGTTTGATCTATTAAGAGAGAAAGGGAAAGAGTGAGAGAAAGACAATGATAAAGACAGTGACAAGGAGAGAGACAGATAGAGAGAAAGAGATAGAGACTAAAACAGAAAATGATGGAAATACTTCTCAGGTTAGAGGCAGGGACTAACAGAGACAGGCAAAGAAATGGACAGACCGAAATGATGGGAAAGAGAGAGCCAGTCAGACAAAGAATCTGAGAGAATCCCATTGGAACAGACGTGGGCACCGTGAGAAAGAGACAGATTGAGAGACTGAGACAAACGGAGAAACAGGGACAGACAGAGTGAGTCAGACTGAGAGAGACAAAGACTCAGACATACAAACACATACACAGCTCTGTGGAGAGAGAGAGAGAGGCAGAGACCGAGCAACACAGATACATTTCACAATTTCATTTCATTATCGATTCAGAGTGACACATAGTTACAGAAAATTGTTGATTCAACCGATGAAAATCGGACATCACTGATCAGAATGGGAGCAAATCTGTGTTAAACTAAATAGAAACCAGGAGTGGGGAAGAACCCACGGTGGAAAACCCTTTGAAGTTTAAGGCCAACGACATAACCACTCGGTTATCCTGGCCCTGTGAGAGCTTGGATTCTGTTTCTGTGACAAACTGGGCTTCAACCCCAACCCCACATACAAACACATGCACATAGTCTTTTAGTGAGCATTTACGAACATTTTGAGGAATATTGACACGGGGGCAACTCTCCTACTCTGTTTCGAGTAATGCTCTGGGACCTTTCATATCCACCCGAGGGTGCAGACGGAGCTTCAATTTAACATTTCATCCGAAAGTCAACAGCTTCAACATTGCAAAATTCCCCAAGTGCTGCACTTGAGTGTTAGCCAAGATGATATGCTCAAGTCCAAGGAGTGCGACTTGAACACACAAACTCCTGATTCCGTCGAGAATGCTGCCACTGAACCAAAGCCGATACAAAAGTTCACAACCGTATTATTTTCCCCAAGTCTTTTTTATAAGTTCCAGGACATACCAAATTCATGGTGATGATTTCCACAGACAGTTGCACATACACAGAGACAAAAATAGAGATAGACAGACACAGAGACACAAATAACCAAAAATTTACACGCACCAACGGGAATGCACAGCTGCCTTAGACATCTCGAGGGATAGACAGGCTGAATCAGTATCGCAACTTTGACTGATTGTTGCGATTTTTTAATCGGATGTATCGTGAATATTGCAGATTAATAAAAATGAGAACAAATGTCAGTGTTGAAAGGTGTGGGACGTTATTCCAATTATCACATGATCAGTTTGGTAGAGAACTGGTTAAATTGTGAAATGGAACGAAAAATGCTGCGAATCGTAGTCGGCAGGATTCGAACCTGCGCGGGAAAATCCCAATGGATTTCTAGTCCATCGCCTTAACCACTCGGCCACGACTACTGTGTCGCTGGCTTTTTAAACGTTACTCAGAAAAAACTCAGTCATCCATCTCTGTGCAGCAGACGGCCAAAGAATCCTGAAAAAGTCTCCGTTTGCTAAAAATCTGGAAGAGGCAAACTCCTCCACATGTATTTTCACAGTTCGATTTCGCTCTGGAATTTTTAATATGTATCTACCAAGAAACAGAAGTAAAAATCAACATTTTGAAACATCTGCCTCCCCGTCGGGGAATTGAACCCCGGTCTCCCGCGTGACAGGCGGGGATACTTACCACTATACTAACGAGGAACTGACGGCTAGCTGCTTTGTCGGAGCAGGAATCGAGCTGTGAACAGAACTGGACACCATGAGAAGTCGACAGACACATTGAGAGACAGATACAAACCAACAAACAGGGAGAGACAGACACCGAGATAGAGACAACGAGAGACAGAAAGTGTGAGACTGAGAAGGAGAGGCAGATTGGGTGAGAAAAAGACTCAAACACATACAGAGACAGAGATTTGTGTGTTTGATCTATTAAGAGAGAAAGGGAAAGAGTGAGAGAAAGACAATGATAAAGACAGTGACAAGGAGAGAGACAGATAGAGAGAAAGAGATAGAGACTAAAACAGAAAATGATGGAAATACTTCTCAGGTTAGAGGCAGGGACTAACAGAGACAGGCAAAGAAATGGACAGACCGAAATGATGGGAAAGAGAGAGCCAGTCAGACATAGAATCTGAGAGAATCCCATTGGAACAGACGTGGGCACCGTGAGAAAGAGACAGATTGAGAGACTGAGACAAACGGAGAAACAGGGACAGACAGAGTGAGTCAGACTGAGAGAGACAAAGACTCAGACATACAAACACATACACAGCTCTGTGGAGAGAGAGAGAGAGGCAGAGACCGAGCAACACAGATACATTTCACAATTTCATTTCATTATCGGTTCAGAGTGACACATAGTTACAGAAAATTGTTGATTCAACCGATGAAAATCGGACATCACTGATCAGAATGGGAGGAAATCTGTGTTAAAATAAATAGAAACCAGGAGTGGGGAAGAACCCACGGTGGAAAACCCTTTGAAGTTTAAGGCCAACGACATAACCACTCGGTTATCCTGGCCCTGTGAGAGCTTGGATTCTGTTTCTGTGACAAACTGGGCTTCAACCCCAACCCCACATACAAACACATGCACATAGTCTTTTAGTGAGCATTTACGAACATTTTGAGAAATATTGACACGGGGGCAACTCTCCTACTCTGTTTCGAGTAATGCTCTGGGACCTTTCATATCCACCCGAGGGTGCAGACGGAGCTTCAATTTAACATTTCATCCGAAAGTCAACAACTTCAACATTGCAAAATTGCCCAAGTGCTGCACTTGAGTGTTAGCCAAGATGGTATGCTCAAGTCCAAGGAGTGCGACTTGAGCACACAATCTCCTGATTCAGTCGAGAATGCTGCCACTGAACCAAAGCCGATACAAAAGTTCACAACCGTATTATTTTCCCCAAGTCTTTTTTATAAGTTCCAGGACATACCAAATTCATGGTGATGATTTCCACAGACAGTTGCACATACACAGAGACAAAAATAGAGATAGACAGACACAGAGACACACATAACCAAAAATTTACACGCACCAACGGGCATGCACAGCTGCCTTAGACATCTCGAGGGATAGACAGGCTGAATCAGTGTCGCAACTTTGACTGATTGTTGCGATTTTTTAATCGGATGTATCGTGAATATTGCAGATTAATAAAAATGAGAACAAATGTCAGTGTTGAAAGGTGTGGGACGTTATTCCAATTATCACATGATCAGTTTGGTAGAGAACTGGTTAAATTGTGAAATGGAACGAAAAATGCTGCGAATCGTAGTCGGCAGGATTCGAACCTGCGCGGGAAAATCCCAATGGATTTCTAGTCCATCGCCTTAACCACTCGGCCACGACTACTGTGTCGCTGGCTTTTTAAACGTTACTCAGAAAAAACTCAGTCATCCATCTCTGTGCAGCAGACGGCCAAAGAATCCTGAAAAAGTCTCCGTTTGCAAAAAATCTGGAAGAAGCAAACTCCTCCACATGTATTTTCACAGTTCGATTTCGCTCTGGAATTTTTAATATGTATCTACCAAGAAACAGAAGTAAAAATCAACATTTTGAAACATCTGCCTCCCCGTCGGGGAATTGAACACCGGTCTCCCGCGTGACAGGCGGGGATACTCACCACTATACTAACGAGGAACTGACGGATAGCTCCTCTGTCGGAGCAGGAATCGAGCTGTGAACAGAACTGGACACCATGAGAAGTCGACAGACACATTGAGAGACAGAGACAAGCCGACAAACAGGGAGAGACATACACCGAGATAGAGACAACGAGAGACAGAAAGTGTGAGACTGAGAAGGAGAGGCAGATTGGGTGAGAAAAAGACTCAAACACATACAGAGACAGAGATTTGTGTGTTTGATCTATTAAGAAAGAAAGCGAAAGAGTGAGAGAAAGACAATGATAAAGACAGTGACAAGGAGAGAGACAGATAGAGAGAAAGAGATAGAGACTAAAACAGAAAATGATGGAAATACTTCTCAGGTTAGAGGCAGGGACTAACAGAGACAGGCAAAGAAATGGACAGACCGAAATGATGGGAAAGAGAGAGCCAGTCAGACAAAGAATCTGAGAGAATCCCATTGGAACAGACGTGGGCACCGTGAGAAAGAGACAGATTGAGAGACTGAGACAAACGGAGAAACAGGGACAGACAGAGTGAATCAGACTGAGAGAGACAAAGACTCAGACATACAAACATATACACAGCTCTGTGGAGAGAGAGAGAGAGGCAGAGACCGAGCGACACAGATACATTTCACAATTTCATTTCATTATCGGTTCAGAGTGACACATAGTTACAGAAAATTGTTGATTCAACCGATGAAAATCGGACATCACTGATCAGAATGGGAGGAAATCTGTGTTAAAATAAATAGAAACCAGGAGTGGGGAAGAACCCACGGTGGAAAACCCTTTGAAGTTTAAGGCCAACGACATAACCACTCGGTTATCCTGGCCCTGTGAGAGCTTGGATTCTGTCTCTGTGATAAACTGGGCTTCAACACCAACCCCACATACAAACACATGCACATAGTCTTTTAGTGAGCATTTACGAACATTTTGAGGAATATTGACACGGGGGCAACTCTCCTACTCTGTTTCGAGTAATGCTCTGGGACCTTTCATATCCAGCCGAGGGTGCAGACGGAGCTTCAATTTAACATTTCATCCGAAAGTCAACAGCTTCAACATTGCAAAATTCCCCAAGTGCTGCACTTGAGTGTTAGCCAAGATGATATGCTCAAGTCCAAGGAGTGCGACTTGAAGACACAAACTCCTGATTCAGTCGAGAATGCTGCCACTGAACCAAAGCCGATACAAAAGTTCACAACCGTATTATTTTCCCCAAGTCTTTTTTATAAGTTCCAGGACATACCAAATTCATGGTGATGATTTCCACAGACAGTTGCACATACACAGAGACAAAAATAGAGCTAGACAGACACAGAGACACAGATAACCAAAAATTTACACGCACCAACGGGCATGCACAGCTGCCTTAGACATCTCGAGGGATAGACAGGCTGAATCACTGTCGCAACTATGACTGATTGTTGCGATTTTTTAATCGGATGTATCGTGAATATTGCAGATTAATAAAAATGAGAACAAATGTCAGTGTTGAAAGGTGTGGGACGTTATTCCAATTATCACATGATCAGTTTGGTAGCGAACTGGTTAAATCGTGAAATGGAATGAAAAATGCTGAGAATCGTAGTCGGCAGGATTCGAACCTACGCGGGAAAATCCCAATGGATTTCTAGTCCATCGCCTTAACCACTCGGCCACGACTACTGTGTCGCTGGCTTTTTAAACGTTACTCAGAAAAAACTCAGTCATCCATCTCTGTGCAGCAGACGGCCAAAGAATCCTGAAAAAGTCTCCGTTTGCAAAAAATCTGGAAGAGGCAAACTCCTCCACATGTATTTTCACAGTTCGATTTCGCTCTGGAATTTTTAATATGTATCTGCCAAGAAACAGAAGTAAAAATTAACATTTTGAAACATCTGCCTCCCCGTCGGGGAATTGAACCCCGGTCTCCCGCGTGACAGGCGGGGATACTCACCACTATACTAACGAGGAACTGACGGATAGCTGCTCTGTCGGAGCAGGAATCGAGCTGTGAACAGAACTGGACACCATGAGAAGTCGACAGACACATTGAGAGACAGATACAAACCGACAAACAGGGAGAGACAGACACCGAGATAGAGACAACGAGAGACAGAAAGTGTGAGACTGAGAAGGAGAGGCAGATTGGGTGAGAAAAAGACTCAAACACATACAGAGACAGAGATTTGTGTGTTTGATCTATTAAGAGAGAAAGGGAAAGAGTGAGAGAAAGACAATGATAAAGACAGTGACAAGGAGAGAGACAGATAGAGAGAAAGAGATAGAGACTAAAACAGAAAATGATGGAAATACTTCTCAGGTTAGAGGCAGGGACTAACAGAGACAGGCAAAGAAATGGACAGACCGAAATGATGGGAAAGAGAGAGCCAGTCAGACAAAGAATCTGAGAGAATCCCATTGGAACAGACGTGGGCACCGTGAGAAAGAGACAGATTGAGAGACTGAGACAAACGGAGAAACAGGGACAGACAGAGTGAGTCAGACTGAGAGAGACAAAGACTCAGACATACAAACACATACACAGCTCTGTGTAGAGAGAGAGAGAGGCAGAGACCGAGCGACACAGATACATTTCACAATTTCATTTCATTATCGGTTCAGAGTGACACATAGTTACAGAAAATTGTTGATTCAACTGATGAAAATCGGACATCACTGATCAGAATGGGAGGAAATCTGTGTTAAAATAAATAGAAACCAGAAGTGGGGAAGAACCCACGGTGGAAACCCTTTGAAGTTTAAGGCCAACGACATAACCACTCGGTTATCCTGGCCCTGTGAGAGCTTGGATTCTGTCTCTGTGACAAACTGGGCTTCAACACCAACCCCACATACAAACACATGCACATAGTCTTTTAGTGAGCATTTACGAACATTTTGAGGAATATTGACACGGGGGCAACTCTCCTACTCTGTTTCGAGTAATGCTCTGGGACCTTTCATATCCAGCCGAGGGTGCAGACGGAGCTTCAATTTAACATTTCATCCGAAAGTCAACAGCTTCAACATTGCAAAATTCCCCAAGTGCTGCACTTGAGTGTTAGCCAAGATGATATGCTCAAGTCCAAGGAGTGCGACTTGAAGACACAAACTCCTGATTCAGTCGAGAATGCTGCCACTGAACCAAAGCCGATACAAAAGTTCACAACCGTATTATTTTCCCCAAGCCTTTTTTATAAGTTCCAGGACATTCCAAATTCATGGTGATGATTTCCACAGACAGTTGCACATACACAGAGACAAAAATAGAGATAGACAGACACAGAGACACACATAACCAAAAATTTACACGCACCAACGGGCATGCACAGCTGCCTTAGACATCTCGAGGGATAGACAGGCTGAATCAGTGTCGCAACTTTGACTGATTGTTGCGATTTTTTAATCGGATGTATCGTGAATATTGCAGATTAATAAAAATGAGAACAAATGTCAGTGTTGAAAGGTGTGGGACGTTATTCCAATTATCACATGATCAGTTTGGTAGAGAACTGGTTACATTGTGAAATGGAACGAAAAATGCTGCGAATCGTAGTCGGCAGGATTCGAACCTGCGCGGGAAAATCCCAATGGATTTCTAGTCCATCGCCTTAACCACTCGGCCACGACTACTGTGTCGCTGGCTTTTTAAACGTTACTCAGAAAAAACTCAGTCATCCATCTCTGTGCAGCAGACGGCCAAAGAATCCTGAAAAAGTCTCCGTTTGCAAAAAATCTGGAAGAGGCAAACTCCTCCACATGTATTTTCACAGTTCGATTTCGCTCTGGAATTTTTAATATGTATCCACCAAGAAACAGAAGTAAAAATCAACATTTTGAAACATCTGCCTCCCCGTCGGGGAATTGAACCCCGGTCTCCCGCGTGACAGGCGGGGATACGTACCACTATACTAACGAGGAACTGACGGATAGCTGCTCTGTCGGAGCAGGAATCGAGCTGTGAACACAACTGGACACCATGAGAAGTCGACAGACACATTGAGAGACAGATACAAACCGACAAACAGGGAGAGACAGACACCGAGATAGAGACAACGAGAGACAGAAAGTGTGAGACTGAGAAGGAGAGGCAGATTGGGTGAGAAAAAGACTCAAACACATACAGAGACAGAGATTTGTGTGTTTGATCTATTAAGAGAGAAAGGGAAAGAGTGAGAGAAAGACAATGATAAAGACAGTGACAAGGAGAGAGACAGATAGAGAGAAAGAGATAGAGACTAAAACAGAAAATGATGGAAATACTTCTCAGGTTAGAGGCAGGGACTAACAGAGACAGGCAAAGAAATGGACAGACCGAAATGATGGGAAAGAGAGAGCCAGTCAGACAAAAAATCTGATAGAATCCCATTGGAACAGACGTGGGCACCGTGAGAAAGAGACAGATTGAGAGACTGAGACAAACGGAGAAACAGGGACAGACAGAGTGAGTCAGACTGAGAGAGACAAAGACTCAGACATACAAACACATACACAGCTCTGTGTAGAGAGAGAGAGAGGCAGAGACCGAGCGACACAGATACATTTCACAATTTCATTTCATTATCGGTTCAGAGTGACACATAGTTACAGAAAATTGTTGATTCAACCGATGAAAATCGGACATCACTGATCAGAATGGGAGGAAATCTGTGTTAAAATAAATAGAAACCAGAAGTGGGGAATAACCCACGGTGGAAAACCCTTTGAAGTTTAAGGCCAACGACATAACCACTCGGTTATCCTGGCCCTGTGAGAGCATGGATTCTGTCTCTGTGACAAACTGGGCTTCAACACCAACCCCACATACAAACACATGCACATAGTCTTTTAGTGAGCATTTACGAACATTTTGAGGAATATTGACACGGGGGCAACTCTCCTACTCTGTTTCGAGTAATGCTCTGGGACCTTTCATATCCACCCAAGGGTGCAGACGGAGCTTCAATTTAACATTTCATCCGAAAGTCAACAGCTTCAACATTGCAAAATTTCCCAAGTGCTGCACTTGAGTGTTAGCCAAGATGATATGCTCAAGTCCAAGGAGTGCGACTTGAAGACACAAACTCCTGATTCAGTCGAGAATGCTGCCACTGAACCAAAGCCGATACAAAAGTTCACAACCGTATTATTTTCCCCAAGTCTTTTTTATAAGTTCCAGGACATACCAAATTCATGGTGATGATTTCCACAGACAGTTGCACATACACAGAGACAAAAATAGAGATAGACAGACACAGAGACACAGATAACCAAAAATTTACACGCACCAACAGGCATGCACAGCTGCCTTAGACATCTCGAGGGATAGACAGGCTGAATCACTGTCGCAACTATGACTGATTGTTGCGATTTTATAATCGGATGTATCGTGAATATTGCAGATTAATAAAAATGAGAACAAATGTCAGTGTTGAAAGGTGTGGGACGTTATTCCACTTATCACATGATCAGTTTGGTAGCGAACTGGTTAAATTGTGAAATGGAATGAAAAATGCTGAGAATCGTAGTCGGCAGGATTCGAACCTGCGCGGGAAAATCCCAATGGATTTCTAATCCATCGCCTTAACCACTCGGCCACGACTACTGTGTCGCTGGCTTTTTAAACGTTACTCAGAAAAAACTCAGTCATCCATCTCTGTGCAGCAGACGGCCAAAGAATCCTGAAAAAGTCTCCGTTTGCAAAAAATCTGGAAGAGGCAAACTCCTCCACATGTATTTTCACAGTTCGATTTCGCTCTGGAATTTTTAATATGTATCTACCAAGAAACAGAAGTAAAAATCAACATTTTGAAACATCTGCCTCCCCGTCGGGGAATTGAACCCCGGTCTCCCGCGTGACAGGCGTGGATACTTAACACTATACTAACGAGGAACTGACGGATAGCTGCTCTGTCGGAGCAGGAATCGAGCTGTGAACAGAACTGGACACCATGAGAAGTCGACAGACACATTGAGAGACAGATACAAACCGACAAACAGGGAGAGACAGACACCGAGATAGAGACAACGAGAGACAGAAAGTGTGAGACTGAGAAGGAGAGGCAGATTGGGTGAGAAAAAGACTCAAACACATACAGAGACAGAGATTTGTGTGTTTGATCTATTAAGAGAGAAAGGGAAAGAGTGAGAGAAAGACAATGATAAAGACAGTGACAAGGAGAGAGACAGATAGAGAGAAAGAGATAGAGACTAAAACAGAAAATGATGGAAATACTTCTCAGGTTAGAGGCAGGGACTAACAGAGACAGGCAAAGAAATGGACAGACCGAAATGATGGGAAAGAGAGAGCCAGTCAAACAAAGAATCTGAGAGAATCCCATTGGAACAGACGTGGGCACCGTGAGAAAGAGACAGATTGAGAGACTGAGACAAACGGAGAAACAGGGACAGACAGAGTGAGTCAGACTGAGAGAGACAAAGACTCAGACATACAAACACATACACAGCTCTGTGGAGAGAGAGAGAGAGGCAGAGACCGAGCAACACAGATACATTTCACAATTTCATTTCATTATCGGTTCAGAGTGACACATAGTTACAGAAAATTGTTGATTCAACCGATGAAAATCGGACATCACTGATCAGAATGGGAGGAAATCTGTGTTAAAATAAATAGAAACCAGAAGTGGGGAAGAACCCACGGTGGAAAACCCTTTGAAGTTTAAGGCCAACGACATAACCACTCGGTTATCCTGGCCCTGTGAGAGCATGGATTCTGTCTCTGTGACAAACTGGGCTTCAACACCAACCCCACATACAAACACATGCACATAGTCTTTTAGTGAGCATTTACGAACATTTTGAGGAATATTGACACGGGGGCAACTCTCCTACTCTGTTTCGAGTAATGCTCTGGGACCTTTCATATCCACCCGAGGGTGCAGACGGAGCTTCAATTTAACATTTCATCCGAAAGTCAACAGCTTCAACATTGCAAAATTCCCCAAGTGCTGCACTTGAGTGTTAGCCAAGATGATATGCTCAAGTCCAAGGAGTGCGACTTGAAGACACAAACTCCTGATTCAGTCGAGAATGCTGCCACTGAACCAAAGCCGATACAAAAGTTCACAACCGTGTTATTTTCCCCAAGTCTTTTTTATAAGTTTCAGGACATACCAAATTCATGGTGATGATTTCCACAGACAGTTGCACATACACAGAGACAAAAATAGAGATAGACAGACACAGAGACACAGATAACCAAAAATTTACACGCACCAATGGGCATGCACAGCTGCCTTAGACAGCTCGAGGGATAGACAGGCTGAATCACTGTCGCAACTATGACTGATTGTTGCGATTTTATAATCGGATGTATCGTGAATATTGCAGATTAATAAAAATGAGAACAAATGTCAGTGTTGAAAGGTGTGGGACGTTATTCCACTTATCACATGATCAGTTTGGTAGCGAACTGGTTAAATTGTGAAATGGAATGAAAAATGCTGAGAATCGTAGTCGGCAGGATTCGAACCTGCGCGGGAAAATCCCAATGGATTTCTAATCCATCGCCTTAACCACTCGGCCACGACTACTGTGTCGCTGGCTTTTTAAACGTTACTCAGAAAAAACTCAGTCACCCATCTCTGTGCAGCAGACGGCCAAAGAATCCTGAAAAAGTCTCCGTTTGCAAAAAATCTGGAAGAGGCAAACTCCTCCACATGTATTTTCACAGTTCGATTTCGCTCTGGAATTTTTAATATGTATCTACCAAGAAACAGAAGTAAAAATCAACATTTTGAAACATCTGCCTCCCCGTCGGGGAATTGAACCCCGGTCTCCCGCGTGACAGGCGTGGATACTTAACACTATACTAACGAGGAACTGACGGATAGCTGCTCTGTCGGAGCAGGAATGGAGCTGTGAACAGAACTGGACACCATGAGAAGTCGACAGACACATTGAGAGACAGATACAAACCGACAAACAGGGAGAGACAGACACCGAGATAGAGACAACGAGAGACAGAAAGTGTGAGACTGAGAAGGAGAGGCAGATTGGGTGAGAAAAAGACTCAAACACATACAGAGACAGAGATTTGTGTGTTTGATCTATTAAGAGAGAAAGGGAAAGAGTGAGAGAAAGACAATGATAAAGACAGTGACAAGGAGAGAGACAGATAGAGAGAAAGAGATAGAGACTAAAACAGAAAATGATGGAAATACTTCTCAGGTTAGAGGCAGGGACTAACAGAGACAGGCAAATAAATGGACAGACCGAAATGATGGGAAAGAGAGAGCCAGTCAGACATAGAATCTGAGAGAATCCCATTGGAACAGACGTGGGCACCGTGAGAAAGAGACAGATTGAGAGACTGAGACAAACGGAGAAACAGGGACAGACAGAGTGAGTCAGACTGAGAGAGACAAAGACTCAGACATACAAACACATACACAGCTCTGTGGAGAGAGAGAGAGAGGCAGAGACCGAGCAACACAGATACATTTCACAATTTCATTTCATTATCGGTTCAGAGTGACACATAGTTACAGAAAATTGTTGATTCAACCGATGAAAATCGGACATCACTGATCAGAATGGGAGGAAATCTGTGTTAAAATAAATAGAAACCAGGAGTGGGGAAGAACCCACGGTGGAAAACCCTTTGAAGTTTAAGGCCAACGACATAACCACTCGGTTATCCTGGCCCTGTGAGAGCTTGGATTCTGTCTCTGTGATAAACTGGGCTTCAACACCAACCCCACATACAAACACATGCACATAGTCATTTAGTGAGCATTTACGAACATTTTGAGGAATATTGACACGGGGGCAACTCTCCTACTCTGTTTCGAGTAATGCTCTGGGACCTTTCATATCCAGCCGAGGGTGCAGACGGAGCTTCAATTTAACATTTCATCCGAAAGTCAACAGCTTCAACATTGCAAAATTCCCCAAGTGCTGCACTTGAGTGTTAGCCAAGATGATATGCTCAAGTCCAAGGAGTGCGACTTGAAGACACAAACTCCTGATTCAGTCGAGAATGCTGCCACTGAACCAAAGCCGATACAAAAGTTCACAACCGTATTATTTTCCCCAAGTCTTTTTTATAAGTTCCAGGACATACCAAATTCATGGTGATGATTTCCACAGACAGTTGCACATACACAGAGACAAAAATAGAGATAGACAGACACAGAGACACAGATAACCAAAAATTTACACGCACCAACGGGCTTGCACAGCTGCCTTAGACATCTCGAGGGATAGACAGGCTGAATCACTGTCGCAACTATGACTGATTGTTGCGATTTTTTAATCGGATGTATCGTGAATATTGCAGATTAATAAAAATGAGAACAAATGTCAGTGTTGAAAGGTGTGGGACGTTATTCCAATTATCACATGATCAGTTTGGTAGCGAACTGGTTAAATTGTGAAATGGAATGAAAAATGCTGAGAATCTTAGTCGGCAGGATTCGAACCTGCGCGGGAAAATCCCAATGGATTTCTAATCCATCGCCTTAACCACTCGGCCACGACTACTGTGTCGCTGGCTTTTTAAACGTTACTCAGAAAAAACTCAGTCATCCATCTCTGTGCAGCAGACGGCCAAAGAATCCTGAAAAAGTCTCCGTTTGCAAAAAATCTGGAAGAGGCAAACTCCTCCACATGTATTTTCACAGTTCCATTTCGCTCTGGAATTTTTAATATGTATCTACCAAGAAACAGAAGTAAAAATCAACATTTTGAAACATCTGCCTCCGCGTCGGGGAATTGAACCCCGGTCTCCCGCGTGACAGGCGGGGATACTCACCACTACACTAACGAGGAACTGACGGATAGCTGCTCTGTCGGAGCAGGAATCGAGCTGTGAACAGAACTGGACACCATGAGAAGTCGACAGACACATTGAGAGACAGATACAAACCGACAAACAGGGAGAGACAGACACCGAGATAGAGACAACGAGAGACAGAAAGTGTGAGACTGAGAAGGAGAGGCAGATTGGGTGAGAAAAAGACTCAAACACATACAGAGACAGAGATTTGTGTGTTTGATCTATTAAGAGAGAAAGGGAAAGAGTGAGAGAAAGACAATGATAAAGACAGTGACAAGGAGAGAGACAGATAGAGAGAAAGAGATAGAGACTAAAACAGAAAATGATGGAAATACTTCTCAGGTTAGAGGCAGGGACTAACAGAGACAGGCAAAGAAATGGACAGACCGAAATGATGGGAAAGAGAGAGCCAGTCAGACAAAGAATCTGAGAGAATCCCATTGGAACAGACGTGGGCACCGTGAGAAAGAGACAGATTGAGAGACTGAGACAAAGGGAGAAACAGGGACAGACAGAGTGAGTCAGACTGAGAGAGACAAAAACTCAGACATACAAACACATACACAGCTCTGTGTAGAGAGAGAGAGAGGCAGAGACCGAGCGACACAGATACATTTCACAATTTCATTTCATTATCGGTTCAGAGTGACACATAGTTACAGAAAATTGTTGATTCAACCGATGAAAATCGGACATCACTGATCAGAATGGGAGGAAATCTGTGTTAAAATAAATAGAAACCAGAAGTGGGGAAGAACCCACGGTGGAAAACCCTTTGAAGTTTAAGGCCAACGACATAACCACTCGGTTATCCTGGCCCTGTGAGAGCATGGATTCTGTCTCTGTGACAAACTGGGCTTCAACACCAACCCCACATACAAACACATGCACATAGTCTTTTAGTGAGCATTTACGAACATTTTGAGGAATATTGACACGGGGGCAACTCTCCTACTCTGTTTCGAGTAATGCTCTGGGACCTTTCATATCCACCCGAGGGTGCAGACGGAGCTTCAATTTAACATTTCATCCGAAAGTCAACAGCTTCAACATTGCAAAATTCCCCAAGTGCTGCACTTGAGTGTTAGCCAAGATGATATGCTCAAGTCCAAGGAGTGCGACTTGAAGACACAAACTCCTGATTCAGTCGAGAATGCTGCCACTGAACCAAAGCCGATACAAAAGTTCACAACCGTGTTATTTTCCCCAAGTCTTTTTTATAAGTTTCAGGACATACCAAATTCATGGTGATGATTTCCACAGACAGTTGCACATACACAGAGACAAAAATAGAGATAGACAGACACAGAGACACAGATAACCAAAAATTTACACGCACCAATGGGCATGCACAGCTGCCTTAGACAGCTCGAGGGATAGACAGGCTGAATCACTGTCGCAACTATGACTGATTGTTGCGATTTTATAATCGGATGTATCGTGAATATTGCAGATTAATAAAAATGAGAACAAATGTCAGTGTTGAAAGGTGTGGGACGTTATTCCACTTATCACATGATCAGTTTGGTAGCGAACTGGTTAAATTGTGAAATGGAATGAAAAATGCTGAGAATCGTAGTCGGCAGGATTCGAACCTGCGCGGGAAAATCCCAATGGATTTCTAATCCATCGCCTTAACCACTCGGCCACGACTACTGTGTCGCTGGCTTTTTAAACGTTACTCAGAAAAAACTCAGTCACCCATCTCTGTGCAGCAGACGGCCAAAGAATCCTGAAAAAGTCTCCGTTTGCAAAAAATCTGGAAGAGGCAAACTCCTCCACATGTATTTTCACAGTTCGATTTCGCTCTGGAATTTTTAATATGTATCTACCAAGAAACAGAAGTAAAAATCAACATTTTGAAACATCTGCCTCCCCGTCGGGGAATTGAACCCCGGTCTCCCGCGTGACAGGCGTGGATACTTAACACTATACTAACGAGGAACTGACGGATAGCTGCTCTGTCGGAGCAGGAATCGAGCTGTGAACAGAACTGGACACCATGAGAAGTCGACAGACACATTGAGAGACAGATACAAACCGACAAACAGGGAGAGACAGACACCGAGATAGAGACAACGAGAGACAGAAAGTGTGAGACTGAGAAGGAGAGGCAGATTGGGTGAGAAAAAGACTCAAACACATACAGAGACAGAGATTTGTGTGTTTGATCTATTAAGAGAGAAAGGGAAAGAGTGAGAGAAAGACAATGATAAAGACAGTGACAAGGAGAGAGACAGATAGAGAGAAAGAGATAGAGACTAAAACAGAAAATGATGGAAATACTTCTCAGGTTAGAGGCAGGGACTAACAGAGACAGGCAAATAAATGGACAGACCGAAATGATGGGAAAGAGAGAGCCAGTCAGACATAGAATCTGAGAGAATCCCATTGGAACAGACGTGGGCACCGTGAGAAAGAGACAGATTGAGAGACTGAGACAAACGGAGAAACAGGGACAGACAGAGTGAGTCAGACTGAGAGAGACAAAGACTCAGACATACAAACACATACACAGCTCTGTGGAGAGAGAGAGAGAGGCAGAGACCGAGCAACACAGATACATTTCACAATTTCATTTCATTATCGGTTCAGAGTGACACATAGTTACAGAAAATTGTTGATTCAACCGATGAAAATCGGACATCACTGATCAGAATGGGAGGAAATCTGTGTTAAAATAAATAGAAACCAGGAGTGGGGAAGAACCCACGGTGGAAAACCCTTTGAAGTTTAAGGCCAACGACATAACCACTCGGTTATCCTGGCCCTGTGAGAGCTTGGATTCTGTCTCTGTGATAAACTGGGCTTCAACACCAACCCCACATACAAACACATGCACATAGTCATTTAGTGAGCATTTACGAACATTTTGAGGAATATTGACACGGGGGCAACTCTCCTACTCTGTTTCGAGTAATGCTCTGGGACCTTTCATATCCAGCCGAGGGTGCAGACGGAGCTTCAATTTAACATTTCATCCGAAAGTCAACAGCTTCAACATTGCAAAATTCCCCAAGTGCTGCACTTGAGTGTTAGCCAAGATGATATGCTCAAGTCCAAGGAGTGCGACTTGAAGACACAAACTCCTGATTCAGTCGAGAATGCTGCCACTGAACCAAAGCCGATACAAAAGTTCACAACCGTATTATTTTCCCCAAGTCTTTTTTATAAGTTCCAGGACATACCAAATTCATGGTGATGATTTCCACAGACAGTTGCACATACACAGAGACAAAAATAGAGATAGACAGACACAGAGACACAGATAACCAAAAATTTACACGCACCAACGGGCTTGCACAGCTGCCTTAGACATCTCGAGGGATAGACAGGCTGAATCACTGTCGCAACTATGACTGATTGTTGCGATTTTTTAATCGGATGTATCGTGAATATTGCAGATTAATAAAAATGAGAACAAATGTCAGTGTTGAAAGGTGTGGGACGTTATTCCAATTATCACATGATCAGTTTGGTAGCGAACTGGTTAAATTGTGAAATGGAATGAAAAATGCTGAGAATCTTAGTCGGCAGGATTCGAACCTGCGCGGGAAAATCCCAATGGATTTCTAATCCATCGCCTTAACCACTCGGCCACGACTACTGTGTCGCTGGCTTTTTAAACGTTACTCAGAAAAAACTCAGTCATCCATCTCTGTGCAGCAGACGGCCAAAGAATCCTGAAAAAGTCTCCGTTTGCAAAAAATCTGGAAGAGGCAAACTCCTCCACATGTATTTTCACAGTTCGATTTCGCTCTGGAATTTTTAATATGTATCTACCAAGAAACAGAAGTAAAAATCAACATTTTGAAACATCTGCCTCCGCGTCGGGGAATTGAACCCCGGTCTCCCGCGTGACAGGCGGGGATACTCACCACTACACTAACGAGGAACTGACGGATAGCTGCTCTGTCGGAGCAGGAATCGAGCTGTGAACAGAACTGGACACCATGAGAAGTCGACAGACACATTGAGAGACAGAGACAAACCGACAAACAGGGAGAGACAGACACCGAGATAGAGACAATGAGAGACAGAAAGTGTGAGACTGAGAAGGAGAGGCAGATTGGGTGAGAAAAAGACTCAAACACATACAGAGACAGAGATTTGTGTGTTTGATCTATTAAGAGAGAAAGGGAAAGAGTGAGAGAAAGACAATGATAAAGACAGTGACAAGGAGAGAGACAGATAGAGAGAAAGAGATAGAGACTAAAACAGAAAATGATGGAAATACTTCTCAGGTTAGAGGCAGGGACTAACAGAGACAGGCAAAGAAATGGACAGAACGAAATGATGGGAAAGAGAGAGCCAGTCAGACAAAGAATCTGAGAGAATCCCATTGGAACAGACGTGGGCACCGTGAGAAAGAGACAGATTGAGAGACTGAGACAAAGGGAGAAACAGGGATAGACAGAGTGAGTCAGACTGAGAGAGACAAAAACTCAGACATACAAACACATACACAGCTCTGTGTAGAGAGAGAGAGAGGCAGAGACCGAGCGACACAGATACATTTCACAATTTCATTTCATTATCGGTTCAGAGTGACACATAGTTACAGAAAATTGTTGATTCAACCGATGAAAATCGGACATCACTGATCAGAATGGGAGGAAATCTGTGTTAAAATAAATAGAAACCAGAAGTGGGGAAGAACCCACGGTGGAAAACCCTTTGAAGTTTAAGGCCAACGACATAACCACTCGGTTATCCTGGCCCTGTGAGAGCATGGATCCTGTCTCTGTGACAAACTGGGCTTCAACACCAACCCCACATACAAACACATGCACATAGTCTTTTAGTGAGCATTTACGAACATTTTGAGGAATATTGACACGGGGGCAACTCTCCTACTCTGTTTCGAGTAATGCTCTGGGACCTTTCATATCCACCCGAGGGTGCAGACGGAGCTTCAATTTAACATTTCATCCGAAAGTCAACAGCTTCAACATTGCAAAATTCCCCAAGTGCTGCACTTGAGTGTTAGCCAAGATGATATGCTCAAGTCCAAGGAGTGCGACTTGAAGACACAAACTCCTGATTCAGTCGAGAATGCTGCCACTGAACCAAAGCCGATACAAAAGTTCACAACCGTATTATTTTCCCCAAGTCTTTTTTATAAGTTCCAGGACATACCAAATTCATGGTGATGATTTCCACAGACAGTTGCACATACACAGAGACAAAAATAGAGATAGACAGACACAGAGACACAGATAACCAAAAATTTACACGCACCAACGGGCATGCACAGCTGCCTTAGACAGCTCGAGGGATAGACAGGCTGAATCACTGTCGCAACTATGACTGATTGTTGCGATTTTATAATCGGATGTATCGTGAATATTGCAGATTAATAAAAATGAGAACAAATGTCAGTGTTGAAAGGTGTGGGACGTTATTCCACTTATCACATGATCAGTTTGGTAGCGAACTTGTTAAATTGTGAAATGGAATGAAAAATGCTGAGAATCGTAGTCGGCAGGATTCGAACCTGCGCAGGAAAATCCCAATGGATTTCTAATCCATCGCCTTAACCACTCGGCCACGACTACTGTGTCGCTGGCTTTTTAAACGTTACTCAGAAAAAACTCAGTCACCCATCTCTGTGCAGCAGACGCCCAAAGAATCCTGAAAAAGTCTCCGTTTGCAAAAAATCTGGAAGAGGCAAACTCCTCCACATGTATTTTCACAGTTCGATTTCGCTCTGGAATTTTTAATATGTATCTACCAAGAAACAGAAGTAAAAATCAACATTTTGAAACATCTGCCTCCCCGTCGGGGAATTGAACCCCGGTCTCCCGCGTGACAGGCGTGGATACTTAACAATATACTAACGAGGAACTGACGGATAGCTGCTCTGTCGGAGCAGGAATCGAGCTGTGAACAGAACTGGACACCATGAGAAGTCGACAGACACATTGAGAGACAGATACAAACCGACAAACAGGGAGAGACAGACACCGAGATAGAGACAACGAGAGACAGAAAGTGTGAGACTGAGAAGGAGAGGCAGATTGGGTGAGAAAAAGACTCAAACACATACAGAGACAGAGATTTGTGTGTTTGATCTATTAAGAGAGAAAGGGAAAGAGTGAGAGAAAGACAATGATAAATACAGTGACAAGGAGAGAGACAGATAGAGAGAAAGAGATAGAGACTAAAACAGAAAATGATGGAAATACTTCTCAGGTTAGAGGCAGGGACTAACAGAGACAGGCAAATAAATGGACAGACCGAAATGATGGGAAAGAGAGAGCCAGTCAGACATAGAATCTGAGAGAATCCCATTGGAACAGACGTGGGCACCGTGAGAAAGAGACAGATTGAGAGACTGAGACAAACGGAGAAACAGGGACAGACAGAGTGAGTCAGACTGAGAGAGACAAAGACTCAGACATACAAACACATACACAGCTCTGTGGAGAGAGAGAGAGAGGCAGAGACCGAGCAACACAGATACATTTCACAATTTCATTTCATTATCGGTTCAGAGTGACACATAGTTACAGAAAATTGTTGATTCAACCGATGAAAATCGGACATCACTGATCAGAATGGGAGGAAATCTGTGTTAAAATAAATAGAAACCAGGAGTGGGGAAGAACCCACGGTGGAAAACCCTTTGAAGTTTAAGGCCAACGACATAACCACTCGGTTATCCTGGCCCTGTGAGAGCTTGGATTCTGTCTCTGTGATAAACTGGGCTTCAACACCAACCCCACATACAAACACATGCACATAGTCATTTAGTGAGCATTTACGAACATTTTGAGGAATATTGACACGGGGGCAACTCTCCTACTCTGTTTCGAGTAATGCTCTGGGACCTTTCATATCCAGCCGAGGGTGCAGACGGAGCTTCAATTTAACATTTCATCCGAAAGTCAACAGCTTCAACATTGCAAAATTCCCCAAGTGCTGCACTTGAGTGTTAGCCAAGATGATATGCTCAAGTCCAAGGAGTGCGACTTGAAGACACAAACTCCTGATTCAGTCGAGAATGCTGCCACTGAACCAAAGCCGATACAAAAGTTCACAACCGTATTATTTTCCCCAAGTCTTTTTTATAAGTTCCAGGACATACCAAATTCATGGTGATGATTTCCACAGACAGTTGCACATACACAGAGACAAAAATAGAGATAGACAGACACAGAGACACAGATAACCAAAAATTTACACGCACCAACGGGCTTGCACAGCTGCCTTAGACATCTCGAGGGATAGACAGGCTGAATCACTGTCGCAACTATGACTGATTGTTGCGATTTTTTAATCGGATGTATCGTGAATATTGCAGATTAATAAAAATGAGAACAAATGTCAGTGTTGAAAGGTGTGGGACGTTATTCCAATTATCACATGATCAGTTTGGTAGCGAACTGGTTAAATTGTGAAATGGAATGAAAAATGCTGAGAATCTTAGTCGGCAGGATTCGAACCTGCGCGGGAAAATCCCAATGGATTTCTAATCCATCGCCTTAACCACTCGGCCACGACTACTGTGTCGCTGGCTTTTTAAACGTTACTCAGAAAAAACTCAGTCATCCATCTCTGTGCAGCAGACGGCCAAAGAATCCTGAAAAAGTCTCCGTTTGCAAAAAATCTGGAAGAGGCAAACTCCTCCACATGTATTTTCACAGTTCGATTTCGCTCTGGAATTTTTAATATGTATCTACCAAGAAACAGAAGTAAAAATCAACATTTTGAAACATCTGCCTCCGCGTCGGGGAATTGAACCCCGGTCTCCCGCGTGACAGGCGGGGATACTCACCACTACACTAACGAGGAACTGACGGATAGCTGCTCTGTCGGAGCAGGAATCGAGCTGTGAACAGAACTGGACACCATGAGAAGTCGACAGACACATTGAGAGACAGAGACAAACCGACAAACAGGGAGAGACAGACACCGAGATAGAGACAATGAGAGACAGAAAGTGTGAGACTGAGAAGGAGAGGCAGATTGGGTGAGAAAAAGACTCAAACACATACAGAGACAGAGATTTGTGTGTTTGATCTATTAAGAGAGAAAGGGAAAGAGTGAGAGAAAGACAATGATAAAGACAGTGACAAGGAGAGAGACAGATAGAGAGAAAGAGATAGAGACTAAAACAGAAAATGATGGAAATACTTCTCAGGTTAGAGGCAGGGACTAACAGAGACAGGCAAAGAAATGGACAGAACGAAATGATGGGAAAGAGAGAGCCAGTCAGACAAAGGATCTGAGAGAATCCCATTGGAACAGACGTGGGCACCGTGAGAAAGAGACAGATTGAGAGACTGAGACAAAGGGAGAAACAGGGATAGACAGAGTGAGTCAGACTGAGAGAGACAAAAACTCAGACATACAAACACATACACAGCTCTGTGTAGAGAGAGAGAGAGGCAGAGACCGAGCGACACAGATACATTTCACAATTTCATTTCATTATCGGTTCAGAGTGACACATAGTTACAGAAAATTGTTGATTCAACCGATGAAAATCGGACATCACTGATCAGAATGGGAGGAAATCTGTGTTAAAATAAATAGAAACCAGAAGTGGGGAAGAACCCACGGTGGAAAACCCTTTGAAGTTTAAGGCCAACGACATAACCACTCGGTTATCCTGGCCCTGTGAGAGCATGGATCCTGTCTCTGTGACAAACTGGGCTTCAACACCAACCCCACATACAAACACATGCACATAGTCTTTTAGTGAGCATTTACGAACATTTTGAGGAATATTGACACGGGGGCAACTCTCCTACTCTGTTTCGAGTAATGCTCTGGGACCTTTCATATCCACCCGAGGGTGCAGACGGAGCTTCAATTTAACATTTCATCCGAAAGTCAACAGCTTCAACATTGCAAAATTCCCCAAGTGCTGCACTTGAGTGTTAGCCAAGATGATATGCTCAAGTCCAAGGAGTGCGACTTGAAGACACAAACTCCTGATTCAGTCGAGAATGCTGCCACTGAACCAAAGCCGATACAAAAGTTCACAACCGTATTATTTTCCCCAAGTCTTTTTTATAAGTTCCAGGACATACCAAATTCATGGTGATGATTTCCACAGACAGTTGCACATACACAGAGACAAAAATAGAGATAGACAGACACAGAGACACAGATAACCAAAAATTTACACGCACCAACGGACATGCACAGCTGCCTTAGACAGCTCGAGGGATAGACAGGCTGAATCACTGTCGCAACTATGACTGATTGTTGCGATTTTATAATCGGATGTATCGTGAATATTGCAGATTAATAAAAATGAGAACAAATGTCAGTGTTGAAAGGTGTGGGACGTTATTCCACTTATCACATGATCAGTTTGGTAGCGAACTGGTTAAATTGTGAAATGGAATGAAAAATGCTGAGAATCGTAGTCGGCAGGATTCGAACCTGCGCGGGAAAATCCCAATGGATTTCTAATCCATCGCCTTAACCACTCGGCCACGACTACTGTGTCGCTGGCTTTTTAAACGTTACTCAGAAAAAACTCAGTCACCCATCTCTGTGCAGCAGACGGCCAAAGAATCCTGAAAAAGTCTCCGTTTGCAAAAAATCTGGAAGAGGCAAACTCCTCCACATGTATTTTCACAGTTCGATTTCGCTCTGGAATTTTTAATATGTATCTACCAAGAAACAGAAGTAAAAATCAACATTTTGAAACATCTGCCTCCCCGTCGGGGAATTGAACCCCGGTCTCCCGCGTGACAGGCGTGGATACTTAACACTATACTAACGAGGAACTGACGGATAGCTGCTCTGTCGGAGCAGGAATCGAGCTGTGAACAGAACTGGACACCATGAGAAGTCGACAGACACATTGAGAGATGTATACAAACCGACAAACAGGGAGAGACAGACACCGAGATAGAGACAACGAGAGACAGAAAGTGTGAGACTGAGAAGGAGAGGCAGATTGGGTGAGAAAAAGACTCAAACACATACAGAGACAGAGATTTGTGTGTTTGATCTATTAAGAGAGAAAGGGAAAGAGTGAGAGAAAGACAATGTTAAAGACAGTGACAAGGAGAGAGACAGATAGAGAGAAAGAGATAGAGACTAAAACAGAAAATGATGGAAATACTTCTCAGGTTAGAGGCAGGGACTAACAGAGACAGGCAAAGAAATGGACAGACCGAAATGATGGGAAAGAGAGAGCCAGTCAGACATAGAATCTGAGAGAATCCCATTGGAACAGACGTGGGCACCGTGAGAAAGAGACAGATTGAGAGACTGAGACAAACGGAGAAACAGGGACAGACAGAGTGAGTCAGACTGAGAGAGACAAAGACTCAGACATACAAACACATACACAGCTCTGTGGAGAGAGAGAGAGAGGCAGAGACCGAGCAACACAGATACATTTCACAATTTCATTTCATTATCGGTTCAGAGTGACACATAGTTACAGAAAATTGTTGATTCAACCGATGAAAATCGGACATCACTGATCAGAATGGGAGGAAATCTGTGTTAAAATAAATAGAAACCAGGAGTGGGGAAGAACCCACGGTGGAAAACCCTTTGAAGTTTAAGGCCAACGACATAACCACTCGGTTATCCTGGCCCTGTGAGAGCTTGGATTCTGTCTCTGTGATAAACTGGGCTTCAACACCAACCCCATATACAAACACATGCACATAGTCTTTTAGTGAGCATTTACGAACATTTTGAGGAATATTGACACGGGGGCAACTCTCCTACTCTGTTTCGAGTAATGCTCTGGGACCTTTCATATCCAGCCGAGGGTGCAGACGGAGCTTCAATTTAACATTTCATCCGAAAGTCAACAGCTTCAACATTGCAAAATTCCCCAAGTGCTGCACTTGAGTGTTAGCCAAGATGATATGCTCAAGTCCAAGGAGTGCGACTTGAAGACACAAACTCCTGATTCAGTCGAGAATGCTGCCACTGAACCAAAGCCGATACAAAAGTTCACAACCGTATTATTTTCCCCAAGTCTTTTTTATAAGTTCCAGGACATACCAAATTCATGGTGATGATTTCCACAGACAGTTGCACATACACAGAGACAAAAATAGAGCTAGACAGACACAGAGACACAGATAACCAAAAATGTACACGCACCAACGGGCTTGCACAGCTGCCTTAGACATCTCGAGGGATAGACAGGCTGAATCACTGTCGCAACTATGACTGATTGTTGCGATTTTTTAATCGGATGTATCGTGAATATTGCAGATTAATAAAAATGAGAACAAATGTCAGTGTTGAAAGGTGTGGGACGTTATTCCAATTATCACATGATCAGTTTGGTAGCGAACTGGTTAAATTGTGAAATGGAATGAAAAATGCTGAGAATCGTAGTCGGCAGGATTCGAACCTGCGCGGGAAAATCCCAATGGATTTCTAGTCCATCGCCTTAACCACTCGGCCACGACTACTGTGTCGCTGGCTTTTTAAACGTTACTCAGAAAAAACTCAGTCATCCATCTCTGTGCAGCAGACGGCCAAAGAATGCTGAAAAAGTCTCCGTTTGCAAAAAATCTGGAAGAGGTAAACTCCTCCACATGTATTTTCACAGTTCGATTTCGCTCTGGAATTTTTGATATGTATCTGCCAAGAAACGGAAGTAAAAATCAACATTTTGAAACATCTGCTTCCCCGTCGGGGAATTGAACCACGCTCTCCCGCGTGACAGGCGTGGATACTTACCACTATACTAACGAGGAACTGACGGATAGCTGCTCTGTCGGAGCAGGAATCGAGTTGTGAACAGAACTGGACACCATGAGAAGTCGACAGACACATTGAGAGACAGATACAAACCGACAAACAGGGAGAGACAGACACCGAGATAGAGACAACGAGAGACAGAAAGTGTGAGACTGAGAAGGAGAGGCAGATTGGGTGAGAAAAAGACTCAAACACATACTGAGACAGAGATTTGTGTGTTTGATCTATTAAGAGAGAAAGGGAAAGAGTGAGAGAAAGAAAATGATAAAGACAGTGTCAAGGAGAGAGACAGATAGAGAGAAAGAGATAGAGACTAAAACAGAAAATGATGGAAATACTTCTCAGGTTAGAGGCAGGGACTAACAGAGACAGGCAAAGAAATGGACAGACCGAAATGATTGGAAAGAGAGAGCCAGTCAGACAAAGAATCTGAGAGAATCCCATTGGAACAGACGTGGGCACCGTGAGAAAGAGACAGATTGAGAGACTGAGACAAACGGAGAAACAGGGACAGACAGAGTGAGTCAGACTGAGAGAGACAAAGACTCAGACATACAAACACATACACAGCTCTGTGTAGAGAGAGAGAGAGGCAGAGACCGAGCGACACAGATACATTTCACAATTTCATTTCATTATCGGTTCAGAGTGACACATAGTTACAGAAAATTGTTGATTCAACCGATGAAAATCGGACATCACTGATCAGAATGGGAGGAAATCTGTGTTAAAATAAATAGAAACCAGGAGTGGGGAAGAACCCACGGTGGAAAACCCTTTGAAGTTTAAGGCCAACGACATAACCACTCGGTTATCCTGGCCCTGTGAGAGCTTGGATTCTGTCTCTGTGACAAACTGGGCTTCAACACCAACCCCACATACAAACACATGCACATAGTCTTTTAGTGAGCATTTACGAACATTTTGAGGAATATTGACACGGGGGCAACTCTCCTACTCTGTTTCCAGAAATGCTCTGGGACCTTTCATATCCACCCGAGGGTGCAGACGGAGCTTTAATTTAACATTTCATCCGAAAGTCAACAGCTTCAACATTGCAAAATTCCCCAAGTGCTGCACTTGAGTGTTAGCCAAGATGATATGCTCAAGTCCAAGGAGTGCGATTTGAAGACACAAACTCCTGATTCAGTCGAGAATGCTGCCACTGAACCAAAGCCGATACAAAAGTTCACAACCGTATTATTTTCCCCAAGTCTTTTTTATAAGTTCCAGGACATACCAAATTCATGGTGATGATTTCCACAGACAGTTGCACATACACAGAGACAAAAATAGAGATAGACAGACACAGAGACACAGATAACCAAAAATTTACACGCACCAACGGGCATGCACAGCTGCCTTAGACATCTCGAGGGATAGACAGGCTGAATCACTGTCGCAACTATGACTGATTGTTGCGATTTTTTAATCGGATGTATCGTGAATATTGCAGATTAATAAAAATGAGAACAAATGTCAGTGTTGAAAGGTGTGGGACGTTATTCCAATTATCACATGATCAGTTTGGTGGAGAACTGGTTAAATTGTGAAATGGAATGAAAAATGCTGCGAATCGTAGTCGGCAGGATTCGAACGTGCGCGGGAAAATCCCAATGGATTTCTAGTTCATCGCCTTAACCACTCGGCCACGACTACTGTGTCGCTGGCTTTTTAAACGTTACTCAGAAAAAACTCAGTCATCCATCTCTGTGCAGCAGACGGCCAAAGAATCCTGAAAAAGTCTCCGTTTGCAAAAAATCTGGAAGAGGCAAACTCCTCCACATGTATTTTCACAGTTCGATTTCGCTCTGGAATTTTTAATATGTATCTACCAAGAAACAGAAGTAAAAATCAACATTTTGAAACATCTGCCTCCCCGTCGGGGAATTGAACCCCGGTCTCCCGCGTGACAGGCGGGGATACTTACCACTATACTAACGAGGAACTGACGGATAGCTGTTCTGTCGGAGCAGGAATCGAGCTGTGAACAGAACTGGACACCATGAGAAGTCGACAGACACATTGAGAGACAGATACAAACCGACAAACAGGGAGAGACAGACACCGAGATAGAGACAACGAGAGACAGAAAGTGTGAGACTGAGAAGGAGAGGCAGATTGGGTGAGAAAAAGACTCAAACACATACAGAGACAGAGATTTGTGTGTTTGATCTATTAAGAGAGAAAGGGAAAGAGTGAGAGAAAGACAACGATAAAGACAGTGACAAGGAGAGAGACAGATAGAGAGAAAGAGATAGCGACTAAAACAGAAAATGATGGAAATACTTCTCAGGTTAGAGGCAGGGACTAACAGAGACAGGCAAAGAAATGGACACACCGAAATGATGGGAAAGAGAGAGCCAGTCAGACAAAGAATCTGAGAGAATCCCATTGGAACAGACGTGGGCACCGTGAGAAAGAGACAGATTGAGAGACTGAGACAAACGGAGAAACAGGGACAGACAGAGTGAGTCAGACTGAGAGAGACAAAGACTCAGACATACAAACACATACACAGCTCTGTGTAGAGAGAGAGAGAGGCAGAGACCGAGCGACACAGATACATTTCACAATTTCATTTCATTATCGGTTCAGAGTGACACATAGTTACAGAAAATTGTTGATTCAACCGATGAAAATCGGACATCACTGATCAGAATGGGAGGAAATCTGTGTTAAAATAAATAGAAACCAGAAGTGGGGAAGAACCCACGGTGGAAAACCCTTTGAGGTTTAAGGCCAACGACATAACCACTCGGTTATCCTGGCCCTGTGAGAGCATGGATTCTGTCTCTGTGACAAACTGGGCTTCAACACCAACCCCACATACAAACACATGCACATAGTCTTTTAGTGAGCATTTACGAACATTTTGAGGAATATTGACACGGGGGCAACTCTCCTACTCTGTTTCGAGTAATGCTCTGGGACCTTTCATATCCACCCGAGGGTGCAGACGGAGCTTCAATTTAACATTTCATCCGAAAGTCAACAGCTTCAACATTGCAAAATTCCCCAAGTGCTGCACTTGAGTGTTAGCCAAGATGATATGCTCAAGTCCAAGGAGTGCGACTTGAACACACAAACTCCTGATTCAGTCGAGAATGCTGCCACTGAACCAAAGCCGATACAAAAGTTCACAACCGTATTATTTTCCCCAAGTCTTTTTTATAAGTTCCAGGACATACCAAATTCATGGTGATGATTTCCACAGACAGTTGCACATACACAGAGACAAAAATAGAGATAGACAGACACAGAGACACAGATAACCAAAAATTTACACGCACCAACGGGCATGCACAGCTGCCTTAGACATCTCGAGGGATAGACAGGCTGAATCACTGTCGCAACTATGACTGATTGTTGCGATTTTTTAATCGGATGTATCGTGAATATTGCAGATTAATAAAAATGAGAACAAATGTCAGTGTTGAAAGGTGTGGGACGTTATTCCAATTATCACATGATCAGTTTGGTAGCGAACTGGTTAAATTGTGAAATGGAATGAAAAATGCTGAGAATCGTAGTCGGCAGGATTCGAACCTGCGCGGGAAAATCCCAATGGATTTCTAATCCATCGCCTTAACCACTCGGCCACGACTACTGTGTCGCTGGCTTTTTAAACGTTACTCAGAAAAAACTCAGTCATCCATCTCTGTGCAGCAGACGGCCAAAGAATCCTGAAAAAGTCTCCGTTTGCAAAAAATCTGGAAGAGGCAAACTCCTCCACATGTATTTTCACAGTTCGATTTCGCTCTGGAATTTTTAATATGTATCTACCAAGAAACAGAAGTAAAAATCAACATTTTGAAACATCTGCCTCCCCGTCGGGGAATTGAACCGCGGTCTCCCGCGTGACAGGCGGGGATACTTACAACTATACTAACGAGGAACTGACGGATAGCTGCTCTGTCGGAGCAGGAATCGAGCTGTGAACAGAACTGGACACCATGAGAAGTCGACAGACACATTGAGAGACAGATACAAACCGACAAACAGGGAGAGACAGACACCGAGATAGAGACAACGAGAGACAGAAAGTGTGAGACTGAGAAGGAGAGGCAGATTGGGTGAGAAAAAGACTCAAACACATACTGAGACAGAGATTTGTGTGTTTGATCTATTAAGAGAGAAAGGGAAAGAGTGAGAGAAAGACAATGATAAAGACAGTGACAAGGAGAGAGACAGATAGAGAGAAAGAGATAGAGACTAAAACAGAAAATGATGGAAATACTTCTCAGGTTAGAGGCAGGGACTAACAGAGACAGGCAAAGAAATGGACAGACCGAAATGATGGGAAAGAGAGAGCCAGTCAGACAAAGAATCTGAGAGAATCCCATTGGAACAGACGTGGGCACCGTGAGAAAGAGACAGATTGAGAGACTGAGACAAACGGAGAAACAGGGACAGACAGAGTGAGTCAGACTGAGAGAGACAAAGACTCGGACATACAAATACATACACAGCTCTGTGTAGAGAGAGAGAGAGGCAGAGACCGAGCGACACAGATACATTTCACAATTTCATTTCATTATCGGTTCAGAGTGACACATAGTTACAGAAAATTGTTGATTCAACCGATGAAAATCGGACATCACTGATCAGAATGGGAGGAAATCTGTGTTAAAATAAATAGAAACCAGGAGTGGGGAAGAACCCACGGTGGAAAACCCTTTGAGGTTTAAGGCCAACGACATAACCACTCGGTTATCCTGGCCCTGTGAGAGCTTGGATTCTGTCTCTGTGACAAACTGGGCTTCAACACCAACCCCACATACAAACACATGCACATAGTCTTTTAGTGAGCATTTACGAACATTTTGAGGAATATTGACACGGGGGCAACTCTCCTACTCTGTTTCCAGTAATGCTCTGGGACCTTTCATATCCACCCGAGGGTGCAGACGGAGCTTCAATTTAACATTTCATCCGAAAGTCAACAGCTTCAACATTGCAAAATTCCCCAAGTGCTGCACTTGAGTGTTAGCCAAGATGATATGCTCAAGTCCAAGGAGTGCGACTTGAACACACAAACTCCTGATTCAGTCGAGAATGCTGCCACTGAACCAAAGCCGATACAAAAGTTCACAACCGTATTATTTTCCCCAAGTCTTTTTTATAAGTTCCAGGACATACCAAATTCATGGTGATGATTTCCACAGACAGTTGCACATACACAGAGACAAAAATAGAGATAGACAGACACAGAGACACAGATAACCAAAAATTTACACGCACCAACGGGCATGCACAGCTGCCTTAGACATCTCGAGGGATAGACAGGCTGAATCACTGTCGCAACTATGACTGATTGTTGCTATTTTTTAATCGGATGTATCGTGAATATTGCAGATTAATAAAAATGAGAACAAATGTCAGTGTTGAAAGGTGTGGGACGTTATTCCAATTATCACATGATCAGTTTGGTAGCGAACTGGTTAAATTGTGAAATGGAATGAAAAATGCTGAGAATCGTAGTCGGCAGGATTCGAACCTGCGCGGGAAATCCCAATGGATTTCTAGTCCATCGCCTTAACCACTCGGCCACGATTACTGTGTCGCTGGCTTTTTAAACGTTACTCAGAAAAAACTCAGTCATCCATCTCTGTGCAGCAGACGGCCGAAGAATCCTGAAAAAGTCTCCGTTTGCAAAAAATCTGGAAGAGGCAAACTCCTCCACATGTATTTTCACAGTTCGATTTCGCTCTGGAATTTTTAATATGTATCTACCAAGAAACAGAAGTAAAAATCAACATTTTGAAACATCTGCCTCTCTGTCGGGGAATTGAACCCCGGTCTCCCGCGTGACAGGCGGGGATACTTTCCACTTTACTAACGAGGAACTGACGGATAGCTGCTCTGTCGGAGCAGGAATCGAGCTGTGAACAGAACTGGACACCATGAGAAGTCGACAGACACATTGAGAGACAGATACAAACCGACAAACAGGGAGAGACAGACACCGAGATAGAGACAACGAGAGACAGAAAGTGTGAGACTGAGAAGGAGAGGCAGATTGGGTGAGAAAAAGACTCAAACACATACTGAGACAGAGATTTGTGTGTTTGATCTATTAAGAGAGAAAGGGAAAGAGTGAGAGAAAGACAATGATAAAGACAGTGACAAGGAGAGAGACAGATAGAGAGAAAGAGATAGAGACTAAAACAGAAAATGATGGAAATACTTCTCAGGTTAGAGGCAGGGACTAACAGAGACAGGCAAAGAAATGGACAGACCGAAATGATGCGAAAGAGAGAGCCAGTCAGACAAAGAATCTGAGAGAATCCCATTGGAACAGACGTGGGCACCGTGAGAAAGAGACAGATTGAGAGACTGAGACAAACGGAGAAACAGGGACAGACAGAGTGAGTCAGACTGAGAGAGACAAAGACTCAGACATACAAACACATACACAGCTCTGTGTAGAGAGAGAGAGAGGCAGAGACCGAGCGACACAGATACATTTCACAATTTCATTTCATTATCGGTTCAGAGTGACACATAGTTACAGAAAATTGTTGATTCAACCGATGAAAATCGGACATCACTGATCAGAATGGGAGGAAATCTGTGTTAAAATAAATAGAAACCAGGAGTGGGGAAGAACCCACGGTGGAAAACCCTTTGAAGTTTAAGGCCAACGACATAACCACTCGGTTATCCTGGCCCTGTGAGAGCTTGGATTCTGTCTCTGTGACAAACTGGGCTTCAACACCAACCCCACATACAAACACATGCACATAGTCTTTTAGTGAGCATTTACGAACATTTTGAGGAATATTGACACGGGGGCAACTCTCCTACTCTGTTTCCAGTAATGCTCTGGGACCTTTCATATCCACCCGAGGGTGCAGACGGAGCTTTAATTTAACATTTCATCCGAAAGTCAACAGCTTCAACATTGCAAAATTCCCCAAGTGCTGCACTTGAGTGTTAGCCAAGATGATATGCTCAAGTCCAAGGAGTGCGACTTGAAGACACAAACTCCTGATTCAGTCGAGAATGCTGCCACTGAACCAAAGCCGATACAAAAGTTCACAACCGTATTATTTTCCCCAAGTCTTTTTTATAAGTTCCAGGACATACCAAATTCATGGTGATGATTTCCACAGACAGTTGCACATACACAGAGACAAAAATAGAGATAGACAGACACAGAGACACAGATAACCAAAAATTTACACGCACCAACGGGCATGCACAGCTGCCTTAGACATCTCGAGGGATAGACAGGCTGAATCACTGTCGCAACTATGACTGATTGTTGCTATTTTTTAATCGGATGTATCGTGAATATTGCAGATTAATAAAAATGAGAACAAATGTCAGTGTTGAAAGGTGTGGGACGTTATTCCAATTATCACATGATCAGTTTGGTAGCGAACTGGTTAAATTGTGAAATGGAATGAAAAATGCTGAGAATCGTAGTCGGCAGGATTCGAACCTGCGCGGGAAATCCCAATGGATTTCTAGTCCATCGCCTTAACCACTCGGCCACGATTACTGTGTCGCTGGCTTTTTAAACGTTACTCAGAAAAAACTCAGTCATCCATCTCTGTGCAGCAGACGGCCGAAGAATCCTGAAAAAGTCTCCGTTTGCAAAAAATCTGGAAGAGGCAAACTCCTCCACATGTATTTTCACAGTTCGATTTCGCTCTGGAATTTTTAATATGTATCTACCAAGAAACAGAAGTAAAAATCAACATTTTGAAACATCTGCCTCTCTGTCGGGGAATTGAACCCCGGTCTCCCGCGTGACAGGCGGGGATACTTTCCACTATACTAACGAGGAACTGACGGATAGCTGCTCTGTCGGAGCAGGAATCGAGCTGTGAACAGAACTGGACACCATGAGAAGTCGACAGACACATTGAGAGACAGATACAAACCGACAAACAGGGAGAGACAGACACCGAGATAGAGACAACGAGAGACAGAAAGTGTGAGACTGAGAAGGAGAGGCAGATTGGGTGAGAAAAAGACTCAAACACATACTGAGACAGAGATTTGTGTGTTTGATCTATTAAGAGAGAAAGGGAAAGAGTGAGAGAAAGACAATGATAAAGACAGTGACAAGGAGAGAGACAGATAGAGAGAAAGAGATAGAGACTAAAACAGAAAATGATGGAAATACTTCTCAGGTTAGAGGCAGGGACTAACAGAGACAGGCAAAGAAATGGACAGACCGAAATGATGCGAAAGAGAGAGCCAGTCAGACAAAGAATCTGAGAGAATCCCATTGGAACAGACGTGGGCACCGTGAGAAAGAGACAGATTGAGAGACTGAGACAAACGGAGAAACAGGGACAGACAGAGTGAGTCAGACTGAGAGAGACAAAGACTCAGACATACAAACACATACACAGCTCTGTGTAGAGAGAGAGAGAGGCAGAGACCGAGCGACACAGATACATTTCACAATTTCATTTCATTATCGGTTCAGAGTGACACATAGTTACAGAAAATTGTTGATTCAACCGATGAAAATCGGACATCACTGATCAGAATGGGAGGAAATCTGTGTTAAAATAAATAGAAACCAGGAGTGGGGAAGAACCCACGGTGGAAAACCCTTTGAAGTTTAAGGCCAACGACATAACCACTCGGTTATCCTGGCCCTGTGAGAGCTTGGATTCTGTCTCTGTGACAAACTGGGCTTCAACACCAACCCCACATACAAACACATGCACATAGTCTTTTAGTGAGCATTTACGAACATTTTGAGGAATATTGACACGGGGGCAACTCTCCTACTCTGTTTCCAGTAATGCTCTGGGACCTTTCATATCCACCCGAGGGTGCAGACGGAGCTTTAATTTAACATTTCATCCGAAAGTCAACAGCTTCAACATTGCAAAATTCCCCAAGTGCTGCACTTGAGTGTTAGCCAAGATGATATGCTCAAGTCCAAGGAGTGCGACTTGAAGACACAAACTCCTGATTCAGTCGAGAATGCTGCCACTGAACCAAAGCCGATACAAAAGTTCACAACCGTATTATTTTCCCCAAGTCTTTTTTATAAGTTCCAGGACATACCAAATTCATGGTGATGATTTCCACAGACAGTTGCACATACACAGAGACAAAAATAGAGATAGACAGACACAGAGACACAGATAACCAAAAATTTACACGCACCAACGGGCATGCACAGCTGCCTTAGACATCTCGAGGGATAGACAGGCTGAATCACTGTCGCAACTATGACTGATTGTTGCGATTTTTTAATCGGATGTATCGTGAATATTGCAGATTAATAAAAATGAGAACAAATGTCAGTGTTGAAAGGTGTGGGACGTTATTCCAATTATCACATGATCAGTTTGGTAGCGAACTGGTTAAATTGTGAAATGGAATGAAAAATGCTGAGAATCGTAGTCGGCAGGATTCGAACCTGCGCGGGAAATCCCAATGGATTTCTAGTCCATCGCCTTAACCACTCGGCCACGATTACTGTGTCGCTGGCTTTTTAAACGTTACTCAGAAAAAACTCAGTCATCCATCTCTGTGCAGCAGACGGCCGAAGAATCCTGAAAAAGTCTCCGTTTGCAAAAAATCTGGAAGAGGCAAACTCCTCCACATGTATTTTCACAGTTCGATTTCGCTCTGGAATTTTTAATATGTATCTACCAAGAAACAGAAGTAAAAATCAACATTTTGAAACATCTGCCTCTCTGTCGGGGAATTGAACCCCGGTCTCCCGCGTGACAGGCGGGGATACTTTCCACTATACTAACGAGGAACTGACGGATAGCTGCTCTGTCGGAGCAGGAATCGAGCTGTGAACAGAACTGGACACCATGAGAAGTCGACAGACACATTGAGAGACAGATACAAACCGACAAACAGGGAGAGACAGACACCGAGATAGAGACAACGAGAGACAGAAAGTGTGAGACTGAGAAGGAGAGGCAGATTGGGTGAGAAAAAGACTCAAACACATACTGAGACAGAGATTTGTGTGTTTGATCTATTAAGAGAGAAAGGGAAAGAGTGAGAGAAAGACAATGATAAAGACAGTGACAAGGAGAGAGACAGATAGAGAGAAAGAGATAGAGACTAAAACAGAAAATGATGGAAATACTTCTCAGGTTAGAGGCAGGGACTAACAGAGACAGGCAAAGAAATGGACAGACCGAAATGATGCGAAAGAGAGAGCCAGTCAGACAAAGAATCTGAGAGAATCCCATTGGAACAGACGTGGGCACCGTGAGAAAGAGACAGATTGAGAGACTGAGACAAACGGAGAAACAGGGACAGACAGAGTGAGTCAGACTGAGAGAGACAAAGACTCAGACATACAAACACATACACAGCTCTGTGTAGAGAGAGAGAGAGGCAGAGACCGAGCGACACAGATACATTTCACAATTTCATTTCATTATCGGTTCAGAGTGACACATAGTTACAGAAAATTGTTGATTCAACCGATGAAAATCGGACATCACTGATCAGAATGGGAGGAAATCTGTGTTAAAATAAATAGAAACCAGGAGTGGGGAAGAACCCACGGTGGAAAACCCTTTGAAGTTTAAGGCCAACGACATAACCACTCGGTTATCCTGGCCCTGTGAGAGCTTGGATTCTGTCTCTGTGACAAACTGGGCTTCAACACCAACCCCACATACAAACACATGCACATAGTCTTTTAGTGAGCATTTACGAACATTTTGAGGAATATTGACACGGGGGCAACACTCCTACTCTGTTTCCAGTAATGCTCTGGGACCTTTCATATCCACCCGAGGGTGCAGACGGAGCTTTAATTTAACATTTCATCCGAAAGTCAACAGCTTCAACATTGCAAAATTCCCCAAGTGCTGCACTTGAGTGTTAGCCAAGATGATATGCTCAAGTCCAAGGAGTGCGACTTGAAGACACAAACTCCTGATTCAGTCGAGAATGCTGCCACTGAACCAAAGCCGATACAAAAGTTCACAACCGTATTATTTTCCCCAAGTCTTTTTTATAAGTTCCAGGACATACCAAATTCATGGTGATGATTTCCACAGACAGTTGCACATACACAGAGACAAAAATAGAGATAGACAGACACAGAGACACAGATAACCAAAAATTTACACGCACCAACGGGCATGCACAGCTGCCTTAGACATCTCGAGGGATAGACAGGCTGAATCACTGTCGCAACTATGACTGATTGTTGCGATTTTTTAATCGGATGTATCGTGAATATTGCAGATTAATAAAAATGAGAACAAATGTCAGTGTTGAAAGGTGTGGGACGTTATTCCAATTATCACATGATCAGTTTGGTAGCGAACTGGTTAAATTGTGAAATGGAATGAAAAATGCTGAGAATCGTAGTCGGCAGGATTCGAACCTGCGCGGGAAAATCCCAATGGATTTCTAATCCATCGCCTTAACCACTCGGCCACGACTACTGTGTCGCTAGCTTTTTAAACGTTACTCAGAAAAAACTCAGTCATCCATCTCTGTGCAGCAGACGGCCAAAGAATCCTGAAAAAGTCTCCGTTTGCAAAAAATCTGGAAGAGGCAAACTCCTCCACATGTATTTTCACAGTTCGATTTCGCTCTGGAATTTTTAATATGTATCTACCAAGAAACAGAAGTAAAAATCAACATTTTGAAACATCTGCCTCCCCGTCGGGGAATTGAACCCCGGTCTCCCGCGTGACAGGCGGGGATACTTACCACTATACTAACGAGGAACTGACGGATAGCTGCTCTGTCGGAGCAGGAATCGAGCTGTGAACAGAACTGGACACCATGAGAAGTCGACAGACACATTGAGAGACAGATGCAAACCGACAAACAGGGAGAGACAGACACCGAGATAGAGACAACGAGAGACAGAAAGTGTGAGACTGAGAAGGAGAGGCAGATTGGGTGAGAAAAATACTCAAACACATACAGAGACAGAGATTTGTGTGTTTGATCTATTAAGAGAGAAAGGGAAAGAGTGAGAGAAAGACAATGATAAAGACAGTGACAAGGAGAGAGACAGATAGAGAGAAAGAGATAGAGACTAAAACAGAAAATGATGGAAATACTTCTCAGGTTAGAGGCAGGGACTAACAGAGACAGGCAAAGAAATGGACAGACCGAAATGATGGGAAAGAGAGAGCCAGTCAGACAAAGAATCTGAGAGAATCCCATTGGAACAGACGTGGGCACCGTGAGAAAGAGACAGATTGAGAGACTGAGACAAACGGAGAAACAGGGACAGACAGAGTGAGTCAGACTGAGAGAGACAAAGACTCAGACATACAAACACATACACAGCTCTGTGGAGACAGAGAGAGAGGCAGAGACCGAGCAACACAGATACATTTCACAATTTCATTTCATTATCGGTTCAGAGTGACACATAGTTACAGAAAATTGTTGATTCAACCGATGAAAATCGGACATCACTGATCAGAATGGGAGGAAATCTGTGTTAAAATAAATAGAAACCAGGAGTGGGGAAGAACCCACGGTGGAAAACCCTTTGAAGTTTAAGGCCAACGACATAACCACTCGGTTATCCTGGCCCTGTGAGAGCTTGGATTCTGTTTCTGTGACAAACTGGGCTTCAACCCCAACCCCACATACAAACACATGCACATAGTCTTTTAGTGAGCATTTACGAACATTTTGACGAATATTGACACGGGGGCAACTCTCCTACTCTGTTTCGAGTAATGCTCTGGGACCTTTCATATCCACCCGAGGGTGCAGACGGAGCTTCAATTTAACATTTCATCCGAAAGTCAACAACTTCAACATTGCAAAATTCCCCAAGTGCTGCACTTGAGTGTTAGCCAAGATGATATGCTCAAGTCCAAGGAGTGCGACTTGAAGACACAAACTCCTGATTCAGTCGAGAATGCTGCCACTGAACCAAAGCCGATACAAAAGTTCACAACCGTATTATTTTCCCCAAGTCTTTTTTATAAGTTCCAGGACATACCAAATTCATGGTGATGATATCCACAGACAGTTGCACATACACAGAGACAAAAATAGAGATAGACAGACACAGAGACACACATAACCATTAAATTTACACGCACCAACGGGCATGCACAGCTGCCTTAGACATCTCGAGGGATAGACAGGCTGAATCAGTGTCGCAACTTTGACTGATTGTTGCGATTTTTTAATCGGATGTATCGTGAATATTGCAGATTAATAAAAATGAGAACAAATGTCAGTGTTGAAAGGTGTGGGACGTTATTCCAATTATCACATGATCAGTTTGGCAGAGAACCGGTTAAATTGTGAAATGGAATGAAAAATGCTGAGAATCGTAGTCGGCAGGATTCGAACCTGCGCGGGATAACCCAATGGATTTCTAGTCCATCGCCTTAACCACTCGGCCACGACTACTGTGTCGCTTCCTTTTTAAACTTTACTCAGAAAAAAACTCAGTCATCCATCTCTGTGTTGCAGACGGCTTACTCAGTCATCCATCTCTGTGTTGCAGACGGCCAAAGACTCCTGAAAAATTCTCCGTTTGCTAAAAATCTGGACGAGGCAATCTCATCCACCTGTATTTTTACAGTTCCATATTACTCTGGAACTTTTTAACATGCATCTCTTCCAAGAAACAGAAGTAAAATTCGACATTTTGAAACAACTGCCGCCCCGTCGGGGAATTGAACCCCGGTCTCCCGCGTGACAGACGGGAATACTCACCACTATACTAACGAGGAACTGACGTATACCAATTCTGTCAGAGCAGTAATCGAGTCACTGTGAACAGAACTGGACACCAGGAGAAGTCGATAGACACATTGAGAGACAGAGACAAACCGACAAACAGGGAGAGACAGACAGCGAGATAGAGACAACGAGAACAGAAAGTGTGAGACTGAGAAGGAGAGGAAGACTGAGTGAGAAAAAGACTCAAATATATACATATACAGAGATGTGTGTGAGTGATCTATTCAGAGAGAGAGGGAAAGAGTGAGAGAAAGACAACGATAAAGACAGTGACAAGGAGAGAGACAGATAGAGAGAGAGCGATAGAGACTAAAACAGAAAATGATGGAAATACTTCTCAGCTTACTGGCAGGGACTAACAGAGACAGGCAAAGACATGGACAGACCGAAATGATGGGAAAGAGAGAGCCAGTCAGACAAAGAGTCTGAGAGAATCCCATTGGAACAGACGTGGCACCGTGAGAAAGAGACAGATTGAGAGACAGTGACAAACAGAGAACCAGGGACAGACAGAGTGAGTCAGACTGAGAGAGACAAAGACTCAAACATCCAAAACTCTCTGAAGAGAGAGAGAGAGAGGCAGAAACCGAGCGACACAGATACATTTCACAATTTCATTTCATTATCGGTTCAGAGTGTCACATTGTTACAGAAAATTGCTGATTCAACCGATGAAAATCCGGTCTCACTGATCAGAATGGGAGGATATCCGTGTTAAGTTAAAGAGATACCAGGAGTGGGGGACAAACGCACGCGGGACAACCCCATTGAGTTTTAAGGCCAACGCCTCAACCACTCGGCTATTCTGGTCCTGTGAGAACCTGGATTCTGTCTCTGTGAGAATCTGGGCTTCAACCCCAACCCCACATACAAACACATGCACATCGGCTTTCAGTGAGCATTTACGAACATTTTTAGTAATATTGACACGGGGGCAAATCTCCTATTCTTTTTCGAATAATGCACTGGGAACTTTCATATCCACCCGAGGGTGCAAACGGAGCTTCAATTTAACATTTCATCCGAAAGTCAACAGCTTCAACATTGCAAAATTCCCCAAATGCTGCACTTGAGTGTTAGCCAAGATGATATGCTCAAGTCTCAGAAGTGCGACTTGAACAGACAAACTCCCGATTCAGTCGAGAATGCGGCCACTGAACCAAAGCCGATACAAAAGTTCACAACCGTATTATTTTCCCCAAGTCGTTTTTATAAGTTCCAGGACATATCAAATTCATGGTGATGATTTCCAGTGACAGTTGCACATACACAGAGACATATAAATAGATAGACAGACACAGAGACCCACACACACATATCCAGAAATTTGCACGCACCAACGACAATGCACAGATGCCTCAGACATCTCGAGGAATAGACAGGCTGAATCACTGTCGCAACTTTGACTGATGATTGCGAGTTTTGAAACGGATGTATCGTGAATATTGCAGATTAATAAAAATGAGAAAAAAATGTCAAAGTTGAAAGGTGTGGGACGTTATTCCATTCATCTCAGGATCAGTTTGGCAGAGAACCGGTTAAATTGTGAAATGGAATGAAAAATGCTGAGAATCGTAGTCGGCAGTATTCGAACCTGCGCGGGATAACCCAATGGATTTCTAGTCCATCGCCTTAACCACTCGGCCACGACTACTATGTCGCTGCCTTTTTAAACTTTACTCAGAAAAAACTCAGTCGTCCATCTCTGTGTAGCAGACGGCCAAAGACTCCTGAAAAATTCTCCGTTTGCTAAAAATCTGGACGAGGCAATCTCATCCACCTGTATTTTTACAGTTCCATCTTACTCTGGAACTTTTTAACATGCATCTCTTCCAAGAAACAGAAGTAAAATTCGACATCTTGAAACAACTGCCTCCCCGTCGGGGAATTGAACCCCGGTCTCCCGTGTGACAGGCGGGGATACTCACCACTATACTAACGAGAAACTGACGTGTACCAGTTCTGTCAGAGCAGGAATCGAGTCATTGTGAACAGAACTGGACACCAGGAGAAGTCGACAGACACATTGAGAGACAGAGACAAATCGACAAACAGGGAGAGACAGACAGCGAGATGGAGACAACGAGAGACAGAAAGTGTGAGACTGAGAAGGAGAGGAAGACTGAGTGAGAAAAAGACTCAAATATATACATATACAGAGATGTGTGTGTGTGATCTATTAAGAGAGAGAGGGAAAGAGTGAGAGAAAGACAATGATAAAGACAGTGACAAGGAGAGAGACAGATAGAGAGAGAGCGATAGAGACTAAAACAGAAAATGATGGAAATACTTCTCAGCTTACAGGCAGGGACTAACAGAGACAGGCAAAGACATGGACAGACCGAAATGATGGGAAAGAGAGAGCCAGTCAGACAAAGAGTCTGAGAGAATCCCATTGGAACAGACGTGGCACCGTGAGAAAGAGACAGATTGAGAGACAGAGACAAACAGAGAAACAGGGACAGACAGAGTGAGTCAGACTGAGAGAGACAAAGACTCAAACATACAAAACTCTCTGAAGAGAGAGAGAGAGAGGCAGAAACCGAGCGACACAGATACATTTCACAATTTCATTTCATTATCGGTTCAGAGTGTCACATTGTTACAGAAAATTGCTGATTCAATCGATGAAAATCCGGTCTCACTGATCAGAATGGGAGGATATCCGTGTTAAATTAAAGAGATACCAGGAGTGGGGGACAAACGCACGCGGGAGAAACCCATTGAGTTTTAAGGCCAACGCCTTAACCACTCGGCTATTCTGGTCCTGTGAGAACCTGGATTCTGTCTCTGTGAGAATCTGGGCTTCAACCCCAACCCCACATACAAACACATGCACATCGGCTTTCAGTGAGCATTTACGAACATTTTTAGTAATATTGACACGGGGGCAACTCTCCTATTCTTTTTAGAATAATGCACTGGGAACTTTCATATCCACCCGAGGGTGCAGACGGAGCTTCAATTTAACATTTCATCCGAAAGTCAACAGCTTCACCATTGCAAAATTCCCCAAGATCTGCACTTGAGTGTTAGCCAAGATGATATGCTCAAGTCTCAGAAGTGCGACTTGAACAGACAAACTCCCGATTCAGTCGAGAATGCGGCCACTGAACCAAAGCCGATACAAAAGTTCACAACGGTATTATTTTCCCCAAGTCGTTTTTATAAGTTCCAGGACATATCAAATTCATGGTGATGATTTCCAGTGACAGTTGCACATACACAGAGACATATAAATAGATAGACAGACACAGAGACCCACACACACATATCCAGAAATTTGCACGCACCAACGACAATGCACAGATGCCTCAGACATCTCGAGGAATAGACAGGCTGAATCACTGTCGCAACTTTGACTGATGATTGCGATTTTTGAAACGGATGTATCGTGAATATTGCAGATTAATAGAAATGAGAAAAAAATGTCAAAGTTGAAAGGTGTGGGACGTTATTCCATCCATCTCAGGATCAGTTTGGCAGAGAACTGGTTAAATTGTGAAATGGAATGAAAAATGCTGAGAATCGTAGTCGGCAGGATTCGAACCTGCGCGGGATAACCCAATGGATTTCTAGTCCATCGCCTTAACCACTCGGCCACGACTACTGTGTCGCTTCCTTTTTAAACTTTACTCAGAAAAAACTCAGTCATCCATCTCTGTGTTGCAGACGGCTTACTCAGTCATCCATCTCTGTGTTGCAGACGGCCAAAGACTCCTGAAAAATTCTCCGTTTGCTAAAAATCTGGACGAGGCAATCTCATCCACCTGTATTTTTACAGTTCCATATTACTCTGGAACTTTTTAACATGCATCTCTTCCAAGAAACAGAAGTAAAATTCGACATTTTGAAACAACTGCCGCCCCGTCGGGGAATTGAACCCCGGTCTCCCGCGTGGCAGGCGGGGATACGCACCACTATACTAACGAGGAACTGACGTGTACCAGTTCTGTCAGAGCAGTAATCGAGTCACTGTGAACAGAACTGGACACCAGGAGAAGTCGATAGACACATTGAGAGACAGAGACAAACCGACAAACAGGGAGAGACAGACAGCGAGATAGAGACAACGAGAGACAGAAAGTGTGAGACTGAGAAGGAGAGGAAGACTGAGTGAGAAAAAGACTCAAATATATACATATACAGAGATGTGTGTGAGTGATCTATTCAGAGAGAGAGGGAAAGAGTGAGAGAAAGACAACGATAAAGACAGTGACAAGGAGAGAGACAGATAGAGAGAGAGCGATAGAGACTAAAACAGAAAATGATGGAAATACTTCTCAGCTTACAGGCAGGGACTAACAGAGACAGGCAAAGACATGGACAGACCGAAATGATGGGAAAGAGAGAGCCAGTCAGACAAAGAGTCTGAGAGAATCCCATTGGAACAGACGTGGCACCGTGAGAAAGAGACAGATTGAGAGACAGTGACAAACAGAGAACCAGGGACAGACAGAGTGAGTCAGACTGAGAGAGACAAAGACTCAAACATACAAAACTCTCTGAAGAGAGAGAGAGAGAGGCAGAAACCGAGCGACACAGATACATTTCACAATTTCATTTCATTATCGGTTCAGAGTGTCACATTGTTACAGAAAATTGCTGATTCAACCGATGAAAATCCGGTCTCACTGATCAGAATGGGAGGATATCCGTGTTAAGTTAAAGAGATACCAGGAGTGGGGGACAAACGCACGCGGGACAACCCCATTGAGTTTTAAGGCCAACGCCTCAACCACTCGGCTATTCTGGTCCTGTGAGAACCTAGATTCTGTCTCTGTGAGAATCTGGGCTTCAACCCCAACCCCACATACAAACACATGCACATCGGCTTTCAGTGAGCATTTACGAACATTTTTAGTAATATTGACACGGGGGCAACTCTCCTATTCTTTTTCGAATAATGCACTGGGAACTTTCATATCCACCCGAGGGTGCAGACGGAGCTTCAATTTAACATTTCATCCGAAAGTCAACAGCTTCAACATTGCAAAATTCCCCAAGTGCTGCACTTGAGTGTTAGCCAAGATGATATGCTCAAGTCTCAGAAGTGCGACTTGAACAGACAAACTCCCGATTCAGTCGAGAATGCGGCCACTGAACCAAAGCCGATACAAAAGTTCACAACCGTATTATTTTCCCCAATCGTTTTTATAAGTTCTAGGACATATCAAATTCATGGTGATGATTTCCAGTGACAGTTGCACATAAACAGAGACATATAAATAGATAGACAGACACAGAGACCCACACACACATATCCAGAAATTTGCACGCACCAACGACAATGCACAGATGCCTCAGACATCTCGAGGAATAGACAGGCTGAATCACTGTCGCAACTTTGACTGATGATTGCGATTTTTGAAACGGATGTATCGTGAATATTGCAGATCAAAAGAAATGAGAAAAAAATGTCAAAGTTGAAAGGTGTGGGACGTTATTCCATCCATCTCAGGATCAGTTTGGCAGAGAACCGGTTAAATTGTGAAATGGAATGAAAAATGCTGAGAATCGTAGTCGGCAGGATTCGAACCTGCGCGGGATAACCCAATGGATTTCTAGTCCATCGCCTTAACCACTCGGCCACGACTACTGTGTCGCTGGCTTTTCAAACGTTACTCAGAAAAAAATTCAGTCATCCATCTCTGTGCAGCAGATGGCCAAAGAATCCTGAAAATGTCTCCGTTTGCTAAAAATCTGGACGAGGCAATCTGCTCTACCTGTATTTTTACAGTTCCATATTGCTCTGGACCTTTTTAATATGCATCTCTTCCAAGAAACAGAAGTAAAATTCAACATCTTGAAACAACTGCCTCCCAGTCGGGGAATTGAACCCCGGTCTCGCGCGTGACAGGCGGGGATACTCACCACTATACTAACGAGGAACTGACGGATAGCTGCGCTGTCGGAGCCCGAATCGAGCTGTGAACAGAACTAGACACCATGAGAAGTTGACGGACACATTGTGAGACAGAGACAAACCGACAAACAGGGAGAGACAGACACCGAGATAGAGACAACGAGAGACAGAAAGTGTGAGACTGAGAAGGAGAGGCAGATTGGGTGAGAAAAAGACTCAAACACATACAGAGAAAGAGATGTGTGTGTGTGATCTATTAAGAGAGAAAGGGAAAGAGTGAGAGAAAGACAATGATAAAGACAGTGACAAGGAGAGAGACAGATAGAGAGAAAGAGATAGAGACTAAAACAGAAAATGATGGAAATACTTCTCAGGTCAGAGGCAGGGACTAACAGAGACAGGCAAAGAAATGGACAGACCGAAATGATGGGAAAGAGAGAGCCAGTCAGACAAAGAATCTGAGAGAATCCCATTGGAACAGACGTGGGCACCGTGAGAAAGAGACAGATTGAGAGACTGAGACAAACGGAGAAACAGAGACAGACAGAGTGAGTCAGACTGAGAGAGACAAAGACTCAACATACAAACACATACACAGCTCTGTGAAGAGAGAGAGAGGCAGAGACCGAGCGACGCAGATACATTTCACAATTTCATTTCATTATCGGTTCAGAGTGTCACATAGTTACAGAAAATGGTTGATTCAACCGATGAAAGTCGGACATCACTGATCAGAATGGGAGGAAATATGTGTTAAAATAAATAGAAACCAGGAGTGGGGAAGAGCCCACGGTGGAAAAACCCTTTGAAGTTTAAGGCCAACGACTTAACCACTCGGTTATCCTGGCCGAGTGAGAGCTTGGATTCTGTCTCTGTGACAAACTGGGCTTCAACCCCAACCCCACATACAAACACATGCACATAGTCTTTAGTGAGCATTTACGAACATTTTTAGGAATATTGATACGGGGGCAACTCTCCTACTCCTATTCGAGTAATGCACTGGGACCTTTCATATTCACCCGAGGGTGCAGACGGAGTTTCAATTTAACATTTCATCCGAAAGTCAACAGCTTCAACATTGCAAAATTCCCCAAGTGCTGCACTTGAGTGTTAGCCAAGATGATATGCTCAAGTCCAAGGACTGCGAATTGAATACACAAACTCCTGATTCAGTCGAGAATGCTGCCACTGAACCAAAGCCAATACAAAAGTTCACAACCGTATTATTTTCCCCAAGTCTTTTTTATAAGTTCCAGGACATATCAAATTCATGGTGATGATTTCCACAGACAGTTGCACATATGGAGAGACAAAAATAGAGATAGACAGACACAGAGACACACACACACATAACCAAAAATTTACACGCACCAACGGGCATGCACAGATGCCTGAGACATCTCGAGGTATAGACAGGCTGAATCACTGTCGCAACTTTGACTGATTTTTGCGATGTTTTAAACGGATGTATCGTGAATATTGCAGATTAATAAAAATGAGAAACAAATATCTGTGTTGAAAGGTGTGGGACATTATTCCATTTATCTCATGATCAGTTTGGCAGAGAACTGGTTAAATTGTGAAATGGAATGAAAAATGCTGAGAATCGTAGTCGGCAGGATTCGAATCTGCGCGGGAAAATTTCAATGGATTTCTAGTCCGACAGCAGGGAGAGACAGAGAGCGACATCGAGACAACGGGAGACAGAAAGTGTGAGACAATGAAGGAGTGGCAGACTGAGTGAGAAACAGACGCAAATACATACATATACAGAGATGTGTGTGTGTGATCTATTAAGAGAGAGAGGGAAAGAGTGAGAGAAAGACAATGATAAAGACAGTGACAAGGAGAGAGACTGATCGAGAAAGAGAGATAGAGACTAATAGAGAAAATGATGGAAATATTCAGCAGGTTAGAGACAGAGCAAAAAAAGACAGCAGGCAGAGACATAGACAGATGGAGAGAGACAGTCAGACAGAGAGGGATGATGGGAAAGAGAGAGCCAAATAGACAGGGAGACTGAGAGAATCCCATTGGAGCAGAACTTTGACACCGTGAGAAAGTAAGAGACAGATTGAGAGATAGGGATAAACTGAGAAACATAGAAAATATGTGCAGGAGTAGGCCATTCGGGCTTTCGAGTCTGCACCACCATTCAATCAGATCATGGCTGATCATTCAGCTCACTACCCCTTTCCTGCTTTCTCTCCATACCTCTTGATGCCTTTAGCCTTCATGGCCATATCTAACTCCCTCTTGAATATAGCCAATGAACTGGCATCAACAACTCTCTGCGATAGGGAATTCCACAGGTTAACAACTCTCTGAGTGAAGAAGTTTCTCGTCACTTCGATCCTAAATGGCCTGCCCCTTATCCTTAGACTGTGTCCCCTAATTCTGGACTTCCCCAACATCGGGAACGTTCTTGCTGCATCTAACCTGTAAAGTCCCGTCAGAATTTTTTATGTTTCTATGAGATCCCCTCTCTTACTTCTAAACTCCAGTGACTACAAGCCCAGTCGATCCAGTCTCTCCTCATATGTCAGTCCTGTAATCCCGGGAATCAGTATGGTGAAACTTCGCTGCACTCCCTCAATAGCAAGAAAGTCCTTCCTCAGATTACGAGACCAAAACTGAACACAATATTCCGGATGAGGTCTCACAAAGGCCCTGTACAACTGCAGTAAAACCCCTAGCTATAAAGGTCAACATACCATTTGCCTTCTTCACCGCCTGCTGCAACTGCATGTCAACTTTCAATGACTGGTGTACCACGACACGCAGCTCCCATTGCATCTCCCCTTTTCCTAATCTGCCGCCATACAGATAATATTCTGCCTTCGTGTTTTTGCCACCAAAGTGGATAACCTCTCATTTATCCACATTATACTGCATCTGCCATGCATTTGTCCACTAACCTAACCTGTCCAAGTCACCCTGCAGCCTCTTAGCGTCCTCCTCACAGCTCATGCCGCCACCCGATTAGTATCATCTGCAAACTTGAAGATATTACACTCAATTCCTTCATCTAAATCATTCATGTATATTGTAAATAGCTGTGGTCCGAGCACTGAGCCCTGCGGCACCCCACTAGTCACTGCCTGCTTTTCTGAAAAGGACCCGTTTATCCCGACTCTCTGCTTCCTGTCTGCCAACCAGTTCTCTATCCACGTCAGTACATTACCCCCAATACTATGCACACCAATACGTGTGTGGGAATTTGTTGAAAGCCTTTTGAAAGTAATTACACCACATGCACTGGTTCCCCTTGTCCACTATACTAGTTATATCCTCAATAAATTCCAGAAGATTTGTCAAGCTTGATTTCCCTTTCATAAATTCATGCGGCTTGGACCGATCCTCTCACTGCTTTCCAAATGCACTGCTATTTCATCTTTAATAATTGATCCTTACATTTTCCCCTCTACTGATGTCAGGCTAAACGGTCTCTAATTATCCATTTTCTATCTCCCTCCTTTTTTAAAATGTGGTGTTACATTAGCTAATCTCCAGTCCATACGAACTGATTTAGAGTCCATAGACTGTTGGAAAATGATCACCAATGAATCCGCTATTTCTAGGGCCACTTCCTCAAGTACTTTCCAATGCAGACTATCAGGCCCCGGGGATTTATCGGTCTTCAATCCCATCAATTTCCCGAACACAATTACCTGACTGATAAGGATTTCCTTCAGTTCCTCCTTCTCGCTAGATCCTTTGTGCCCTAGTATTTTTGGAAGGTTATGCGTGTCTTCCTTCGTGAAGACAGAACCAAAGTAATTGTTCAACTGATCTACCATTTCTTTGTTCCCCATTATAAATTCACCTGAATCTGACTGCAAGGGACCTACGTTTGTCTTCTCTAATCTTTTTGTCTTCACATATCTATAGAACTTTATTATGTTTCCAACAAGCTTCCTCTCATAATCCAATTTCCCCCTCCTAATTAAACCCTTTGTCCTCCTCTGCTGAATTCTAAATGTCTCCCACTCCTCAGGTTGCGGCTTTTTCTGGCCAATTTATATGCCTCTTCCTTGCACTATCCTTAATTTCCCTTGTTAGCTGCGGTTGAGCCACCTTCCCAGTTTTATTTTTACTCCAGACAGGGAAATACAATTGTTGAAGTTCGTCTATGTGATCTTTAAATGTATGCCATTGCCTATCCACCGTCAACCCTTTCAGTATCATTCGCCAGTCTATTCTAGCCAATTCACGTCTCATATCATCGAAGTTACCTTTCCTTAAGTTCAGGACCCAAGTCTCTGAATTAACTGTGGCACTCGCCACCTTAATAAAGAATTCTACCTTATTATGGCCACTCATCCCAAGGGGCCTCGCACAACAAGATTGCTAATTTGTCCTTTCTCATTACACACCACCCAGTCTAGGATGGCCAGCCCTCTAGATGGTCCCTTGACATATTGGTCGAGAAAACCATCCCTAATACGCTCGAGGAAATCCTCCTCCACCGTATTGCTTCCTGTTTCATTAGCCCAATCTATATTTAGAGCAAGGTCGTCCTTGATAACTGCTGTATCTTTATGGCACGCATCCCTAAATTTCTTGTTTGATGCTGTCCCCAACCTCACTAATACTGTTTGCTGATCTGTACACAACTCCTCTCGCGTTTTCTTCCCTTTGGTATTCCGCAGCACCACCCATACATGTTGCACATCATCCAAGCTAATGCCGTTCCTTACTATTGCCTTAATTTCCTCTTTAACCAGGAACGCTACCCCAACACCTTTTCATTTCTGTCTATGCTTCCTGAATGTTGAATTCCCAGCCTTGGTCACCCTGGAGCTATGTCTCCGTCATGCCAATTATATCATATTCAGTAATTGCTGCTTGTGCAGTTAATTCATCCGTTTTATTACGAACACACCTCACAATGAGGCACAGAGCCTTCAGGCTTTTTATTGTAGCACATTTTGACCCTTTAGAATTTGGCTGTAAAGTGGCCCTATTTGATTTTTGCTGTGGGATTCTCTGCCCTCCACCTTTACTTTTAATCTTTCGTTCTGTGCCCATTCGACTTCCCTCTGTCTCCCGTCGCCCTGCCATATTACTTTAAACCCTCCCCAATAACACTAGCAAACACTCCCCCTTTGACATTGTTTCGGGTCCTGCCCAGGTGCAGACCTTCCGGTTTAGTTCTGGTCCCACCTCCCCCAGAACCGGTTCCAAAGTCCCATGAACTTGAATCCCTCGCATCTGCACCACATTTCAAGCCACGTATTCATCTGAGCTATCCTGCGATTCGTGCTCCGACTAGCAGGTCGCATTGGTAGCAATCCTGAGTTTGCGAACTTTGAGGTCCTACTTTTTAATTTAACTCCGAGCTCCATGAATTCAGCTTGTAGGTCCTCAGACAGAGTGAGTCAGAGAGTGACAGAGACTCAAACACATAAAGATATACAGGGCTCTCGAAAGACAGAGAGTGAGAGGCACAGATACATTTCATAATCCCATTTCTTTGTCAGTTGAGAGTGTGACAGAGTTACAGATTCAACAGAAGGTATTCGGGTCACACTGAGCAAGATGGGAGAAAATCAGTGCAAAATTCAAGAGCTACGCGGAGTGGGGTTCGAACCCACGCGGATATAAACCCATTAGAGCCTAAATGCAACGACATATACACTCAGCCATTCTGGACTTGCGAACCTTCACATTCTGTCTCGATGAGAATCTGGGCTTGAGCTCCATCCTCACAGACACACGCATACACACAGGTTTTCAGTGAGCATTTCAGAATATTTATATAAAAGTGTCACGGGGACAACTCACTACTCTTTTTCGAATAATGCTGTGGGAACTTTCGCATTCACCGGAGAGAGCAGACGGAGCTTCAATTTAACATTTCATCCAAAAGTCAACAGCTTCAACAATGCAAAATTCCGCAAGTACTGCACTTGAGTGTCAGCCAAGATTATATGCTCAAGTCTCAGGAGTGGGACTTGAAGTCGAAAATGCTGCCGCTGAACCAAAGCCGATATCAAATGTCACAACTATCTTATTTTCCCCAAGTCTTTTTAAAAAGTTCCAGGGCATACCAAATGCATGGTAATGATATCCACAGACAGTTGCACATACACAGTGACATACATACAGATAGACAGACACAGAGACACACACACACACAACCAAATATATACACGCACCAATGGGCATACACAGAGTGCCTTAGACATAAAGAAGGTTAGACAGGCTGAATCACTGTCGCTAATTTGGCTGATTGTTGCGTTTTTCTATCCGTATGTATCGTGAATATTGCAAATTAATGAACATGAGAAAAAAATGTCAGTGTTGCAAGGTGTGGGACGTTATTCCACCGAACTCAGGATCCGTTTTGCAGGGATCTGGTTAAATTGTGAAATGGAATGAAAAATGCTGAAATCGGTAGTGGACAGGATCGAACCTGCACGGTGAAACCCCAATCGGTTTTTTGGTCCATCGCCTTAATCACCCAGGCACGACTACTGGGTTTCTATCTCTTTAAATGTTACTCACATAAAACTCAATCATCCTCCTCTCTGCATCAGAACGCCGCAGAATCCTGAAAAAGTCTCCGTTTCCTAAAATTCTGGAAGAGCCAATCTCCTCTTGCTGTCTTTTTACTCTTCTATGTTGCTCTGGAACTGTTAATATGAATCGAAACCGAATAACAGAGGTACAATTCTACATTTCGAAAATTATTCCTTTCGCGTGACAGGCGGGGATACTCACGACTATACCAATGAGGGACTGACGGGTGTAGATTTTGAGACAGCAGGAATCGAGCTGGGAAAATAAGTGGACATCATGAGAAAGAGACATACACTTTGAGAGACAGACACAAACAGTGAAACAGGGAGAGACAGACAGCGAGCTAGAGAAATAGAGAGAGATCAAGTGTGAGACTGAGAGGGATAGGGAGACTGAGTGAGACAAAGACTCAAACACACACATACACAGAGATGTGTGTGTGTGTGTGCTCCATAAAGAGAGAGAGGCAAATAGTAATGGAAAACCAGAGACAAAGAAAAAGACATGGACAAAGAAAGCGACAAAGAGAGAGAGAGATAGAGAGAGAAGATAGAGAGAGAGAGACAGAGATAAAAACAAAAAATGATGGAAATACTCAACAGGTTAGAGACAGGATCGAACAGAGACAGGCAAAGAGAGACAGGCAGGCAGAGACATAGACAGACAGTAATGATGGGAAAGAGAGAGACAGTCAGACAGAGAGACTGAGAGAATCCCATTGCAACAGAACTGGACACTGTGAGAAAGACACGGGCTGATTGAGAGACCGAGACAAACAGAGAAACAGGGAGAGACAGAGTGAGTCAGAGTGAGGGAGACAAAGACTCAAACACGCAAACACATGCACAGATCTCTAAAGAGACAGAGGTAGAGAGTGAGGCAGAGACTGAGAGACACGATTCCATTTCTTTATCGGTTCAGAATGTCAGAGAATTGCAGTAAAATGCAGATTCAACAGATTCTTACTGCAGTTGTACAGGGCCTTGGTGAGGCCTCACCTGGAATATTGTATTTAGTTTTGGTCTCCTAATCTGAGGAAGGACGTTCTTGCTATTGAGTGAGTGAAGCGAAAGTTCACCAGATTGATTCTCGGGATGGCTGGACTGTCATATGAGGAGAGACTGGATCAACTTGGTTTTTATACTTTGGAGTTTAGACGGATGAGAGGGGATTTCGTAGAAACATAAAGATTCTGGCGGGAAGGGACAGGTTAGATGCAGGTAGCTTGTTCCCGATGTTGGGGAAGTCCAGAACCAGGGGACACAGCCTCAGGACAGCCATGTCTCCGTGGTGCCAATTATATCATATTCATTAATTGCTACCTGTGCAGTTAATTCATCCACCTTATTACGAATACTCCTCGCATTGAGGCACAGAGCCTTCAGGCTTGTCTTTTTAACACACTTTGTCCCTTTAGACTTTGCTGTAATGTGGCCCTTTTTGAAAGGAATGACAAGGGTGTATGCGGTTACAGGAGGATGTGAGGGGAAACAAACATAATACGAGGGGAAGAGTACATCCGCGATGGACCAGTATGAGATCAAAAAGAATGGAAATATAAGGGGAATATCTTTATCCATGTTCCGGAGAGGAGGAAGCCTAACTATAGGTCCTCATCCAGTGGGAGAAGGGAGCAAGGATAGATGCGGGTTTGACAATACTACGGAATGGTGCGTCATTGGAATAAAACCTGCCCGAACCTACATTACACGTATCAAGGGCGAGGACAATATTGTGTGGTAACTAGCCTGGGAACTTACGTTACTCCAAGACTGTTGGTGGCAGGGGGAAGAGCACGCATGACATACCAGGAAGACAATGTAAGCGATGAGATTAAGCAAGATATTGATGTTTACATGGAAGAGCAAGCACAATCAATTCCCCTGTTACTTGAAGATTTAACTAGCTCAAGAAATAACATTAAAAGATATTAAGAGCTGAAGGAGAAATCTGAAGAACTGGACAGTGAAATAAAGGATAACCTGAAAAACCCGCCTTGGTACTTGAGATTATACATCCCTGGATAAGAATCCTTTCCCATACCCTAGTGACAATACAGATAGTAATAGCCTTGAGTTGGTTGGTGATGTTATGTAACAAGTGCAAAGACAGGTGAGGCTTACCCGAGCAAAGTTACAAGATAGGGATTAGAATTATATCCCATGTGTTAGTCCTAGTGCAGCTGATAGTGGTGTTGATGCTCCTGGGAGACTGTACAGGCAGATACAAGAGGCGCAGAAAGAAGAGATTGGCCAAGACCCGTAACCAAGAACGCAGAAAGCCTTTGCTAGATCCAAAGAAGGTTAATCAAACAAAAAGACGGCATGAATACATGATCTGAGTCATGAGTGTCCCAATCCTGTCGCCTGACCAACGAAACGGAGGCGGGAGAAATAGGAATCAGGTAAGGATAAGGCAGGGAATGGAAACTTGTTGTTCATGGTGGTTTTTTTAAGGGCTGATCACCTAAAGCCTACGCAGTCCTCAAATTGATGTGGCATTCAATTGTGGTAATAATGGTAGTGGAAGGGATATGTATCGTGATCCAACTATATCTGATGTGTAAGATCAGAGAGATATACAACCACATGGTTATAGCCGAACAGCAAAATGCCTTGTTAATTATGTAATGTAGGCATGATAGGGAGGCGAGTGACTTTGGAACGCGTTAGGGAAACAACCAAGACCCCAAGCTTATGCACTTTATGTACAAAAAGAAATATAAGTGATGTGCCAATATCCCAGGGAAATGGTCAGGGGTAGTATGTAAACACTCCGCAAAAGATGGAACTACAAGTGATCCCAGGGATATGGACTTGATATCACCACTTCCAGCAGATGGCTCAGAACATATATGTGGTCAGTTGATTATTTAGAAATAATCAGGGAGCAACAGGAGGGACTGAAAGGGCAGATTACAAATTGTAATTACAAAGAATAATAATAATTGTGATGTTTTAAAATGAGTTAACAGGTTTTTAAAATGGAACCCACAGCCTGTTTTTTGTGGGAAGCATGTGTGGGATGCCTTCCACAGAGGAGCAGATGCTCCAATTCATAGACCAAAGGCCTTGGGAGCTGGGCATGGACACAGATAACATAGAATTGGAATTGTATAACAAAATAAGAGCTAAATAAAATAATCATAACAACATGTATTTGGAATTGCCAATTAAGGCATGTCGTTGCCAGATTGGAGGAAGCGCTGTACCAATCAATCATGTATTAATCAATCAGCATGAAATAATTGTAACTTGCGTAATTACTTAATGCTATAATCTGAAACTGTATAAATTAAGATGTCTCTGGCAGTATCTTCGAGCATTCCTTCAAGGATAGCTCCCCTGCCGGCTTGTATTAATAAAACCTGCATTTACTTTAAGGCTAACAGAATCCTAGTGGTGGTTTGAAGTTAACCCTAACAAGGTTAGAGAGACAGGGAGGGGTGTCGGGGCTCGAAGAGGTTAGAGAGATAGGGAGGGGTGTCGGGCTGGAGGAGGTTACGGAGATAGGGGGAGGTGTAGGGACTGGAGGAGGTTACAGAGATAGGTAGGGGTGTAGGAACTGGAGGAGGTTACAGAGAAACGGAGGGGTGTAGTGGCTGGAGAAGATTACAGAGAGAGGAAGGGGTGTAGGGGCTGGAGGAGGTTACAGAGATAGGGAGGGGCGGGGCCATCGAGAGGTGTGAACAAGATGCTGAGAATTTCAAAATCAGCGCCTCACTGGGGCCGAGGATGGCGGAGAATTTCAGGAACACAAGCCCCTCACTACCTATGCTGCACTAACCCCCATCATCTGTTACATCACCTGGAGTTCCAGCGACACTCCTCCCCTTCTCTCTCGGTATTTATCTACTCACTGCCTCACTCAAAACTTATCTCCCATTGACAATCCATGTGAGTGCCGTCGTTGTCCCAGAATTGCTCCCCGTGGACACCGACTGACCTTCCCCGTGCCTCCGCCACCCTCCTCCTGTTCCGTGACGGCCGACAAATTCAGGTTGTGTTCCAGTCAGCAAGCAAAATGTCGGGGCTGGGGGCGGGGGTCACATAAATTAAAACACGTGGCGGCCGGAGGAAGGGACTTGCGGGATCGTGTCCGGCCCGCGAGCCGTATGTTTGACACCTCTGATCTACACTGTCAAGCCCCGTAAGAATTTTGTATATTTTAAAATGAGATCACCTCTCATTCTTCTATCCTGTACAGAATATAGGCTTAGTCTACTCAATCTCTCCTCAAAGGATAATGCCCCATCCCAGGAATCAGTTTGGTGAACCTTCGTTGCCATCCTCAATAGTAAGTACATCCTTCCTTAGGTAAGCAATCAAAACTGTACACAATACTCCAGGTGTATTCTCACCAGGGTCCTATATAATTGCAGTAAGATGTCTAGGAGCAACCTATTATTTAAATTGTTAAAGATTGCAAAGTGCCGCAGTACAGCAGGCCCTGGGGTTACTTGTGCATGAAACACAAAAGGATTGTATGCAGGTACAGCAATTGATCAGGAAGGCCAATGGTATCTTGACCTTTTTTGCAAAGGGGATGGAGTATAAAAGTGGGGAAGTCTTGCTACAGCTATATAAGGTTTTGGTGAGGCCACACCTGGAATACTGCATGCAGTTTTGTTTTCCATATTTACGAAAGGATATAATTGCTTTGAAGGCAGTTCAGATAAGGTTCACTAGGTTGATATAAGGGATGAGCAGGTTGACTTATGAGGAAAGGTTGAGTAGTTTGGGCCTCGACTCATTGGATTTAAGAAGAATGAGAGGTGATCTTATCGAAACAAGGTGGATGCAGAGCTGATGTTTCCACTGATGGGGGGAGACTCGAACTCGAGGGCATGATCTTCGAAGTAGGGACCGCCCAATTAAAACAGTTGAGGAGGAATTTCTTCTCTCAGAGGGTTGTAAATCTGTCGAACTCGCTGCCTCAGAGAGCTGTGGAAGCTGGGACATTGAATAAATTTAAGACAGAAATAGTTTCTTAAATGATAAGGGGATAAGGGTTTATGGAGACCGGGCGGGTAAGTGGAGCTGAGTCTATGATCAGATCAGCCATGATCTGATTGAATGGCGGAGCAGGCTCGAGGGGTATGGCCTGCCCCAGTTCCTATTTCTCATGTTCCTTTTCTTATGTTTACTATTATCCTCAACTCCTCTTGTAATAAAGGCCGACATACTATTTGTTTTCTTAATGGTTTGCTGTGCCTGCATTTTAACTTTCAGTGATTTGTGTACAACGACACAAAGGTCCCTCTGAACACCAACATTTCCAAATCTCTCACCATTTCAAGTAGCTGTTTCCAGTCCACTAAGGCTAAACCACATCTCAGTTTATTTAAATTGGCTTTTCCCCAATTGAGAACTTTTATTCCTGGTCTATCTTTGTCCTTTTCCATAACTACCCTAAAGCTAACTGAATTACGATCACTAGCACCAATGCTCTCCCAATGATATCCCATCCACCTGCCCAGCTTCCATCTCTAATACTAAGTCCAGAACTTCCCCCTCTCTTGTTGGGCTTGCTACGTACTGGCTGAAAGGTTCAGCTGGTTGCTGACCCCTCTGCGAAGGGAAATAGGTCCTTCCTCTCCACTCTATCTAGGCCTCTCATAATTTTATACACCTCATTAACGTCTGCCCTCAGCCTCCTCTCAAACTATTAAGAGGGTTGGTGGGCTGGAGGAGGTTACAGAGATAGGGAAGGGTGAGACCCTGGATAGATTTGAACAAGAGAATGTGTATTTTAAAGGCTGATGCCAGCAGCCATCTCGCCCAGCACAGAATGTAACTCAATACCAAGCGGAAGGATGTTACGTTTACTACTACGCATGCATAATGAGAGGAAATCAATCTCTGTCCCTTTAACTAACAGCGACATGGAAAGAGGGAAATGAATGACCTTTAAATATCTGGTCCACTTGGCACGGAAGTGTCTGAAACTCATAATAGGAACTCATAAATGGAAATAAAATACTGACAGATGTTAAACTGTTTTGTTGACAAAAGAAATCTCGATTTAACTTAAAAAGATGAATAGTTTAACAGGGATTCACACAGATTCACCTGATCGGCCGTCTCAGGATCCACCCCTCAAGCACCGCGATTGGTTGCAGAACACGCTGCACCCTGGGCCCTCCGGCCTCTGACCTCTCTTCCTGTTGGTTCCCAGGGCAATCAATCACCACTCGCCAACATTACACTGCCAGATTAAGTTGAGCGGCTCGGAGGAAGAAATAAAATGAGGCCGTGAATTTGAGTTGAAAAATACAATTAGAAAAGCATGATTAAATGAACGAGGAGAGACAATATAAACTAAAGGGTACAATCCTAAAGGGGATGCATGAACAGTGAGATCTGCGGGTATGTGTGGACAAATCGCTGAAGGTGGCAGGACAGGTTGGGAAAACAGTCAAAAAAGCTTACAGGATCCTGGTCATCACAGAGTACAAAAGCAAGTAGGTTATGATGAACCTTTATAAAACACTGGTTCGGTCTCAACTGGAGCGTTGTGTCCAATTCTGGGCACCGCAGATTAGGATGTGATGGCCTGAGAAAGGGTGCAGAAAAGATTGACAAGAATGATTCACGAGATGAGGGACTTCAGTTACGTGGATTGACTGGAGAAGCTGGGGTTGTTCTCCTTGAAGCAGAGAAGGTTGAGAGGAGAATTGATAGAGGTGTTCAAAATCATGAGGGGTCCGGACAGAGTATATAGAGAGATACTGTTCGCATTGGTGGAGGGTCGAGAACCAGAGGAGACGGATTTAAGGTGGATGAGCAGAAGAACCAAAGACAGTGTAAGAAAAATCTATTTTCTGCAGTGAGTCGTTCGGATCTGGAATGCACGGCCTGAAAGGTTGGTGGAGGCAGACTCAATCACAGCTTTCAAAAGGGAATTGGATAAGTATCCGAAAGAAAACATTTGCAGGACCGGGGGGATAGGGCGGTACAATGGGACTAGCTGGGAGCCGGCAAGGGCTCGATGGGCCGAATGGCCTTCCGTGCTGTAACCATCCTCTGATTGTGTGAGCAGAACCACTCTGTTCCCTGACTCAATCTAAAGCCTTCCTAAGTGTGAGCACCTCTGTTAAACCTGTCTACCTCAGCTTTAAATATATTCAATGACCAAGCCTCCACAGCTCTCTGGGGCAGAGAATTCCACAGATTACAACCCTCTGAGAGAAGAAATTCCTCCTCATCTCAGTTTTAAATAGTGTGAGGAGAAAAGCAGCATTTGTAACTAGAACAGGATTTACTTGGATTGCTTTGGGCACTGAGCCATGTTCATTGTGGCAGCTCTTGTTTATTTCTGATTATCTTAATAACCCCTATATATGGGCTGGAGATTAATATCTTGTATAAATTTTGAACAAATTGTCTTCGTTTCAAACACAGTGTGTCGAATATTTGATTCCTCCATGATCAGAGGAGACTAATTGATGTTCTGTTACCGACTGTTCCATTTTAGGGCTTTTTCTTAATCTCACTTACATCACTTCTCACCTCGTTCACCTTCTATTATATCAAACCCCAAACTAGTTCCGTTTGAGTACACGAGTTGTAGTTGTAGTAGACTTAACTGCAGTGTCTTACTTTAAACTCAGCTGAAAACCTTTGGACCGCCCCTTTATTGAACTGCCTTGCATAAGATTTGAAATCCGTTACTTTCTGTAACCTGGTTTTGTAACCGATTGAATTTTAAAAAGCATCCACACATTTTGCACGTGATAGTCTGTGAAATCTTCTGAATTTGTAATTTTCATTGCCACAAACTCAGTTCCCTGGCCACCGACTCAATCCCTCTCCCCAACTTATGTCTGTGCCTGAACCGGACTGTTTACAACAATCGTGCCATACTTAACCCTGAAGTATGTTTTTGACCACATATCCACACCATAATTAAGAATGCATATTTGCACCTCTGTAACATCGCCCTTGCCTCAGCTCATCCGCTGCTGACCCCTCATCCCTGCCTTTGTTACTTATGGACTTGACTATTCCAACGCAATCCTGACACATTCTCACCTGCATAAACTGGAGTTGATCCAAAATTAGGTTGCCCGTGCCCTAACTCTCACCAAGTCCAGCTCACCCATCAGCCCTGCGCTCGCTGAACATCATTGGCTTCTGGTTCAGCAACGCTTTGATTTCAAAATTCTAATACTTATTTTCAAAACTCTCTATGGCCTCACCCCTCCCTGGCTGTGTAAACTCCTCCAGCCCCAACCAGCACCACACCGCCACCAGCCACCACCCCCCCACCCACCACACCGCCTATGAAATATCTGTCTTCCTGAGCATCCCTGATTATAATTGGTGGCTGTGCCTTCTGTTGCCCAGGCCCCAAGTTCTGGAAAACCCAGCCAAAACCTTAATGTCTCACCCATGCTGTACCTGCTCTGGCAATTCGTGACGCGATAGTGGAAAGCAAGCTTTTCTCTCTTATCTAATCCGTGCTGTATCTTTCCATGGAGTGTTTGATAGGAGAGTGTAGGGTGAGCTTTACTCAGTATCCAACCCGTTTTGTTCCTCACCTGGGTATGTCTAATGGGACTGTGTAGAGGGAGATTTACTCTGTATCTAACCCGTGCTTTACCTGTCCTGGAAGTGTTTGATGGACTGTGTCGGGGGAGCTTTACAGTGTATGTAACCTGTGCTGTACCTGCGCTGGCAGTGTTTGATGGGACAATGTCGCAGGTGTTGTAATCTATATCTAACCCATGCCGTAACTGCGATGGGAGTGTTTGATGGATAAGTCTATGGAGAGCTTTACTCTCTGACTAACCCATGCTGTGCCTATTGTGCGAGTGTTTGATGGGACAGTGTAGAGGGAGATTAACTCTGTATCTAACCAATGCTGTACCAACCCTGGGAGTGTTTGGGACAGGATAGAGGGAGATTTAACCTTCAAAAACCAAAGCTGTCTCTGCCTGGGAATGTCTGGTGAGACATTGTAGAGGGAGATTTACTCTGCATCCAATCTGTGTTGTCATCATCATCATCATAGGCAGTCCCTCGGAATCGAGGAAGACTTGCTTCCACACCTGAAGTGAATTATTTGGTGGCTGAACAGTCTAATTCGAAAGCCACAGACTCTGTCACAGGTGGGACAGATAGTCGTTGAAGGAAGGGATGGGTGGGACTGCTTTGCAGCACGCTCTTTCCACTGCTGCACTTGTTTTCTGCATGCTCTTGGCGATGAGACTCCCGGATGCATTTCCTCCACTTAGGGTGGTCTTTGGCCAGGGAATCCCAGATGTCAGTGGGGATATCGCACTTTATCAGGGAGGCTTTGAGGGTGTCCTTGTAACGTTTCCGCTGCCCACCTTTGGCTCATTTTCCGTGAGGAAGCTCCGCATAGAGCACTTGCTTTGGGAGTCTCGTGTCTGGCATGCGAACTATGTGGTCTGCGTAGCGGAGTTAATCGAGTGTGGTCAGTGCTTCAATGCTGGGGACGTTAGCCTGGACGAGGACGCTGATGTTGGTGTGCCTGTACTGCCAGGTGATTTGTAGGATTTTGCGGAGATATCATTGGTGATATTTCTCCAGCGAGAAAAATTGTCTACTGCACAGTGTCCATGCCTCTGAGCCATACAGGAGGGCGGGTATTACTACAGCCCGGTAGCCCATGAGCTTGGTTGTACCTGCCCAGGGAATGGTTACTGAGACGGTGTAGAGGAAACTTTACTCTGTCTCTAACCCATGCTGTGTCTGTCCTGGGAGTGTTTGATGGGACAGTGTAGAGGGAGATTTACTCTGTATCTCACGCGTGCTACAATTGCCCCACGAATATCCGCTGGAACAGTATAGCGGGAGATTTTCTCGACATCTAACAGATGCTGTATCTGCCCTGGAATGGCTGGGACAAGTTAGAGGGAGATGTAGTCTGTGTCTAACCTGTGCTGTACTTGCACTGGAAACGTTTGATGGAACAGTATAGAGGGAGCTTTATCTATATTTAACCTGTTAAGTCCAGAAAACGTAACGTGATTGAGTACTGTAGACGTGAGTAAGTGTGACCTGTCTCTTTATTCTAACTTCAGAGTGCACGTACAACATGTAATGTCTGCTTATATACAGTGCTCACAGGGGACGCTGGGATCCATTGGGCCTCCAACAGATACGCCCTGTGGTGGTGGTAGAATTCTGGTTACATCGGGTTGTATACATAACATCACTCCCTCCCAAAGTCAATCGTACACTTATTTGCAAGTTGAGTCGATCTGGGGTTTTCGCTCCCGAGTCGATCGTCTCGATACAAATGCAGGTGCAGGTGAGTTGGTTGGTTCTTCGCTGGTCTGCTGTGCAGCTGACCTTGCTGGGCTGCTGGGGATGATGAGTTCAGCTTCGTGGTCAACCATGATGTTGGTTGCCACTTGTGTGTGTGTCGGATGGTCGAATTTGGTTGCTTGTGGCTGTCTGTGAATCGCAGTTTGGTTTGGTCCAAATGCTTTCTGCAAGTTATTCTATTTGCGAGTTTGACCTGAAACATCCTCTTCCCTTCTTTTGCTACGACAGTGCCAGCAAGCTATTTGGGACCAGGTCCATAGTTAAGTACAAATACAGGGTCATTGACTTCAATATTGTGTGACTAATTTGTGCGATCACGGTACATGCTTTGTTGATACCACCTGCCCTCGACTTGATCATGGAGATCAGGATGAACAAGAGAAAGCCTTGTTTTGAGTACCCTTTTCTGGAGCAGCTCAGCTGGGGAACCCCGGTGAGAGAATGGTGTCTGTTGCAGTGTCTGAGCAGGACTCGGGACAGGTGGGACTGCAGGGAGCCTTTTTACATGTGTTTCAAGCTTTGCTTGATGGTTTGGACTGCACGTTCTCTCTGGCCATTGGATGCGGGCTTGAACGGTGCAGATGTGATGTGCTTGATCCCATTACGTGTCATGAATTCCTTGAATTCAGCGCTGGTGAAGCATGGCCCATTGTCGCTGACAAGGATATCAGGCAGGCCGTGCGTGGCTCGTAGATTTTCGAGGGTGGCAGTGGACGTGCTTACATACATTATTACACACTCAATCCAGTTAGCATAAACATCCACAAGAACGAAGAACATTTTGCCTAGAAATGGTCCAGCAAAGTCAACGTGGATCCTAGACCACGGTTTGGAGGGCCATGACCACAAACTTGGGTGCCCTGGGTGCATTGCTCAGTTACAAGCAAGTGGTGCATTGGCGCACACAAGACTCCAAATCTGATATCGGGCCACCGCACATGTGGTCTGGCTATAGCTTTCATCATTACTATGCCTGGGTGGGCACAGTGTAGGTCGCGTTTGAACATTTCCCTGCCTTTCGTGGGCAAAACTATATGATTACCCCTGAAAAGACAGTCCCTCTGTATGGACATTTCGTCTTTAGGCTGCTGGAACAGCTTGATCTCTTCATACATCTCCGCTGGGGCGCTGGACCAACTCTCATGGAGGACACCGTTTTTACAAAGGACAGTAAAGGATCCTGGCTGGTCGAGGTCCTCATCTGGCGGCCGTAACGGGTGAATTTTCATTTTCAAATGCATCCATCACCAAGAGCAATTCTGCAGGTTGTGCCATTTCCACCCCGGTGGTGGGAAAAGTAGACGACTGAGGGCATCAGCGCAGTTCTCTGTGCCTGGCCAGTGGTGAATTACATACTTATATGCATACAGCGTGAGCACCCATCTTTGGATGCGAGCAGAAGCATTTGTATTAATACCTTTGCTCTCTGTGAATAGCGATATGAGCGGCTTATGGTGAGTTTCTAACTCGAACTAAAGCCCAAAATGATACTGGTGCGTTTTTTCTCCCCGTAACGCATGCCAGAGCTTCTTTTTCAATCATGCTGTAGGTGCTTTCGGCCTTGGACGATCTCCTGGATGCATAGGCGACCGGTTGCAATGTTCCCAATTCGTTTGCATATTGTAACACACGCCCGAGCTCGTACAAAGATGCATCGCAAGCTAGCACTAAACATTTTCAGGAATCATAAAGGACAAGCAGTTTGTTGGAACATAACAGGTTTTGGGCATTCTCAAAAGCAGTCTCTGTTGATCTCCCCCATGCCTAATAATCTCACTTGCGCAGCCATATATGTAGAGGTTCTAGCAAGGTGCTTAACCCGGGTAGGAGATTACCAAAATAATTGAGGAGACCCAGGAACGACCGCAGCTCCGTCACGTTCTGTGGTCTCGGCGCGTTCTTGATGGCTTCCATCTTGGTGTCAGTGCGTCTGATGCCATTTGCCACGATTCTTCTCCCTAAAAACTCGACCTTTGGCGACAGGAAAACACACTTCGATCGTTTCAACCTGAGTCTCACATGATCGAGCCGACTTAGAACCTCTTCCACGTTCTGCACGTGCTCGATGGTGTCCCGACCTGTGACCAGTATATCAACCTGGAAAACCACGATGTGCAGAACCGACTTTAGCAGACTCTTCATGTCCCTTTTAAAAATAGCCACGGTCGATCGAATTCCAAACGTGCATCTAATGTCGATGAACAGACCTTTGCGTGTTGATGCAGGTGTGACTTTTTTAAGATTCCGCCAGCTCCTGCATCATGTGGGCCGAGGTCAGGTCCAACTTGGTGAATGTCTTTTCTGCTGCCAGTGTCAGAAATAGTTCGTCTGCCTTTGGTTGAGGGTACTGGTCCTGCAGCGAAAAATGGTTCATCATTACTTTATAGTCCCCGCAAATTCTGACCATGACATCGCCCTTGAGAACCAGAACAATCTGACTGGCCCACTCGTTGAACTCCACCAGTGCGATGATGCCCTCTCGTTGCAGCCTGTCTAACTCGATCTCCACTTTCTCTCGCATCATAGATGTCACTGGCCGTGCCTTGTGATGGATGGGTCATGTACCGGGAATCAAGTGGATCTGCACCTTCGCCATCAAGAAACTTCCGATCTCTGGCTCAAACAACGAAGGAAACTTGCTCAGATGTTGGGCACATGAGGCATCATCGATGGATGAAAGCGCTCAGATGCCCTCCCAGTTCCAGCGTATATTTCTCAGCCAGCTTCTGCCGAATATTGTGGGGCCATCTACTGAATCTATCCTTATTGGTATTTCGTGCACGGTTCCATCATAAGAGAGTTTTAATACTGTGCTGACAATTACAGGGATCAGCACTTTAGTTTAAGTTTTCAGTTTGGTGTGAATGGGGCTCAGCTTGGGTCTGTCGAAGGCCCTTTTCCCATGATGGACTGACTCGCACCCATGTCCAATTCCATGGATACTGGAATTCCGCTCAGTTCAACATTTAACATGATCGGTGGACATTTCCTGATGAAGGTGTGTACACCATACACTTCTGCCTCCTCGGTTTGAGTCTCTAATTCAGTTTGATCCACAATGGATCGGTCTTCCACTGCAATGTGGTGCTTTGCAGTGTTTGCAGCTCATCTGCCCATTTGCTGGAGGTGTCCCCGTGTTCCACAGCCTTTGCACGCACAGTGTTTGAAGCTGCATTAATGGGCTCGATGATCAGCTCCGCAGTGCCAACGAACTGTTAACTGCATCGCATTAACGCTTGATGGCAGACTCTGAGTCATCTGAGATCATGCAGCTGCAGGTGTGCACATTGTGCCATATGCATTCCTGCCTGAAAACGATGTTACTTTGTGTACAGAACTTGCCGAAACGTCTGTACGCTGCGAAGTCTGTTTGGTGTTATCGCTGGTGGACATAAATGCCGAACCTATCGTTATGGTTTTGCTCAGGTGTAGTGCTTCAACAGTCAATAGTTTGCGAAGGATATCCTCATGGCCAATGCCAAGCACAAAAAATCTCTCAGCATTTACTCCAGGCATCCTTCAAATTCGCAATATCCTGCAAGGTGCCTTATTTCGTCGACGTAGCTCGCCACTTCCTGGCCTTCAGACCGTTGACATGTGTAAAATGGATACCTTGCCATCAGAATGCTCTCCTTCGGATTTAGGTGCTCCTGGACCAGTGTACACAGTTCTTCATACGATTTGGTTGTTGGTTTCACCGGTGCAAGAAAATTCTTCATGAGGCCATAGGTTGTTGCCCCGCAGAGAGTGAGGAGGATCACCCTTTGTTTGGCAGCATTCACATTCCCTGCCAGCTCGTTGGCCATGAAGTATTAGTCGAGTCGCTGCATGAAGACCTCCCAATCGTCCCCTTCTGAGAATGTCTCCAGGATACCAACAGTTCTCTGCATTTTCACATGATGGTTCATTATCTCGTCGCCATTTGTTATGTCCAGAATAAAGTAACGTGATTGACTACTGTAGACATGAGTAAGTGTGATCTTGGTCTAGTTTTTCTAACTCCAGATTGCACGTACAGCATGGGAGGCCTGCTTATATACAGTGCTCCCAAGGGATGCTGGGATCCCTTGGGACTCCAACAGATATGCCCTCTGATGGCGGTATATTGCTGGTTACACAGGGTTGCATACATAACATAACCCATGTTGTACTTGCCCTGGGAATGTCTGATGGGACAGTGTAGAGGGAGCTTTAATCTGTATCTACTCCATGTCCGTTGTACTCCGTAGAGGACGAAATCCACATTGTGACTCCAAGAGGAGCTCCTCAGCCACAGGGGAAGACGGTTGAGGAGGGTTCTAGCGATGTCTTTCCCAGTGGCTGGTAACGGGGAGACTCATCTGTAATTGCAACAGTCGGACTTGTCCCCTTTGTTAAAGATGGTCACGATTACTGCATCTCTGAGATCTCCAGGCCTGCACTCCTCCTTCCAGATGAGAGAGATGAGGTCATGCATTCATGCCAATATTGCATCTCCACCATACTTTAGTGCCTCAGCGGGGATTGCATCCGCTCTCATTGCCTTGTTGTTCTTGAGCTGGCGGATGGCCTTTTCTATCTCGTGCAGGGCTGAGGTTTTGCTGAGATGTTTGCGGGTAGCATGCTGCAGGATGGAATAGAGGACACTCGAGTCAAAGGCAGAGTCTCGGTTAAGGACATCTTCGAATTGCTCCTTCCAGCGGGTCCTGACTGCCTCAGTGTCCTTGGTGAGTGTTTCCCCATTCTTGGCCAGCAGTGTGGCGGTGCCTTGGGTGCTTGGACCATAGGTGGCCTTGACTGCGATGAAGAATCATCGCACATCATGGCTGTCGGACAGCTGCTGAAACTCCTGTGATTTCTCCACCCACCATCTATGCTTTAGGGCACAGGTTTTTTCTTGGACCTCAGCCTTAAGCCGTCTGGAATGCTGCTTTGCTGCTCCCGAGTTGGGTTGTTGTTCTAAGTTCAGAAATACCCTGTGCTTGTGATTAATTAGCTCTTGCATCTCCTGGTCATTCTCATCAAACCAGTCCTGGTGTTTCCTCGATCATGCTAACATCCCCAGCATCGAAGCACTGACCACACTCGACCAGCTGCATTGGGTGGGCCATATTGTTCACAACTATTTTAAGTGGAACAATCATCAGGTTCCTCCTGATTAAAGGGTGGAGGGGGGTCACACTCCAGAAACTTTCATTAAAGTGCCCCCCTGTTTTTTTGGGGGGAATCAAAAACACAAATTAACAATTCAACATAAAGGTAACTTTTGTCAAATCAAATCAAATGAATGAATATTACAATTCTGTTCCCTCTGGAATAATGCACTCCAGTCTCTCTGGTGCTCACCTCTCATGGAAGGCCACGAGTCTACCGGTGGACACTGCATGCTCAATCTCCAGGGATACCCTGGCTCGACACATTGTTCACCTGCCTGACAAAAGACTCCCAAAGCAAGGCTCTACTCGGAACTCCTACATGGCAAGCGAGCCTACAGTGGGAAGAGGAAACCTTTTCAACGACACCCTCAAAGCCTCCTTGATGAAATTCAACAACCCCCCGATACCTAGGAGTCCCTGACAAACGTCCGCCCTAAGTTGAGGAAGTGCATCCGGGAGGGCTCTGAGCACCTCGAGTCTCATCGCCGAGAACATGCAGAAACCAAGCGTAGGAGCATGCGGCAAACCAGTCCCACCCACCCTGTCGTTCAACGACTGGCTGTCCCACCTGTGACAGCGACTGTAATTCCCGTACTGGATTGTTTAGTCACGTAAGAACTCACCTTGAGAGTGTAAGCAAGACTTCCTCGATTTTGACGGACTGCCTTTTCTGTTTATATCTCTGTCTCTCTCTCTACCTTTCTCTCTCTCTCTCTATCTGTCTCTCTCCTTGTCATTGTATTTATTACTGTCTTTCTCTCACTCTTTCCCTCTCTCTCTTTATAGAGCACGCAAATATATCTGTGTATATGTGTGTGGTTGAGGCTTTTTCTCACTCAGTCTGCCTCTCCTTCTCAGACTCACACTTTCTGTCTCTCGTTGTCTTTATCTCGCCGTCTGTCTCTCCCTGTTTGTCGGTTGGTCTTTGCCTCTCAATGTGTTGGACGGCTTCTCATGGTGTCCAGTTTTGATCACAGCTCGATTCTGGCTCTGACAGCATCCATTTCTGTCAATTCCTTGGTAGTATAGTGGTGAGTATCCCCACATGTCACGCTGGGGAGCGGGGTTCAATTCCCTGACAAGAAGGCAGTTATCTTAATATACAGAGTTTTACTTTTGTTTCTTGGCATAGATTCATGTTGAAACGTTCCAGAGTAATATAGAACAGTAAAAATACAACAAGAGCAGATTGCCTCTTCCAGATTTTTAGCAAACGGAGATTGTTTCAGGGTTCTGTGGCCGTCTGCTGCACAGAGATGGATGACTGAGTTTTATCTGAGTAACATTTAAATAGGTAGCTAACCAGTGGTCGTGGCCGAGTGTTTCAGGTGATGGACTGCAAATCCATTGTGGTTTTCTGGCACATATGCGAATCCTGTTGACGACGTATCTCAGCATTTTTCATTCCATTTCACAATTTAATCAGGTCCTGCAAAACTGATCCTGAGTTTGGTGGAATAACGTCCCACACATTACAACACTGACATTTTTTTTTCTGATTTTCATTAATCTGCAATATTCACGATACATAGGGATAGAAAAACGCAAAAATCAGCCAAATTAGCGACAGTGGTTCTGGCTGTCTATCACTCTGTATGTCTAAGGCACTCTGTGCATGTCCGTCGGTGCGTGTATATTTCTGGTTTTGTGTGTGTGTGTGTCTCTGTGTCTGGCTCTCTGCATGTATGTCACTGTCTATGTGCAATTGTCTATGGATATCATCACCATGAATTTGGTATGTCCTGGAACTTTTTAAAAATAATTGTGTAAAATAATATGGTTGTGAACTGAGCTATCGGCATTGGTTCAGTGGCAGCATTCTCGACTGAATCTGGAGGTTGTGTGTTCAAGTCCCACTCCTGAGACTTGAGCATATAATCTTGGCTGACACGCAAATGCAGTACGTTGGGAATTTTGCATTGTTGAAGCTGTTGACTTTCGGATGAAATGTTAAATTGAAGCTCCGTCTGCACCCTCGGGTGGATGTGAAAATTCGAAGAGCGTTAATCAGAGACATAGAAAAATAGAAAATAGGTGCAGGAGTAGGCCATTCTGCCCTTCGAGCCTGCACCACATTAAATGAGTTCATGGCTGAACATGCTACTTCAGTACCGCATTCCTGCTTTCTCGCCATACCCCTTATACCCCTAGTCGTAAGGACTACATCTAACTCCTTTTTGAATATATTTTGTGAATTGTCCTCAACAACTTCCTAAGGTAGAGAATTCGACAGGTGCACCACTCCCTGGGTGAAGACGTTTCTCCTCATCTCGTTCCAAAATAGCTTATCCCTTATACTTAGACTGTGACCCCCTGGTTCTGGACTTCCCCAACATTGGGAACATTCTTCCTGCATCCAACCTGTCTAAACCCGTCAGAATTTTAAACGTTTCGATGAGACCCCCTCTCATTCTTCTGAACTCCAGTGAATACAAGCCCAGTTGATCCAATCTTTCTTGATATGTCAGTCCCGCCATCCCGGGAATCAGTCTGGTGAACCTTCGCTGCACTCCCTGAATAGCAAGAATGTCCTTCCTCAAGTTAGGAAGACCAAAACTGTACACAATACTCCAGGTGTGGCCTCACCAAGGCCTGTACAACTGTAGTAACACATCCATGCCCCTGTAATCAAATCCCCTCACTGTGAAGGCCAACATGCCATTTGCTTTCTTAACCGCCTGGTGTACCTGCATGCCAACCTTCAATGACTGATGTACCATGACACCCAGGTCTCGTTGCACCTCCCCTTTTCCTAATCTGCCATCATTCAGATAAAAGTCTGTCTCTCTGTTTTTACCACTAAAGTGGATAACCTCACATTTATCCACATTATACTTCATCTGCCATGCATTTGCCGACTCAACTAACCTGTCCAAGTCATAGCATCCAACTCGCAGCTCACAGTGCCACCCAACTTAGTGTCATCCGCAAATTTGGACATTCTACATTTAATCCCCTCGTCTGAATCATTAATGTACAGTGTAAACAGATCGGGCCCCAGCACAGAACCTTACGGTACCCCACTAGTCACTGCCTGCCATTCTGAAAAATATCCATTTACTCCTACTCTTTGCTTCCTGTCTGCCAACCAGTTCTCAATCCATGTCAGCACACTACCGCCAATCCCATGTGCTTTAACTTTGCACATTAATCTCTTGTGTGGTACCTTGTCGAAAGCCTTCTGAAAGTCCAAATACACCACATCAAATGGTTCCCTCTTGTCCACTCTACTGGAAACATCCTCAAAAAATTTAAGATTTGTCAAGCATGATTTCCCTTTCACAAATCCATGCTGACTTGGACCTATCATGTCACCTCTTTCCAAATGCGCTGTTATGACATCCTTAATAATAGATTCCACTACCGATGTCAGGCTGACCGGTCTAGAATTACCTGTTTTCTCTCTTCCTCCTTTTTCAAAAAGTGGTGTAACATTTGCTACCCTCCACTCGATAGGAACTGATCCAGAGTATATGGAATGTTGCAAAATGACTGTCAATGGGTCCGCTATTTCCAGGGCCACCTCCTTAAGTGCTCTGCAGTCCACCAGACCCTGGAGATTTATCGGCCTTCAATCCCATCAATTTCCCCAACACAATTTCCCGACCAATAAAGATTTCCCTCAGTTCCTCCTTCTTACTCGACTCTCTAACGCCTTTTATATCCGCAAGGTTATTTGTGTCCTCCTTAGTGAATACCGAACCAAAGTAGTTGTTCAATTGGTCTGCCATATCTTTGTTCCCAGTTTTGACTTCCCCTGATTCTGACTGCAGGAAATCCACGTTTGACTTTACTAACCTTTTTCTCTTTACATATCTGTAGAAGCTTTTGCAGTCCATTTTAATGTTTCCTGCAAGCTTCCTCTCGTACACTATTTTCCCTGCCCTAATCAAACATTTCGTCCTTCTCTGCTGAGTTCTAAATTTCTCCCGTTCCCCTGGTTCGCTGCTATTTCTGGTCAATTTGTATGCCACTTCCTTGGCTTTAATACCATCCCTGATTTCCCTTGATAGCCACGGTTGAGCCACCTTCCCTTTTTTATTTTTATGCCAGACAGGAATGTACAATTGTTGAAGTTCATCTATGCGGTCTCTAAATGCCTGCCATTGCCCATCCACTCACAATCCCCTAAAGTATCATTCGCCAATCTATCCTACCCAATTCACGCCTCATACCTTCAAAGTTACCCTTCTTTAAGTTCTGGACCATGGTCTCTGAATTAATTGTTTCATTCTCCATCCTAATGTAGAATTCCATCATATCGTGGTCACTCTTCCCCAACGAGATTGCTAATTAATCCTCTCTCATTACACAACACCCAATCTAAGATGGCCTCCCCCCTAGTTTGTTCCTCGACATATTGGCCTAGAAAACCATCCCTTATGCACTCCACTAAATCCTCCTCCACCGTATTGTTTCCAGTTGGGTTAGCCCAATCTATATGCATATTAAAGTCACCCATGATAACTGCTGCAACTTTATTGCATGCACCCCTAATTTCCTGTTTGATGCCCTCCCTAACATCGCTACTACTGTTTGGAGGTCTGTACAGAACTCTCACAACGTTTTCTGCCCTTTGGCCTTCCGTAGCTCCACCCATACCGATTCCACATCATCCCAGCTAATGTCTTTCCTTACAATTGCATTAATTTCCTCTTTAACCAGCAACGTCAATCCGCCTCCTTTTCCTTTCTGTCTATCCTTCCTAAATGTTGAATACGCTTGGATGTTGAATTCTCAGCCTTACTCACCCTGCAGCCATGTCTCTGTTATGACGACCACATCGTATCCGTTTACTGATATCTGCACAGTTAATTCATCCACCTTATTCTGAATACTCCTCGCCTTGAGGCACAGAGCTTGCCTTTTTAACGTACTTTGACCCTTTAGAATTTTGCTGCAATTGGCCCTTTTTATTTTGTGCCTTCGGTTCCTCTGCCCTCCACTTTTACTCATCTCCTTTCAGTCTTTTGCTTCTGTCTCTATTTTGTTTCCCTCTGTCTCCCTGCATTGATTCCCATTACCCTGCCATATTGGTTTAACTCCTCTCCAACAGCACTAGAAAACACTCCTCCTGGGACAATGGTTCCGGTCCTGCCTCGGTGCAGACCGTCTGGTTTGTACTGGTCCCACCTCCCCCAGAACCGGTTCCAATGCCCCAGGTATTTGAATCCCTCCCTGCTGCACCACTGTTCAAGCCACGTATTCATTTGAGCTATCCTGCGATTCCTACTCTGACTAGCACGTGGCACTGGTAGCAATCCCGAGATTACTACTTTTGAGGTCCTACTTTTTAATTTATCTCCCAGCTCCTTAAATTCGTCTCGTAAGACCTCATCCCGTTTTGTTTTAGCTATATCGTTGGTACCAATATGCACCACGACAACTGGCTGTTCACCTTCCGTTTTCAGAATGTCCAACACCCTCTCCGAGATATCCTTGACCCTTGCACCAGGGAGGCAACATACCATCCTGGAGTCCCGGTTGCGGCCGCATAAGCGCCTATCTATTCCCCTAACAATTGAATTCCCTATCACTCTCGCTCTCCCACTCTTTTTCATACCAACTCGAAAGAGAATAGGAAAGTTGGCCCCTTGTCAATATTACTAAAAATGTTCATAAATGCTCACTGAAACCCTATGTGTATATGAGTGTCTGTGGGGAAGCCCAATTTCTCACAGAGACAGAATCCGCATACTTACAGGACCAGGATTTCAGAGTGCTTAAAGAGTTGGACTTAAGATCCACTGAATTTGTAATCACGTCGGTTCGAGCCCCACTCCAGATAAGTCTTTGATTTAACACTGATTTTCTCCCATCCTGCTCGGTGATACCTGATTGTTAACTGTTGAATCTGCATTTTTCTCTGTGACACTCTCAAATATCAAGAAATTGAATTGTGAAATGTATCTCAGTCTCTGCCTCTGCCTCTTTCGTTTAGCAGCAGGTAACCTTTATCATTATTGTTGACAAATTAAGTTAATCTAAGGGTTAAGTCATAGCAGGAGAACTGGGACACATGTTGTGCTCTCCTGTGCTTCGTGGGGAGTCACAGTGTCCTTGACGATTACATGTGCGCGAAGTGTTTCCGCCTGCAGCACCGGACAGAGCGTATTGTGGCAGTGGAGCTGCGGGTGGATTTTCTCTGGAGCATCCGTAATGCTGAAGATGTCGTGAATTGCAGGTTTAGGGAGTTGGCCACAGGTAAAGGGTACACAGCCAGATAGGGGATGGGTGAACAACAGGAAGAGCAGTGGAAGGAAGGGAATGCAGGGGTCCCCTGCAGTCATCGTCCCCTGCAAAACAGTTACACCGCTTTGGGTACTGTTGAGGGGGATGGACTCATCAGGGGAGAGCAGCAGCAGCCACGTTCATGGCACTGTGGGTGGCTCTGCTGCACAGGAGGGCAGGAAAAATAGTGGGAGAGCTATAGTTGTAGGGAATTCTATTGTAAGGGGAATAGATAGACGTTTCTGCGACTGCAATCGGGACTCCAGGATTGTATGTTGCCTGCCTGGTGCAAGGCTCAAAGGTGTCTCGGAGCAGGTGAAGGACATTTTGAAGGGGGAGGGTAAACAGCCAGTTGTCGTGGTGCACATAGGTACTAACGGCATAGGTAAAAAAAACGGGATGAGGCCCTACAAGTTGAATTTAGGGAGCTAGGAGTTAAATGAAAAAAGTAGAACCTCAAAGGTAGTAATCTCAGGATTGCTACCAGTTTCACGTGCTAGTCAGAGTAGAAATCTAAGAATATCTCAGATTAATACGTGGCTTGAGGAGTGGTGCAGCAGGGCGGGATTCAAATTCCTGGGATATTGGAACCGGTTCTGGGGGAGCTGGGACCACAAAACGGACGGTCTGACCCTGGCCAGGACCGGAAGCAATGTCCTCGGGGGAGTGTTTGCCAGTGCTGTTGGGGAGCGGTTAAACTAATATGGCAGGGGGATGGTAACCTATGCAGGGAGACAGAGGGTAGTTAAACAGGGGCAGAAGCAAAAGATAGAAAGAAGAAAAGTAAAAGTGGAGGTCAGAGAGAGCCAAGGCAAATATCAAAAAGGGACACATTGCAGCAAAATTCTAAAAGGGCAAAGTGTGTTAAAAAGTCAAGCCTGAAGGCTCTGTGCCTCAATGAGAGGAGTATTCGTAATATGGTGGACGAATTAACTGCACAGGCATAATGAATATGATATAATTGGCATCACAGAGACATGGCTCCAGGATGACCAATGCTAGGAACTCAAAAACAAGTGGTATTCAACCTTCAGGAAGAATAGACAGAAAGGAAACGGAGGTAAGGTAGCGTTGCTGGTTAAAGAGGAAATTAATGCAATAGTAAGGAAGGACATTAGCTTGGATGATGTGGAATCTGTATTGGTCGAACTGCGGAATAGCATAGGACAAAAACGTTAGTGGGAGTTGTGTACAGACCACCAAACGTAGTAGTGAGGTTGGGGCCAGCATCAAACAAGAAATTAGGGATGCATGCAATAAAGGTACAGCAGTTATCATGGGAGACTTCAATCTATACATAGATTGCGCTAACCAAACTGGTACCAAGACGATGGAGGAGGATTTCCTGGAGTGTATTCGGGATGATTTTCTGGACCAATATTTCGAGAAACCAATGAGATGGCTGTTCATCCTAGACTGGGTGATGTGTAAGGAGAAATAACTAATTAGCAATCTTGTTGTGCGAGCCCCCTTAGGGAAGAATGATCATAAAATGGTAGATTTCTTTATTAAGATGGAGAGTGACACAAGTAATTCAGAGACTAGGCTCCTGAACTTAGGGAAAGGTAACTTCGATGGTATGAGAAGAGAATTGTTTAGAATAGACTGATAATTAAAGGCTTGACGGTGGATAGGCAATGGCAGACATTTAAAGATCACATGGATGAACCTCAATAATTTTACATTCCTGTCTGGAGTAAAAATAAAACGGGGAAGGTGGCTCAACCGTGGCTAACTCGGGAAATTAAAGATACTGATAAATCCAAGGAAGAGGTATATAAATAGGCGAGAAAAAGTAGCAAACCTGAGGACTGGGAGAAATTTAGAATTCAGAAGAGGAAGACAAAGGGTTTAATTCGGAGGGGGAAAATAGAATACGAGAAGAAGCTTGCCGGGAACATACAAACTGACTGCAAAAGCTTCGATAGATACGTGAAGAGAAAAAGATTAGTGAAGACAAACGTAGTTCCCTTGCAGTCGGATGCAGGTGAATTTATAATGAGGAACAAAGAATGGCAGACGAGTTGAACAAATACTTTGGTTCTGTTTTCACGAAGGAAAGCACAAATAACCTTCCAGAAATACTAGGGGACCGAGTGTCTAGTGAGTAGGAGGAACTGAAGGATATCCTTATTAGGCGGGAAATTGTGTTCGGAAAATTGATGGGATTGAAGGCCGATAAATCCCCAGTGCCTGATAGTCTGCATCACAGAGTACTTAAGGAAGTGGCCCTAGAAATACTGAATACATTGGTGATCATTTTCCAACAGTCTATCGACTCTAGATCAGTTCCAATGGACTGGAGGGTTGCTAATGTAACATCACTTTTTAAAAAAGGAGGAAGAGAGAAAATGGGTAATTATAGACCGGTTATTCTGACATCAGTAGGGATGAAATGTAGGAATCAATTATTAAAGATGAAATGACAGCGCATTTGGAAAGCAGCGACGATGATTGGTCCAAGTCAACATGGATTTATGAAAGGGAAATCATACTTGACAAAACTGGATTTTTTTTGAGGATGAAACTAGTAGAGTGGGCAAGGGAGAGCCAAGGGATGTGGTGTATATGGATTTTCAAAAGGTTTTTGAAAAGGTCTCACAAAAGAGATTGGTGTGCAAAATTAAAGCACATGGTATTGGGGATAATGTACTGACGTGGATAGAGAACTGGTTGGCAGACATGAAGCAGAGAGTCGGGATAAAGGGGTCCTCTTCAAAATGGCAGGCATGACTAGTGGGGTGCCACAGGGCTCAATACTGGGTCCCCAGCTCTTTACAATATACATTAATGATTTGGATGAAGGAATTGAGTGTAATATCTCCAAGTTTGCAGATGACATTAAACTGGGTGGCAGAGTGAGCTGTGAGGAGGAAGCTTAGAGCATGCAGCTTGATTTGGACAGGTTAGGCGAGTGGGCAAATGCATGTCAGATGCAGTATAATGTGGATAAATGTGAGCTTATCCATTTTGTTGGCAAAAACATGAAGGCAGAATATTATCTGAATGATGGCAGATTAGTAAAATGGGAACTGCAAGGAGACCTGGGTGTCATGGTACATCAGTCATTGAAAGTTGGCATGCAAGGCAAATGGCATGTTGGTCAGCATAGCGAGATAATTTGAGTATGGGAGGAAGGAGATCTTACTGTAGTTGTACAGGGCTTTGGCGAGGCCACACCTGAATATTGTGTACAGTTTTTGTCTCCTAATCTGATGAAGGACATTCTTGCTTTTGAGGGAGTGCAGCGAAGATTCAGCAGACTGATTCCCGGGATGGCAGTACTAACATATGAAGAAAGACTGAATCGACTAGGCTTATATTCACTGGAAATTAGAAGAATGAGAGGGAATCTCATAGAAATATATAAAATTCTGACGGGATATCACATGTTAGGTGCAGGAATATTGCTCCCAATGCTGCGGAAGTCCAGAACCAGGGGTCACAGATTTAGGATAATGGGTAAGCCACTTAGGACCGAGATGAAGAGAAACTTCTTCATTCAAAGAATTGCGAACCTGTGGAATTTTCTACCACAGAACGTTGTTGAAGCCAGTTCGTTAGATATATTCAAAAGGGAGTTAGATGTGGCCCTTACAGCTGAAGGGATTAAGGGTATGGAGAGAAAGCAGGAATGGCGTACTGAAGTTGCATGATCAGCCATGATCATGTTGAATGGTTGTGCAGGCTCGAAATGCCTAATGGCCTACTCCTGCACACAGTTTCTATGTTTCTACGTTTATCTGTATCACTCAATATCTCCCTCAGTGTCTCTCAATGTCTCCCTCAATCTCTCTTTCAATGTCTCTCTCATAGTCTCCCTCAATGTATGTGCCAATGTACCTCTCAATGTCTCTCTGAATGTCTCCCTCAATGTATGTCCCAATGTACCTCTCAATGTCTCTCTCAATGTCTCACTAAATGTTTCCCCCAACATCGCCCTCAATGTCACTGTCACTGCCTCCAACAATGTCTCTCTCAACTTTCCACACAATGACTCGCTCAATGTCTCCCTCAATGTGTCTCTCAATGTCTCACTCAATCTCTCTCTCAAAGTCTCTCTCAATATCTCCCTTCAGGTGTTTGTCAATGTCTCCCTCAATGTCTCGCTCAATGACTTTCTCAATATATCTTTCACTGTCTCCCTCAACGTCTCTCTCAATGATTCTCTCGATGTCTCTCTCAATGTTTCCCTCAATGTCTCCTTCAATGTTTCCATGAATATGTCCTTCAATGTCTTTCTCAATGCTTCTCGCAATGTCTCCCTCAATGTCGGTCTCAATGTTCCCTCTCTGTCTCTCTCAATATCTCTCTCAATACCTGCCTCAATGCCATCCTCAATGTGTCTCTCGATATCTCTCTATGTGCCTCTCCCAATGTCTCTCTCAAAATCTCGATCAATGTATTTCAATGTCTCGCTTAATGCCTCCCTCAATGAACCTCTCAATATATCTCTCAATGTATCTCTCAATGTTTCTCTCAGTGTCTCTCTCAATGCCTCCCTCAATGGCTTTTTCAATGTCTCTCTCAATGTTTCCCCCAATGTCTCCCTCAATGTCTCCCTCAATATCTCTCTCAATGTGTCTCTCAATGTGTCTCTCAAAGAATCTCTCAATGTCGCCTTAATGTCTCACTCAATGTCTCATTCAATGTTTCACTCGATGTGCTTCTCAATATCTCACTCAATATATCACTCAATGTTTCTCTCAATGTCTCTCTCCATGTCTCTCTCCATATCTCTCTCAATGTTTCTCTATGTTTCTCGTTCTTCCTTTCTGTCTCTCTCTTTCTCTCTCTCTCTATCTTCGCCCTCTCTGCCTCCTTCTCTCAATGTCTCATTGTGATTCACGTGCACTCCCATTCCTTCTGCCTCAATCACTCTGTCTTTTTAGCTGTCTTCATCTGTCTTCTTTAACTCAATTTTTAAAATAACTGCAACTTTATCCCCTTGTGCATTAATTAGCAAGTCCAATTTAACTACTGACTAATTTAATTAGGTCTGTGCTCGTTATATTCAATTGAACAATTAACTGTAACTTTACTCCACTGTGTAATAGTTAACCGGTCCAATTTAACGATTGACATTAATTTTATTACCCTGCGTATTTGATATCATGCCAACTTTCACAATTATCTGTAACATTATTCTCCTGTGTATTCGTTATCATTAAATTAACTGTAGTTTTATCCCGTTTGCCCTCGTTATCATGACCAATTTAATAATTAACTACATTTATTAGCCAATGTGTTCGTTATATTCAATTGAATAGTTATCTTGGTTTATTCCCCTGAGATTTACTTATCATTTGTGCTGGTTGTCATGTCCAATTTTACCATTACCAGTAACGTTATCCCCCTGTGAACTGTTTATCATGTCCAACTTTACCATTAACAATGACGTTAACCTCCTGTGTACTAGTTATCATGTCCAAATTTAGCATTAACAGTGATGTTATCCTCCTGTGTACTGGTTATCATCTCCATTTTTACCATTTAGACGAACGTTACCCTGTGTACACAGGAACACAAGAAATAAGAGCAGGAGTAGACCATTGGACCCCTCGAGCCTGGTCTGCCATTTAATAAGATCATTGCTGATCTGATCATGGACTCAGCTCCACATCCCTACCCGCTCCCCGTAACCCTTTATTACCTTAACGCTCAAAAATGTGTCTATCTCCATCTTAACTGTAAATTTACTCCCCACTGTAATAGTTATTGTGTCCAACTGAATGATTAACTTTATTTTTGTTACTCTGTGTATTGGATTTCAACCCGAATTTCACAATTATCTGCAACATCATTCTCTTCTGTATTCGTTATCATTTTCCAAATTATACAGTAATTGTAGTTTTGTATTTTGTGCACTCGTTATCATGACCAATTTAACAATTAACCACTTGTATTAGCCAGTGTGTTCGTTATATTCAATTTACTAATTAATTAAGTTTATTGCACTGAGCTAAGCTTATGTCCATTTTTACCATTAACACTATCATTACCCTGTGTACTGGTTATCATGGTCAATTTTACCACTTACATTCACGTTATCCTCCTGTGTACAGGTTATCGTGTCCAATGTTACCATTTACAATAACGTTATCCTGTTTACACAAGAACACAAGAACTAGGAGCAGGAGTAGGCCATTTGACCCCTCGAGCCCGGTCCGCCATTTCATAAGATCATTGTTGATCTGATCATTTAATCAGCTCCACTTGTCTGCACGCTTCCCATAAACATTTATTCCCTTATCGCGCGAAAATCTGTCCATCTCCGCCTTAAATATATTCAATGACCCAGCATCCACAGCTCTCTGGGGCATTGAATTCCACAGATTTACAACCCTCTGAAAGAATAAATTCCTCCTCATCTCAGTTTTAAATGGGCGGTCACATATTCTCAGACTATGTCCACTAGTTTCAGTTTCCCCTATGAGTGGCAAAATATGTTTTGCGTCCATCATGATCAGACCTTTCATCGTCTTAGATTTTTGGATCTGATCCTCTCTCGTTCTTCTGAACTGCAATGTATATGGACCCAACCTACTCAACCTATCTTCATAAGTCAAACCCCTCATCTCTGGAATCAACCTACTGAACGTTCTCTGTACAGTCTCCAATGAAAGTATATCCTTCCTTAAATACGGAGAACTAAACTGTACGCAGTACTCAAGGTGTGGCCTCACCAATACCCTGTACAGTTGTAGCAGGACGTAGCTGCTTTTATAATCCATCCCCCTTGCAATAAAGCCAAACATTCCATTTGCCTTCCTGATTTACAAGCTGTACCTGCTTTATAATATTCGTCTTTCATGCACAACGATCCGCAGGTCCCACTGTACTGAAGCACTTTGCAATTTCCCGTCATTTAAGCTATAATCTGCTTTTCTATTTTTTCTGCTAAAGTGGATAACCTCACATTTTCTAACATTATATTCCATCTGCCGAAATTTTGCACATTCACTTAGCCTGTCTATATCACTTTGCAGATTTGTAGTGTCCTCCTCACAATGTGCTTTCCCACCCATCTTTGTGTCGTTTGCAAACTTGGTTACATTAAACGCGGTCCCTTCATCTATGTCATTAATATAGATTGGAAATAGTTGATGCCCCAGCACCGATCGTTGTGGCAACCAACTAGTTACTGTTTGCCAACCGGAAAATGACCTGTTTATCCCAACTCTCTATTTCCTGTTAGTTAGCCAATCCTCAATCCATGCCAATATATTACCCCAACCCCATGAACTTTTATCTTGTGCATTAACCATTTATGCGGCACTTTATCGAATGCCTTCTGGAAATCCAAATACACCACATCCATTGATTCCCCCTTATTCACCCTGCTCGTTACATCCTCGAAGAACTCAAGCAAATTTGTCAAACATGATTTCCCTTTCATAAAACCATGCTGACTCTGCTTGATTGAATTATGCTTTTCCAAATGTCCTGCTACTGTTCCTTAATAATGGAGTCCAGCATTTTCCCAACGATAGGGGTTATCATGTCCAATTTTACCATTAACACTAACGTTAACCTCCTGTGTAACGATTATTATCACCAATTTTATCATTAACTTTTGCGTAAATCTCCTGTGTACTTGTTATATTCACCAATTTTACCATTAGCACTAACTTTATCCTGTGTACGGTTATCATGTCCAATTTTTCAATTAAAAGTAACATTATCCTGTGTAATCTTTTTCGTGACCAATGTTACAAATAACAATAACGTTATCCCCCCGTGGACTGGTTACTAAGCCCACTTTAACAAAGAACTGTAATTTTTTTCACCGCGGTATTACTCATCATGTCCAATTCAATAATTACCTGCAGCATTTTCCCCCTGTGTATTGATTATACTGACAAATTTATCTATTAACTGTAACCTTATTTCCCTGTCTATTTGTTAGAAATTCCAGTTTAAAATGTAACGATAACATTGTGCCCAATGCACATGTTATCACAACCAATTAAACGTTAATTAATTTTATTTGCCAGTGTAGTTGCTATAGTCAGTTGAAGAAGTAACTGAGACATTTTACTCTGTTTACTACTTATCATCTCAATTAACTGTGATTTTATACCCCTGTGCAACAGTTAATAAGCCCCTTTTAAAAATTAGTGATGAATTTATTATTCAATGTATTGTGACGAAGCTCAATTCCATAACCAACTGTAACTTTGCACGAATTTTACGAGTAATCATGTCCAATTTAACAATTAACTGTAACTTTATTCCCCTTTCTAATGGTAACCAAATCCAATTTAACAATCACCTGTACCTTCATACCCTCTGTATTAATTATATCCAGTTCAACAACTAACTGTACCTTTATATCCTGTCAATGAATTATATCCAATTTAAGAATTAAAAGAAGATGTATACACTGTGTATTAGATGTATCCAGTTAAACAAGTGGGAGAACCATTAGAAGTTCGTAAGTCGACATGAGGCAGCGTGGGGAGGCCTATAAAAAGGCTCAGCGTTGGTGAGTCGGCGAGAGGCCAACCGGTGCAGCTTCAGCAGGGAGAGAAGGCAAAAACGAAGTAAAAAGAAATTGAAAGGTGACGTCACAGCTAAGGGGGTAAGTGATTGGCTGGTGATTGGTAATTAGCTTCTGTTTTTGTTTCTCTATCAGTAAATAACATTTAGCATTGCTGTTGCCAAATTAAGTTTATCTAAGGGTTTTGTCATGCCAGGACAGCTCGGACACGTGTTATACTCCTCCTGTACTATGTGGGAAGTCAGGGACGCTTCTGGTGTCCCTGACGACTACGTGTGCGGGAAGTGCATCCACCTCCAGCTTCTGACGGACTGCATTGCGGCACTGGAACTGCTGGTGGATGAACTCTGGAGCATCCACGATGCTTACAATGATGTTAATAGCAGCTTTAGTGAGTTGGTCTTACCACAGGTAAAGGGTGCACAGCCAGATAGTAAATGGGTGACCAGCAGGAAGAGCAGTATAAGGAAGATGTTGCAGGGGTCCCCTGCGGTCAACCCCCTGCAAAAAAGATACACTGCGTTGGGTACTGTTGAGGGGGATGACTGATCAGGGGGGAGCAGTACCAGCCAAGTTCATGGCACCGTGGGTGGCTCTGCTGTACAGGAGGGCAGGGCAAAGAGTGGAGGAGCAATAATGATAGGGGATTCGATTTTAATGGGTTTGGCGTTTCTGCGGCCGCAACCGAGACTCCAGGATGGTATGTTGTTACCCTGCTCAAGCATGTCTCAGAGCATTATGAAAATGGATGGTGAAAAGCCAGTTTTCGTGGTGCATACAGGTACCAATGATATAGGTAATAAACGGGATGTGGTCCTACGAGATGAATGTAGGGAGCGAGGAGTTAAATTAAAAAGTAGGACCTGAAAGATAGTAATCTCAGGATTGCTACCACTGCCACGTGCTAGTCAGAGTAGGAATCGCAGGATAGCTCAGATGAATACGTGGCTTGAGGAGTGGTACACGAGGGAGGGGTTCAAATTCCTGGGACACAGGAACCGGTTCTGGGAGAGATGGGACAAGTACAAACTGGATGGTCTGCACTTGGGCAGGACTGGAACCAATATCCTAGGGGAAGTTTTTGCCAGTTCTTTTGGGGAGGAGTTAAACTAACATGGCAGGGGGATGGGAACATATGCAGGGAGACAGAGGGAAATAAAATGGAGGCAGAAGCAAAAGATAGAAAGGAGAATAGTAAACGTGGAGGGCAAAGAAACCCAATGCAAAAAACCAAAAGGGCCACATTACAAAAAAATTCAAAAGGGGCAAAGGATGTTAAAAAGACAGGCCTGAAGGCTCTGTCCCTCAATGCGAGGAGTGTTCGGAAAAGGTGGACGAATTAACTGCGCAGACAGCAGTTAATGGATATGATGTAATTGGCATTACAGCGACATGGCTCCAGGGTGACCAAGGCTGGGAGCTCAACATCCAGAGGTTTTCAACATTTAGGAAGGATAGGAGAGAGAGGAAAAGAAGGCAGAGTGGCGTTGCTGGTTAAAGGGGAAATTAATGCAAGAGTAAGGAGGGACATTAGCCTGGATGATTTGGAATCGTGATGAATGCAGCTACGGAATTCCAAACGGCAGATAACGTTAGTGGGATTTAGACGGCAGATAACGTTAGTGTACAGACCACCAAACAATAGTAGTGAGGTTCGGGACAGCATCAAACAAGAAATAAGGGATGTGTACAATAAAGGTACAGCAGTTATCATGGGCGACTTTAATCTATATATTGATTGGGCTAACCAAACTGGTAGCAAAGCGGTGGAGGAGGATTTCTTGGAGTGTATTAGGGATGGTTTTCTAGACCAATATGTCGAGGAACCAACTAGAGAGCTGGCCATCCCAGACTGGGTGATGTGTAATGAGAAGGGTCTAATTAGCAAATCTTCTTGTGCGAGGCCCCTTGGGGAAGAGTGACCACAATATGGTAGAATTCTTTATTAAGATGGAGAGTGACAAAGCTAATTCGGAAACTAGGTTCCTGAACTTAAGGAAAGGTGACTTCGTCGGTATGAGATGTGAATTGGCTAGAATAGACTGGCAGAGGATACTTAAAGGGTTGACGGTGGATTAGCAATTGCAAATATTTGAAGATGACATTCATGAACTTCAGCAATTGTACATCCCTGTCGGGAGTCAAAGTAAAACGGGGAAGGTGGCTTAGCCATTGCTACAAGTGAACTTAAGGATATGTTAAAGCCAAGGAAGAGGCATATAAATTGGCTAGAAAAAGCAACAAACCTGAGGACTGGGAGAAATTTAGAATTCAACAGAGGAGGACTAAGGCTTTACTTAAGAGGGGGGAAATAGAGTATGAGAGGAAGCTTGCAGGGAACATAAATACTGACTGCAAAAGCTTCTATAAATATGTGAAGAGAAAAAGATTAGTAACGACAAATGTAGGTCCCTTGCAGTTGGATTCAGGTGAATTTATAATGGGGAACAAAGAAATGGTAGACCAATTGAACAAATACTTCGGGTCTGTCCTCACAAAGGAAGACACAAATAATCTTCTGAATGTACTAGGGGACAGTGGGTCTAGTGAGAAAGAGGAACTGAAGGATATCCTTATTAGGCGGGAAATTGTGTTAGGGAAATTGATGGGATTGAAGGCCGATAAATCCCCCGGGTCTGATAATCTGCATCCCAGAGTGCTTAAGGATGTGCCCCTAGAAATAGTGGGTGCATTGGTGATTATTTTCCAACATTGTATCGACCTCGATCAGTTCCTATGGACTGAATGTAAAACCACTTTTTTAAAAAGGAGGGAGAAAGTAAACGGATAATTATCGACCCGTTAGCCTGACATCAGTAGTGGGGAAAATTTGGAATCAATCATTAAGGATGAAATAGCAACGCATTTGGAAAGCAGTGACTGGATCGGACAAAGTCAGCATGGAAATATGAAAGGGAAATCATGCTTGACGAACATTCTGGAATTTTTTGAGGATGTAACTAGCAGAGTGGACAAGGGAGGACCAGGTGGATGTGGTGTATTTCAACTTTCAAAAAGCTTTTGACAAGGCCCCGCACAAGAGATTGGTGTGCATAATCAAAGCGCATGTTATTGGGGTGATGCACTGACGTGGATAGAGAACTGATTCGCAGACAGGAAGCAGAGAGTCAGAATAAACGAGTCCTTTTTAGAATGGCAGGCAGTGACTAGTGGAGTGCCGCAAGGTTCTGTGCTGGGGCCCCAGCTGTTTACATTGTACATTAATGATTTAGACGAGGGGATTAAATGCAGTATCTCCAAATTTGCGGATGATACTAAGTTGGGTGGCAGTGTGAGCTGCGAGGAGGATGCTATTAGGCTGCAGAGTGACTTGGATAGGTTAGGTGAGTGGGCAAATGCATGGCAGATGAAGTATAATGTGGATAAATGTGAGGTTATCCACTTTGGTGGTAAAAACAGAGAGACAGACTATTATCTGAATGGTGACAGATTACGAAAAGGGGAGATGCAAAGAGACCTGGGTGTCATGGTACATCAGTCATTGAAGGTTGGCATGCAGGTACAGCAGGCGGTTAAGAAAGCAAATGGCATGTTGGCCTTCATAGCGAGGGGATTTGAGTACAGGGGCAGGGAGGTGTTGCTACAATTGTACAGGGCCTTGGTGAGGCCACACCTGGAGTATTGTGTACAGTTTTGGTCTCCTATCCTGAGGAAGGACATTCTTGCTATTGAGGGAGTGCAGCGAAGGTTCACCAGACTGATTCCCGGGATGGCGGGACTGACCTATCAAGAAAGATTGGATCAACTGGGCTTGTATTCACTGGAGTTCAGAAGAATGAGAGGGGACCTCATAGAAACGTTTAAAATTCTGACGGGTTTAGACAGGTTAGATGCAGAAAGAATGTTCCCAATGTTGGGGAAGTCCAGAACCAGGGGTCACAGTCTGAGGATAAGGGTTAAGCCATTTAGGACCGAGATGAGGAGAAACTTCTTCACCCAGAGAGTGGTGAACCTGTGGAATTCTCTACCACAGAAAGTAGTTGAGGCCAATTCACTAAATATATTCAAAAGGGAGTTAGATGAAGTCCTTACTACTCGGGGGATCAAGGGTTATGGCGAGAAAGCAGGAAGGGGGTACTGAAGTTTCATGTTCAGCCATGAACTCATTGAATGGCGGTGCAGGCTAGAAGGGCTGAATGGCCTGCTCCTGCACCTATTTTCTATGTTTCTATGTTTCTATGAAGGAATTGAGTGCAATATCTCCAAGTTTGCGGATGACACTAAACTGGGTGGCGGTGTGAGCTGTGAGAAGGACGCTAAGAGGCTGCAGGTTGATTTGGACACGTTAGGTGAGTGTGCAAATGCATGGCAGATGCCGTATAATGTGAATAAATGTGAGGCTATCCATTTTGGGGGCAAAAACTAGAAGGCAGAATATTATCTGAAGATTGGGAAAAGGGGAGGTGCAACGAGACTTGGGTGTCATGGTTCATGCGTCACTGAAAGTGGGCATGCAGGTACAGCAGGCGGTGAAGAAGGCAAATGGTATGTTGGCTTTCATTGCTAGGGGATTTGAGTACAGGAACAGGGAGGTCTTACTGCAGTTGTGCAGGGCCTTAGTAAGGCCTCACCAGAAACATTGTGTTCAGTTTCGGTCTCCTAATCTGAGGAAGGACATTCTTGCTATTGAGGGAGTGCAGCGAAGTTTCACCAAACTGATTCCAGGGATGGCCGGACTTTCTTATGAGGAGAGACTGGATCAACTGGGCCTTTATTCACTGGAGTTTAGAAGGATGAGATGGGATCTCTTAGAGACGTATAAGATTCTGACGGGACTGGACAGTTTAAATGCAGGAAGAATGTTCTCGATGTTAGGAAGTCCAGAACAAGGGGACATAGTCTAAGGATAAGGGATAGGCCCTTTAGGACTGCGATGAGGAGAAACTTCTTCACTCAGAGAGTTGTTAACCTATGGAGTTCTCTGTCGTAAAGAGTTGTTGATGCCAGTTCATTAGATATATTCAAGAGGGAGTTAGATATGGCCCTTACGGCTGAATGGATCAAGAGGTATGGAGAAAAGGCAGGAAAGGGGTAATGAGGGAATGATCAGCCATGATCTTATTGAATGGCGGTGCAGGCTTGAAGGGCCTAATGGCCTACTCCTGCACCTATTTTGTATGTTTCTATTTTTCTATAACAACTAACTGCAACTTGATACCCTGTGTATTATTAATTTCCAGTTAAACAAATAACTGTACTTTTATACCTTGTGTAACAATCAACAATTAACTCTGGATGTATACCTTGTGTATTAGTTATATCCAGCTTACCAATGAACTGTACCTCTAGTTATATCCAGTTTAACAATTACAGGTGAGATTAGTCAACTCTTGTGCATGAGATATCATGTCCAATTTAACAATTATCTGTAAATTTAATCAAACCTTGTGTATTAGTTATATCGAATTTAGCATTTAACTGTAGAGTTATTCAAACTTTGTGTATGAGTTGCCATGTCCAATTTAACAATTTTCTGAAAATTTTTCCCCCGTGCCTATGTTCTTTTTCCAGATTTAAAATTAACTGCAGCTTTTACCCCTGTGCGCTCATTATCATGATCAGCGTAACAATTAACTCATTCCATTTTCTGTGTATTTGTTTTATTCAATTAAACAATTGACTGCAACATTACTAAGCATCTATATCAGGCTGAAACAGACTGTTCGCAATCTTAGTGTTAAATTTGATTTTGATTGAGTCCCACAAGGCCGAATGTTCAGGACAATATAGGCCCATGGGATCCAAGGCATTGTGGCAAGTTGGATCCAAAATTGGCTCAGATGCAGATAGCAAATTGCAATGTTTGATGGGTGCTTTTGCGTATGGAAGGCTGTTTAGAATGGGGTCCAACAGGGCTCAGTAATAGATCCTTTGCTTTTTGTGCTATATATTATGATTAAAATGTTAGCAGATGATTCTAAATTTGGCTGTGTGGTTCAAAATGAAGAAGAACGCTGCAGAATGCACGAAGATGTAATAAACTAATCAAAGGTGGGCAGAACAGAGGCAAATGGAATTCAATCAGGAGAAATGTGAGGAAATGCATTTGGGGAGGGCTAACAAGGTAAGGAAATATATATTAAATGGTACGGCATTGAGAAGTGTAGAGGAACAAAGAGACCTTGGTGTGCATGTCAACAGATCAATGGCGATAGCAGGTGAAGAAAATAAGGTTGTTAAGAAGGCAAACGGAATACTTGCCTTTATTGGCAGAGGAATAGAATATAAGAGCAGGGAGGTTATGCTTGAAATATATAAAATACTAGTTAGGCCAAAGGTAGAGTACTGCGTGCATTTCTGGTCACCACATTACAGGAAATATGTGATTTCACGACAGGAGACTTACAAGGATGTTGCACGCACGGATTAATTTTAGATGAGGAAAGATTGGATTGACTGGCCTTGTTTTCTTTGGAAAAGAGGATGCTGAGGAGAGACGTTAATGAGGCGTGTAAAATAATTAGGGTATAAATAGAGTGGCTAGGAAGCACTTATTTCGCTCAGCCGTGGTGTCAGCAACCAACGGGCATATATTTAAAATAATAAGCCTTGGAGACGCAAGAACAAGGTAAAATCCCAGGCCATTTAAGAAAGAAAATCTGCGAAAATTCCTCTCCGACTCATCCAGGCGATCGAAACTAGAGGTGATTTGTGGGGAAATGTTTTCACCTAGATGCTGGTGGAGGTCTTGAACTCACTGCCTGAAAGGGTGGTAGAGGCAAAAACGCTCACCACATTTAAAAAGTGTTTGGATGTACACTTGAAGTGCTTAACCAACAAGACTCCGGACCAAGAGGTGGAAATTGGGATTAGGCCGGATAACCCATTGTCAGCCATAATGGACACGATAGGCCGAAATGACCTCCTTCTGTAAATTTCTATGAATGTATGATTGTATGATTGATTTAACCCTGAAATGAAATTCCGACCACAAGGTTGCACCGTTATTAAGACGGCCTATTGTCACCTCTGGAACATTGCCTGACACTGGTACTGTCTCAGCTCATTGGCTACTTTGAGCCTGCTCCAACATTCAATAATATCCTGGCTGATCATCGACCACAACTCCACTTTGCCACCCGATCTCCATTCCTTAATTCCCCTAAAGGCCAAAAATGTATCTGTCTCAGCTGTGAATATATTCAGAGACTCAGCATCGACAGCCTCTGAGGTAGAGAATTCCAAAGATTTACAAGCCTCCGAGTGCTGAAATTCCTCCTTACCTCAGTCTTAAATAGCTTACCCCTTATCCTGAGACTGTGCCCTCGAGTTCAAACACTCCAGCAAGGAGATACTACCTCCCAGGGCTAACAGGGGTAGCAGCACTGCCTCCGTCCCCGGCTGAATCTGTCTGGCAAAGCAGAGCAATAGCAACTAGAATTTACATAGGACCGCTACCATAGTAAAGCGATCGAATGCGCAACACAAGAGAGCAATCTCTCAAAAATTTACACTGACCCACGGAAGAAGACATTGGAACAGGTGACCCAAACCCTGGACAAACATTGTAGGTTATCAGAAACTGAAGGCACGGCCGCCAATGGTGGAGAGAAGGAAATGGGGTTTGCACAAGAGGCCACAGTTAGAACCATACAACAACACAGCACAGAAGGAGACTATTCAGCCCACGGAACCTTTGCTGGCTCTTTGAAGACCTTTTCGATTCAGTGCCAAACAACTGCGCTTTCCCCTGAAGTTACAGCAGTTATCATGGGCGACTTTAATCTACGTACAGATTGGGCTAACCAAACTGGTAGCAATGCGGTGGAGGAGGATTTCCTGGAGTGTATTATGGATGGTTTTGTAGACCAGTATGTCGAGGAACCAACTAGAGGGCTGGCCATCCCAGACTGGGTGATGTGAAATGAGAAAGGGTAAATTAGCAATGTTGTTGTGCAAGGCCCCTTGGAGATCAGTGATCATAATGTGGTAGAATTCTTTACTAAGATGGAGAGTGACACAGTTAATTCAGAGACTAGGGTACTGAACTTAAGGAAATGTAACTTCGATGGTATGAGACGTGAATTGGCTAGAATAGGCTGGCGAAAGATATTTAAAGGCTTGATGATGGATAGGCAATGGCAAACATTTAACGATCACATGGATGAACTTCAACAATTATACATCACTCTCTGGAGTAAAAATAAAACGGTGAAGGTGGCTAAACCGTGGCTAACAAGGGAAATTAAGGATAGTGTTAAATCCAAGGAAGAGGCATATAAATTGGCCAGAAAAAGCAAAAACCTGAGGACTGGGGGGATTTTATAATTCAGCAGAGCAGGAAAAAGGGTTAATTAGGTGGGGGAAATAGAGTATGAGAGGAAGCTTGCTGGGAACATAAAAAATGACTGCAAAAGCTTCTATAAATATGTGAAAGAAAAAGATTAGTGAAGACAAATGTAGGTCGCTTGCAGTCAGATTCAGGTGAATGGGGAACAAAGAAATCGCAGACCAGTTGAACAAATACCTTGGTTCTCTCTTCACGAAGGAAGACACAAATAAACTTCCAGAAATACTAGGGGTGCGAGGGTCTAGTGAGAAGGAAGAACTGAAGGAAATGCTTAATGTTGGGAAATTGTGTTAGGTACATTGATGGGATTTAAGGCCGATAAATGCCCGGAGCCTGAAAGTCTGCATCCCAAAATACTTAAGGAAGTGCCCCTAGAAATAGTGGATATATTGGTGATCATTTTCCAACAGTCTATCGACTCTGGATCAGTTCCTGTGGACTGAAGGTTAGCTAATGTAACAACACTTTTTTTTAAAGTAGGGAAGAGAGAAAACTGGTAATTATAGACCGGTTAGCCTGACATCAGTAGAGGGGAAAATGTTAGAATCAATTATTAAAGATGAAATAACAGCGCATTTGGAAAGCAGTGACAGGAACGGTCCAAGTCAGCATGGATTTATGAAAGGGAAATCATGCTTATCAAAGCTTCTAGAATTTTTTGACGATGTAACTGGTAGAGTGGACAAGGGAGAACCAGTGGATGTGATGTTTTTGGACTTTCAAGAGGCTTTTGACAAGGTCCCACACAAGAGTTTGGTCTGCAAAATTAAAGCACATGGTATTGGGTGTAATGTACTGACATGGATAGAGAACTGGTTGACAGACAGGAAGCAGACTCGGGATAAACGGATCCTTTTCAGAATGGCAGGCAGTGACTAGTGAGATGCCTCAGGGCTCAGTGCTGGCACCCAAGCTATTTACAATATACATTAATTATTTAGATGAAGGAATTGAATGTTATATCTCCAGTTTTGCAGATGACACGAAGCTGGCTGGCGGTGTGAGCTATGAGGAGGACGCTTTGAGGTAGCAGGGTGACTTGGCCAGGTTAGGTGAGTGCATGACAGATGCAGTATAACGTGGATAAATATGACGTTATCCATTTTGGTGGCCAAAACATGAAGGCCGAATATTATCTGAATGGGGGCAGAATAGGAAAACTGGAGGTACAAAGAGACCTGGGTGTCATGGTACATCAATCATTGAAAGTTGGCCTGCAGATACAGTCGGCGGTGAAGAAAGCAAATGATATGTTGGCCTTCATAGCTGGGGTATTTGAAAATAGGAGCAGGAAGGTCTTACTGCAGTTGTACAGGGCCTTGGTGAGGCATCACCTGGAATATTTTGTTCAGTTTTGATCTCCTAATCTGAGGAAGGACGTTTTTGCTATTGATGGAGTGCAGCGAAGGTTCACCAAATTGATTCCCAGGATGGTAGGACAGACATATGAGGAGAGATTGGATTGGGTGGGCCTATACTCACTGGAGTTTAGAAGGATGAGAGGGGATCTCATTGAAATATATATAGAATTCTGACGAGACTGGACAAGTTAAATGCAGGAAGAATTTTCCCGATGTCGGGGAAGTCCAGAACCAGGGGGCATTGTCTAAGGATAAGGGGTAAGCCATTTAGGACTGAGATGAGGAGAAACCTCTTCACTCAGAGTTGTTAATCTGTGGAATTCCCTACCGCAGAAAGTTGTTGATGCCAGCTCATTAGATACATTCAAGAGAGAGTTAGATAAGGCCCTTCCGGCTAAAGGGATCAAGAGGTATGAAGAGAAAGCAGGAGAGGGGTACTGAGGTGAATGATCAACCATGATCTTATTGAATGGTGGTGCAGACTCGGAGATTCGAATGGCCTGCTCCTGCATCTATTTTCTATGTTTCTATGTTTGCATGTCTCGCCTGCAATTTATTTTCCAATTTAAGTTTTTAGCCAATTCCCATTTAAAAATTGCTAGTGAATCTAGTTGCATTGGCCTTCCAGGCACTGCCTTGCATGTCTTAACATCTCGCTGTGTAATTTATGCCCTCATGTCACCTCTGGGTCTTTCACCAATTACCTTCAATCTGTGGCCTCTGCTTATCGACTCTTCTCACTGCAAACTGTTTCTCCTCAGTAAGGTGGGTTGTGGGGCTGGAGGAGGTCAAAGACATACGAGCGAGGCCATGGAGCGATTTGAACAAGAGGATGAGAATTTTAAATGCTGAAGCCACCAGCCCTCTTCCCCAGTGCCGAATTTGACTTAGTACTAACAGGAAAGACATTACTTTATCTCCTAAAGGTGCAGCATGTTGAGACATTGTCCCTCTAAATATCACAACAGATGCATAACGAGGGGAAATCAACCTCTGTACCTTTAAATAACAGTGACATGGAAATCGGAAAATGTATGGCCTTTAAACATCCGGTCCACTTGGCATTGAGCTGACTGAAACTCATAATAGGAACTCCAGGCAAATGAAAGAATGAGAGATGCTAAACAGTTACCTTGAAAACAGAAACCTCGATTTAACTTTCAAAAGATAAATAGTTTAACAGGGGTTAATACTGACTCACCAGAATGGCCAATCAGGCACCACGATTGGTTTCAGAACACGCTACTCCCTTGGCCCTCCGACCTCTGACCAATATTCCTGTTGGTTCCTAGGACAATCGATCACCACTCATTACGCTACCAGGTGAGTCCCAAATGCTCCGAGGAAGAATTTGAGCTGGGAACTGCAGTTACAGAAATATGATACAGTTTATAAAATAAGCTATTTAAAATCAAATCAAATGAACTGCTGCAATTAATATTTGCCTCTTGCTCCAAGTGAGCAGCAGGTGGTGTGTGGGCTGTGCAGGAGTGTTTGCACCCGATTAAACTGCATGTTCCTGTCTGTCCACTCCAACTGCACTTCTTTCAGCTCATCGGTCTCATTCACACATCCAACTGACTGGATTAGCCTCGCCCTTCTTAACCCCATCACAGCAAGAACAACATTGGTGTTGACGTCCGGAAAATATTTATAAAACACTGGTAAAGTTTCAGCTGGAGAATTGTATTCAATTCTGAGCGTCACACATTTGGAAGGATGTCAAGGCCGTAGAGAGGATTCAGATTTAATAGATTGGTAGGAGGGACGAGGGACATTTGTTGTGTTGAGAGACTGGAGAAGCTGGGGTTGTTCACCTTAGAGAAGAGACGGTTTAGAGGAGATTTAATAGATGGGGAGAAAAGGAGAAACGGTTTCCTCTGGCAGAAGTTTTTGTAACCAGAGGACACAGATTTAAGGTGATTGGGCAAAGAGCCAGAGGTGATGTGAGGAACGTTTCCTTTACACAAAGATTTTTTATGACCTGCAATGCACTGCATGAAAGTGTGGCGGTAACAGATTCAATAGTAACTTTCCAAATGGAATTGGATAAATACAGAAGGGGAAATATTTGCAGGCTTATGGGGAAAGAGCCCGGGTGTAACATAGAAAAAACATAGAAAATCGGTGCAGGAGCAGGCCATTCAGCCCTTCTAGCCTGCACCGCCATTCAATGAGTTCATGGCTGAACATGAAACTTCAGTACCCCCTTCCTGCTTTCTCGCCATACCCCTTGATCCCCCGAGTAGTAAGGACTTCATCTAACTCCCTTTTGAATATATTTAGTGAATTGGCCTCAACAGCTTTCTGTGGTAGAGAATTCCACAGGTTCACCACACTCTGGGTGAAGAAGTTTCTCCTCATCTCGGCCCTAAATGGCTTACCCCTTATCCTTAGACTGTGACCCCTGGTTCTGGACTTCCCCAACATTGGGAACATTCTTCCTGCATCCAACCTGTCCAAACCAGTCAGAATTTTAAACGTTTCTATGAGGTCCCCTCTCACTCTTCTGAACTCCAGTGAATACAAGCCCAGTTGATCCAGTCTTTCTTGATAGGTCAGTCCCACCATCCCGGGAATCAGTCTGGTGAATCTTCGCTGCACTCCCTCAATAGCAAGAACGCCCTTCCTCAAGTTAGGAGACCAAAACTGTACACAATACTCTAGGTGTGGCCTCACCAAGGCCCTGTACAACTGTAGCAACACCTCCCTAATGTGTGACTAATTGGATAGAACATAGGAACATATGAACAAAGCCACAATGACAGGCAGGTAAAAACCATTTGGTCCATCAAGCCTTCCACATACAATTGCAATTGCGTGTGTATCACAACATATACACTTCACCCCACCCAAATCATGTGATCTCCTGGGAGCTGCGAAATACCAGATAAAAAGCACGGGCAAATTTGTGGGGAAAAATCTGGGAAATTCCTCTCTGATCCATATCAGCGATCGAAACTAGCTCAGGAGATCACTGTCGACTTGAATTCCCTGCAGAACCTACGCGTTGAAAGAGTTAAACTCCACCGCAGCAAGAAACAAATTCAGCTTTCACTTGAAGAAATTCAGTGAGTGTGCATCCACCAAATGAAATAGCAGCTTTTTCCTGAAGTCTACTATTTTCTGGCGAAAGAACTACTTCCTGACGTCTAACCTCGACCTAATTGTATACAATTAAAATATGTGACTGCTTGTCCCGCCTAACCTATTGAATTCAAATAAACTGTCAGCTGGAACACCGTCTATTCTCTTTATTATCTTATAGAGCTGAATCAGATCGCCTCTAAGTCTGCGATGCTCCAATGTGTCGAGGGGGCTGGAACCTCCAATTTTTTTGCCTGCTTAACGCCCACTTAACGCCCAGTTTATCGCAATGATTGTCGTAAAAAGCCATCTGGTTCAAAAAGGTCTTTTAGGGAAGGAAATCTGCCGTCCTTACCCGAACTGGCCTACATGGACTCCAGTCCCACAGCAATGTGGTTCACTCATAACAACCAAAAGGTATTAATCTCCGGACTACTCCTGCTGCCACGGCGAGTGAGTATAGAACCTGGAGGATAGAGCAGATTAATGCATGGCTGCAGAGATGGTGCACAAGGGAGGGCTTCAAATTTCTGGGGAATCTGGGGCCGGTTCAGCGGGTGGTGGGACCTCTACAGGCCCGAGGGAATGCACCCCAACACAGTTGGTACCAATATCCTCACGGGAAGGTTTTCTATTGCTGTTGGGGAGTGTTTAATCAATTTGGCAGGGCGATAGGCCCCAGGATGCAACATTAGAAAGGGGAAAAAAAGTGTCCAAAGAATTGGGAGAGGCAGAGAGCACTAAAGTACGAAATAGTAAGGTATCTGGTGGGGTCAAAATAAGAGAGAATACAGGATGGCTTTACATTGTATGTATGTAAGGGAGTAAAGGGTTATGGGAACCGGGCTGGGGAGGGGAATTGAGGCCAAGATCAGATTAGCCATGACATTATTGAATGGCGGAGCAGTCTCGATACACTGAATGGCCTTCTCCTGCTCCTATTTCTTATGTTCTTATGTGAATGCACGAAGTTTAGTAAACAAGGTAAGTGAACTGGAGGCACAAATAGCCAGAAATTGAAATATGATTTTGTAGCAATAAATGTGATCTGGCTAAAAAAAGGCAGGATTGAGTATTAAGTATTCCTGTTTATAAGGTATTCAGGAAAGATAGGGAAGGAAAGATAGGAAGTGGCAATATTGATTAAGCAGAATGTTACAGAGCTGGAGAGGGAGGATGTCTGGAGAGTCCCGGACAGAATCTATATGGCTACAGATAAGAAATAATAGAGATGCCATTACACTACTAGGTGTTATCTATATATCACTAAATAGTGGTAAAGATATAGAGGACCAAATTTACAGATATATTACTGAGAGGTGCAAGAACTATAGACTAGTAATAATGGGGGACTTCAAATAACCTAATATAGACTGGGATCAAGTTAGTGTTATGGGCAGAGAAGGGGAAGAATTTCTGATGTGTGTTCCGGAGATCTTTTTTGATCAGTATGTTTACGACACGACGAGAGAGGAGGCATTGCTGGATTTTGTTCTGGGGAATGAAGTTGGTCAAGTGGAGCAAATGTCAGTCAGTGAACATTTAACCATCAGTGACCATAGTATCATAACGTTTAGATTAGCTATGGAAAAGGACAGGGAGCAAACTAATGTAAAAGATCTTCAACTGGGTGAAGGCCAATTTCAGTGGATGAGAACGAAATCTGGCCTGGGTAAACTGGAATGATATATTGGCAGGCAAAACTATAGTGGGATAATGGGCGGACTTTAAAGAGGAAATATTTCCGGTACAGCCGAGGTACATTTGCACGTAAAGAAACTAAAGTCAGAGCTCCCTGGATGAGGAAACAGATAGGGAATATGATGAAGCAGAAAAATAGCGTGTAAATCAGATATGAGGTTGCAAATATATATCGAAAGATGAGAGGAGAAATGGAAAAGAAAATGATGGGCAAACAGAGAGTATGAGAATAGAATGGCAGCCAAAATATATCATAAAGGGGTAATAAGAGATGGGGTGGAGCCGATAAGAGCATATGTGTGGAGGCAGAGGGTATGGCTGAGACACTAAATGAGTAACTTGCATCTTTCTTCACTCAGGAAGAGCATGCTGCCACAGACATAGTGAACGACGAGGTCGTGGAGACACTTGATACGTTAATATTGGTAAAGAATGAGGTAGTAGAAAGGCTGGATATACTAAAATAGATCTATCACCAGGAGTGGATGGTATGCATCCCAGAATTCTGAAGGAATTGAGGGTACAAATCGCAGAGGAACTGCCCATAATATTCCAATCCTCCATAGGTACGATGGTGATGCCAGAGGCCTGGAGAATTGCAAATGTTGCACCATGTTCAAAAAGGGAGTGAAGACAAACCTCGCAATTACAGGCCAGTCAGTTTAACTGTGGAAGTGGGGAAGCATTTAGAAACAATAATCAGGGACACAATTAACAGTCACTTGGATAGCTGTGAATTAATTAAGGAAAGCCAATATGCATTTTGTAAAAGGCAAATCGTGCTTAAGCAAATTGATCAAGGCTTTTGCAGAGGGAACAGAGAGGGTTGAGGAGGGCAATGGGATTGATGTAGTGTACATGGATTTCCAAAAGACGTTTGACAAAGTGACACATAATAGGTTTGCCAGCAAAATTGAACCCGTGGAATAAAAGAGACTCTGGCAGCATGCACACGAAATTAACTACGTGACAGTGGTGAGTGATTGTTTTTCGGACTGTAGGAAGAAATACAGTGGTGTTCCTCAGCGGTCGGACCTAGGAGCAATGCTTTACTTCATATATATTAACGACTTATATGTGGGTGTACAGAGGGTTAGTTCAAAATTTGCAGATGAAACTAAACTTGGAAATATAGTGAACAGTGAGGAGGAGAGTGATAGACGTCAGGAAGATATAGACAGGCTGGTGAAGAGAATACACATGTGGTATTAGACGTTTAACACAGAAAAAATGCGAAGCTACAGAGGTAGAAAGAATGAGGAGAAGCCTTATAAAGTAAGTGGTACAACCCTAAAGGGGGTGCATGTACAGAGAGACCTGGGGATATATATGTGCAGAAAGTGTTGAATGTGGCAGGGCAGGTTGAGAAAGCAGCTAAAAATGCTTACGGGATTCTCAGCTTCAAAAATAGAGCTACAGACTACAAAAGTGTCGATATTATGATGAACCTCTTTGAAACAGTGGTTCAGCCTCAGCTGGAGTATTGTTTCCAATTCTGGGCACCGCACTTTAGGAAGGATGTGAAGGCCTTAGAGAGGGTGCAGAAAATAATTACGAAAATGATTCCAGGTATGAGGGACTTCAGTTACGACATCAATAAAGCACGCAAAGTCAAGATGGCTCCAATGTGGAACTTTGTTTATTTGTATTTCTACTTCTTCTTTGGCAGTCCGTTGAAGTCAAGGATGACTTTCTTCCACGCTAATATGAGTTCTCAGGTTACTGATGAGTCCAGTGTGGAACCGACAGTGTCTGTCACAGGTGCGTCAGATGGTGGTTAGAGGGACGGGTGGATGGACTGCTTGGGTTGCCATGTGCTCCGTCCACTGTTTACACATGGCTTCCATGTGCTCGCAGCTAAGAGATTGGTGGTATTCGGCCCATTCCCGGATGCTTCTCCTCCACTTTGAGCGCTTCTGTGAGAGGGATTCCCAGGTGTCGGTGGGAATATTGTACTTTTTCAAGGAGGCTTTGAGGGTGGCCTTAAAGAATTTCCTCCTCCCATTTGGGACTCGCTTACCGTGTCGGATCTCTGAGTAGAGCTCTTGTTTTGGCAGCCTAGCATCGGGCATGCGGATGCTGTGGCCCGTCCATCACAGCTGATCAAGCAGGGTCAATGCTTCAATGCTAAGGATGTTGGCCTGAGCAAGAATACTGACGTAGGTGCGTCTATTCTGTCAATGGAGTTGCAGGATCTTGCAGAGGCAGCGCTGATTGTACTTCTCCAGTGCTTTGAGGTGCCTACTGTACACGGTCCGTGTCTCTGTAGCATACAACAGGACGGTTATCACTACTTTTGGGTAGACTGTAACCTTACTGCCGGGCTTGAGGTCGTGGACTACGTCGTCCACGTCTGCCCTTGTCTATAGTAGGATCCAGAGGTATGGAAAAAGGTCCATGTGGTCCAAGGCTTCCTCGTGGATCTTGATAATCACAGGGCAGTACTGTTTGACGGAAGCAGAATGATTGAGGTCCTTTGCCTTACGGATGTTTAGTGTAAGGCCTATACTTGGTACGCTCAGTGAAAGTGTTGACGACGGTTTGGTGTTCGACCTCCAAGTATGCACAAACACAAGTGTCGTCTGATTACTGTAATTCAATGACAGACGATGGAATATATTGGATCTGGACTGGAGACGACGGATGTTGAATATTTCCCGTTTGTTCTGCAGATTACTGTAATTGAATGACCGAGGATGGGATGACGTCGGACCTGGACTGGAGGAAATGGATGTTGAACAATTTCCCGTTTATTCTGCAGATTAGCTCTACTCCCGCGGGGAGATTATTGAATGTGACATTGAGCATTGCAGCAAGGAAGCTTGGGTGTTGCGATGACACAGCCTTGCTTGAGAGCGGTCCGCACGTGTATTGTGTCTGGGATGAATCCTTTTGTCAGGATCACGGCTTGCATGTCATTGTGAAGCAGGTGGAGGATCGTGACGAACTTTTGAGGCGAGCCGAATTTCAGCAGGACACGACATTACCCTTCGCACTTGACAGTGTCCAAGACCTTCGTGAGATCAAAGAACGCCATGTACAGAGGTTTGTGCTGTCCCTGCATTTTTCTGGAACTTGTGGGCGGAATCCACATTGCAAATCTAGGAGGAGCTGTTCAGCCACTTCAAGACAGCGATTGAGGAGGATTCTCGCGATGACTTTCCCTTTGACAGATAGCATGGAAACTCTTCTGTAATTACCACAATCGGTCTTGTCACCTTTCTTGAAGATGGTCACGATCACAGCATCTCTGAGATTCCCTGGCATGCTCACCACCTTCCAAATAAGAGAGATGAGTTTATGGATTCGCGCCAAGAATGTTTTTCCACCATACTTTAGCGCTTCAAGCGGGGATTCCATTTGCTCCTGAATCTTTTTTGTTCTTCAGTTGTCAGCTGTCCTTTTCAACCTCATGCGGGCTGGGCAAGTGCTGAGGTTATGGAGTCGAGGATACTCTCGTCGAAGACAGTGTCTTGGTTAAGGAGATCATCGAAGTGCAACTTCCAGCGGGCAGTGACCCCTCCCCGCCCCCCCCCGCACCCTCTCTGTCCTTCACGAGTAATGCTCCGTTCTTCGCCCTCAGTGGGGTAAGTCCTTGGGTGCTTGTGCTGTAGGTGGTCTTGACTTGGATAAAGAGTGTTTGCATGTCGTGGTTGTCGGCTAGTTGCTGAATCTCCTGCATTTCTCCACACATCATCTGTTTTTAGGTCGCGAGTTTTTTGTCAGACCTCTTCTTCAGACGTCAGTAGATTTGCTTTCTTGCTCTTGAATTGTGTTGCTATTTCGAGTTCAAGAATGCCTTAAACTTGTCGGCTATTAGCTACTGGATCTCTGATCTTTCTCGTACAACCAGTCTTGGTATTTCCTGGTCGAATGACCGAGCGTCTTTTCACAGGTGCTAATTATAGAGGCCTTGAGGGCAGACCAGGCACTGTGGAGATTCTGTGCCTCTGGGTCACTGGTAGTCGTCAGGCTGAATAGAACTTTCTTAGTCGGGTCTTTGAGTGCTCCAGTGTTGATTTTCCTGCCGCATTGCTTCTGTTGCCGTTGCTATTATGGAGCTTCATTAATGGTGATGACAGAGCGGATTAAGAAGTGGGCCGTCCAGCAGTCGTCAGCTCCTGTCATGCCGTGGGTGATGCGCATGAACTTGCGGCCCCTTGCTCGGACGATGACATAGTCTAACAGATGGCAATGCTTGGAGTGAGGGTGTTGCCATGAAGTCTTATATTTGTTTTTTTGATGGAATAAAATGTTGGTTATGACAAGGCCATGTTCCAAGCATTTCGTCAGGAGGAGGGTGCTGTTGGAGTTGGTTTTCCCTACTCCCTCTCTGCAGGACACAAATCCCCGGAGGTCTGTGTCCTTTCCAACTCTGGCGTTAATTTCGCTGAGGAGGATTAGATTGTCGCCCGCTGTTTTGGAACAATAATAACAGACCCAGGTTCGGGATCTGGATGAATGTTAACTAAGAGACAAGACAAATGAAGTAAAGAATAAAATGCCGTTTACTGAGAGAAAAGGAACATTAGTAATACAGTTTACGAAGAAAAGAGAAGTATGATAAGATGCAACAACACTCACGGTCTTCTGCCCGTCTGGAACTCCTCAAGGGACGCCTGGTCTGGAGCATTGGGGTCCAGGCACCGCTCGCGAATCACGGTCCAAGGTGAAGTTCGAATTGCTACGGTAGAGTGCTGTACCTTTATACTATCAAATAACATATTATTGAGCAAAACATGGGTGCATGTGGCTTATGGCCAACTCCTAATCTATAAGGCCCCAGGTGCTCGTCCACAAAGCATGAGACCTCAAGGTCTCTCTCTCTCTGTTTCTCTGCATAACATTCCACGAGGCCTGGGGCAGAAACACACACAAGATGACTAAATATCATAATTAACCTTATATGATTAACCCTATAAAATGCAATCAACCCTTGATATCTAGACATTCTAAGTGATATAATCAAGTTAAAGGCGTAATGCATCAGTTACACGTTGAGTAGGCACAAGCAACACACGCAATCTTCACCAAAGAATACTTACAAGCAGTAATATCAGTAATAACACGACGAGTCAAATGACGATCAGTGTTAGCTTTTAGAAATTGAGCTAAACGAGTTAGGTCTGCAGTGGGAGGAAGGTTAGTCATTGTCGTGCATACGACCAGTGTTAGCTAACCGCCACCCTATACAGCCATCCCATGCTGTGTTTGAGGATGGAGTAGCACGGTCACAGATAACGAGACACAGAGACTGGCCAGCATGAGTTGGTAAGTCGCCATTTTGGGCAGAATTCCTGCGGGAGGAAGCATAGGTATGTTAATTCAGCCTCGTTTAGTCAATTTACCCTTGTCAACACAGCGAGGAATATCCTGACCAGTCAGGAACACCTAATAAGTGTTTTCTTCTCCTTTCGCTAAGATTTCTCCTGCTTGTAAGGGTTTCTGGGGGTACTGCACCACCACGTTTCCTCCTTCACAAACTGAGTCCTGAGTCTGATTCTCCTTTTCAATAGTAGGGACACTAACTTTGCTTAACATGTGGCTTATGGGAGCTCCCCCCGCTTAATGGTCGGTGATTCAGATTGCGCACTGCTTGTGGTACGACCTTTAACCACCCTTGCAAGGTGTTAGTGGGAATTAATATTAATCTGTTGTTTAAGTAGACCATTCATGCGTTCTATTAACCCTTTGCTTGCAGATAGTAAGGTATGTGAAACATCCAATAGATCCCATTGTCTAACACCCACTGTTGCACTGCTTGACCTGTGAAATGCGACCCATTATCGGGCTGTACTTCTGCTGGCTCTCCGTAGTATACGTTTAAATTTTCCAGTCGTTTAATCGTAATTTGTTGTTTCGCTTTAGTCACTGGATAAGCTATCAAAAGTCCAGAATAGTTATCGACAGCAGTGACGAAATATTGGAACCTTTGTTGCAAAGGTAAGGTCCTATATAATCAACTTACCATATTTGTGCTGGTTGAGTCCCTCTCTTAATATGGGCACCGGTTTGTCATTGTAGGGAAAATGCTTCATCTTTTGACAAATTTCACAGGTGTTTATGATCTGTTTAACACCGTCCGTAATCAAATGTAACCCCCTATTTCGTGCCCATTTTATCGTACCCTGAATGCACAAACGTCCAGATTTGTGGTGGGTCCATTTGCCTATGCCATATTCTTCCTCTTCCGCCTCTTTGACAGCCCATACCCGGGCTATATTATCAATGGTGTTATTATATTCAGAGGTCTTTGAAGTGTTTTTCATGTGAGCGTCCACATGATATACAGCTATTTTCATCTTCTGGGCTTTGAACGATATTTGTTCCCATAAGTGCTTTCCCCACAAGTCTTTGCCAGTTATTTGCCAGTTATGTTCATGGCAGTTTTGCATCCAGCTCGCCATGCCATTGGCTACTGCCCATGAGTCAGTATATATGTTTACTTGTTGCTGTTCCTCTTCTAACGTAAGGACTACAGCTGCTAGTTCTGCGAGCTGGCTGGAGCCTCCCACGCCCTCATCATACACATTTGTCTGTGTTTTTGTATTGAAGGCAGCGGCTCGCCATCACCGAAGGCCGTTTCGCCAGACCGCTGAGCCATCTGTGAACCAGGCATGGCTACGTTCTTCAGGTGTTAACTGTTCAAAGACACGCCCCAGGAGATCGGTGACTCTTTGGTTAAACTGACAGACGACTGCGTAAGTTCACTCTCAGCTATATGTAGGCACTCATCCACATGATCATGTAGTCTGGTGATTCCTTCTATTCCTGTACTTGCTCTGTCTGCGAAATACAATTTCCAGCGCATTATGGAGCTTTCCTGCGCTCGCCTGACTTTGTGTGTCTCAATGGCCAGGTCGATTACCGCATACCACTCCGCACCTTCTTCAGACAGCCGCTCTGTTATAGTTGCTACATCTGGGACAGCGGTTGCCAGGGAAGGGGTAAATTTGTTCAGTTGTCGGTAGTCCACAGACATTCTCCAACTTTTGTCGGGTTTCTGCACAGGCCAAACAGGACTATTGTAGGGAGACACTGCGTGTCCAATGATACCCGCCCCCAAGAGCACTTGTATGGTGTCCGCTGTATGGTTCACACTTTCTGAAGACTTCCCACATACAGGACAACACTACGAAGGGTTAAACATGTTTTCACTCTGTTTGAAAACATGGGTGGAGCTAAAACAAACAGGCAGCTCCACTATTTTTTCAAACAGGCTTTCAGACATATGAAAAATTCATTCCGCAGTCAAAAAAACACAAAAGCGCTTTCATTCACAGACAGTCATTCACAAAGTCTTTCATCATTCAACAAAGCTGATTATGGTTACTCCCCTGTCAGCTAAGTAATCAGAATGTGTGGCCTCAGATCCCTGGGAGCTTGGGTTGATATGGTTGTAACGGGGGGTGCTCCCGGATTCCGGCAACACCCCTAGTCGAGGGGATCTTCTACATCCTCTAACTGTCCTAAAAATAGGCAGGCGTGCGCCACCCGCTGCCCTTGGGCTGGTCCCAATAATGCGTGTAGCGCACCCCTCATCATAGGAGGGCCACTCTTCATCAGGCTGCTCCGCCTTCCTGCCGTAAAGAGCTCCTGATCTGGCCCCCCAGATTGTTGGTGATATATTCCTCCCTGTGTTGCCATGTTGCGCAACTGTATTGCACACTTTGCCATAGTATTCCAAGGTTTTACCTCCCCTTCCCAATCAACGGCAGAGGGATAGTTTTGCTGGACCCCAATAGTAACCATTTCTTGTAACTCACTAGTGGTGAAGTCATGCACCCCTCTAGCGGTTACCGGCTGTTCCCCATCTTACTGTTTCGTCTTATTTGTCATAAGGGGTCTAGCTTCCGTGCTCGCAGCGTATGGGGGAGGGTCTTTAGTTTCTCCCGTTCCCCCCTCCTCTCCATTTCTTCCAGCTTGTATACATTCCCCATATGATTTTGCATGGGCTTTTAAACACTCACTGGAATTGGATTGAGCAAAGCCATACCACATGCAGCAGCAAATACAAACGATATATTTCGAATCCAGCTGTAATTTCCGTCGTCTAGCTTTCTTTTTAATTTGTACTGTCACCAGACGGCATATTAAAGATTCTGTTTGTTCATTGACCTTGTCCGCCCGCTCTTGTGCAGTGTGGACTGCTTCAGTCAGGGTCGAGTTTTTACTTTCCAAAACCTTAACAGCTGTTTTTAGCGGTAGGTTTTCTGTCTCACATTCCTTCAGTTGTTTACACATCGCCCTTAAGGCTATCAACAAAATCCATTCCATTTGTGGGAGACTATTTTTCTCCTGTGGGAAGCCCTCTTCGTCCAGGAGAGGCAGTACTGCGTGGGGTACGGCTCTACCTTTGTTCTGTTCCAATAACGGCGTATCCCCATGTTGCCGGGGTCCAAACCGGACTAGCACCTTGGCAAGAGAGCCAAAATCCTCATCCCTCGTGCCCCACCCTGGTATTCTATACTTCTCCCTCGCAGGAGGAGACTGCTTCTCGTCTTTTCTCTTAAGCATTTTACCAGATCCTGTTTGTGACGCCAAAATGTTTTGGATTGATAATAATAGACTCAGATTCGGGATCTGGATGAATGTTAAATAAGAGACAAGGCAGATGAAGTAAAGAATAACATACCCTTTACTGAGAGAAAAGAAACATTAAAAATACAGTTTACGAACAAAAGAGAAGTATGATACAAAGTAACAAAGCTCACGGCCTTCTGCCCGTCCAGAACTCCTCAAGGGACGGCTGGTCTGGAGCATTGGGGGTCCCGGCACAGCTCGCGAATTTCGGTCCAAGGTGAAGTTCGAAGAGCTACGGGACAGTGCTGTACCTTTATAATATCAAATAACATACTATTGAGCAAAACATGTGCATGTGGCTTATGGCGAACTCCTAATCTATAAGGCCGCAGCTGCTCGTCCACAAAGCATGAGACCTCAAGCTCTCTCTCTCTGTTTCTCTGCTTATCATTCCATGAGGCCTGGGACAGAAACACACTCAAGATGACTAAATATCATCATTAACCCTATATGATTAACCCTATACAATACACCCGCTGAGCCGAGGGACAGGGATTGTTCGAGCCTGGAGTAGAATTACTCTTTGGTCACGTATGTTGCTTCCAGGGTTGGGGGGTACGCTCTGTAGACCGTAGCACCCTGGTTCTGGGCTACGGTGAGGCAAAGAATCATGATGCTTTCGTTTATCCAGCAAGGGGAGTCTCTGACACGGCCGACTAGCTCACTTTTTTATGGCGAAGCTAACACTACGGAGCCGGCATTCTTCTTCTGGTTTATCTTTCCTGAAGAAGCTGTCCCCACCGCCTTGTTTTTTGAGCTGGCTTTCCCCTAGCCGCTATCTCGCTTAATGCGGTGATGTGTCCATTAAAACGTCAGAGTTCCCGGGCAACGAGAGTAATGCGACATTTCTGTCTGTCGCTGTTGAAGTTGTCCATGAGGGTCCTGACGTTCCAGGTCCAGCACTTCCTTTTGAAGGGAGGAAAATGCCTGTATGTGATATATTTTAAACTCGGGTTACGGTTGCACACCAGCTATCACACGGGCTTGGCAGAGCAAGGTCTTGGCCAAGTGGCAAGGGGATACAAGGTGACTGAAGACCACGCTCTGCTGCAAAGGTATAGTACGTACACTCATGCATACACCAACTGTCTTCGTCTCTCGTTCCAGCAGTTCCTGTCTCCCTGGGATTCATGGGACTCGAAGTTGCTGCTCATGGGTACTGACCTCGCTGTTCCCAACATCTATTCCTCGCCACTTCCCATCTCCAGGCCTCGCTGGTCCCGTCCTCCGCTCCTCGCTAATGTCCACAGCTCGCCGACCTCTTGTCCTCTCCCTAATCGCCGACTTCCGAACCTCCTGCTGCTGGCCGACCTCCGAACCTTGCCACTGCTCCCACTGCTCACCGACCTGCGGAGCTCGTGCTGATCGGTGACATCCGGAACTCCCACTGGTTACCGTCCTCCGGATCTCACGCTGCTCGCCAACCTCCGAAACTTTCCATTGTTCGCCAAACTCTTACGGGCCCCGACCTCGCCGCTTGGCTCGATGTCACTCCAAGTTACGCCAACAACCAGCTACCTGAGTTGCTGTGAAGTCGGTTTTGTCATCCACTTTGCTTTTGTCTTCCTCTCAGGACGGCTTACGCTGCTCCCTGCGTTGGGCTAGCTCATCTTATCTCCGCTGTAGTTGCTGGTGTTCCCAACCAGGTCGGCCCCGGTGACTCCACCACTCTTTCAGGCAGTGCATTCCAGATCTTAACCAGCAGCTGTGCGAAAAAGTTTGTTCCTTATATTGCCTTTGGTTCTTTTACCAATCGCCTTAAATATGTGTTCTCTGGTTCTCTATCCTTCTGCCAATGCATACCGTTTCGTTCGATCTGCTCTGTGCAGAACCTTCATGATTTTGGACACCTCTATCACCTGCCAAACATCTCTGCTCTAAGAAGAACAACCACAGATCCTCTAGTCTGTCCAGGTAACTGAAGTCCCTCATCTGTGGAATCATTCTTGTAAAGCTTTTCTGCACCTTCTCGAAACCTTTCGGATCGTTTTTAAAATGCAGTGCTCAGAATCGGACACAATACTCCAATTGAGGTGGAACCATTATTTTGGGCGGGTTCATAACAATGTCCTTTGTACTCTATACCTGTATTCTTGAAGCCCGGTGTCTCGTGTGACTTGTAACCGCTTTGTCAACCTACCCTGCCCACCTTCAACGAGTTGCACACATATACAGCTAGCTCTCTCTGTTCATGCACCCACTTTAGGATTATAACCTTCAGTTAACATTAAAACAGCCCCTGAGCTCAGGACTGGGTCGCTGGTAACACAAACTCGGTTCTAAACACAGGACTCGGCCTCTGTTAACATTAACCCGGCCCCTGGTCGCAGGAGTCAGCCTCTGTTAACATGAACCCGGTCCCTGAACTCAGGACTGGGTCTCCGCTAACATGAACGCGGCTCTGAGCACAGAAATCGATCTCTGTTAATATGAAACCGGCCCTCTGAGCACAGAACTCGTTCTCTGTTAACATGACCTCGGTTCCTTTAACACAGGACTCGTCTTTTCATCAGAAATGATAGAATAGTTACAACGCAGAAGGAGGCCATTCTGCCAGATAAGCCGGTACCGGGTCTCTGCCAGATCATAGAAACATAGAAACATAGAAAACAGGTGCAGGATTAGGTCATTCGGTCCTTCGAGCCAGCACCGCCATTCAATGAGTTCATGGCTGAACATGCAACTTCAGTACCCCATTGCTGCTTTCTCGCCATAGCCCTTGATGCCCCTAGTAGTAAGGACTACATCTTACTCCTTTTTGAATATATTTAGCGAATTGGCCTCAACAACTTTCTGTGGTAAAGAATTCCACAGGTTCACCACCCTCTGGGTGAAGAAGTTTCTCCTCAACTCGGTCCTAAATGGCTTACCCCTTATCCTTAGATTGTGACCCCTGGTTCTGGAATTCCCCAACATTGGGAACATTCTTCCTGCATCTAACCTGTTTAATCCCGTCAGAATTTTAAACGTTTCAATGAGATCCCCTCTCATTCTTCTGAAATCCAGTGAATACAAGCCCAGTTGATTTAATCTTTTTGATATGTCAGTCCCGCCATCCCAGGAATCAGTCTGGTGAACCTTCGCTGCACTCCCTCAATAGCAAGAATGCCCTTCCTCAAGTTAGGAAACCGAAACTGTACACAATACTTTGGTGTGGCCTCATCAAGGCCCTGTACAACTGTAGTAACACTTCCCTGCCCCTGTACTCAAATCCCCTCGCTATGAAGGCCAACATGCCATTTGCATTCTTAACCGCCTGCTGTACCTGCATGCCAACCTTCAATGACTTATGTACCATGACACCCAGGTCGCGTTGCACCTCCCCTTTTCCTAATCTGTCATCATTCAGATAATAGTCTGTCTCTCTGTTTTTACAACCAAAGTGGATAACCTCACATTATACTTCATCTGCCATGCATTTGCCCACTCACCTAACCTATCCACGTCACTCTGCAGCCTCAAAGCATCCTCCTCGCAGCTCACACTGCCACACAACTTAGTGTTATCAGCAAATTTGGAGATACTACATTTAATCCCCTCGTCTAACTCATTAATGCACAGTGTAAATAGCTGAGGCCCCAGCAGAGAACCTTGCAGTACCCCACTAGTCACTGCCTGCCATTTTGAAAAGTCCCATTTACTCCTACTCTTTGCTTCCTCTCTGCCAACCAGTTCTCAATCCAAGTTAGCACACTGCACCCAATCCCATGTGCTTTAACTTTGCACGTTAATCTCTTGTGTGGGACTTTGTAAAAAGCCTTCTGAAAGTCCAAATATACCACATCAACTGGTTCTCCCTTGTCCACTCTACTGGAAACATCCTCAAAAAATAAGAAATATGATGGTTGGGAATTGAACCCAGGTCAACTGCTTGGAAAGCAACTATGTTTACCACTGCACCTCTATGATACAAAGTACGTCGAAGGTACCTGGGTGAGGGAATTGAGTTACATGGAGAGACTGGCCAAGCTGTGATTGCTCTCCTCAGAACATGGAAGTTGGAAAAGTGACGAGATTGAGGTGTTCAAAATGTAGCTAGCTCCACTACCCCGTCCTTTCCCCGTATCTTTGCAGTTTTTTTTTCCTTCGGGTTCTTATCCAACTCCATCTTGAAGGCAGTGATTGAAACTACCTCCATTCCCATTCAGGCAGTGCATTCTAGATTCTAATCACTAGCTGGATAAAAAATGTTTATCCTCATGTAGCCTTTGGTTCTTCTGCCAATCACGTTAAATCACCTGTCCTCTGATTCTCCACCATTCTGCCAATGGGAATAGTTTCTCTCTAACTACTTTGTACAGACCGCTCATAATTTTGAACACCTCAATCCAGTCACTTTTCCAACTTCCATGTTCTTCTGAGGAGAACAACCACAATAGGTCTAATCTATCCATGTAACTCAATTCCCTCACCCAGGAACCTTTGACGTACATTGTTTCTGCACCTTCCCTAAGGCATTAACAGCCTTCGTAAAATAGTTGTCCAGAATTGGAGACAATAATCCAGTCGAGGCCGAACCAGTGTTTCATAAAGGTATGTCAAAGCTTCCATGCTTTTGTACTCTATGCCTCTATTTTGAAGCCCAGTATCTTTTAACGCTTTCTCAACCTGCTCTGCCATCTTCAACGATTTATGCACATATAACCCCTGGTCTCGCTATTCATGCACCTCCTGTAGACTTGTCCCCTTAAGCTAATATGAAGCCGGCCCCTGACCAAAGTTTTCGGCCTCTGCTAAAATGAACCCGGCCACTTAACATATAACTCAGCCTCTGTTAACATGAACCAGTCCGTGAACTGCAGGGTTTGCCACGATTTGCCGAATCATTTAACCTCATTTAAAGGTCTATATCCATTTTGAGCCTCCTTGCATCCTGCCCACAACTTACCTTCCCACGTCACATTGTTTCATCAGAAAACCTGGATATATTTCTGCACGTCTCCTCATTTAGTCATTGATGTAGATTTGAAATTGCTCAAGCCAAAGCATTCGTCTTCTTGGTAACCCACAAGTTGCAACCAGCCATTCAGAAAAACACCTGTTTATTCCTGCTCTCCTTTCCAGCCGTGGCTCGGTAGGCAGCACACTCACCTCTGAATCAGAGCTTCTGGCTTCAAGTCCCACACCAAATAGTTCAGCACAAAACTCAAGGCTAAAGCAGTGTTGAATTGTTGGCGTTTCCGTCTTTCAGATGAGACAATAAACTGAGGCCCCTGCTGTGCTCTCAGGTGTATGTAAAAGATCCCACAGCACTGAATAGGGGAATATTCCCCGTTGTTCTTGCCAATATGTATTCCTTAGTAAATATCCCTTAAAACAGATTATCTCGACATTGCACATTGATGTTTGCGAGAGATTGCTGTGTGAAATTGGCTGCCGTGTTTCATACAATACAACAATAACTACACTTCAAAAGTCCTTTATTGACTGTAAAATTCTTTGTGATGTCCGGTGTTCATGAAGCGTGTTCTCTAAATGCAAGTCTTTCTTTTTCATTTTTGCTGGCCGTAAGCAATCCTCAATCCATGCTACATTTTGCAATTGCATGATCCCTAATCCTGTGTAAAAACCTCTTGTGTGGCAACTTATTGAATGCCTTATGGAAGTGCAAATATACTACATCCACCGGTTCCGCCTTATCTACCCCTTAAAAAACATGATTTTATTTGTCAAACACTATTTTCCTTTCATTAAACAATTTTGGCTCTACCTAACTTTTTTGAGTTTTTCCAAGTGCCATGTTGCTATGCCCTTAATATTAGATTCTTGCATGTTCCCTATTCCTGATGTCAGGCTAACCAGTTTATGGTTTCCTGTTTTCGCTCTCCCTCCTTTCTTGTATAGCCGGGATATATTTTCCTCCTTCCAATCCACTGGTACGTTCTAGATTCTGGGGAATCAATGCATCCACTATCTCTGCAGCTACCTCTTTTAGAGCCCTATGAGGTAGGCCGTCAGGCCCAGGGGATTGTCGTCTTTCAGTCCATTAATTTCTCCAATACTTTTACTTTACTGATAATAAATACTTTACGTTCCTCACTATAAATACACATTTGATTCCCCACAATTTCCGTTATGATCTTTGTGTATTCTACTGTGAAGACACACAAAAACATTTGTAGAAACCCTCTGCGATTTTCTTATTGCAATTAACATTTCTCATGTCTCTGCCTCTCAGGGACCCACGTTTAATTTCGCTCATATTTTTTTTTCATACTTACAAAAGCTTTAAATATCTTTTAAAGTTCATTTCTGGTTAACTCTCATAATTTATATTCTCCCTGTTCATCAATTTATTACTCATCATTGCTGATATTTAAAACCTTTCCAATCTTTATGGTTATTAGTAATTCTTGAAACACTATAAGCCTCTTCTTTTAACCAAGTACTATCCATAACTTGTTTAGTTCGTCATGGCTGTCGTGATTTTCCAATGGAGTTTCTTCCCGTACGTTATGTATACTCATTGACAATCATGAATTATTTATTTAAATATTTTCCATTTCATTTTCCGTCATATTTTTTAATCTAATTACTAGAATGTATCTCAGCCAACTCGCATCGAAATGGCATTGTTTAAATTTAAGACTGATGTTTCGGACTTAACATGGACTACTATCATAATTTGATCACTCTTCCCCAGATGATACTTCACTAGAAGATTACTAATTAACCCTGCCTCGTCACACAATGCTAGATATAAAATAACCTGTTCCTTTTTGGTTCATCGACACATTGTTCTAGTAAACTCTCTCGAATGCATTCCAAGAACTCATCCTTCAAGTACTTTTTGCCAATGTGTTTCTCACAGTCCATATGAAGATTAATAATCATTCACAATTTATACATTGTCCACTACTATTAGTACTCTCAGTGCAGCTATAAAGTACTCCCACCACTGTTTACTGCCCTTTGTTTCATCCGACCTCCACCCATACTGAACCCACATTCTGATGTTCTGAGCTAAGAGCCTTTCTCCCTATTGCCTTTACCTCTTCCTTTAATATCAGTGCTACCGCAACTCCTTGGACTGATCATCCATGCTGGAGAAATAAAGTCATTTCTGTATACTGAAATGACATGTGCAAACTCGAAGCATGTTGGAAGAATCAGCAATGGAAAGAGTTTGACTAACATTGGTAAGATGTTTGGTGTCAACGTTATGATATATATCTACGACATGACATGAATCTGATAAATCGGTGGGTCACTGGTCAGAATCTGTTTTACACCCAGATGGGGATCGACTCCAAACACATCCTGTTCCTGCGGCTGTTTGTATCCCTGGTAAAATAAATGGGAATATTGTCTCTCAGTGACTCACTGTGACTCCCATTGTTATCGTTCATCTAGGAAAGCGGTTATCTGGGAGTACCTGACTGAAGTAGAGTTAACATGTCAGAGTCATATTTTATGCTCTTATCCTTCATAAAAGCTTCTCGAAGCAGCAAAGAATGTCATCTTCCAGTCCAGATGGCTTCCGAAGTTGGTCCTTGCAGATGACATGGGGCAACTTCTAACGCAGCAGGTACAGAGGGTACACAACAAAGATATTTAAGGACATTTCAGTCACACAGCGGCGTGCCTGAGTGGTGATGACAAATGAGGGAAAGACAGCGGATGGGCATGGTAGGTGTTCCAAATTCAGGAACCTTCCTATTATTGGTAATTGAATCCTTCCCAGGACGAACATTTAGTTAACATAGAAACATAGAAACATAGAAAAATAGGTGCAGGAGTAGGCCATTCGGCTCTTATAGCCTGCACCGCCATTCAATGAGTTCATGGCTGAACATGCAACTTCAGTATCCCCTTCCTGCTTTCTCGCCATACCTCTTGATCCCCCTAGTAGTAAGGACCATGACACCCAGGTCTCGTTGCACCTCTCCATTTCCTAACCTGTCACCATTCAGATAATAGACTGTCTCTCTGTTTTTACCACCAAAGTGGATAACCTCACATTTATCAACATTATACTTCATCTACCATGCATTTGCCTACTCACCTAACCTATCCAAGTTACTCTGCAGCCTCATAGTATCCACCTCGCAGCTCACACTGCCACCCAACTTAGTGTCATCAGCAAATTTGGAGATACTACATTTAATCCCCTCGTCTTAATCATTAATGTACAGTATAAACAGCTGAGGCCCCAGCACAGAACCTTGTGGAATCCCACTAGTCACTGCCTGCCATTCTGAAAAGTACCCATTTACTTCTACTCTTTGCTTCCTGTCTGACAACCAGTTCTCAATCCATGTCAGCACACTACCCCCAATCCCATGTGCTTTAACTTTGCACATTAATCTCTTGTATGGGACCTTGTCGAAAGCCTTCTGAAAGTCCAAATATACCACATCAACTGCTTCTCCCTTGTCCACTCTACTGGAAACATCTTTAAAAATTTCCAGAAGATTTGTCAAGCATGATTTCCCTTTCACAAATACATGCTGACTTGGACCTATCATGTCACCTCTTTCCAAATGCGCTGCTATGACATCCTTAATAATTGATTACTTCATTTTACCCACTACTGAGGTCATGCTGACCGGTGTATAATTCCCAGTTTTCTCTCCCCCTCTTTTTTTTAAAAGTGGGGTTACGTTGGCTACCCTCTACTCGATAGGAACTGATCCAGAGTCAATGGAATGTTGAAAAATGACTGTCAATGCATCCGCTATTTCCAAGGCCACCTCCTTAGGTACTCTGGGATGCAGTCCATCAGGCCCTGGGGAATTATCGGCCTTCAATCGCATCAATTACTCCAACACAATTTCCCGACTAATAAGGATTTCCCTCAGTTCCTACTCCTTAATAGACCCTCTGACCCCTTTTATATCCGGAAGGTTATTTGTGTCCTCCTTAGTGAATACCGAACCAAAGTACTTGTTCAATTGATCTGCCATTTCTTTGTTCCCCGTTATCTCTTCCCCTGATTCTGACTGCAGGGGACCTACGTTTTTCTTTACTAACCTTTTTATCTTTACATAACTGTAGAAACTTTTGCAATCCGTCTTAATATTCCCTGCAAGCTTTTTCTCGTACTCCATTTTCCCTGCCCTAATCAAACATTTGTCCTCCTCTGCTGAGTTCTAAATTTCTCCCAGTCCCCAGTTTCGCTGCTATTTCTGGTCAATTTCTATGCCACTTCCTTGGCTTTAATATTATCCCTGATTTCCCTTGATAGCCACGGTTGAGCCACCTTCCATTTTCTATTTTTACACCAGACAGGAATGTACAATTGTTGTATCTCATCCATGCGGTCTCTAAATGTCTGCCATTGCCCATCCACAATCATCCCCTTAAGTATCATCAACCAATCTATCCTTGCATATTCACGCCTCGTACCTTCAACGTTACCCTTCTTTAAGTTCTGGACCATGGTCTCTGAATTAACTGTTTCATTCTCCATCCTAATGCAGAATTCCACCATATTATCGTCAATTCTTCCCCAAGGGGCCTCGAACAATGAGATTGTTAATTAATCCTCTCTCATTACACAACACCCGATCTAAGATGGCCTCCCCCCTAGTTAGTTCCTCGACATATTGGTCAAGAAAACCATCCCTTATGCACTCCAGGAAATCCTCCTCTACCGTATTGCTTCCAGTTTGGCTAGCCCAATCTCCGTGCATATTTAAGTCACCCATTATAACTGCTGCAACTTTATTGCATGCACCCCTAATTTCCTGTTTGATGCCCTCCCCAACATCACTACTACTGTTTGGAGGTCTGTACACAACCCCCACTAACGTTTTTTGCCCTTTGCTGTTATGCAGCTCTCCCCGTAAAGATGCCACATCATGAAACTAACATGAAACTAAAATTCTAACACATCATTGTTGCGTTTACATAGGATATGGTTATACATCACACTATTGGATTAATTCGTTTATATTATTGGTTATTGTCATGTATATTTATTGCTTTATGTGAAGATATTATAGAATAGCGTCATATATCGCTATTTACTTTAAGTAGAGGCATTATTGATAATTGTCATGTATCGGTATTACCTATGTTTAGAGGTATTATAGAATATTGTCATTTATTCTTATTGCTTTAACATGAAGGTATTAAAATTCATCATGCATTCTTTACCTGTAACACAAGTTCGAAAAATGGAAAACAATTAAAAGATCATTTAAAGCTCCTGCATTTATATAGCGCCTTTCATGAACCGCGGATGCACCAACGCGCTTTACAATCAATAAAGTTCTTCTGAAGTACAATCGCTGTTGTAATGTAGGAAATCAATTCAAAGAGATAATAATACACACCAATTATGCACAATGCATATGAGATCGGTAGTATTTATAAATAATTTGCAAATGATTGGTCATCAGGAGATCACATGCGTGTTGTGTTTGCTTTTTACACTAGCCTCAGAAGAAGCAGATTGAAGATTTTCCAGCAGCTTCAGACAGTGGTATTTTTCTAAAGAATGTTTGCACCATATGTTAGGACTACATCTCTGCGTAAATGCTATTGATACAGTTGCACTCATTTAGTTCTCAGTTTAACTGATACCATTTGTTGTGCATGTGTTGATGTCTTATCTCTTCAAACCTTTATTTCATAATATTGATTTTCTCTTTTCTAAGCTGGCAATCGAAATTCCTTCTTCACACTCCCCTCTGATAAAAGCTCACTTCTACAGCTTTGCATCTCGCTGTTGTGTGTTTTAACCTTACAATCTTACAGTACTTTCGTTTAATTACACAAAATACCAACTAAGTTATTTTATTTCATAATCTATACGTGCATCTGCTTATATTCAATAATCTGACTATCTCAATTATTAATGTCGAGATTGTCAAGGGTGATTGGCGCTCTAAAATCTGTGCAAAAGTAAGACAGAACCTACAGAATGGATAGAGTTACTGAAAACATAATCAGAGCCTTTTAGAAGATTCGATTTGGGAGAAATAGTTAAAATACCCTCAAACATGCCCACGTTGTGTGTATGTGGAACAATCTTGGAGCGAGAGGCAATCTGGGAGTTCCGTGTGAAAGCAAAGGTAGTGAGTGCATATGTTTGGTAAAAGTCTGCACCGTGGGATATTGGACAGAATCAATGTTACAATCTCTGTAATTATGTAAATCATTTAACAAGTAGATTGAGAGGAAACGTCACCATATTCTTCAACTGTTGTCTGAATTTATTCTGGATAATGGCATAAATACAGGTGTTGGTGTAGGAACTCAAAAGCTTCAGCATAGTTACAAATAACCTGAAAATAAACCAACGGAATAATTACCTTTTGTAATTTCAACAAATAATGCCTTTGCAACATAGCCATCCATAATAAGTTAAAACTTCCTGACATGGCGAAGAGTCAAACGATGGAATTTCTACGGTTCTCTGTTTCTAGCTCACTCTGAGTATCTTCATTGCCGTGGGCTCGAAGTCTCCTGCGGGCTCTACTGGCCTAGAATGCGTCTAACGGTCAGAGCATTGAGCAGCAAGATCAGAATCAACGGGAGCCACGGGGCTAGAATGCAGCCACTCCAGTCAAACGCTGTCCATAAAGGAGGCGTATAAAAAAGTAACTTAACGTTGCAGTAACACGATATCTTGTTAATTATATACGATGATTTATAGATATAATCAAAATGGATGTAAAGCACAGCGCACAAACCGTTCATATAACCACAGCCGCCGTTTTCTCGATGCTGTATTTTGTTTTACGATTTTGCAAGAAGTGGCTACAAATTAATCGAAAGTGAAAGCGATGTGTGAACCAGGCCGAACTGGCTGCAAATATTAATACACTACTGACATTAAACAGCGGGGTAATGGATAGGAAGCTACCTGGCGAATAAGTAATACTGATCCTATTTCATATTACAGCGATGATAATGACCAGGAGATCGGTCAGCCCCATCGACACCAGATACAAAATGATACATCTGGAGAGACCACACCTTCCTTGGGAAGGGATCCCTTTCGTCACTAAATTCGCTGCAAGTAAGAGAAATGGCAGATTAGAATTACAATATGACTTTGTGTGAATGGTGTCTGAAGGTAGTAGCCTCTTTATTTTAAAGAACTACATAGTGTCCATTGATACCGATGCATGGCATATTACCAAATTGTATAAGTGCGAAAGTAAATTGTGAGGACGACATGAAACATTGCAAAGACCTGCAGTACATAGGTACCTGTGGGGTCCTTGTGCATGAAAAACAAAGAGTGAGTATGCAGGTGCAGCAAGTAATCAAGAAGGCAAATGGAATGTTGACCTTTATTGCAAGAGGGATAGAACATAAAGCAGAGAAGTTCTCCAACAACTGTACAGGGTATTGGTGAGGCCACACCTGGAGTACTGCGTACAGCTTTGGTCTCCGTATTTAAGGAAAGATATACTTGCATTAGTCGGTGTTCAAAAAAGGATATTTCCACTCATAGCGGAACTTAAACTAGTGGACAGAGATTCAGAATCAACACCGACCATTTAAAATTGAGGTGAGGAGGAATTTCTTCTCTCAGAGTGTTCTAAATATAAGGAATTCTCGACCCCAGAGAGCTGTGAAGGCTGGGTCATTGAATAGAGCGGAAGTGGTTATGGGGAGCGGGAAGGGACGTCCATGAACACATCAGCCATAATCTCATTAATTGGCGTTGCAGGCTCGAGGGGCCAGGTAGCTTAATCCTGCTTCTTTTTCACATATTCTTATGTTTTTATGGAATAATACAGTAACATTTGAAATTACAACTGAAGTTTGTCAAAAGACCTGAGTGAAAGTAAAATAACGTGACAAATAATGGGTTAAAAGTGAAGGTAGTTTGTTGCAGTACATGGAACATTGAAGTTAATTGGAAAATAAGAAACTGTGAAATCACAATAAATTAAAAAGCAACGGTAAATGATGAAAATATAAAAACAGAAAATGAGCTTTCAACGTCAAGGTAAGAATTAATAATTTATTGAATCATCAAATCAAAATCAAGCAAATAATTTGGCCAGGACTTTGTCTTTGTAAGAATGACGAAACTCTCAGCGTTTGCCTTCATTAACTTCTGAAACTACCAGCACATTCTAGTGTTCAAAGACGCAGATTTAAATGTCGAAATCTGGAAGTTGCTGCAAGTAATACCCTGCTCCTCCATAGGATGCACTGATGAAGCTCTCGAAGAAAGAAATCTTAAAATCATCGGAATTAACGTGAACTTCCACTTTTACACTCTAATATCGCATCTAAAAAACTGAAAACGTTATGCCTTGTTGAATGCGGCGAACGGCGGGTTTAAAGGCATAGCAAGTCATAATTACTGTTGAAAACGCTCTCTTGCATTGGATAAATACGTTGTAGACTGTTAAATTTCTGCATTGTGAAAAAAATCCTAGATTGTTAAATTAATAAAATGTATATTTTAAGTTTTTTTAATTTATATTTCAGCTTCATTCTTAATGCCATGAGTATGTCCCAATATAATTTTCGCTTGTTATTAAATGATTAAAAAGTGAATGACAATCCATGCTTTCTACTTCCTGGGTTGCTGTTTAAAGAATTATTCATTGTCACCGTCTTCTTAGCCTGCTTGATGACATCACTGTCGCTGCACGCCAGTGATCCCCTATAGGTAACACCAGAATGAAATTAATGTTGGGAAAGGTGGAATCCATGCCACAGTGATCGCTAGATGATTGTGGGCAGTATTAATTGAGGGCAGCTAACTGCAGAATCCGTACCTCTCCTTTATCCTCTCCTTTTTTTCCATCACTTTCTTTTGCTTTGTATCCATGACTTGGCTTTTAATTAACCATTATAACTTACACTTCCTGGATCAAACTTGGCATGTCTGTGTAAGGATTTTTTTCAGTCTGGTTGGTTAAGGAGATACGCAGTTACTGGTCCTCTACACACACTGATCGGCGCTGTTTTGGATTTCTGCAGACCAAAAGTTCCAGTGCAAAAATCCATTTAAAGTCTGTGGGCAAGTGTAAGTACAATGAACGGCTAGCGTTGTTCGTTAAACGCTGTCCACAATTAACCAATCAGATCGAACAATCCGCAGAATCTGAACCAAGAAGTGTAGTTAGAATAGTTACTTCAAAACCAATCAGGTAAAGCGAAATACATTGAAGCAACGAAAGCTAGGGTAAAGGGAGAGAGATAAAAGTGAAAGAAATAACAAATATTTATCTTTTACACTTATTGAACATCTCTAACAAAAATTAACAACTGAAGGAACAGGACTCTGCATATGTAAACGTTATGTTACAGTCCCAGAGAGATAGCTTGACTGTCATTAATAATTATCTCGCCGTTAAAAATAATTTACATATCAATTGACTTACCCTAAATGATTCTGCGGTGTAAAGTGTGTATCTATCACATAACTATTCCTACTTCACGCCGTGTATTTGAAAGCCGAGTCTGTCGGCAAGTACCGGTTAAAGGATACAGGAAGCTCCTGTAGGAGCCAAGCAACTCGGATGGCAACTTTCTGATTTCACCATTTGATTCTGCATGTGTGGACGCCGCAAGTTGATGTCCGATTTACTTTTAATAAGAGTAAGCGCTGATAGCCTCGCCTTTAATTGTTTTAGCAAAGTCAGGGCCAAAGCTTTTAAACCTCATTTCAAGGCACTGATCAGAAGTAAGACACAATGTCTCGGATTTTCCTGTAGAAACAACGGCAAGGCTATCAGTGCTGTGTTCCATAAAATGAACCTGGGCGGGTTCAGATACGAGGCTGAAAATCGGTTGTGAAGGAGAATAATCCTGTATCCATTGTGTGCATGAGTGTGTATGAGTGTGTGTAAGAGTGTGAATCGGAAGTTAACTAATTGTTTCAAAAAAATAAAAAACAGAAAGCTGGGATACATTATTGTCTGAAAGGATACAACTTTAAGGGAGGAATTGGTGGTTAAGACAACGAGACAATTATAACTTAACTCCAACAAGTAAGCGATTTGTATCAATAATAAATTAATACAATAACTTACATGGGACTCCGAGAGCTGCAAGAACGATGTTGTAAATGGTATAAATCAGGATCTTTTGTGGTGCATGCATTTTCTGTGAGCCATTCTCTGTGACACATAAAAAGGTACCTTTGTTTATATCTGGTGTTACTCGTCCGAGAGACGATTTGATCACATCATAAATTTATTTTTGTCAGTTATTTAAACAAACAAATTAACATTGATTTTCACGCATGGGAATTGAATGCATTGAATGGAACAAGCAGATGTGAGTCACTTTTACTCAAATGGGTTGGATGCATTAGACTGGATTCAAATAGAAATTATACAGGCCTAAAGCGATTTTAAGAGATTCTATGAAAAGCTTGTTGTGGAGTTGCCATGGTGAAACATAGAGCCAAACATGAAAGGAGGTCACAGTAACACTGTTACTGTTCAAACCTATTTGGCAGAGGGAGGGAAACAAGGGTGATGTGTCAGAGAGGAGAAACATGTCACGAATTTAACTGGGAGATAAGGCACGTTAGAATAAAGAGTAGTCTAGAAAGAGAAGGAATCAGACAGAAGTTGCTGTCAGATTCACAGGATAAATGTGGTGAACGCTGACAGTTTCGCTGCAATTGCAACCGCAAAATCCGAGCCATTACGTCTACTGCATTACCCTTTATTTACTTCCTCAAATAAATTAAGCTGATTGGTTAGACATCATCGGACCTTTTGTATTCCGCAACAATTAATCTTTATGACATCTAGTTTCTAGTTTATAGATGTTTTTCTACTACATCTTTTGGTAAATGTTGAGTAAGTAGCAAGAAAGATAAAAACAGATTGTAAGACCTTTTACAAGTATGTAAAAAGGAAGAGAGTAGCAAAAGTAAGTGTTGGTTCCTTACAGGCTGGGACAGGTGAAATAATTAAATGGCATAGACTTTAAACAAATATTTTATTTCTGCCTTCACAGTAGTAGACACAAAAACATAAAAAAGCAATGGAAAAACAAGGGAATATTAAGAGTGAGGAACTTAAATTCATTAATATCAGTAGAGAAAAAGTACTTGAGAAACCAAAATAACTAAAGGCCTACAAATACATTCGACCGGATTGCCGACACCCTAGGGTTCTACATGGGGTGATTGCAGAGATAGTGGATGCATTGGTTGTCATCTTCCAAACTTTTCTGATAATAGAATGGCCCAGTGGATTGGGAGGTAATAAATATAACGCCACTTTTCAAGAAATGGAGCAAAGATTAAAAAAAAAGTGAACTACAGGCCAGGTAGCCTGAACTCAGTCGTCGGGCACATGCTGGAATACATTACTGAGGAAATGATAAAAGAATATCATAACTCAAATAAATGTGTGAAACGTGATTTCGTTGGAGCAGCTGACTCCATCCCTCTGCCCAACTTCTGTCTGAGACTGAAGCAAACCTTGATATCATATTTTGACCCTGATATGAGCTTCTGACGACGTGGCCACAGCACTTGCCTCAGCGCATCCGGTGCTGTCGCCCTCATCCATGTTTTTGTTACCTCTAGATGTGTCTGTTCCAATGCACTCATAGCTGGCCTCCCACATTCTACCCTACATAAACAATAGGTATCCAAAACTTAGCTGCCCATTTCCTGCTCACCCATCGCCCCTGGGCTCACTGAGCTACATTGGTTTCTGGTTAAGTAATGCCTTAATTTCAAAATTACCATCCTTATTTTGAAATCCCTCCATGGCATCGCCACTCCAATCTCTCTACTTTCTTCCAGCCTCTAATTATGACCTCTTGCGCATCCCTGATTATAATCGCACAACTATTGTTGGCCCTGCCTTCTGTTCCCTGGGCTTCAAGCTCTGGATCTCCCTCCCTAAACCTCTCCGCCTCTCTACCTCCCTTTCCTCCTTCAAGGCGCTCCTTAAAACTTACCTCTTTGACCAAGCTTTTGGTACCTGCGCTAATTTCTCCTAATGCGGCTCGGTGTCAAATATTTCAGTAGCAAAATTCACATTCGGGTTTCTGACAGTTGCCCATATCAAGAAACAACAAAGATTGGTGGAAAATTAGGTTTAATTTATTAACAAGTTTGATTATTGACATACGCATGCACTGCAGTCAAAGGTTAGCTGCGGGTGTATAGTTTTGACAGCTTTATTAAAACAAGATTAAAACTTGTAACCTCTACAGGGCATCAAATCCTGCAGTAGGTTGATTGTACAGCCCGCCCTAATTTATTTATTTGTTAATGGGAATCAAATCGTATGGGGTATATGCTCTCTTGTAAGATCCATGCAAATTTGGGCGAAAGTTACTGGCGCCCAGATTGAGGCATATACTGGTTCATAGATCAGCGTGATTGTTAAGTAACTAGGATCCAGGAAATTCCTGCTCGAAATTCAGGAGGAAGCCATGTGAAATTCATTTTAAAAGCAAATCTAGCAGTTAACTGGTTTATGTTGATGTGGGGTGAGGGCATTATGCGATATGGTTGCAAAGTCTAAAACCCACAGTTCCTGGATATAGCTCCTTGACCTAATCTGCAAGGGGAAAAATGATTTCCCAGCCCAATGGAGATCACACGCCTACAATGCGAGATGAATGGGAAAGCACTCTATTGGAATTGAACTGTATTGATGCAAAGTCTGGCAAAGAATGCTGAATAGCATAGAACATAATAAATAGGCGCAGAAGTCGACCATACGGCCCCTTGACCCTGAGCGCCAATTAATAAGATCATGGCTGTTCTTCGACCTCAACCCCAATTTTCCACCTGATCCCCATATCACATGATTACATTTGCGTCCAAATATCTATCACTCTATGCATTGAATATAATCAACGACTGAACATCCACAGTCCTCTGCGTTACAGAATTCCAAAGAATCGCAATCCTCTGAGCGAAACAAAATCTCCTCATCTCAGTCCTCAATGGTCGACCCTTGTTCCTGAGATGAAACATCCTATTTCTAGACCATCCAGGCAAGAGAAACACCGTCTGAGCATCTAGCCTATCAAACCCTCTGAGAATCGTACGTCTTTCAATGAGATAATACTTAATGCCAATACATTGAGGTATAATCCAAAACCGGGCAAAACTGTGGCAGTTGGAATTTAATGTGAGTATGTTTGAGATCATCCAATTGGACCTAAGAGAGATAGATCAGAGTATTTACTAAATTGTGAGAAGCTTGGAACTTGAGAGGAACAGAGAGCTTCCCACGTACAGGAAGCACTACAATTCAGTGGACAGGCACAAAATATATTCAGAAAGGCTAATGGAATATTGGGCATTATCTCAAGTTATTACAAGCGAACTGGAATACAAAAAGGTGGAAGTACAAGTACATATATAAGACTGTAGGTAAAACACATTTAGTGTATTGTGTTCAATTCTGCACCTCTTTCAATTCCCATTCCAGCACTGTTACCTCTGATGTTCCCCAAGTATCTATCCTTGGCAACTCATGCTTCCCATCTCCGTGCTGCCCCTCGGCGATTATATCCGAACACAATATTACAGATTGCACATGTATGCTGATGACACCACGCTTTACCTCATCATCTGGTCTCTCGACACCTAAACTCTATCAGATTTGTCAAACAGCCTGTGCTACATCCAGTACTAAATATCATTGTCTTTGGTCTCTGGCACAAACCCCGTTCCCTAATTACTGACTCGACCTGGTAACTTTCTGAGCCTGAACGAGACTGATCGTAATCTTGGTGCCATAATTGAACATTGAATGTGCACCCTACCACATTACTGATCCATCACCACGACCGCCTACTCCGAACTCCATAACTTCGCAAAATCTATCTCTGCCTCATCTCAGCTGCTGCTGAAAACATGAGCCATTGCTTTTTGACATCTAGACTTGACTTTGCAATGCACTCCTTGCAGCTTACCTACATTCTACCCCACCGTAAACTTTAGATCATCCAAGACGCTGCTGTCCATGGTTTAATTCGCTATAAATCCTGCTTACCAATCATCCCTGTGCTCGCTGACCTACATTGGCTCCTCGTCTGATAAATGCTCGATTTTATAACATTAATTCTTGTTTTCCAATCCCTCTACGGTCTCGCCTCTCCCGACCTCTGTAGTCTCCTCCAACCGGACTCTCCTACGAGATCTCTGCGCTGCTCCAGTTCTGGCCTCTTGAATATCTCCGGTAACTGGGAGGCCAGAGGATTGGGAATTTTTTTTAACAGCAAAGGATGACTAAAAAAAAAACTCAGAGGGGAAAGATAGATTATGAGAGTAAATTAGCAAGAAATATAAACAAACAGACAGTAAGAGCTTCAACAGGTATAAACAAAGGACGAGAGTAGCAAAAGTAAACATTGGTCCCTTACATGATGAGACTGGTGAAAAAATAATGGGGAACAGGGAAGTGGCTAATACTTTGAATACATATTTTGTATCGGTTTTTATGGTAGAATAAAAACATCGCAATAAAAATAATCAAGGGGGTATAGGGAGGGAGGAACTTTAAACTATCCTTATCACTAAAGTAAAAGCACTCGGTAAAATATGGCGACTAAAGATGGACAAGTCATCTGGACCTAGTGGCCTGCATCCTAGGGTCTTAACAGAAGTTGCTGCGGAGATACTGGATGCATTGGTTCTAATCTAGTAAAATATCCTGGAGTTTGTAGAGGGTTCGGTGGATTGGAAAACCGCCAATGCAACAACCCTATTTGAAAAGGAGGCAGATAGAAAGCAGGAAACTATAGACTAGTTAGCCTAATATCTGTCGTTGGATAATTGCTGGAGTTCATTATTAAGCAAGCAATAGCAGGACATTTGGAAACCAATAATAAAGTCAAGCAGAGTCAGCTGTGTTTTATGCAAGGGAAATCATGATCGACAAATTTTCTGGAGTTGTTTGAGGATATAAAAGGGGGAACCAGTGGATGTGATGTGTTTGGATTTCCAGAAGGCAGTCTATAAAGTGCCACATAAAGGGTTACTGCACAAGATAAGAGTGCACGGGGTTTGGGGAAATATATTACCATGGATAGCGGACTGGCTACCGAACAGAAAACATAGAGTCTGGAATAATGCAACATTTTCCGGTTGGCAAATGATAAAGACTGCGGTGCAAGTGTCTCAACTATTTACAATCTATAATAATTATTTGGATGAAGGGTCCATGTAATGTTGTCATGTTTGCTAATGATACAATGATGGGTGGGAAAGCAAATTGTGAGGAGGACACAGAAAATCTGGCAGGAAACATAAAAAAGCAAATTTTTATTTAAATTGAGAGTAATTGCGAAATGCTGCAGTACAGAGTGAACTGGGGTCCGTGTGCATAAACATAAAAATTTGGTATGCAGATACAGCAAATTATTGGGAAGGCAAATGGAATGTTAACCTTTATTGCAAGGTGTAAAGAGTATAAAAGCAGACAAGTCCTACAAAAACTGTGTAAAGTATTGGTGAGAACACTCCTAGAGTACTGTGTAAGAATTTGGTCTCATTATACAAGCACTATATACTTGCATTGGAGGCTATTCAGAGATGGTTCACTAGGTTGCTTCTTGAGATGAACAGGTTGACTTGTGAAGAAAGGTTGAGCAAGTTGGGCATATACTCCTTGGCGTTTAGAAGAATGAGAGTTGATCTTATTGAAACATACAAGATACTGAGAGGGCTCGTCACGGTAGATGCAGAGAGGATTTTTCCCCTCGTGGGTTATTCAAGAGCTAGGGGGCATAGTTTTAAAATACGGGGTCGCCCATTCAGAGCGGAAATGAGGAGGAATTTTTCTCTCAGTGTGTATTACATCTCTGGATTTCTCTGCCAAGGAAAGCTGTGGAGGCTGGGTCACTGAATATTTTTAAGCGGAGATAGGCAGATTTGTGTGTGATTAGGGTGTAAAGGGTGATGGGGAGCGATCAAGGAAGTGGAATTGATTCCGTGATCAGATCAGCCATGATCTTAATAAATGGCGGAACAGGCTCGACGGGCCAAATGCCCTATGCTTGCTCCTATTTCTTGTGTTCTTAATCGCTCAACCTTTGACAGCTATACCTTCAGCTGAAAAGGCATAAGCTTTCTAATTCCCTCCCTAAACATCTACGCCTCTCGGACGCCTTCTCCTTCTTTAACACGCTCTTTATACCCTACCTCTTTGTCCAAACTTTTGATCACCTGCGCTAATATCTCCTTAAGTGACTCGTTGTCACATTTTGTTCGATAAAGGTCCTGTGAAGTGCCTTGAGATTCTTTACTATGTTAAAGGCGCTGAATAAATGTAATTTATTGTTGTTGTGCACCGCGCAAGAGGAATGATATATTAGCCAGAATGACATGAAGCAGTTATTTTTTGGTATCAGCGAATAGCACACGGAAGAGAAACGTGTTGATTTGGTGAATTGCAAACATTCCTTTAAAGCCATAAAGTTCACAGTGTATATTTATACATTGAACAAGTGCCAGTCAGTGCCTGGTAATCCGTTGGCCCAGTACATCACCATGTTTTCTCTGACACTTACCCTTCACGTTCCTATTTCACAGTCTCAGTGTATATATTCTTATCATTTCATTGGAACAGAGGCAGCTGGAATGGATAGGGGAGGTTCATCACATGTAAGACTGAAGAGTTGTTCTTCAAATTACAACAGGCAGAGATTGCGATGTAAAAGTGCGTGTTGTTTACATTAATCAACGATTAATGCAACAGAACAACATTACGAAAAAGCTGTGACCGAGACGTAGTGCCACTTTTGTGTGTAGACACTTTACAGTTTTATTTTTCGGAGATTTCTAGCGAAATATTGTACAAACATTCTTTCAATTTCGCTAGAACTAACGATGGAGAATATATTTCCTAATATTTACTGTATCAGTAATGGAGCAATTATTCCTTGCCCGTTTAGTCTATTCCAAGTGAAAACAACGAGGGACATTTTGTACATCCAAGTGAGCTGGCAGTGTTAAGTTTAAGATTCGGGCCTGTAGCTCTCTCATTAATGGATACAGCTACTTGTGTTTAAAGTGGAGACAGCAAATTTGGTAAAAAGGAGAACGAAAGAGGGATAATAAAATTATAGCTTATCTCTGCAAGAGGCAAAATAACAGTATTCCATTTTCGGGACACAACTCACTCGCTGCAGTTTCAATCCTTTTCCCTTTCCTGATGCAATGTCCAATCTCAGCTGTACGGACAAAGGACTGCGGCTGAGCGGTGGGCAATAGGAGGATAGAACAACGAAGCTGTTCTCATCTGGGAGCAGTAATGAACTTGTCTGTCCAACCTATCGGGATGCTCCAAAGGGCGTTGCAGCCAGGGTTGACCAAACGAGTGTGACATGCAGGAAGGTACTAAAGAACTTTACAACCAGGGAGGTTCCAAAGTGCTTTACACCCAGGGAGGTTCCAAAGGGCTTTACACCCAGAGACGTTCCAAGTGCTTTGCACCGAGAGAGGTTCCAAAGGGCTTTACACCCAGGGAGGTTCAATGGAGCTTTACAGCGAGGGAGGTTCCAAAGTGCTTTACACCCAGAGATGTTCCAAAGATATTTACACCCAGGGAGGTTCCAAAGATACTTACACTCAGGGAGGTTCCAAAGTGTTTCATACCCAGTGAGGTTCCAAAGTGCTTCACACCCAGGGAGTTTCCAAAGATATGTATCCCCAGGGAGGATCCAAAGTGTTTTACACGCAGGGAGCTTCCAAAGAGATTTATACCCAGGGAGTTTCCAAAGATATTTACATCCAGCGAGGTTCCAAAGTGTTTTACACCCGGAGGTTCCAAAGTGTTTCACAGCCAGGCAAGTTCCAAAGTGTTTTACACCCAGGGTGGTTCCAAAATGTTTTCATGCAGAGAGGTTCCAAAGTGTTTTCCAACCAGGGAGGTTCCAAAGAGCATTACACCCAGGGAGGTTCCAAAGCGCATTACACCCAAGGAGGTTCCAAAGGGCATTACACCCAGGGAGGTTCCAAAGAGCATTACACCCAGGGAGGTTCCAAAGTATTTTAAACCCAGGGAGGTTCCAAAGTGTTTTACACCCAGGGAGGTTCCAAAGTATTTTACTCCCAGGGAGGTTCCAAAGTGTTTTACACCTAGGGAGGTTCCAAAGTGTTTTACACCCAGGGAGGTTCCAAAGAGCATTACACCCAGGGAGGTTCCAAAGTGTTTTACACCCAGGGAGGTTCCAAAGTGTTTTACACCCAGGAAGGTTCCAATGTGTTTTACTCCCAGAGAGGTTCCAAAGTATTTTACACCCGGGATGGGGGGTGGTTCCAAAGTGTTTGACACCCACAGGGAGGTTTCAAAATGTATTACACCCAGGGAGGTTCCAAGGCGATTTACACCCAGGGAGGTTCCCTGGAGCTTTACACCCAGTGAGGTTCCAAAGTGTTTTACACCCACGTATGTTCCAAAGTGTTTTTCTCCCAGGGAGGTTCCAAAGTATTTCAGTCCCAGGGAGGATCCAAAGTTTTTTACACCCAGGAAGGTTCCAAAGTGTTTTACTCCCACGGAGGTTCCATGGAGCTTCACACCCAGGGAAGTTCCAAAGTGCTTTATATTGAAGTGTAGTCACTGTTGTAATGCAGGGAATCGTGGCAGCAGATTTGCACTCAGCAAAGTTCCACCGACCGATAAATAAATACAGGCGCATATAATCAGTTTTGCTGATATTTGTTGAGCGATAAGCATTGGTCAGGGCATCGGCAGAACACTTACTCACTTCTTGAAAATAATACACTCAGATCCTTGGCATCCACCTGAGAGGGAAGACGGAACCTCGGTTTAAAGTCTCACTTGAAAGACAGCACCATCTGACAAAGAAGCATTCCATCAGTACTGCACTGCGGGTCAGCCTGTAATGGGACTTGAACCCACATTCTTCTAACTGAGGTGCAAGAGGGCTACCACGGCTGAGTGCATCCACCTCAAAAACCAAGCTATTCCTAAAGATACAACTGACTTACTGCACTAAGGTAAGTGTCAGCATCCATAGGACATGACGGGTCACTTGGAAATAAAATAAATCAGTTTACAACATTAAATTGGGTGATAAAGTGCATGTTTCCACTGTGGAGAATAGGAATGACCAGCGGGTTTGGAGAATTGGAACGAAAGACTACAGTGCAGAGCTTAATGGTGGTTGAGTGCTGGAATAGCTAGTTTCGTTATAGAAGTAATTTAACAACTAGATTCAATGGATATTTCAGCGCGTTCTTTAACTGCTGTCTGAAGTTACTCTGAGTCACTGTATAAATAAACGTGTTAGTGCAGCAGCTTAGGAGCTGAAGCATGTTTCCACTTTCCTGCAGAATAAATTTGGGGTCATTGAAATAATTATTGTTTTCAATTCGGACATAGAGAAAATTGATAACATACGTCAACCACAACAGGATGAAACTTCCCGAGATGGTGAAGAGTAAAATTATGGACTTTCGCCGGCTCTCCATCTCTGGATCACTCTGACTCTCTCCATTGTTTTGGGCCCCGAGTCTCCTGCGGGCCCTACTTGCCCCTAGAATGTATCTGACGGTCACAGCATTGAGCAGTAACATCAGGAGGAACGGTGCACACGGGGTTAGCATACGGTCCAGCCAGTCAAACGCTGTCCAAGCGGGTGAAACATAAAAAGTAAGTTTTATGTTGCAGTACCAGGCCACCTTATTAATGGTAAATAATGGTTCATACGTGAAGTAGAAAGGGATGTTTTTTAAACATCTCAGGGCACAGACCGCTCCTATCACCACAGCCGCCGTTGTCTCGGTGCAGTATTTTGTTTTCAGCTTCTGGCAACAAATGGCCACAAATCGATCAAAGGTGAACGCGACCGTTAACTAGACAGAACTGTCTCTTGATGAATAAATGAGCACAGTGCTGATGCTGCACGCTGATGTGGTGGACAGAATGCTATTCCGGAAATAGATACCACCAATTCTATTCAATATCACAACGGTGATAATGACCAGGAGATCGGTCACCGCCATGAACACCAGGTACCGAGTGATACACGTGGAGAGACCGCACCTTCCTCGGGACAGGATCACAATCGCCGCGATGTTCGCTGCAAAAAGGAGCAAAATGGAAATTACACATCAGACTACTATCATAAGAACATAAGCACATATGAAATAGGAGCAGGAGTAGGCCATTTGCCTCCCACCGCACCCCCCTCCCCCGGGCCTGCTCCGCCATTTAATAAGATCATGGCTGATTTGATCATGGATCAGCTCCACTTCCTTGCCCACCCCCCCGAAACCTTCTTTCACTTATCGCTCAAAAATCTGTTTATCTCCGCCTTAATTATCTTCAGTGACCCAGCCTCCATAGCCATTCAAAGTCTTAGTTTGACTGGACATGGTTTCTGAGTTCATTACCTGATCAGTTGATGGAAACCAATCAATTTGCCAGATCAGCAGAGCTTTTCAATATGGAATCGCATGGAAAGCGTTTTGCTCGATAGACTTGAAGCTATAATCGCCTGAACTCGGCACAAAAAGAGAAGGAGAGCGAAACTGACTATAGTAAAGAACAGACATAAACTAATAGTTAATGAATAATTTATCCCAACATTAAATAGGACAAGCTAAACATAATGTCACCTTGAAAATTGATGGTAGAAAGAGTGCGATCGACTGCTATTTACACCTCAGGAGAATCGTAAAATTCCCTGTGGAATGACTCCAAATTACGATTGTTGCTATCTGGTTAATGGAGCAGCCATTCTGCTAATGGGCGGTGAAAAAAGGCAATGAGATCATTGACCAGAAAACTGCACCTTTGTGATATTGGTTGAGGGACAAATGATGGCCAGGGCACAACTCCCAGCACTCGGTCCAGTTGTTCCTTGACCATTAGACAGTGTCATGGTATCCAGTATCACTGTAATGGCGTCACTGCAGAGAACCTGTCAGTGACAGCTGGGTTGAGCCTATAAACTGCAGGATAAGTGGTGAGGGAGCGTTGTATGGGAGCCACTCAGTGAGAGCCAGAGGTGAGTCCATAACCTGTGAGATAGAAGGTGAGGGAGCGTATAGTGTGAGCCACTTCTTGAGAGCTGGGGGTGAGTCTATAAATTGCGCGATAAGTGGTGAGAGAGTGTTTAATCGGAGCCACTCAGTGAGAGCCGGGGGTGAGTCCATAACCTGTGGGATAGGTGGTGAGGGAGCGTTTAATGGGAGCCAGTCAGTGAGCGCCGGGTGCGAGTACATAATCTGTGGGATTGGTGGTGAGGGTGCATTTAATGTGAAGCACTCAGTGAGAGCCGGTGGTGAGCCTATAAACTGTGGGATAGCTGGTGAGGGAGCGTATAGTGTGAGCCACTCCATGAGAGCCGAGGTGAGTCTATAAACTGCGGGATAGGTGGTGAGGGAGCGTTTAATGGGATTCACTCAATGAGTGCCGGGGGTGAGTCCATAAAATGCGGGAAAAGTGGTGAGGGAGCATTTAGTGTGAGCCACTCAGTGAGAGCTGGTGGTGAGTCTATAACCCATTGGACAGGTGGTGAGGGAGCGTTTAATGGGAACCACTCAGTGAGAGCCGGGGGTGAGCCTATAAACTGTGGGATAGGTGGTGAGGGAGCATATAGTGTGAGCCACTCCATGAGAGCTGAGGTGAGTCTATAAACAGCGGGATAGGTGGTGAGGGAGCGTTTAGTCTCAGCCAGTCAGTGAGAGCTGGGGGTGAGTCTATAACCCATTGGATAGGTGGTGAGGGCACGTTTAATGGGAGCCATTCAGTGACCGCCGGGGGTGAGTTTATAACCTGATGAATACTTGGTGAGGGTGCGTTAAATGGGAGCCACTCAGTGAGAGCCGTGGTCAGTCTATAATATGCGTGATACGTGTTCAGGGAGCGTTTAACATGAGCCACTCAGTGACAGCCGGGGGTGTGTCCATAACCTGTGGGTTAGGTGGTGAGGGAGCGTTTAATGGGAGCTACTCAGTGACAGCCGGGGATGAGTCTATAACCTACGGGATAGGTGGTGAGGGAGTGTTTAATGGGAACCACCAAGTGAGAACCGGGGGTGAGTCTATAACTTGTGGCACAGGTGGTCAGGGAGCGTATAGTGTAAGCACTCCTTGAGAGCCGGGGATGAGCCTATAAACTGCGGGATAGGTGGTGAGGGAGCGTATAGTGTAAGCTACTCGTTGAGAGCCGGGGGTGAGCCTATAAACTGCGGGATAGGTGGTGAGGGAGTGTTTAATGAGAGCCACATAATGAGAGCTGGGGGTGAGTCCATAACCTGTGGGATAGAAGGTGATGGAGAGTATTGTGTGAGCCACTCAGTGAGAGCCGTGGGTGAGTCCATAACCTGTGGGATAGGTGGTGAGGGAGTGTTTAATGGGAGCCACTCAATGAGAGCCGGGGGTGAGTCCATAACTTGTGGGATAGGTAGTGAGGGAGCGTTTAGTGTGAGCCAGTCAGTGAGCGCCGGGTGTTAGTCCATAACTTGTGGGATAGGTGATGAGGGAGTGTTTAATGGGAGCCACTCAATGAGAGCCGGGGGTGAGTCCATAACTTGTGGGATAGGTAGTGAGGGAGCGTTTAGTGTGAGCCAGTCAGTGAGCGCCGGGTGTTAGTCCATAACTTGTGGGATAGGTAGTGAGGGAGCGTTTAGTGTGAGCCACTCAGTGAGAGCTGGGGGTGAGCCTATAACTCATTGGATAGGTGGTGAGGGAGCCTTTAATGTGAGTTATTCAGTGACAGCCGGGGGTGAGCTTATAACCTGCGGCATAGTTGGTGAGGGAGCGTTTAATGGGAGCCACTCAGTGAGAGCCGGGGTCTGTCTAGAACCTGCGTGAAACGTGTTGAGGGAGCGTTTAATGGGAGCCACTAAGGGACAGTCGGGGATGAGCTTATAGCCTGCGGGATAGGTGGTGACGGAGTTTTTAATGGGAGCCAACCATTCAGAATCGGACATGCAACAAGAAGCAGATTGTAAAAGACACGTTAAATGTTGTGAATCATTTCAGAGGTGGTGAATGTGGACTGTACCACAAGGGATGATGAACGGTCGGGTTAAATTTGGATTTTGGCTCCCGGTTTGAAGATGGGATTAGGAGTTACACGGAAACATCGTGGAGGAGCAAATGAGCCACTGGTTGACCGGCTCCAGTAAAATGACCAAGGGGTTGCTCCAATCTGAAGTAGGAGGCCAAGGGCCAAGCAGTGAATGATACAGCACAGAAGTAAACCATTCGGCCCATCGTGCCTGTGCAGGCTCTTTGACAGAGCTATCCACTGTTCTCCTCTCGGAACCGTGCTATTTCCACCTTAGAGTACTTATCGAATTCCCTTTAGAAAGTTACTATTGAATCTGCCTCCACCACCCTTTCAAGCATTGCATTCCAGATCACAACAACACGCTGCATAAAAAATGATTCCTCCTGATTCAGTCAAGAAAGCTGCCACTGAACCAAAGCTGAGACAAAGGTTCACAGACATATTACTTTCCCCAAGTCTTTTTTTTAAGTTCCAGGACATACCAAATTCATGGTGATGATTTCCACAGACAGTTGCACATACACATAGAGATTTTTACAGATAGACAGACACAGATACACACACACACAAATTTACACGCACCAACGGACATGCACAGATGCCTGAGACATCTCGAGGGACGGACAGACTGAATCACTGTCGCAAATTTGGCTGATTTTTGTGATTTACTATCCGTATGTATCGTGAATATTGCAGATTAATGAAAGAAAGAAAACAGCGGCGGCATTGAAAGGTGTGGGACGTTGTTCCGTCTATCTCAGAATCAGTTTTGCAGGGACCTGGTTAAATTGTCAAATAGAATGAAATATGCTGAGAAACGGAGTCGGCAGGATTCAAATCTATGTGGGGAAACCCGAATGGATTTTTAATCAATGGCCTTAACAACTGGGCCACGACTAATGGCTCGCTGTCTTTTTAAATGTTACTCAGTTAAGACTCAACCATCCATCTCTGTGCAGCAGACGGCCACAGAACCGTGAAAAAGTCATCGTTTGCTAAAAATCTGGAAGAGGCTGTATTCTTGCTGCTCTATATTGCTCTGGAACTTTTTAACATGAATCTATACCAAGATACAGAAGCAAAATTCTGCCTTTTGTAAAATGCAGCCTCCCCGTTAGGAAATTGAACCGTGGTCTCCCGTGTGACAGGTGGGAATATTCACCACTTTCCCACGAGGAATTGATGCGCATGTGTTTTGTCAAAGCAATATTCGAGCTGTGAATAGAACTGGACATCATGAGAAGTCGATAGATAGATTGAGAGACAGAGACAAACCGACAAACTGGAAGAGATCGACAGCGAGATCGAGACAACCTGAGACAGCAAGTGTGAGACTGATAACGAGAGGCAGACTGAATGAGAAAATGACTCTCAAACACATACATCTAAAGAGATCTGTGTGTGTGATCTATAAAGAGAAAGAGGGAAAGAGTGAGAGAAAGACAATGATAAAGACATTGACAAGGAGAGAGACAGATGGAGAGAGAGCGACAGATAGACAGAGAGACAAAGATATAAAAATAAAATGTTGGAAATTCTAAGCAGGTTAGAGACAGGAACTACCAGCGACAGGCAAAGAGAGACAGGCAGGCAGAGACATGGATAGACAGAGATGATGGGAAAGAGTGAGACAGTCAGACAGAGAGACTGAGAGAATCCCATTGGAACACAACTGGACACCGTGAGAAAGAGACAGGCACATTGAGAGACAGAGACAAACAGCGAAACAGGGAGAAACAGACAGCGAGGTAGAGACAGAGAGAGACAGAAAGTTTGAGGCTGAGAGGGAGAGTCAGACTGAGTGAGGCAAAGACTCAAACACATACATATACAGAGATGTGTTTGTGTGATTTATAAAGAGAAAGAGGGAAAGAGTGAGAGAAAGACAGGGACAAGCAGAGAGACAAAGAGGGAGACAGATAGAGAGAAAGATAAATAGAGAGAGAGACATCGAGACAAAAACAGAAAATGATGGAAATATTCATAAGGTTAGAGACAGGAACGAGCAGAGACAGGCAAAGACATGGACAGACATAGATGACGGGAAAGAACGAGAGTGTCAGACAGAGAGTATGACAGAATCCCATTGGAACAGAACTGGGTACCGTGTGAAGGAGACAGATTGAGAGACAGAGACAAACAGAGAAACAGGGACAGACAGAGTGAATCAGAGAGAGGCAGACTGAGCGAGACAAAGACTCAAAGACACAAATACATATTCAGCTCTCGAAAGAGAGAGCGAGAGGCAGAGACTGAGCGATACAGATACGTTTCACAATTTCATTTCATTATCTGCTCAGATTGTCACCAAGCTACAGAAAAATGCAAATGCCACAGATGAAAATCATTTATCACTGATCAGGATGGGAGAAATCTCTATTTAATTAAGTAACTACCAGGAGTGGGGTTCGAACCCACGCAGGTATAAACCCATTGGATCTTAAGCCCAACGCCTTAACCACTCGGCCATCCTGGTGCTGTCAGCGATTGGATTCTGTCTATGTGAGAATCTGGGCTTCATCTCCACCACCACAGACACACACAAACACATCGGGCTTCAGGGAGCATTTCCGAAGATTTTTCTGAATATTGACACGGGGGCAACTCTCCTATTCTTTTTCGAGTAATGCTCTGGGACCTCTCACAACCACCCGAGTGCAGACGGAGCTTCAATTTAACATTTCATCCGAAAGTGAACAGTTTCAACAATGCAAAATTCCCCAAGTGCTGCAGTTGAGTGTTAGCCAAGATTATATGCTCAAGTCTCAGGAGTGCGACTTGAACACACAAACTCCTGATTCAGTCAAGAATGCTGCCACTGAACCAAAGCTGAGACAAAAGTTCACAGCCATATTACTTTCCCCAATTCTTTTTTTTAAGATCCAGGACATAATAAATTCTTGGTGATGATTTCCACAGACAGTTGCACATACACATAGACATTTTTACAGATAGACAGACACAGACACACACACACACACAAATTTACACGCACCAACGGACATGCACAGATGCCTTAGACATCTCGAGGGATAGACAGGCTGAATCACTTTCGCAACTTTGGCTGATTTTTGCGATTTTCTATCCGTATGTATCGTGAATACTGCAGATTAATGAAAGAAAGAAAATAGCGGCGGCATTGAAAGGTGTGGGACGTTGTTCCGTCTATCTCAGAATCAGTTTTGCAGGGACCTGGTTAAATTGTCAAACAGAATATAATATGCTGAAAAACGGAGTCGGCAGGATTCAAATCTATGCGGGGAAACCCGAATGGATTTTTAGTCTATTGCCTTAACCTCTGGGCCACGACGACTGGCTCGCTGCCTCTTTAAATGTTACTCAGTTAAAACTCAACCATCCATCTCTGTGCAGCAGACGGCCACAGAGTCGAGAAACAGGCACCGTTTGCTCGAAATCTGGAAGAGGCTGTATTTTTGCTGCTCTGTATTGCCCTGGAACTTTTTAATATGAATCTATACCAAGAACCAGAAGCAAAATTCTGCCTTTTGTAAAATGCAGCCTCCCCTTTAGGGAATTGAACCGTGGTCTCCCGTGTGGCAGGTGGGGACATTCACCACTTTCCCACGAGGAATTGATGCGCATGGGTTTTGTCAAAGCAATATTCGAGCTGTGAATAGAACTGAACACCATGAGAAGTCGACAGACACATTGCGATACAGAGACAAACCGACAAACCGGGAGAGACAGACAGCGAGATCGAGACAACGAGAGACAGCACGTGTGAGACTGAAAACGAGAGGCAGACTGAGTGAGAAAAAGACTCTCAAACACATACATCTAAAGAGATCTGTGTGTGTGATCTATAAAGAGAAAGAGGGAAAGAGTGAGAGAAAGACAATCATAAAGACAGTGACAAGGAGAGAGACAGATGGAGAGAGAGCGACATATAGACAGAGAGACAAAGAAATAAAAAGAAAATGTTGGAAATTCTCAGCAGGTTAGAGACAGGAACTACCAGCGACAGGCAAAGAGAGACAGGCAGGCAGAGACATAGATAGACAGAGATGATGGGAAAGAGTGAGACAGTCAGACAGAGAGGTTGAGAGAATCCCATTGGAAAACAAATGGACACCGTGAGAAAGAGACAGGCACATTGAGAGACAGAGACAAACAGTGAAAACTGAGAGATACAGAGAGCGAGGTAGAGACAGAGAGAGACAGAAATTTTGAGACTGAGAAGGAGGGTCAGCCTGAGTGAGGCAAAGACTCAAACACATACATATACAGAGATGTGTTTGTGTGATTTATAAAGAGAGGGAGGGAAAGAGTGAGACAAAGACAGGGACAAGGAGAGAGACAAAGAGGGAGACAGATTGAGAGAAAGATAAATAGAGAGAGAGAGACATCGAGACAAAAATAGAAAATGATGGAAATACTCATCAGGTTAGAGACAGGGACGAGCAGAGACAGGCAAAGACAGAGATGATGGGAAAGAACGAGCCAGTCAGACAGAGAGTATGACAGAATCCCATTGGAACAGAACTGGATACCGTGTGAAGGAGACAGATTGAGAGACAGAGACAAACAGAAAAACAGGGACAGACAGAGTGAATCAGAGAGAGGCAGACTGAGAGAGACAAAGACTCAAACACACAAATACATATACAGTTCTCTAAAGACAGAGACTGAGCGATACAGATACATTTCACAATTTCAATTCATGATCTGCTCAGATTGTCACCGAGCTGCAGAAAAATGCAAATGCAACAGATGAAAATCAGTTATCACTGAGCAGAATGGGAGAAATCACTGTTTAAGTAAGTAATTATCAGGAGTGGGGTTCGAACCCAGGCAGGTCTAAACCCATTGGATCCGAAAGACAACGCCTTAACCACTCGGCCATCCTGGTGCCGTCAGCAGTTGGATTCTCTCTATGTGAGAATCTGGGCTTCAACTCCACCTCCACAGACACACACAAACACATCGGGTTTCAGGGAGCATTTCCGAACATTTTTCGGAATGTTGACACGGGGGCAACTCTCCTATTCTTTTTCGAGTAATGCTCTGGGACCTCTCACAACCACCCGAGTGCGCAGACGGAGCTTCAATTTAACATTCCATCAGAAAGTCAACAGTTTCAACAATGCAAAATTCCCCAAATGCTGCAGTTGAGTGTTAGCCAAGATTATATGCTCAAGTCTCAGGAGTGCGACTTGAACACACAAACTCCTGATTCAGTCAAGAATGCTGCCACTGAACCAAAGCTGAGACAAAAGTTCACAGCCATATTACTTTCCCCAAGTCTTTTTTTTAAGTTCCAGGACATACCAAATTCATGGTGATGATTTCCACAGACAGTTGCACATACACATAGACATTTTTACAGATAGACAGACACAGAGACACACACACACAAATTTACACGCACCAACGGACATGCACAGATGCCTTAGACATCTCGAGGGATCGACAAACTGAATCACTGTCGCAACTTTGGCTTATTTTTGCGATTTTCTATCCGTATGTATCGTGAATATTGCAGATTAATTAAAGAAAGAAAATAGCGGCGGCATTGAAAGGTCTTGGGACGATGTATCTTCTATCTCAGAATCAGTTTTGCAGGGACCTGTTTAAATTGTCAAACAAAATGAAATATGCTGAGAAACGGAGTCGGTAGGATTCAAATCTATGCGGGGAAACCCGAATGGATTTTTAATCTATGGCCTTAACCAATGGGCCACGACTACTGGCTCGCTGCCTTTTTAAAAGTTACTCAGTTAAAACTCAACCAGCCATCTCTGTGCAGCAGACGGCCACAGAATCGTGAAAAAGTCACCGTTTGCTAAAAATCTGGAAGAGACTGTATTTTTGCTGCTCTATATTGCTCTGGAACTTTTTAATATGAATCTATACCAAGAAACAGAAGCAAAATTCTGCCTCTTGTAAAATGCAGCCTTCCCGTTAGGGAATTGAACCGTGGTCTCCTATGTGACAGGCGGGAATATTCACCACTTTCCCACGAGGAATTGGTGCGCATGGGTTTTGTCAAAGCAATATTCGAGCTGTGAATAGAACTGGACACCATGAGAAGTCGACAGACACATTGCGAGACAGAGACAAACCGACAAACAGGGAGAGACAGACAGCGAGATCGAGACAACGAGAGACAGCAAGTGTGAGACTGAAAACGAGAGGCAGACTGAGTGAGAAAAAGACTCTCAAACACATACATCTAAAGAGATCTGTGTGTGTGATCTATAAAGAGAAAGAGGGAAAGAGTGAGAGAAAGACAATCATAAAGAAAGTGACAAGGAGAGAGACAGATGGAGAGAGAGGAGACAGATAGACAGAGAGACAAAGAAATAAAAAGAAAATGTTGGAAATTCTCAGCAGGTTAGAGACAGGAACTACCAGCGACAGGCAAAGAGAGACAGGCAGGCAGAGACATAGATAGACAGAGATGATGGGAAAGGGTAAGACAGTCAGGCAGAGAGATTGAGAGAATCCCATTGGAACACAACTGGACACCGTGAGAAAGAGACAGGGACATTGAGAGACAGAGACAAACAGCAAAACAGGGAGAAACAGACAGCGAGGTAGAGACAGAGAGAGACAGAAAGTTTGAGACTGAGAGTTAGGGTCAGACTGAGTGAGGCAAAGACTCAAACACATACATATACAGAGATGTGTTTGTGTGATTTATAAAGAGAGGGAGGGAAAGAGTGAGAGAAAGACAGGGACAAGGAGAGAGACAAGAGGGAGACAGATAGAGAGAAAGATAAAAATAGAGAGAGAGACATCGAGACCAAAACAGAAAATGATGGAAATACTCATCATGTTAGAGACAGGGACGAGCAGAGACAGGCAAAGACAGAGATGATGGGAAAGCACAAGATAGTCAGACAGAGAGTATGACAGAATCCCATTGGAACAGAACTGGATACCGTGTGAAGGAGACCGATTGAGAGACAGAGACAAACAGAGAAACAGGGACAGATAGAGTGAATCAGAGAGGCAGACTGAGAGAGACAAAGACTAAAACACAGAAATACATATACAGCTCTCTAAATACTGAGCGAGAGGCAGAGACTGAGCGATACAGATACATTTCACAAATTCATTTCATTATCTGCTCAGATTGTTACCGAGCTACAGAAAAATGCAAATGCAACAAATGAAAATCAGTTATCACTGAGCAGAATGGGAGAAATCACTGTTTAATTAAGTAATGACCAGGAGTGGGTTTCGAACCCACGCAGGTATAAACCCATTGGATCTTAAGCCCAACGCCTCAACCACTCGGCCATCCTGGTGCCGTCAGCGATTGGATTCTGTCTATGTGAGAATCTGGGCTTCAACTCCACCTCCACAGACACACACAAACACATCGGGTTTCAGGGAGCATTTCCGAACATTTTTCGGAATATTGACACGGGGGCAACTCTCCTATTCTTTTTCAAGTAATGCTCTGGGACCTCCAACAACCACCCGAGTGCGCAGACGGAGCTTCAATTTAACATTTCATCCGAAAGTTAACAGTTTCAACAATGCAAAATTCCCCAAATGCTGCAGTTGAGTGTTAGCCAAGATTATATGCTCACGTCTCAGGAGTGCGACTTGAACACACAAACTCCTGATTCAGTCAAGAATGCTGCCACTGAACCAAAGCTGAGACAAAAGTTCACAGCCATATTACTTTCCCAAGTCTTTTTTTTAAGTTCCAGGACATACCAAATTCATGGTGATGATTTCCACAGAGAGTTGCACATACACATAGACATGTTTACAGATAGACAGACACAGAGACACACACACAAAAATTTACACGCACCAACGGACATGCACAGATGCCTTTGACATCTCGAGGGATAGACAGGCTGAATCACTGTCGCAACTTTGGCTGATTTTTGCGATTTTCTATCCGTATGTATCGTGAATATTGCAGGTTAATGAAAGAAAGAAAATAGCGGCGGCATTGAAAGGTGTGGGACGTTGTTCCGTCTATCTCAGAATCAGTTTTGCAGGGACCTGGTTAAATTGTCAAACAAAATGAAACATGCTGAGAAACGGAGTCGGCAGGATTCAAATCTATGCGGGGAAACCCGAATGGATTTTTTGTCGATGGCCTTAACCAATGGGCCACGACTACTGGCTCGCTGCCTTTTTAAATGTTCCTCAGTTATAACTCAACCATCCATCTCTGTGCAGCAGACGGCCACAGAATAGTGAAAAAGTCACCGTTTGCTAAAAACCTGGAAGAGGCTGTATTTTTGCTGCTCCATATTGCTCTGGAACTTTTTAATATGAATCTATACCAAGAAACAGAAGCAAAATTCTGCCTTTTGTAAAGTGCAGCCTCCCCGTTAGGGAATTCAACCGTGGTCTCCCGTGTGACAGGTGGGGATATTCACCACTTTCCCACGAGGAATTGATGCGCATGGATTTTGTCAAAAGCATTATTCGAGCTGTGAATAGAACTGGACACCATGAGAAGTCGACAGACACATTGCGAGACAGAGACAAACCGATAAACAGGGAGAGACAGACAGCGAGATCGAGACAACGAGAGACAGCAAGTGTGAGACTGAAAACGAGAGGCAGACTGAGTTAGAAAAAGACTCTCAAACACATACATCTAAAGAGATCTGTGTGTGTGATCTATAAAGAGAAAGAGAGAAAGAGTGAGAGAAAGACAATCATAAAGACAGTGACAAGGAGCGAGACAGATGGAGAGAGAGCGACAGATAGACAGAGAGACAAAGAAATAAAAAGAAAATGTTGGAAATTCTCAGCAGGTTAGAGACAGGAACTACCAGCGACAGGCAAAGAGAGACAGGCAGGCAGAGACATAGATAGACAGAGATGATGGGAAAGAGTGAGACAGTCAGACAGAGAGACTGAGAGAATCCCATTGGAATACAACTGGACACCGTGAGAAAGAGACAGGCACATTGAGAGACAGAGAAAAACAGCAAAACAGGGAGAAACAGACAGCGAGGTAGAGACAGAGAGATACAGAAAGTTTGAGACTGAGAGTTAGGGTCAGACTGAGTGAGGCAAAGACTCAAACACATACATATACAGAGATGTGTTTGTGTGATTTATAAAGAGACGGAGGGAAAGAGTGAGACAAAGACAGGGATAAGGAGAGAGACAAAGAGGGAGACAGATAGAGAGAAAGATAAATAGAGAGAGAGAGACATCGAGACAAAAACAGAAAATGATGGAAATACTCATCAGTTTAGAGACAGGGACGAGCAGAGACAGGCAAAGGCAAAGATGATGGGAAGGAACGAGCCAGTCAGACAGAGAGTATGACAGAATCCCATTGGAACAGAACTGGACACCGTGTGAAGGAGACAGATTGAGAGACAGAGACAAACAGAGAAACAGGGACAGACAGAGTGAATCAGAGAGAGGCAGACTGAGCGAGACAAAGACTCAAAGACACAAATACATATTCAGCTCTCCAAAGACAGAGCGAGAGGCAGAGACTGAGCGATACAGATACATTTCGCAATTTCATTTAATTATCTGCTCAGATTGTCACCGAGCTACAGTAAAATGCAAATGCAACAGATGAAAATCAGTTATCACTGAGCAGAATGGGAGAAATCACTGTTTAATTAAGTAATTACCAGGAGTGGGGTTCGACCCCAGGCAGGTATAAACCCATTGGATCTTAAGCCCAACGCCTTATCCACTCGGCCATCCTGGTGCTGTCAGCGATTGGATTTTGTCTATGTGTGAATCTGGGCTTCAACTCCACCTCCACAGACACACACAAACACATCGGGTTTCAGGGAGTATTTCCGAACATTTTTGGGAAAATTGACACGGGGGAAACTCTCCTATTCTTTTTCGAGTAATGCTCTGGGACCTCTCACAACCACCCGTGCGCAGACGGAGCTTCAATTTAACATTTCATCCGAAAGTCAACAGTTTCAACAATGCAAAATTCCCCAAATGCTGCAGTTGAGTGTTAGCCAAGATTTCTGCTCAAGTCTCAGGAGTGCGACTTGAACACACAAACTCCTGATTCAGTCAAGAATACTGCCACTGAACCAAAGCTGAGACAAAAGTTCACAGCCATATTACTTTCCCAAGTCTTTTTTTTAAGTTCCGGGACACACCAAATTCATGGTGATGATTTCCACAGACAGTTGCACATACACATAGACATTTTTACAGATAGACAGACACAGAGACGCACACACAAAAATTTACACGCTCCAACGGACATGCACAGATGCCTGAGACATCTCGAGGTATAGACAGGCTGAATCACTGTCGCAACTTTGGCTGATCTTTGCGAGTTTCGATCCGTATGTATCGTGAATATTGCAGATTAATGAAAGAAAGAAAATAGCGGCGGCATTGAAAGGTGTGGGACGTTGTTCCGTCTATCTCAGAATCAGTTTTGCAGGGACCTGGTTAAATTGTCAAACAGAATGAAATATGCTGAGAAACGGAGTCGGCAGGATTCAAATCTATGAGGGGAAACCCGAATGGATTTTTAGTCTATGGCCTTAACCAATGGGCCACGACAACTGGCTCGCTGCCTTTTTAAATGTAACTCAGTTAAAACTCCACCTTCCATCTCTGTGCAGCAGACGGCCACAGAATAGTGAAAAAGTCACCGTTTGCTAAAAATCTGGAAGAGGCTGTATTTTCGCTGCTCTGTATTGCTCTGAAACTTTTTAATATGAATCTATACCAAGAAACAGAAGCAAAATTCTGCCTTTTGTAAAATGCAGCTTCCCCGTTAGGGAATGGAACCGTGGTCTCCCGAGTGACAGGTGGGGACATTCACCACTTTCCCACGAGGAATTGATGCGCATGGGTTTTGTCAAAGCAATATTCGAGCTGTGAATAGAAATGGACACCATGAGAAGTCGACAGACACATTGCGAGACAGAGACAAACCGACAAACAGGGAGAGACAGACAGCGAGATCGAGACAACGAGAGACAGCAAGTGTGAGACTGAAAACGAGAGGCAGACTGAGTGAGAAAAAGACGCTCAAACACATACATCTGAAGAGACCTGTGTGTGTGATCTATAAAGAGAAAGAGGGAAAGAGTGAGAGAAAGACAATCATTAAGAAAGTGACAAGGAGAGAGACAGATGGAGAGAGAGCGACAGATAGACAGAGAGACAAAGAAATAAAAAGAAAATGTTGGAAATTCTCAGCAGGTTAGAGACAGGAACTATCAGCGACAGGCAAAGAGAGACAGGCAGGCAGAGACATAGATAGACAGAGATGATTGGAAAGAGTGAGACTGTCAGACAGAGAGAATGAGAGAATCCCTTTGGAACACAATTGGACACCGTGAGAAAGAGACAGGCACATTGAGAGACAGAGACAACAGCAAAACAGGGAGAAACAGACATCGAGGTAGAGACAGAGAGAGACAGAAAGTTTGAGACTGAGAGTTAGGGTCAGACTGAGTGAGGCAAAGGCTCAAACACATACATATACAGAGATGTGTTTGTGTGATTTATAAAGAGAGGGAGGGAAAGAGTGAGAGAAAGACAGGGACAAGGAGAGAGACAAAGAGGGAGACAGATAGAGAGAAAGATAAATAGAGAGAGAGAGACATCGAGACAAAAACAGAAAATGATGGAAATACTCATCAGGTTAGAGACAGGGACGAGCAGAGACAGGCAAAGACATAGATGATGGGAAAGAACGAGACAGTCAGACAGAGAGTATGACAGAATCCCATTGGAACAGAACTGGATACCGTGTGAAGGAGACAGATTGAGAGACAGAGACAAACAGAGAAACAGGGACAGACAGAGTGAATCAGACTGAGAGAGACAAAGACTCAAACACACAAATACATATACAGCTCTCTGAAGACAGAGCGAGAGGCAGAGACTGAGCGATACAGATACATTTCGCAATTTCATTTAATTATCTGCTCAGATTGTCACCGAGCTACAGAAAAATGCAAATGCAACAGATGAAAATCAGTTATCACTGAGCAGAATGGGAGAAATCACTGTTTAATTAAGTAATTACCAGGAGTGGGGTTCGAACCCACGCAGGTATAAACCCATTGGATCTTAAGCCCAACGCCTTAACCACTCGGCCATCCTGGTGCTGTCAGCGATTGGATTCTGTCTATGTGAGAATCTGGGCTTCAACTCCACCTCCACAGACACACACAAACACATCGGGATTCAGGGAATATTTCCGAACATTTTTGGGAAAATTGACACGGGGGAAACTCTCCTATTCTTTTTCGAGTAATGCTCTGGGACCTCTCACAACCACCCGAGTGCGCAGCCGGTGCTTCCATTTAACATTTCATCCGAAAGTCAACAGTTTCAACACTGCAAAATTCCCCAAATGCTGCAGTTGAGTGTTAGCAAAGGTTGTATGCTCAAGTCTCAGGAGTGCGACTTGTACACACAAACTCCTGATTCAGTCAAGGATGCTGCCACTGAACCAAAGCTAAGACAAAAGTTCACAGCCATATTACTTTCCCAAGTCTTTTTTTTAAGTTTCGGGACATACCAAATTCATGGTGATGATTTCCACAGACAGTTGCACATACACATAGACATTTTTACAGATAGACAGACACAGAGACGCACACACAAAAATTTACACGCTCCAACGGACATGCACAGATGCCTGAGACATCTCGAGGTATAGACAGGCTGAATCACTGTCGCAACTTTGTCTGATCTTTGCGATTTTCGATTCGTATGTATCGTGAATATTGCAGATTAATGAAAGAATGAAAATAGCGGCAGCATTGAAAGGTGTGGGAGGTTGTTCCGTCTATCTCAGAATCAGTTTTGCAGGGACCTGGTTAAATTGTCAAACAGAATGAAATATGCTGAGAAACGGAGTCGGCAGGATTCAAATCTATGCGGGGAAACCCGAATGGATTTTTAGTCTATGGCCTTAACCAATGGGCCACGACTACTGGCTCGCTGCCTTTTTAAATTTTACTCATTTAAAACTCAACCTTCCATCTCTGTGCAGCAGACGGCCACAGAATAGTGAAAAAGTTTGTTAAAAATCTGGAAGAGGCTGTATTTTTGCTGCTCTATTTCTGCTGCTCTATATTGCCCTGGAACTTTTTAATATGAATCTATACCAAGAAACAGAAGCAAAATTCTGCCTTTTGTAAAATGCAGCCTCCCCGTTAGGGAATTGAACCGTGGTCTCCCGTGTGACAGGCGGGGATATTCACCACTTTCCCACGAGGAATTGATGCGCACGGGTTTTGTCAAAGCAATATTCGAGCTGTGAATAGAACTGGACACCATGAGAAGTCGACAGACACATTGCGAGACAGAGACAAACCGACAAACAGGGAGAGACAGACAGCGAGATCGAGACAACGAGAGACAGCAAGTGTGAGACTGAAAACGAGAGGCAGACTGAGTGAGAAAAAGACTCTCAAACACATACATCTAAAGAGATCTGTGTGTGTGATCTATAAAGAGAAAGAGGGAAAGAGTGAGAGAAAGACAATCATAAAGAAAGTGACAAGGATAGAGACAGATGGAGAGAGAGAGCGACAGATAGACAGAGAGACAAAGAAATAAAAAGAAAATGTTGGAAATTCTCAGCAGGGTAGAGACAGGAATTACCAGCGACAGGCAAAGAGGGACAGGCAGGCAGAGACATAGATAGACAGAGATGATGGGAAAGAGTGAGACAGTCAGACAGAGACTGAGAGAATCCCATTGGAACACAACTGGACACCGTGAGAAAGAGACAGGCACATTGAGAGACAGAGACATTCAGCAAAACAGCGAGAAACTGACAGCGAGGTAGAGACAGAGAGAGACAGAAAGTTTGAGACTGAGAGTTAGGGTCAGACTGAGTGAGGCAAAGACTCAAACACATACATATACAGAGATGTGTTTGTGTGATTTATAAAGAGAGGGAGGGAAAGAGTGAGAGAAAGACAGGGACAAGGAGAGAGACAAGAGGGAGACAGATAGAGAGAAAGATAAAAATAGAGAGAGAGACATCGAGACCAAAACAGAAAATGATGGAAATACTCATCAGGTTAGAGACAGGGACGAGCAGAGACAGGCAAAGACAGAGATGATGGGAAAGAACAAGATAGTCAGACAGAGAGTATGACAGAATCCCATTGGAACAGAACTGGATACCGTGTGAAGGAGACCGATTGAGAGACAGAGACAAACAGAGAAACAGGGACAGACAGAGTGAATCAGAGAGAGGCAGACTGAGAGAGACAAAGACTCAAACACACAAATACATATGCAGCTCTCTAAAGACAGAGCGAGAGGCAGAGTCTGAGCGATACGGATACATTTCACAATTTCATTTCATTATCTGCTCAGATTGTCACCGAGCTACAGTAAAATGCAAATGCAACAGATGAAAATCTGTTATCACTGAGCAGAATGGGAGAAATCACTGTTTAATTAAGTAATTACCAGGAGTGGGGTTCGTACCCACGCAGGTATGAACCCATTGGATCTTAAGTCTTAACCACTCGGCCATCCTGGTGCCGTCAGCGATTGGATTCTGTCTATGTGAGAATCTGGGCTTCAACTCCACCTCCACAGACACACACAAACACATCGGGTTTCAGGGAGCATTCCCGAACATTTTTCGGAATGTTGACACGGGGGCAACTCTCCTATTCTTTTTCGAGTAATGCTCTGGGACCTCTCACAACCACCCGAGTGCGCAGACGGAGCTTCAATTTAACATTCCATCAGAAAGTCAACAGTTTCAACAATGCAAAATTCCCCAAATGCTGCAGTTGAGTGTTAGCCAAGATGATATGCTCAAGTCTCAGGAGTGCGACTTGAACATACAAACTCCTGATTCAGTCAAGAATGCTGCCACTGAACCAAAGCTGAGACAAAAGTTCACAGCCATATTACTTTCCCAAGTCTTTTTTTTAAGTTCCAGGACATACCAAATTCATGGTGATGATTTCCACAGACAGTTGCACATACACATAGACATTTTTACAGATAGACAGACACAGAGACACATACACAAAAATTTACAAGCACCAACGGACATGCACAGATGCCTTCGACATCTCGAGGGATAGACAGGCTGAATCACTGTCGCAACTTTGGCTGAATTTTGCGATTTTCTATCCGTATGTATCGTGAATATTGCAGATTAATTAAAGAAAGAAAATAGCGGCGGCATTGAAAGGTGTGGGGCGTTGTTCCGTCTATCTCAGAATCAGTTTTGCAGGGACCTGGTTAAATTGTAAAACAGAATGAAATATGTTGAGAAACGGAGTCGGCAGGATTCAAATCTATGCGTGGAAACCCGAATGGATTTTTAGTCTATGGCCTTAACCAATGGGCCACGACTACTGGCTCGCTGCCTTTTTAAATGTTACTCAGTTAAAACTCAACCATCCATCTCTGTGCAGCAGACGGCCACAGAATAGTGGAAAAAGTCACCGTTTGCTAAAAATCTGGAAGAGGCTGTATTTTTGCTGCTCTCTATTGCTCTGGAACTTTTTAATATGAATCTATACCAAGAAACAGAAGCAAAATTCTGCCTTTTGTAAAATGCAGCCTCCCCGTTAGGGAATTGAACCGTGGTCTCCCGTGTGACAGATGGGGATATTCACCACTTTCCCACGAGGAATTGATGCGCATGGGTTTTGTCAAAGCAATATTCGAGCTGTGAATAGAACTGGACACCATGAGAAGGCTATTGGACCTTTCACATCCACCCGAGTGTGCAGATGAAGTTTCAATTTAACATTTCATCCGAATGTCAACAGCTTCAAAAATTCCCCAAGCACTGCATTTGAGTGTCAGCCAAGATGACGTGCTCAAGTCTCAGGAGTGCGACTGACACACACAACCTCCTGATTCAGTCGAGAATGGAGCCACTGAAACAAAGCCGATACCAAAGGTCACAACCGTATTATTTTCCCGAAGCTTTTTAAAATTTCCAGGACGCACCAAATTCATGGTGATGATTTCCATAGACAGTTGCACATACACAGAGACATGTATACAGACAGACATACACAGACACACACACACACAATAACCAAAAATATACACGCATCAACATAGAAACATAGAAACAAATAAATTAGTTGCAGGAGTAGGCCATTCGGCCCTTCGAGCCTGCACCATCATTCAATAAGATCATGGCTGATCATTCAACCTCAGTACCCCTTTCCTGCTTTCTCTCCATACCCCTTGATCCCTTTAGCCGTAAGGGCCATATCTAACTCCGTTTTGAATATATCTAACGATCTGGCCTCAACAACTTTCTGCGGTAGAGAATGCCAGAGTGAAGAGGTGTCTCCTCATTTCGGTCCTAAATACCTTACCACTTAATCTTGCACTGTCACCCTTGGTTCTCGAATTCCACAGCAATGGGAACATTCTAACCGCCTCTAACCTGTCCAATCTCGTCAGAATTTTATATATGTCTATGGGAGCGCCTCTCATTCTTCTAAACTCCAGTGGATACCAGCCCAGTTGATCCAGTCTATCCTCATATGTCAGTCCTGCGATCCCGGGAATCAAGCTGGTGAATCTTCGCTGTACTCCCTCAATAGCAAGGACATAGAAACATAGAAACATAGAAAATAGGTGCAGGAGTAGGCCATTCGGCCCTTCTAGCCTGCACCGCCATTCAATGAGTTCATGGCTGAACATGCAACTTCAGTACCCCATTCCTGCTTTCTCACCATACCCCTTGATTCCCCTAGTAGTAAGGACTTCATCTAACTCCTTTTTGAATATATTTAGTGAATTGGCCTCAACAACTTTCTGTGGTAGAGAATTCCACAGGTTCACCACTCTCTGGGTGAAGAAATTCCTCCTCATCTCGGTCCTAAATGGCTTCCCCCTTATCCTTAGACTGTGTCCCCTGGTTCTGGACTTCCCCAACATTGGGAACATTCTTCCTGCATCTAACCTGTCTAACCCCATCAGAATTTTAAACGTTTCTATGAGGTCCCCTCTCATTCTTCTGAACTCCAGTGAATACAAGCCCAGTTGATCCAGTCTTTCTTGATAGGTCAGTCCCGCCATCCCGGGAATCAGTCTGGTGAACCTTCGCTGCACTCCCTCAATAGCAAGAATGTCCTTCCTCAGGTTAGGAGACCAAAACTGTACACAATACTCCAGGTGTGGCCTCACCAAGGCCCTGTACAATTGTAGCAACACCTCCCTGCCCTTGTTCTCAAATCCCCTCGCTATGAAGGCCAACATGCCATTTGCTTTCTTAACCGCCTGCTGTACCTGCATGCCAACCTTCAATGACTGATGTACCATGACACCCAGGTCTCTTTGCACCTGCCCTTTTCCTAATCTGTCACCATTCAGATAATAGTCTGTCTCTCTGTTTTTACCACCAAAGTGGATAACCTCACATTTATCCACATTATACTTCATCTGCCATGCATTTGCCCACTCACCTAACCTATCCAAGTTGCTCTGCAGCCTCATAGAATCCTCCTTGCAGCTCACACTGCCACCCAACTTAGTGTCATCCGCAAATTTGGAGATACTACATTTAATCCCCTCGTCTAAATCATTAATGTACAGTGTAAACAGCTGGGGCCCCAGCACAGAACCTTGCGGTACCCCATTAGTCACTGCCTGCCATTCTGAAAAGTCCCCATTTACTCCTACTCTTTGCTTCCTGTCTGACAACCAGTTCTCAATCCATGTCAGCACACTACCCCCAATCCCATGTGCTTTAACTTTGCACATTAATCTCTTGTGAGGGACCTTGTCGAAAGCCTTCTGAAAGTCCAAATATACCACAACAACTGGTTCTCCCTTGTCCACTCTACTGGAAACATCCTCAAAAAATTCCACACAATATTCCAGGTGTGACCCCACCAAGGCTCTGTACAACTGCAGTCAGACCTCCCTGCTCCTACACTCAAATCACCCAGCTATGAAGGCGAACATGCCATTTGCCTGCTTCACCGCCTGCTGCACCTGCGTGCCAACTTTCAATGACTGATGTACCATGACACCCAGATCAAGATATAGACAGAGAACTTATACAAATAGATGGATAGACAGGCAGGTTCACTGTCGCTACTTTGGCTGGCTTTTGTTCCATCTATCTCAGAATCAGTTTTGCATGAACCTGGTTAAATTATCAAACAGAATGAAATATGCTGAGAAACGGAGTCGGCCGGAATCAATTCTGCACGGGGAAACCCCAATGGGTTTTCAGTCCATCGTCTTAACCACTCGGCCACAACCACTGGTCCGCTGCCTCCTTAAATGTTACTCAGATAAAACTCAGTCATCCATTTCTGTGCAGCATACGGCCACAGAATCCTGAAACAGTCTCCGTTTGCTAAAAATCTGGAAGTAGCAATCTGATCTTGCTGTATTTGTAATGTTCTATATTACTCTGGAACTTTTTAACATGAGTCGATACCAAGAAACAAAAGTAAAACTTTGTATATTTGAAACAACTGCCTCCTCGTCGGCGAATTGAACCTCAGTCTCCTGCATGACAGGCAGGGATACTCACCACTATACTAACGAGGAACTGACAGATCGTGGCTCTGTCAGACCTGGAATCGAGATGTGAACAGAACTGGACACCATGAGAAGCCGACCGACATATTGAGAGACAGAGACAAACCGACAAACAGGGAGAGACAGACAACGAGATAGAGACAACGAGAGACAGGAAGTATGAGTCTGAGGCAGACTGAGTGAGAAAAAGACTCAAATACAAACATATACAGAGATGTGTGTGTGTGATTTATAAAGAGAGAGAGGGAAAGAGTGAGAGAAAGACAATGATAAAGACAGTGACAAGGAGAGAGACAGATAGCGAGAGAGAGATAGAGACAAAAACTGAAAATGATGGAAATACTTATCAGGTTAGAGACAGGGACGAACAGAGGCAGGCAAAGACATGGTCAGACAGAAATGATGGGAAAGAGAGAGCCAGTCAGACAAAGAGTCTGAGAGAATCCCATTGGGACAGACGTGGACACCGTGAGAAAGAGACAGATTGAGAGACAGAGACAAATCGAGAAACAGGGACAGATAGATTGAGACAAAGACTCAAACATGCAAACGCATACACAGCTCTCGAAAGAGAGAGAGAGGCAGAGACCGAGCGACACAGATACATTTCACAATTTCATTTCATTATCGGCTCAGAGTGTCACATAGGTACAGAAAATTGCAGATTCAACAGATGAAAATCCGGTATCACTGATCGGAATGGGAGGAAATCCGCGTTAAATTAAAGAGATACCAGGAGTGGGGTACAAACCCACGCGGGAAAAGTCCATTTAATTTTAAAGCCACCGCCTTAACCACGCGGCCATCCTGGTCCTGTCACAATCTGGATTCTGTCTCTGCGAGAATCTGGATTCAACCCCACTCCCACAGACACACACATACACACCGTTTTTCAGTGAGCATTTACGAACATTTTTAGTAATATTGACACGGGGGCAACTCTCCTATTCTTTTTCGAGTAATGCTCTGGGATGTTTCACATCCATACGAGGGTGCAGACGGAGCTTCAATTTAACATTTCATCCGAACTTCAACAGCTTCAACAATGCAAAATTCCCCAAGTGCTGCACTAGAGTGTTAGCCAAGATTATATGCTTAAGTCTCAGGAGTGGGAATTGAACACACAAACTCCTGATTCAGTCGAGACTGCTGCCACTGCAACAAAGCCGATACCAAAGTTCACAACAGTATTATTTTTCCCAATTCTTTTTTCTAAGTTCCAGGACATACCAAATTCATGGTGGTGATTTCCACAGACAGTTACACGCACCAACGGAGATGCACCGATGCCTTAGACATATAGAAGGATAGGCAGTCTGAATCACTGTAGAAACTTTGACAGCTTTTTGCGTTTTTCTGTCCGTATGTATCTTTAATATTGCAGATTAATAAAAATCAGAAAGAGCTGTCAGTGTTGAAAGGTGTGGGATGTTATTCCACCTATCTCAGGATCAGTTTTGTAGATACATGGTTAAATTGTGAAATGCAATGAAAAATGCTGGGCATCGAAGTCTGCAGGATTCGAACCTGCATGGAGAAAACTCAATGGATTTCGAATTCATCGCCTTAACCATTCGGCCACGACTAATGCATTTCTGCCTCCTTGAACGTTACGCAGAAACAACTCAGTCATCCATCTCTATGCAGCAGACGGCCAAAGAATCATGAAAAAGTCTCCGTTTGCTCAAATTCAGGAAGAGGCAATCTCCTCTACCTGTATTTTTACAGTTCTATATTGCTCTAGAACTTTTTAATGTGAATCTCTTCCAAGAAACAGAAGTAAAATTCAACATTTTGAAACAACTGCCTCCCCATCGGGGAATTGATCCCTGGACTCCTCATGACAGGCGGGGATTCTCACCACTAACAAACGAGAAACTGACGAGCATCAGTTCTGTCAGAGCAGGAATCGAGTTGTGAACAGAACTGGTCACCATGAAAAGTCGACAGACACATTGAGAGACAGAGGCAAACCGACAAACAGGGAAAGACAGACAGCGAGATAGAGACAACGAGAGACAGAAAGTGTGAGACTGAGAAGGAGAGGCAGACTGAGTGAGAAAAAGACTCAAACACATACATATACAGAGGTCTGTGTGTGTGATCTATTAAGAGAGAGAGGGATAGAATGAGAGAAAGACAATGATAAATACAGTGACTAGGAGAGATACAGATAGAGAGAGAGAGATAGAGACAAAAGCAGAAAATGATGGAAATACTCATCAGGTTAGAGACAGGAACTAACAGAGACAGACAAAGGGAGACAGACAGGCAGAGACATAGACAGACAGAGATGATGGGAAAGAGTGAGACAGTCAGAAAGAGAGACTGAGAGAATCCGATTGGAACAGAACTGGACACCGTGAGAAAGAGAGAGGCACATTGAGAAACAGAGACAAACAGGGAAACAGGGAGTGACAGAAAGTGAGATAGAGACAGAGAGAGACAGAAAGTTTGAGACTGAGACGGAGGGTCAGACTGAGTGAGACAAAGACTTGAAAACATACATAAACAGAGATGTGTTTGCGTGCTCCAAAAAGAGAGGGAGGCAAATAGTGATGGAATGAAAAGAAAAAGCCAGGGACAAAGAGAGAGACAAAGAGGGAGACAGATAGAGAAAAAGACAGATAGAGAGAGAGACAAAGAGGCAAAAACAGAAAATGATGGAAATACTCATCAGGTTAGAGGCAGGGAGTAATAGAGACAGGCAAAGACATGGACAGACAGAGATGATGGAAAGAGAGAGACATTCAGACAGATAGTCTGAGAGAATCCCTTTGGAACAGAACTTGACACCGTGAGAAAGAGACAGATTGAGAGACAGAGACAAACAAAGTAAAAGGGACAGACAGAGTGAATCGGAGAGAGGCAGACTGAGGGAGACAAAGATTCAAATACACAAACACATACACAGCTCTCTAAAGGGAGAGAGAGGCAGAGACTTAGCGACACAGATACATTGCACAATTTCATTTCATTATCTGCTCAGAGTGTCACCGAGTTACAGAAAAATGCAAATGCAACAGATGAAATTCGGGTATCACTGAGCAGGATGGGAAAAAAATCTTTGTTGAATGAAGCAATTACCAGGACTGGGATACGAACCCACGAGCGTAAAAACCCATTGGATCACCAACCCAACGCATTAACCACTCGGCCATCCTGGTCCCGTTAGCAATTGGATTCTGTCTCTGTGAGAATCTGGGCTTCATCTCCACCCCCACAGCCACACACATGCACATCGGGTTTCAGGGAGCATTTCCGATCATTTTGAGCAATATTGACACGGGGGCAACTCTCCTATTCTTTTTGATGTAATGCTCTGGGACCTGTCACATCCACCCGAGTGCGCAGGCGGAGCTTCAAATTAACATTTCATCCGAATGTCAACAGCTTCAACAATGCAAAATTCCCCAAGTCCTGCAATTGAGTGTTAGCCAAGATTAGATGCTCAAGTCTCAGGAGTGCGACTTGAACACACAAACTCCTAATTCAGTCGAGAATGCTGCCACTGAACCAAAGCTGAGACAAAAGTTCACAGCTGTATTACTTTCCCCAAGTCTTTTTTTTTAAGTTCCAGGACATACCAAGTTCATGGTGATGATTTCCACAGACAGTTGCACATACACAGAGACATATATACAGATAGACAGACACAGAGACACAGTCGATTCGATCTCTCCTCATATGTCAGACCTGCCATCCCGGGAATCAGTCAGGTAAACCTTCGCTGCACTCCCTCAATAGCAAGAAAGACCTTCCTCAGATTACGAGACCAAAACTGAACACAATATTCCAGGTGAGGTCTCACAAATGTCCTGTACAACTGCAGTAAGACCTCCCTGCGCCGATACTCAAATCCCCTAGCTATGAAGGCCAACATACCATTTGCCTTCTTCACTGCCTGCTGGAACTGCATGCCAGCTTTCAATGACTGATGTACCATGACACCCAGGTCTCGTTGCAGCTCCCGTTTTCCAAATCTGCTGCCATACAGATAATATTCTGCCTTCGTGTTTTTGCCACTAAAGTGGATAACCTCACATTTATCCACATTATACTGCATCTGCCATGCATTTGCCCTCTCACCTAACCGGTCCAAGTCACCCTGCAGCCTCTTAGCATCCTGCTCACAGCTCACACCGCCACCCTGTTAGTATCATCTGCAAACTTGAAGATATTACACTCAATTCCTTCATCTAAATCATTAATGTATATTGTAAATAGCTGGGATCCCAGCACTGAGCCCTGTGGCACCCCACTAGTCACTGCCTGCTTTTCTGAAAAGGACCGTCTATCCCGACTCTCTGCTTTCTGTCTGCCAACCAGTTCTCTATCCACGTCAGTACATTACCCCCAATACCATGTGCTTTAACTTTGCACACCAATACGTGTGTGGGACCTTGTTGAAAGCCTTTTGAAAGTCCAAATACACCACATCCACTGGTTGCCCTTGTCCATTATACTAGCTACATCCTCAAATAATTCCAGAAGATTTGTCGAGCTTGATTTCCCATTCATATATTCATGCAGCTTGGACCGATCCTGTCACTGCTTTCCAAATGCGCTGCTATTTCATCTTTAATAAATTGATTCGTACATTTTCCCCACTACTGATGTCAGGCTAACCGGTCTGTAATTATCCGCTTTCTATCTCCCTCCTTTTTTAAAATGTGGTGTTACATTATTTACCCTTCAGTTCATACGAACTTATCTAGAGTCGATAGACTGTTCGAAAATGATCACCAATCATCCGCTATTTCTAGGGCCACTTCCGTAAGTACATTCCAATGCAGACTATCAGGCCCCGGGGATTTATCGGCCTTCAATCCCATCAATTTCACGAACACAATTACCTGACTGATAAGGATTTCCTTCAGTTCCTCCTTCTCGCTAGATCCTTTGTGCCCTAGTATTTCTGGAAGGTTATGCGTTTCTTCCTTCGTGAAGACAGAACCAAAGTGATTGTTCAACTGGTCTACAATTTCCTTCTTCTCCACTATAAATTCACCTGAATCTGATTGCAAGGGACCTACGTTTGTCTTCTCTAATCTTTTTGTCTTCACATATCTATCGAACTTTATTATGTTCCCAGCAAGATTCCTCTCATAATCTATGTTCCCCCTCCTAATTAAACCTTTTTTCCTCCTCTGCCGAATTCTAAATTCCTCCCAGTCCTCAGGTTGAAGCTTTTTCTGGCCAATTTATATGCCTCTTCCCTGGATTTAACACTATCCTTAATGTCCTTTGTTAGCCACGGTTGAGCCACATTCCCCGTTTTATTTTTACTCCAGACAGGGAAATACAATTGTTGAAGTTCATCCATTTGATCTTTAAATGTTTGCCATGGCCTATCCACCTTCAACCCTTTAAGTATCATTCGCCAGTCTATTCTAGCAAATTCACGCCTCATACCATCGAAGTTATCTTTCCTTAAATTCAGGACCCTAGTCTCTGAATTAGCTGTGTCACTCGCCACCTTAATAAAGAATTCTACCTTATTATGGTCACTCTTTCCCAAGGGGCCTCGCACAACAAGATTGCTAATTGGTCCTTTCTCATTACACATCACCCAGTCTAGGATGGCCAGCCCTCTAGATGATCCCTCGGTATACTGAGTGAGAAAACCATCCCTAATACGCTCGAGGAAATACTCCTCCACCATATTGCTACCTGTTTGGTTAGCCCAATCTACATGTAAAGTAAAGTCGCCCTTGATAACAGCTGTATCTTTATGGCACGCATCCCTAATTTCTTGTTTGATGCTGTCCCCAACCTCACTACTACTGTCTGCTGATCTGTACACAACTCCACTTGCGTTTTCTTCCTTTTGGTATTCCGCAGCTCCACCCATTCATATTCCACATCATCCAAGCTAATGTCGTTCCTTACTATTGCCTTAACTTCCTCTTTAACCAGCAACGCTACCCTACCACCTTTTCATTTCTGTCTATGCTTCCTGAATGTTGAATTCCCAGCCTTGGTTACCCTGGAGCCATGTCTCCGTGGTGTCAATTATTTCATATTCAGTAATTGCTGCTTGTGCAGTTAATTCGTCCAGCTTATTACGAATACTCCTCGCAATGAGGCACAGAACCTCCAGGCTTGTTATTTTAACACACGTTGACCATTTAGAATTTTGCTGTAAAGTGGCCCTATTTGATTTTTGCCGTGGGTTTCTCTGCCCTCCACCTTTACTTTTATTCTTTCACTTCTGCGCCCATTCTACTTCCCTCTGTCTCCCGTCGCCCTGCCGTATTACTTTAAACCCTCCCCAGAAACGCTAGCATGCACTCCCCCTTGAACATTGGTTCTGGTCCTGCCCAGGTGCAGACCGTCCGGTTTCGTTCTGGTCCCACCTCCCGCAGAACCGGTTCCAAAGTCCCAGAACTTGAATCCCTCCCATCTGCACCACACTTCAAGCCACGAATTCATCTGAGCTATCCTGCGATTCCTGTTCCGACTAGCAGGTGGCGCTGGTAGCAATCCTGAGTTTGCGACCTTTGAAGTCCTACTTTTTAATTTAACTCCTAGCTCCCTGAATTCAGCTTGTTGGTCCTCAGACACATTGAGTCATAGACTCAAACACGTAAAGATATACAGAGCTCTCTAAAGACATAGAGTGAGAGGCACTTCACAATCACATTTCTTGGTCAGTTGAGAATGTGACAGAGTTACAGTTTCAACAGAAGGCATTAGGGTATCACTGAGCAGGATGGGAGAAAATCGGTGTTAAATTCAAGAGTTACCAGGAGTGGGGTTCGAACCCACGTAACTATAAATCCATTGGATCTTAAATGCAACGACTTATACACTCAGCCATTCTGGACTTGTGAACCTTCACATTCTGTCTCTGTGAGAATCTGGGCTTGAGCTTCACCCTCACAGACACACGCACACACAGGTTTTCAGTGAGCATTTCAGAATATTTATATAAAAGTGACATGGGGGCAACTCAGTACTCTTTATCGAATAATGCTGTCGGAACTTTCACATTCACCCGAGAGAGCAGATGGAGCTTCAGTTTAACATTTCATCCGAAAGTCAACATCTTCAACAATGCAAAATTCCCCAAGTACGGCACTTGAGTGTCAACCAAGATTATATGCTCAAGTCTCAGGAGTGGGACATGAAGTCGAAAATGCTGTCGCTGAAGCAAAGCCGATATCAAATGTCATAACCGTATTATTTTTCCCAAATCTTTTTTAAAAGTTCCAGGACATACCAAATTCATGGTGATGATATCCGCAGACAGTTGCGCATACACAGAGACAAACACACAGATAGAAAGACACAGAGACACACACGCATACATAACCAAAAATATAGATGCACCAATGGACATACACAGAGTGCCTTAGACATATAGAGGGATAGACAGGCTGAATCACTGTCGCTAATTTCGCTGATTTTTGCGTTTTTCTATCCGTATGTATCGTGAATATTTCAGATTAATGAAAATGAGAATAACATGTCAGTGTTGAAAGGTGTGGGACGTTATTCCACCCAACTCAGGATCCGTTTTGCAGGGACCTGGTTCAAGTCTGAAATTGAATGAAAAATGCTGAAATCCGTAGTCGGCAGGATTCGAACCTGCGCGGGTAAACTCCAATTGATATCTACTCCATCGCCTTAGCCACTCGGCCACGATTACTGCGTCTGTTTGTTTTTAAATGTTACTAAGATATAACTCAATCATCCATCTCTCTGCATCAGAACACCACAGAGTCCTGAAAAAGTCTCCGTTTCCTAAAAATCTGGAAGAGCCAATATCGTCTTGCTGTATTTTTATTCTTCTATGTTGCTCTGGAACTTTTAAGATGAATCTATACCGAATAACAGAAGTACAATTCTACATTTCGAACATGCTTCCTCCCGCATGACAGGTGGGGATACTCACGACTATACAAACGAGGTACTGACGGGTGTAGATTTTGAGACAGCAGGAATCGAGCTATGAAAAGAACTAGACACCATGAGAAAGAGACAGACACATTGAGAGACAGATACAAAAACAGGAACATGGAGAGACAGACAGCGAGCTAGAGAAATAGAGAGAGAGCAAGTGTGATACTGAGAGGGATAGGCGGACTGAGTGAAACAAAGACTCAAACACACACATACACAGATATGTGTGTGTGTGTGCTCCATAAAGAGAGGGAGGCAAAGAGTACAGGAAAGCCAGAGACAAAGACAAAGACATGGAAAAAGGGAGCGTCAAAGAGAGAGAGAGAGAGAGATAGTGAGAGGTGAGAGCGAAAGACAGAGATAAAAACAGAAAATGATGGAAATACTCAACAGGTTAGAGACAGGGTCGAACAGAGACAGGCAAAGAGAGACAGACAGGCAGAGACATAGACAGACAGTGCTGATGGGAAAGAGAGAGACAGTCAGACAGAGAGACTGAGAGAATCCCTTTGGAACAGAACTGGACACTGTGAGAAAGACACGGGCAGATTGAGAGATCGAGACAAACAGAAAAACAGGGAAAGACAGAGTGAGTCAGAGAGAGGCAGAGTGAGGGAGACAAAGACTCAAACACGCAAACACATGCACAGATGTCTAAAGAGACAGAGGTAGAGAGTGAGGCAGAGACTGAGAGACACAGATACATTTCACGATTCCATTTCTTTATCGGTTCAGAATGTCATAGAGTTACAGTAAAATGCAGATTCAACAGATTCTTACTGCAGTTGTACAGGGCCTTGGTGAGGCCTCACATGGAATATTGTGTTCAGTTTTGGTCTCATAATCTGAGGAAAGACGTTCTTGCTATTGAGGGAGTGCAGCGAAGGTTCACCAGACTGATTCCCGGGATGGCTGGACTATCATATGAGGAGAGACTGGATCAACTGGATTTTTATATATTGGAGTTGAGAAGGATGAGAGGGGATTTCATAGAAACATAAAGATTCTGGCGGGACGGGACAGGTTAGATGCGGGTAGCTTGTTCCCGATTTTTGGGGAAGTCCAGAACCAGGGGACACAGCCTAAGGACAGCCATGTCTCCGTGGTGCCAATTATATCATATTCATTAATTGGTGCCTGTGCAGTTAATTCGTCCACCTTATTACGAATATTCCTCGCATGGAGGCACAGAGCCTTCAGGCTTGTCTTTTTAACACACTTTGTCCCTTTAGACTTTTGCTGTAATGTGGCCCTTTTTGAAAGGAATGACAAGGGTGTATGAGGTTACAGGAGGATGTAAGGGGAAACAAACATAATACGAGGGGAAAAGTGCATCCGCGATGGACCAGTATGAGATCAAAAAGAATGGAAATATAAGGGGAATATCTTTATCCATGTGCCGGAGAGAAGGGAGCCTAACTATATGCCCTCACCCAGTGGGAGACGGGAGCAAGGATAGCTGCGGGTTTGACAATAATATGGAAGGATGTGTCATGGGAATAAACCCTGCCCGAACCGAACCCACACATTACACCTATCATGGGCGAGGAGAATATTGTGTGGTAACTAGCCTGGGAACTTACGTTACTCCAAGACTGTCGGTGGCAGTGGGAAGAGCAAACATGACATGCCAGGAAGACAATGACATGAAATATAAGTGATGAGATTAAGCAAGGCATTGATGTTTACATGGAAGAGCAAGCACAATCAATTCACCTGTTACTTGAAGATTTAACTGAGCTCAAGAAATAACATTAAAAGATATTAAGAGCTGAAGGAGAAAGCTGAAGAACTGGACAGTGAAATAAAGGATAACCTGAAAAACCCGCCTTGGTACTTGAGATTATACATCCCTGGATAAGGATCCTTTCCCATACCCTAGTGGCAGTAAAGATAGTAATAGCCTTGAGTTGGTTGGTGATGTTATGTAACAAGTGCAAAGACAGGCGAGGCTTACCCGAGTAAAGTTACAAGATAGGGATTCGAATTATATCCCATGTGTTAGTCCTAGTGCAGCTTATAGTGGTGTTGATGCTCCTGGGAGACTGCACAGGCAGATACAAGAGATGCAGGAAGAAGAGGTTGGCAAATGCACGTAACCAAGAACGCAGAAAGCCTTTGCTAGATCCAAAGAGGGTTAATCAAACAAAAAAAAACGGCATGAACACCTGATCAGAGTCGTGAGTGTCCCAATCCTATCGCCTGATCAACGAAACCGAGGCGGGAGATATAGGAAACAGGTTAGGATAAGGCAGGGAATGGAAGATTGTTGTTCATGGTGGGATATTTTTAAGGTCTGGTCACCTGAAGCCTACGCAGTCCTCAAATTGAGGTGGCATTTAATTGAGATAATAATGGTAGTGGAATGGACATGTATCGTGATCCAACTATATCTGATGTGTCAGATCAGAGAGATATACAACCACGTGGTTCTAGCCGAACAGCAAACAGCCTTGTTAATTATGTAATGTAGGCATGATAGGGAGGCGAATGATTTTGTAACGCGTTAGGGAAACAACCAAGACCCCCGAGCTTATGCACTGTATGTACAAAAAGAAATATAAATGGCGTGCCAATATCCCAGTGAAATGGTCAGGGGTAGTATGTAAAGACTCCGCAAAAGATGGAACTACGAGCGATCCCAGGAATATGGACTTGATATCACCATTTCCAGCAGATGGCTCAGAACATATGTGTGATCAGCTGATTATTTAGAAATAATCAGGGATCAACAGGAGGGACTGAAAGGGCAGATTACAAATTGAAATTACAATTAATAATAACAATTGCGATGTTTTAAAATGGAGTTAAGAGGTCTTTAAAATGGATCCCACAGCCTGTTTTCAGACTGTGGGAACCATGTGTGGGATGCCTTCCACAGAGGAGCAGATGTTCCAATTCATAGACCAAAGGCCTTGGGAGCTGGGCACAGACACAGATAACATAGAATTTGAATTGTATAGCAAGATAAGAGTTAATTAAAAAGAATCATAACAACATGTATTTGGAATTGCCAATTAAGGCATATAGAAGCCAGATTGGAGGAAGCGCTGTACCAATCATGTATTAATCAATCAGCATGTATTAATTCGAACTTGCGTATTTACTTAATGCTATAATCTGAAACTGTATAAAGTAATATGTCTCTGGCTCTATCTTCGAGCATTCCTTCAGGGATAGCTCCCCTGCCGGCTTGTATTAATAAAACCTGCATTTACTTTAAGGCTAACAGAATCCTAGTGGTGGGTTGAAGTTAACCCTAACAACGTTAGAGAGATCGGGAGAGGTGGAGGGGCTCGAAGAGGTTAGAGAGAGAGGGAGGGGTGTAGGGCTGGAGGAGGTTACAGAGATAGGGAAGGGTGTAGGGCTGGAGGAGGTTACAAAGATAGGGAGAGGTGTAGGGGCTCAAGGAGATTAGAGTGATAGGGAGAGGTGTAGGGCTGGGGGATGTTACAGAGATAGGGACGGGTGTAGGGTCTGGAGGAGGTTACAGAGATAGGTAGGGGTGTAGGGACTGGAGGAGGTTACAGAGATAGGGTGGGGTGTCGGGACTGGAGAAGGTTACAGAGAGAGGGAAAGTTGTAGGGGCTGGAGGAGGTTACAGAGATAGGGAGGGGTGGGGCCATCGAGGGGTTTGAACAGGAAGCTGAGAATTTTAAAATCAGCGCCTCACTGGGGCTGAGGAGGGGGGAGAAATGCAAGAAAACAACCCCCTCACTCCCTACCCTGCACTAACCCCCATCATCTGTTACATCACCTGGAGTTCCAGCGACACTCCTCCCCCTCTCTCTTGGTGTTTATTTACTCACTGCCTCACTCAAAACTTATCTACCATTGACAGTCCATGTGAGTACCCTCGTTGTCCCAGAATTGCTCCCCGTGGACACCGACTGACCTTTCCACTGCCTCCGCCACACTCCTCCTGTTGCGTGACGGCCGTCAAATTCAAGTTGTGTTTCAGTCAGCAAGCAAAAGATCGGGGCGGGGGGGGGGAGTGGGGTGAGGGTTCATATATATTAAAACACGTGGTGGGCCGGAGGAAGAGGCTTGCGGGACCGTGTTCGGCCCGCGGGCCGTATGTTTGACACGCCTGATCTATACTGTCAAACCCTGTAAGAATTTTTATGTTTTAAAATGAGATCACCTCTCATTCTTCTAACCTGTACAGAATATAGGCCTAGTCTACTCAATCTCTCCTCACAGGACAAGCCCTCCATCCCAGGTATCAGTCTGGCGAACCTTCGTTGCCATCCTCAATGGTAAGTACATCCTTCCTTTGGTAAGCAATCATAACTGTACACAATACTCCAGGTGTCGTCTCAGCAGGGTCCTATATAATTGCAGTAAGATGTCTCGGAGCAAGTTATTACTTAAATGGATAATGATTGCAATGTGCCGCAAAACAGCAGGCCCTGGGGTTACTTGTGCATGAAACACTAAAGGATAGTATGCAGGTACAGCAAGTGAACAGGAAGACCAATTGTTTTTTGACCTTTTTTGCAAAGGGGATGGAGTATAAAAGCGGGGAAGTCTTGCTGCAGCGATAGAAGGTTTTGGTGAGGCCACACCTGGAATACTGAATGCAGTTTTGCTTTCCATATTTAGGAAAGAATATAATTGCTTTGGAGGCAGTTCAGAGAAGGTTCACTAGATTGATATAAGGGATCAGCAGGTTGAATTATGAGGAAAGGTTGAGTAGTTTTGGCCTCTACTCATTGGAATTCAGAAGAATGAGAGGTGATCTTATCGAAACGTATAAGATGGGGGGAGACTGGAACTAGAGGGCATGATCTTAGAATAAGGGGCCGCCCATTTAAAACAGATGAGGAGGAATTTCTTCTCTCACAGGGTTGTAAATCTGTCGAACTCGCTGCCTCCGAGAACTGTGGAAGCTGGGATATTGAATAAACTTGAGACAGAAATAGTTTTTTAAATGATAAGGGGATAAGGGGTTATGGAGAGCTCGCGGGTAAGTGGAGCTGAGTCTATGATCAGATCAGCCATGATCTCATTGAATGGCGGAGCAGGCTCGAGGGGCCGTATGGCCTACTCCAGTTCGTATTTCTTATGTTCCTGTTCTTATGTTTACTATTATCCTCAACTCCTCTTGTAATAAAGGCCGACATACCATTTGTTTTCTTAATTGCTTGCTGTGCCTGCATGTTAACTTTCAGTGATTCGTGTACAAGGACACCAAGGTCCCTCTGAACACCAACATTTCCCAATCTCTCACCATTTCAAGTAGCTGTTTCCAGTCCACTTTGGCTAAACCACATCTCAGGTCAGTAAAATTGGCTTTCCCCCAATTGAGAACTTTTATTCCTGGTCTATCTTTGTCCTTTTCCATAACTACCGTAAATCTAAGAGAATTACGATCAATAGCACCAATGCCCTCCCACTGATACCCCTTCCACCTGCCCAGCTTCAATCCCTAATATAAAGTCCAGAACTTCCTCCTCTCTTGCTGGGCTTGCTACATACTGGCTAAAAGGTTCCGCTAGTTGCTGACCCCTCTGCGAAGGGAAATAGGTCCTTCCTATCCACTCTATCTAGGTCCCTCATAATTTTCTACACCTCATTAACGTCTGCCCTCAGCCTCCTCTGTTCCATAGAAAACAAACTGTTAAGAGGATTGGTGGGCTGGAGAAGGTTACAGAGATAGGGATGGGTGAGACCCTGGAGAGATTTGAACACGAGAATGTGCATTTTAAAGGTTGATGCCACCAGCCATCTCGGCCAGCACAGAATGTAAATCACTACCAACAGGAAGGATGTTACTTTTACTACTACAAATGCATAATGAGCGGAAATCAATCTCTGTCCCTTTAACTAACAGCGACATGAAAAGAGGGAATGAATGACCTTTAAATACCTGGTACACTTGGAACTGAAGTGTCTGAAACTCATAATAGGAACTCATAAATGGAAATAAAATACTGACAGATGTTAAACTGTTTTGTTGACAAAGGAAATCTCAATTTAACTTTTAAAAGATAAATTGTTTAACAGATGTTGAAACATACTTACCCGATGGGCCGACTCAGGATCCACCCATCAAGCACCGTGATTTGTTGCAGAACACGCTGCTCCCTCGGCACTCCGGCCTCTGACATCTCTTCCTGTTGGTTTCCAGGGCAATCAATCACCACTCGCCAACATTACGCTGCCAGATTAAGTTGTGGGCTCGGAGGAAGAAATAAAATGAGGCCGTGAATCTGAGTTAAGAAATAAAATTAGAAAAGCATGATTAAATGAACAAGGAGAGACAATATAAACGAAAGGGTACAATCCTAAAGGGGATGCATGAACAGTGAGACCTGCGGGTATATGTGGACAAATCGCTGAAGGTGGCAGGACAGGTTGGGAAAGCAGTTAAAAAAGCTTGCAGGATCCTGGGCATCACAGAGTACAAAAGCAAGGAGGTTATGATGATCCTTTGTAAAACACTGGTTCGGTCTCAACTGGATCATTGTGTCCAATTCTGGGCACCGCAGATTCGGATGTGATGACCTTAGAGAGGGTGCAGAAAAGATTGACAAGAATGATTCACGAGAATAGGGACTTCAGTTCCGTGGATTGACTGGAGAAGCTGGGGTTGTTCTCCTTGGAGCAGAGAAGGTTGCGAGGAGAATTGATCGAGGTGTTCAAAATCATGAGGGGTCCGGACAGAGTAGATTGAGAGATACTGTTCCAATTGGTGGAGGGGTCGAGAACCAGAGGAGACGGATTTAAAGTGGATGAGAAGAAGAACCAAAGACAATGGAAGAAAAATCTATTTTATGCAGTGAGTCGTTAGGATCTGGAATGCACCGCCTGAAAGGGTGGTGGAGGCAGACTCAATCACAGCTTTAAAAAGGGAATTGGATAAGTATCTGAAAGAAAACATTTGCAGGACCGGTGGGAAAGGGCGGGGCAGTGAGACTGGTTGGGAGCCGGCAAGGGCTCGACGAGCCGAATGGCCTTTCGTGCTGTAACCATTCTTTGATTGTGTGAGCAGAACTACTCTGTTCCCTGACTCAATCTAAAGCCTTCCTGATTGTGAACAACTCTGCTAAACCTGTCTACCTCAGCCTTAAATATATTCAATGACCCAGCCTCCACAGCTCTCTGGGGCAGAGAATTCCACAGATTACAACCCTCTGAGAGAAGAAATTCCTCCTCATCTTAGTTTTAAATGGTCTGAGGAGAAAAGCTGCATTTGTAAATAGAACACGATTTACTGGGATTGCTTTGGGCACTGAACCATGTTCATTCTGGCAGTTCTTGTTTGTTTCCGATTATCTTAATAACCCCTATATATGGGCTGGAGATTAATATCTTGTATAAATGTTGAACAAATTATCTTCGTTTCAAAAACAGTGTGTCGACTTTTTGATTGCTCCATGATCAGAGGAGACTAATTGATGTTCTGTTACTGACTGTTCCATTTTTGTGCTTTTTCTTAATCTAACTTACATCACTTCTCACCTAGTTCACCTTCTATTATATCAAACCCCAAACTTGTTCCGTTTGAGTACACGAGTTGTCGTTGTAATAGACTTATCTGCAGTTTAAACTCAGCTGAAGTCCTTTGAACCGCCCCTTTATTGAACTGTCTTGCATAAGATTTGAAATCCGTAACTTTCTGTAACCTGGTTTTGGAACCGATTGAATTTTAAAATGCATCCACACATTTTGCACATGATAGCCTGTGAAATATTCTGATATTTGTAATTGTCATTGCCACAAACTCAGCTCTCTAGCCACCGACTCAATCCCTCTCCCCAACTTGTGTCTGTGCCTGAACCGGACTGTTTGCAACCTTGGTGCCATACTTAACCCTGAAGTATGTTTTTGACCACATATCCACAGCATAATTATGAATACATATTTCCACCTCTGTAACATCGCCGTTGCCTCAGCTCATCCGCTGCTGACCCGTCATCCCTGCCTTTGTTACTTCTGGACTTGACTATTCCAACGCATTCCTGCCACATTCTCACCTGCATAAACTTGAGTTGATCCAAAATTCGGTTGCCCATGCCCTAACTCTCACCAAGTCCAGCTCACCTATCAGCCCTGTGCTCGCTGAACTACATTGGCTTCTGGTTCAGCAACGCCTTGCTTTCAAAATTCTAATACATTTTCAAAACTCTCCATGGCCTCGCCCCTCCCTAGCTCTTTAAACTGCTCCAGCCCCAACCAGCACCACACCGCTCCCCCCCCCCCGCCCACCCATGAGATATCTGTCTTTCTGAGCATCCCTGATTATAATTGTTCAACCATTGATGGCTTTGGTGGCTGTGCCTTCTGTTGCCAAGGCCCCAAGTTCTGGAAAACCCAGCCTAAACATTTCTGTCAAACCCGTGCTGTACCTGCCCTGGCAGTTCTTGACTGGATAGTGTAGAGCAAGCTTTTCTCTCCATCTACTCCGTGTTGCATCTTTCCACGGAGTGTTTGATAGGAGAGTGTAGGGTGAGCTTTACTCAGTATCTAACCCGTGTTGTTCCTCCCCTGGCTGTGTTTGATGGATAGTGTTGGTGGAGCTTTACATTGTATGTAACCCGTGCTATACCTGCGCTGGGAGTGTTTGATTGGGCAGTGCTGCAAGTTTTGTACTCTCTATCTAATCCATGCCGTAACTGCGATGCGAGTATTTGATGGATCAGTATATGGGGAGCTTTACTCTCTGACTAACCCCTGCTGTGCCTATTGTGCGAGTGTTTGATGGGACAGTGTAGAGGGAGATTAACTCTGTATCTAAGCAATGTTGTACATACCCTGGGAGTGTTTGGGACAGGCAAGAGGGAGATTTAACCTTCAATAAACAAAGCTGTATCTGCCTGGGAATGTCTGGTGAGACATTGTAGAGGGAGTTTTACTCTGCATCTAAACTGTGTTATCATCATCATCATCATAGGCAGTCCCTCAGAATCGATGAAGACTTGCTTCCACACCTGAAGTGAGTTAATTGGGGCTGAACAGTCTAATACGAGAGCCACAGACTCTGTCGCAGGTGGAACAGATAGTTGTTGAAGGAAGGGGTGGGTGGGACCGATTTACAGCACGCTCTTTCCACTGCTTGCACTTGTTTTCTGCATGCTCTTGGCGATTAAACTCCCGGATACACTTCCTTCACTTAGGGTGGTCTCTGGCCAGGGACTCCCAGATATCAGTGGTGATCTCACACTTTATCAGGGAGGCTTTGAGGGTGTTCTTGTAACGTATCCGCTGCCCACCTTTGGCTCATTTTCCGTGAAGAAGTTCCGCATAGAGGACTTGCTTTGGGAGTCTCGTGTCTGGCATGCGAACTATGTGGTCTGCGTAGCGGAGCTAATCGAGTGTGGTCAGTGCTTCAATGCTGGGGACGTTAGCCTGGTCTAGGACGCTGATGTTGGTGTGCCTGTACTGCCAGGTGATTTGTAGGATTTTGCGAGGACATTGTTGGTGATATATCTCCAGCGAGAAAAAGTGTCTACTGTACATTGTCCATGCCTCTGAGACATACAGGAGGGCGGGTATTACGACAGCCCTGTAGACCATGAGCTTGGTTGTACCTGCCCAGGTAATGGTTAATGAGACAGTGAAGAGGAAACTTTACTCTGTCTCCAACCCACGCTGTATCTGTTCTGGGAGTGTTTGATAAGAACATAAGAACATAAGAATTTGGAACAGGAGTAGGCCATCTAGCCCCTCGAGCCTGCTCCGCCATTCAACAAGATCATGGCTGATCTGGCCGTGGACTCAGCTCCACTTACCCGCCCGCTCCCCATAACTCTTAATTCCCTTATTGGTTAAAAATCTATCTATCTGTGATTTGAATACATTCAATGAGCTAGCCTCAACTGCTTCCTTGGGCAAAGACTTCCACAGATTCACAAACCTCTGTGAGAAACAATTCCTTGTCAACTCGGTTTTAAATTGGCTCCCCCGTATTTTGAGGCTGTGCCCCCTAGATCTCGTCTCCCCGACCAGTGGAAACAACCTCTCTGCCTCTATCTTGTCTATCCCTTTCATGTTTCGATAAGATCATCCCTCATCCTTCTGAACTCCAACGAGTAAAGACCCAGTCTGCTCAATCTATCATCATAAGGTAAACCCCTCATCTCCGGAATCAGCCTAGTGAAGCGTCTCTGTACCCCCTCCAAAGCTAGTATATCCTTCCTTAAGTAAGGTGACCAAAACTGCACGCTGTACTCCTGGTACGGCCTCACCAATACTCGATACAGTTGCAGCATGACCTCCCTGCTTTTGTACTCCATCCCTCTCGCAATGAAGGCCAACATTCCATTCGCCTTCCTGATTACCTGCTGCACCTGCAAACTAACTTTTTGGGGATTCATGCACATGGACCCCCAGGTCCCTTTGCACCGTAGCATGTTGTAATTTCTCCCCATTCAAATAATATTCCCTTTTACTGTTTTTTTTTCCAAGATGGATGACCTCACATTTTCCGACATTGTATTCCATCTGCCAAACCTTAGCCCATTCGCTTAACCTATCTAAATCTCTTTGCAGCCTCTCTGCGTCGTCTACATAACCCGCCTTCCCACTAATCTTTGTGTCATCTGCAAATTTTGTTACACTACACTCTGTCCACTCTTCCAGGCCATCTATGTATATTGTGAACAATTGTGATCCCAGCACCGATCCCTGTGGCACACCACTAACCACCGATTTCCAACCCGAAAAGGACCCATTTATCCCGACTCTCTGCTTTCTGTTCGCCAGCCAATTCTTGATCTATGCGAATACATTTCCTCTGACTCCGTGTAGCTCTATCTTTTGCAGTCACCTTTTGTGTGGCACCTTATCCTTTTGGAAATCTAAATATACCACATCCATCGGTACACCTCTATCCACCATGCCCGTTATATCCCCAAATAATTATAGTAGATTAGTTAAACATGATTTCCCCTTCATGAATCCATGTTGCATCTGCTTGATTGCACTATTCCTATCTAGATGTCCCGCTATTTCTTCCTTAATGATAGCTTCAAGCATTTTCCCCACTACAGATGTTAAATTAACCGGCCTATTGTTACCTGCCTTTTCTCTGCCCCCTTTCTTAAACAGAGGCGTTACATTTGCTGCTTTCCAATCCGCTGGTACCTCCCCAGAGCCCAGAGAACTTTGGTAGATTATAACGAATGCACCTGCTATAACTTCCGCCATCTCTTTTAATACCCTAGGATGCATTTCATCAGGACCAGGGGACTTGTCAACCTTGAGTCCCATTAGCCTGTCCAGCACTACCCTCTTAGTGATAGAGATTATCTCAAGGTCCTCCCTTCCCACATTCCCGTGACCAGCAATTTTTGGCATGGTTTTTGTGTCTTCCACTCTGAAAGCCGAAGCAAAATAATTGTTTCAAGTCTCAGCCATTTCCACATTTCCCATTATTAAATCCCCTTCTCATCTTCGAATGGACCAACATTTACTTTAGTCACTCTTTTCCGTTTTATATATCGGTAAAAGCTTTTACTATCCGTTTATATGTTTTGTGCAAGTTTACTTTCGTAATCTATCTTTCCTTTATTTATTGCTTTCTTAGTCATTCTTTGCTGTCGTTTAAACTGTTCCCAATCTTCTAATTTCCCACTAACCTTGGCCACCTTATAAGCATTGGTTTTTAATTTGATACTCTCCTTTATTTCCTTGGTTATCCATAGCTGGTTATTCCTTCTCTTTCCGCCCTTCTTTTTCACTGGAATATAATTTTGCTGAGCACTATGAAATAGCTCGTTAAAAGTCCTCCACTGTTCCTCAATTGTGCCACTCAGCTGTGTTTCCAGTCTACTTTAGCCAACTCTGCCCTCATCCCACTGTAGTCACCTTTGTTTAAGCATAGTACGCTTGTTTGAGACACTACTTCCTCACCCTCAATCTGTATTACAAATTCAACCATACTGTGATCACTCATTCCGAGAGGATCTGTTACGAGGAGATCGTTTATTATTCCTGTCTCATTACACAGGACCAGATCTAAGATAGCTTGCTCCCTTGCAGGTTCTGGAACATAGTGTTCCGAGAAGAAATCCCGTATGCATTCTATGAATTCCTCCTCAAGGCTACCCTGTGCGATTTGATTTGACCAATCGATATGTAGGGTAAAATCTCCATGATTACTGCCGTTCCTTTTTCACATGCCTCCATTATTCCCTTGATTATTGTCCGCCCCACCATGAAGTTATTATTTGCGGGCCTATAAACTGCGCACACCAGTGACTTTTTTCCCCTTACTATCTCTAATCTCCACCCACAATGATTCAACATTTTGTTCATGAGAGCCAATATCGTCTCTCACAACTGGCCTGATATCATCCTTTATTAACAGAGCTACCCCAGCTCCTTTCACTTCTTGTCTATCTTTCCGAATTGTCAGATACCCCTGTATGTTTAATTCCCAGTCTTGGCCCCCCTGCAACCACGTTTCTGTAATGGCCACCAAATCATCCCCATTTGTAAGGATTTGTGCCGTCAACTCATTTATTTTATTTCGAATGCTGTATGCGTTTAAGTAGAGTGTTTTAATACTAATTTTGAACCATAATTTTTAGTTTTGACCCCTCCTGCAGCCCCTTTATATTTATAAATATTGTCCCTTCCTATCACCTTGTAGTTTACTCTTACCCCAGTGCTACTCTGCTCTGTTGCCTCCTGCCTTCTGCATTCTTCCTTGGGGTCCTGTTCATCTGAGCTCTCCCCCACTCTAACTAGCTCAGAGCCCTCTCTTGGTTCCGAATACTCCTCGCATTGAGGCACCGAGCTTTCATGCTTGCCTTTTTATTACAGTGGGACAGTGTAGAGGGAGCTTTACTCTGTATCTCACCCGTGCTGCACCTGTACCGCGAATATCCGCTGGAACAGTATAGAGGGATATTTTCTCTAGACCTAACAGATCTGTATCGGCCCTGGAATGGCTGAGACAAGTTAGAGGGAGATGTAGTCTGTGTCTAACCTGTGCTGTACTTGCACTGGAAACGTTTGGTGTAACAGTATAGAGTGAGTTTTATTCTATATTTAACCTGTTCAGTTCAGAAAAAGTAATGTGATTGAGTACTGTAGACGTGAGTAATTGTGACCTGTCTCTTTATTCTAACTTCAGAGTGCACGTACAACATGGAAGGTCTGCTTATATACAGTGCTCCCAAGGGACGCTGGGATCCCTTGGGACTCCAACAGATACGGCCTATTGTGGTGGTAGAATTCTGGTTACATAGGGTTGCACACATAACGTCACTCCCTCCCAAAGTCAACAGTACACTTATTTGCAAGCTGAGATGATCTGGGGCTTTTCGCTCCTGAGTCGATCGTCTCAGTACAAATACAGGTGCAGGTGAGTTGGTTGGTTCTTCGCTGGACTGCTGCGCAGATGACCTTGCTGGGCTGCTGGGGATGATGAGTTCAGCTTCGTGGTCTACCATGATGTTGGCTGCCACTTGTGTGTGCGTCGGAAGGTGGAATTTGATTGCTTGTGGCTGTCTGCGAATCGCAGTTTGGTTTGGTCCAAATGCTTTCTGAAAGTTATTCCATTTGCGAGTTTGACCTGAAACACCCTCCTCCCTTCTTTGGCTATGGCAGTGCCAGCAAGCTATTTGGGACCATGTCCATAGTTGAGTACAAATACAGGGTCATTGACTTCAATATTGCTTTACAAATTTGTGCGATCACAGATTGATGCCGCCTGCCCTCGACTTGATCATGGAGATCAGGGTGAACGAGAGAAAGCCATGTTTTGAGCACCCTTTTCAGGAGCAGCTCAGCTGGGTAACCCCGGTGAAAGAATGGTGTCTGGTGCAGTGGCTGAGCAGGACTCGGGACAGGTGGGTCTGCAGGGATTCTTTTGACAGGTGTTTCAAGCTTTGTTTGATGGTTTGGACTGCACGTTCTGTCTGGTCATTGGATGCGGGCTTGAACGGGGCAGTTGTGATGTGCTTGATCCCATTGTGTGTCATGAATTCCTTGGATTCAGCGCTGGTGAAGCACGGCCCGTTGTCGCTGACAAGGACATCAGGCTGGCCGTGCGTGGCTCGTAGTTTTTCGTGGGTGGCAGTGGACGTGCTCACAGACATTATTACACACTCAATCCAGTTGGAATAAAAATCCACAAGAACGAAGAACATTTTGCCTAGAAATGGGCCAGCAAAGTCAGCGTGGATCCTAGACCACGGTTTGGAGGGCCATGACCACAAACTTGGGTGCCCTGGGTGCATTGCTCAGTTACGAGCAAGTGGTGCATTGGCACACGCAAGACTCCAAATCTGAGTCGATATCGGGCCACCTGTATGGACATTTCGTCTTTACACTGCTGGAACAGCATGATCTCTTCATGCATTTCCGCTGGGATGCTGGACCAGCTCCCATGGAGGATACAGTTTTTACAAGGGACAGTAAAGGACCCTGGCTGGTCCAGGTCCTCATCCGGCGGCCGTAACGGGTGACTTTTCATTTTCAAATGCAAGAGCAAGTCTGCAGGCTGTGCCATTTCCACCCCGGTGGTGGGAAAAGTAGCCGACTGAAGGCATCAGTGCAGTTCTCTGTGCCTGGCCAGTGATGAATTACATACTTATATGCATACAGCGTGAGCACCCATCTTTCAATGCGAGCAGAAGCATTGGTTTTAATACCTTTGCTCTCTGTGAATAGCGATATGAGCGGCTTATGGTGAGTTTCTAAATCTAACTAAAGCCCAAACAGATACTGGTGTATTTTTTCATCCCGTAAACGTATGCCAGAGCTTCTTTTTCAATCATGCTGTCGGTTCTTTCGGCCTTGGACAAACTCCTGGACGCATAGGCGACCGGTTGCAATGTTCCTAATTCGTTTGCTTATTGTAACACACGCCCGACCCTGCACAAAGATGCATCGCAAGCTAGCACTAAACGTTTACATGGATCATACAGGACAAGCAGTTTGTTGGAACATAACAGATTTCGGGCTTTCTCAAAATCAGTCTCTTTTGATCTTCCCCCATGCCTAATAATCTGCCTTGCACAGCCATATGTATAGAGGTTCTAGCAAGGTGATCAACCCGGGTAGGAAATTACCAAAATAATTGAGGAGCCCAGGAACACCGCAGCTCCGTCACATTTTATGGTCTCGGTGCGTTCTTGATGGCCTCTGTCTTGGCGTCAGTGCGCCTGGTGCCATCTGCCACGATTCTTCTGCCTAAGAACTCGACCTTTGGCGCCCGGAAAGCACACTTCGAGCGTGTCAACCTGAGTCCCACATGATCTAGCCGATTTGGAACCTCTTCCACGTTCTGCATGTGCTCGATGGTGTCCCGACCTGTGACCAGTATATCATCCTGGAAAACCACGATGTGCAGCACCGACTTTAGCAGACTCTCCATGTCCCTTTGAAAAATAGCCGCGATCGATCGAATTCCAAACGGGCATCTAATGTAGATGAACAGACCTATGTGCGTGTTGATGCAGGTGAGGCCTTTTTAAGATTCCGCCAACTCCTGCGTCATGTAGGCCGAGGTCAGGTCAAACTTGGTAAATATCTTTCCTCCTGCCAGTGTCGCAAATAGATTGTCTGCCTTGGGTTGCTGGTACTGGTCCTGCAGCGAAAAATGCTTATCGGTAATTTATAGTCCCCGCCTATGCTGACCGTGACATCACCCTTGAAAACCAGAACAATCTGACTATCCCACTCGTTGAACTCCACCAGTGCGATGATGTCCTCTCATTGCAGCCTGTCTAACTCGATCTCCACTTTCTCTCGCATCATATATGTCACTGCCCGTGCCTTGTGATGGATGGATCATGTACCGGGAATCAAATGGATCTGCACCTTCGCCCTCAAGAAACTTCCGATCCCTGGCTCAAACAACGATGGAAACTTGCTAAGAACCTGGGCACATGAGGCATCATCGATGGATGAAAGCGCTCGGATGTCATCCCAGTTCCAGCGTATTTTTCTCAGCCAGCTTCTGCCGAACAGTGTGGGGCCATCTCCGGACACGATCCTTAGTGGTAGTTCGTGTACTGTTCCATCATAAGAGACTTTTAATATGCTGTGCTGTCAATTATAGGGATCAGCTCTTTCGTGCACGTTTTCAGCTTGGTGTGAATGGGGCTCAGCTTGGGCCTGTCGAAGGCCGTTTTCTCATGATGGACTGACTCGCACCCATGTCCAATTCTATGGATACTGGAATTCCGTTCAGTTCAACATTTAACATGATCGGTGGACATTTCGTGGTGAAGGTGTGTACCCCATACACATCTGCCTCCTCGGGTTGAGTCTCTAGTTCAGTTTGATCCACCATGGATCGGTCTTCCACTGCATTGTGGTGGTTTGCAGTGTTTGCAGCTCATCTGCACATTCGCTGGAGGTGTCCCATTGTTCCACAGCCTTTGCACGCATAGTGTTTGAAGCTGCATTGATGGGCTCGATGATCACCTCCGCAGTGCCAACAAGCTGTTAACTGCCTCGCATTAATGCTTGATGGCAGACTCTGAGTCATCTGAGATCATGGAGCTGCAGGCGTGTACATTCTGCCATAAGCATTCCTGCCTGAAACCGATGTTACTTTGTGTACAGTACTTGCCGAAACATCTGATTGCTGCGAAATTTGTTTGGTGTTATCGCTGGTGGACATAAATGCCTCTGCTATCATTATGGCTTTGCTTAGGTGCAGTGTTTCAACAGTCAATAGATTGCGAAGGATATCCTCATGGCCAATGCCAAACACTTTATTTCGCCGACGTAGCTCGCCACTTCCTGGCCTTCAGACCGTTGACATGTGTAAAATCGATACCTTGCCATCAGATTGCTCTCCTTCGGATTTAGGTGCTCCTGGACCAGCGTACACAGTTCTTCATGCGATTTGGTTGTTGGTTTCACCGGAGCAAGACAATTCTTCATGAGGCCATAGGTTGTTGCTCCGCAGAGAGTGAGGAGGATCACCCTTTGTTTGGCAGCATTCACATTCCCTGCCAATTGGCCATGAAGTATTAGTCGAGTCGCTGCATGAAGACATCCCAATCGTCCCCTTCTGAGAATTTCTCCAGGATACCAACAGTTCTTTGCATTTTTGCATGATGTTTCATTATCTCGTCGCCAATTGTTATGTCCAGAAAAAGGTAATGTGATTGAGTACTGTAGACATGAGGAAGTGTGATCTTGGTCTCTTTTTTTATAACTCCAGAGTGCACGTACAGCATGGGGGGCCTGCTTATATACAATGCTCCCAAGCGATTCTGGGATCCCTTGGGACTCCAACAGATATGCCCTCTGATGGCGGTAGATTGCTGGTTTCATCAGGTTGCATACATAACATAACCCATGTTGTACTTGCCCTGGGAATGTCTGATGGGACAGTGTAGAGGGAGCTTTAATCTGTATCTACTCCATGTCCATTGTACTCCGTAGAGGACGAAATCCACATTGTGCCTCCAGGAGGAGCTCCTCAGCCACAGGGGAAGACGGTTGAGGAGGATTCTAGCGATGACTTTCCCAGTGGCTGGTAACAGGGAGACTTATCTGTAATTGCCACAGTCGGACTTGTCCCCTTTGATAAAGATGGTCACGATTACTGCATCTCTGAGATCTCCAGGCCTGCTCTCCGCCTTCCAGATGAGAGAGATGAGGTCACGCATTAATGCGAATATTGCCTCTCCACCATACTTTAGTGCCTCAGTGGGGATTCCATCCGCTCCCATTGCCTTGTTGTTCTTGAGCTGGCGGATGGCCTTTTCTATCTCGTGCAGGGCTGAGGTTTTGCTGAGATGTTGGCAGGTAGCATGCTGCTGGATGGAGTCGAGGACACTCGAGTCAGAGGCAGAGTCTCGGTTAAGGACATCTTCGAAGTGCTCCTTCCAGCGAGTCCTGACGGCCTCAGTGTCCTTGATGAGTGTTTCCTCATTCTTGGCCAGCAGTGGGGTGGTGCCTTGGGTGCTTGGGCCACAGGTGGCCTTGACTGCGATGAAGAATCCTCGCACATCATGGCTGTCGGCCAGCTGCTGAACCTCCTTTAGTATCTCCACCCACCATCTATGCTTTAGGTCACAGGTTTTTTTCTTGGACCTCGGCCTTAAGCCGTCTGTAATGCTGCTTTGCTGCTCCCGAGTTGGGTTGTTGCTTTAGGTTCAGAAATACCCTGTGCTTGTGATTAATTAGCTCTTGCATCTCCTGGTCATTCTCATCAAACCAGTCCTGGTGTTTCCTCGATCAGGCTAACATCCCCATCATCGAAGCAGTGACCACACTCGACCAGCTGCATTGGGTGGGCCACATTGTTCACAACTATTTTAAGTAGAACAATAATCAGGTTCCCCCTGATTAAAGGGTGGAGGGGGGTCACACTCCAGAAACTTTCATTAAAGTGCCCCCTTGTGTTTTTGGGGGGAACCAAAAACACAAATTAACAATTCAACATAAAGGTAACTTTTGTCAAATCAAATCAAATGAATTAAAATTACAATTCTGTTCCCTCTGGAATGATGCACTCCAGTCTCTCTGGTGCTCACCTCTCATGGAAGGCCACGAGTCTACCGGTGGACACTGCATGCTCAATCTCCAGGGATACCCTGGCTCGACACATTGTTCACATGCCTGACACAAGATTCCCAAAGCAAGGCTCTACTCGGAACTCCTACATGGCAAGCGAGCCTACAGTGGGCAGAGGAAACCTTTCAACGACACCCTCAAAGACTCCTTGATAAAATTCAACAACCCCCTAATACCTGGCAGTCCCTGACAAACTTCCGCCCTAAGTAACGGAAGTGAATCCGGGAGGGCTCTGAGCAGCTCATGTCTCATCACTGAGAACATGCAGAAACCAAGCGTAGGAGCATGCGGCAAACCAGTCTCACCCACCCTGTCATTCAACGACTGGCTGTCCCACCTGTGACAGAGACTGTAATTCCCGTACTGGATTGTTTAGTCACGTAAGAACTCACCTTTAGAGTATAAGCAAGTCTTCCTCGATTTTGACGGACTGCCTGTGATGATGATGATGTGTACCTAACCTGTGTTGTGCCTGTCGTGTGCATTTTTGGATTGGCTGTTTAGAGAGACGTTTACCCTGCATCTAAATTATGCTGTACTTGCCCTGGGAGTGTTTGATCGGACAGTGTAGACGGAGCTTCACTCTGTATCTAACCCATGCTGTACCTGCACTGGGAGTGTTTAATTGGACAGTGTAGAGGGAGATTTACTCCATATCTAACTGGTGCTGTACCTGACCTGGGAGTGTTTGATGCGTCACTGTTGATCGAGCTTTACTCTGTATCTAACATGTGCTGTACATATCCTGGCAGTGTTTGATGGGACAGTGTAGAGGGAACTTTACTCTGTATCTAACCCGTGCTGTACCTGCCACCAGTGCGCTTGCAGCCTTCTGTAAGAGGTCGGCACCGGAGGGACTGGAGTGCATCATCAGCTCCAGCAACCAAATTTTAATTTGATTTAAGTTTACCGTCCAAAGCTTAATTGGTTTATTTTGTCGGTTATTGTTCCCCTCCCTCCTTTAATCAGGATGCATTTGATTTACATGTCAACAACAAAATAGTTGTGCTGTACCTGCGCTGGGATTGTTTCTTGGGACAGTGCAGAGGGAGCTTTATTCTGTATCTAACCTGTGCTGTGTATACCCTGGGAATACCTGGTGGGATAGTGCAGATGGATCCTTGCTGTGTATTTAACATGTGCTGTACCTGCCCTGGGAGTGTTTGATGAGTCAGCGTACAGCAAGCTTTAAATTGTAACTAACCCGTGCTGTCCCTGCCCTGCGATTCTTTAGGACAGCATAGAGGGAGCTTCACTCTGCAAATAACCGTGCAGAACCTGGCCCACTCCTGCACCTGTTTCTCATGGCCCTATGTACCCAGCATGCCCCGCGGGGGAGAATGTGACGCACCCAGACTACAGGAGCATGCGCAGTGCGTGTAATGGCGGAGGAGACATCTTTTTCAGAGGTTCCTGAGAACTGTTCATTTCGGCGAGGCGGAGGGGCATAATCGACCAGCAGGGAGTCGTGGAGGCTTCATAAAGAACCGGTGCACGCCACAAGCCCGGAATAATAACCGGAATATCGGCGGCTGCAGCTTCGGGGCTTTCTCCGACTAACGGCGGCCATCTTCGTGCAGGAAGGCAGGTTCAGCGCTCCGCCATCTTCATTCAGTGAGTAGCAGAGCGCATGCGCAGCCATCTTGGTGCAGAAACAAAGTGAATGATGCCAGTGTCTGGAACTGAACCCAGCCAGAGTCAGTACCTTCAGGGGAGGGGAACCAGTGAGTGTGGAACTGAACCCAGCCAGAGTCAGTACCTTCAGGGGAGGGGAACCAGTGAGTGTAGGACTGAACCCAGCCAGAGTCAGTACCTTCAGGGGAGGGGAACCAGTGAGTGTAGAACTGAACCCAGCCAGAGTCAGTACCTTCAGGGGAGGGGAACCAGTGAGTGTCGAACTGAACCCAGCCAGAGTCAGTATCTGCTGAGGAGGGAAACCAGTGAGTGTAGAACTGAACCCAGCCAGAGTCAGCACCTTCAGGGACCAGTGATTGATTGGTGCCGCGGCCCCGCCCCCCGCCACTGATTGCGGGCGGTTGGGGGGTTTGTTGTTGGGCTCCGCTCGCAGCCTTTGAGCTCGGGGCCCAGGTGAGGTGAGGCGGAGTTGTGCGCAGACGTGGGGACAGCCTATTGTGGGAGATTAGCTGCGGACAGACGACGTTTTGCCCCCCCCCCCGGTAGGATGGCTGAGCAGCACGGGCAGTGCGCACAGCCTCCCTGAGGACTCACAGACTCACGGACACGCTCGGGCGGTGAGATTTGCCGCCGAGTCGGCGGGTGGGGCACCTTCGGCGGGGACGGGCCTTGGTTACTGTCGGGGGTTGCCGGGAGTTTGGCCGCCATCTTTGGGCAGCAGGGGTCCGCCCGCCACGGGGAGCAGGGAGCAACAGGGGCGGGGCTTCCTCGACGTCACAATACTTTCCATTGTCCCGCTGCAGGGCAGGGAGCATACGCGGCGGCCATCTTACTGCAGGGAGCTGGTGCAGGATGGGGACCAGTGACATGAATACATGAGAACATCAGAAATAGGAGATGAGTCGGCCCTTTGGCCCCTCGAGCCTGCCGCCATTCAATAAGATGATGGCTGCTGCATCTGGGGTGGTTCTCCTTGGAGCAGTGAAGGTGCAGGGCAGGTTTAACAGGTGCTCACAATCAGGAAGGCTTTAGATTGAGTCAGGGAACACAGTGGTTCTGCTCACACAATCAGAGAATGGTTACAGCACGGAAGGCCATTCGGCCCATCGAACCCTTGCCGGCTCCCAGCTAGTCCCACTGACCCGCCCTTTCCCCAGTCCTGCAAATGTTTTCTTTCAGATACTTATCCAACTTTTTTTTTTGAAAGCTGTGATTGAGTCTTCCTCCACCACCCTTTCGGGCCGTGCTTTCCGGATTCTAACCGCTCGCTGCATAAAATAGATTTTCTGATGTCACCTTTGGTTCTTTTGCCATTCACCTCAAATCCATCTCCTCTGATTCTCCACCTTTCTGCCAGTGGGAACAGTAGCTCTCTATCTACTCTGTCCGGACCCCTAATGATTTTGAACCCTTCTATCAATTCTCCTCTCAACCTTCTCTGCTCCAAGGAGAACAACCCCACGTCTCCAGTCAATCCACGGAACCGAATTCCCTCATCTCATGAATCATTCTTGTCAATCTTTTCTGCACCCTCTCTGAGACCTTCACATCCTAATGTGCGGTGCCCAGAATTGGACACAATGCTCCAGTTGAGACCGAACCAGTGTTTTACAAAGGTTCATCATAAATTTCTTGCCCAGCAACCTGTAAGTTTTTTAACTGCTTTCTCAACCTGTCCTGCCACCGTCAGTAATTTGTGCACATATACCCACAGGTCTCACTGTTCATGCACCCCCTTTCGGATTGTACCCTTCAGTTTATATTGTCTATCCTTGTTTATTTCATCATGCTTCTCCAATTTTATTTCTTCACTCAGGTTCACGGTCTTGTTTTATTTCTTCCTCCAAGCCCCTCAACTTGATCTTGCAGTGTAATGTTGGCGAGTGGTGATTGATTGCCCTGGGAACCAACAGGAATAGAGGTCAGGGGCCGCTGGGCCCAGGGAGCAGCGTGTTCTGCAACCAATCGCGGTGCTTGAGGGGTGGATCCTGAGTCTGCCTGTCAGGTGAGTCTGTGTGAACCCGTGTTAAACAATTTATCTTTTAAAAATTAAATCGAGATTTCTTTTGTCAACAAAACAATGTAACATTGCTCAGTACTTTGTTTTCCTGGAGTTCCTATTATGAGTTTCTGACACTTAATATCTGCCAAGATAATCAGGTGTTTAAAGGTCATTCATTTCCCTCTTTCCATGACACTGTTAGTTAAAGGGACAGAGATTGATTTCCCCGCATTATGCATTCGTAGTAGTTAAAGTAACATCCTTCCTGTTAGTAGTGAGTTACATTCTGTGCTGGGCGAGATGGCTGGTGGCATCAGCCTTTAAAATACGCATTCTCTTGTTCAACTCTCTCCAGGGTCTCACCCTTCGCTATCTCTGTAACCTCCTCCAGCCCACCAACCCTCTTAATAGTTTGTTTTCTTTGGAACAAAGGAGGCTGAGGGGAGACTTTAATGAGGTGTATAAAATTATGAGGGGCCAAGATATAGTGGAGATGAAGGACCTATTTCCCTTAAAAGAGGGGTCAGCATCCAGCAGAACTTTTTAGCCAGTACGTAGCAAGCCCAACAAGAGAGGGGGAAGTTCTGGACTTAGTATTAGGGACAGAAGCTGGGCAGGTGGAAGGGGTATCAGTGGGAGAGCATTGGTGCTTGTGATCGTAATTCAGTTAGATTTAGGGTAGTTATGGAAAAGGACAAAGATAGACCAGTAATAAAAGTTCTCAATTGGGGAAAAGCCAATTTTACGAAGCTGAGATATGATTTAGCCAAAGTGGACTGGAAACAGCTATTTGAAATGGTGAGAGATTGGGAAACGTTGGTGTTCAGAGGGACCTTGGGTGTCCTTGTACACGAATCACTGAAAGTTAATATGCAGGTACAGCAAGCAACGAAGAAAGCAAATGGTATTTTGGCCTTTATTACAAGAGGATTTGAGTACAGGAGTAAAGACGTCTTACTGCAATTATATAGGGCCCTGGTGAGACTGCAGCTGGAGTATTGTGTACAGTTTTGGCTGCTTACCAAAGGAAGGATGTACTTGCCATTGAGGATGGCAACGAAGGTTCACCAAACTGAATTCCTGTGGTGGGAGGATTGTCCTATGAGGAGAGATTGAGTAGACCTAGGCATGTATTCTCTAGAGTTTAGAAGAATGAGAGATGATCTCATTGAAACACACAAAATTCTTACAAGGCGTGACAGGATAGATGCAAGGAGGATGTTTCTGGCTGAGGAGTCTAGAACCAGGGGTCACAGTCTCAAAATAAGGGGTTGGCCATTTAGGACTGAGAAGAGCAGAAACTTATTTACACATTAATCTTTGTAATTCTCTACCCCAGAGGGCTGTGGAGGCTCTGCCTTTGAGCATATTTAAGACAGAGATCGATAGATTTTTGTAAATTAAGGGAATCAAGGGATATGGAATAGTGCAGGAAACTGGAGTTGAGGTAGAAGATCAGCCATGAGCTCATTGAATGGCAGAGCAGGCTCGAGGGGCCGAATGGCATACTCCTGCTCTGAAATCTTATGTTCTTATGTTGAAGTTAAATCAGTCTCAGAGCAGTGGGAGGCATTCAATGAGGGGATAATGAGGGTTCAGAGGAAGTATGTTACCTTCAAGTAAAAGGGTGGGACTAATAAATCTAGAGCCCCCTGGATATCAACATAAGAAATAGGGGCAGGAGGAGGCCATAAAGCCCCTCGAGCCTGCACCGCCATTCAACTCCCTCAACTCCACTTTCCCGCCTGATCTCCTTATCCCTTGATTCGCTTAATATACAAAAATCTATCTATCTCAACCTTGAATAGACTGAGCATCCACAGCCCTCTGGGGGAGAGAATGCCAAAGATTCACAACCCTCTGAATGAAGAAAATCCTCCTCAATTCTGTCTTAAATGGCCTACCACTTATCCTGAGACTGTGCCCCCTCATTTGAGACAGTCCAGCCAGGGGAATCAACCACTCAGCATCTAACCTGTCAGTCCCCTTCAGAACCTTTTATGTTTCAATGAGATCACCTCTCATTATTCTAAAATTGAGAGTGTATAGGCCCATTCTACACACTATCTCATCATAAGACAGCCCAGGAATCAATCTTGTGAACCTTTGTTGCACAGTGTCCAAGGCAAGTGGTTCCGTCCTTCGATAAGGAGACCAAAACTGTGCCCAGTACTCCAGGTGTGGTCTCACCAAGACCCTGTACAATTGTAGCAAGACCTCCTTACTCTTCTATTCTAACCCCTTGCAATAAAGGACAAACCATTTGCCTTCCTTATTGCTTGCATACCTGCATGCTCACTTTCTGTGTGTCTTGCACAAGGGCACCCCAAATCTCTCTAAACACCAAAGTTTAAAAGTTTCTCATAATTTAAAAGATATTCTGTTCTTCTGTTTTTCCTACCAAAGTGAATAACCTCACATTTCCCTACATTATACTTCATCTGCCACCTTACTGCCCACTCACATAATCTATCTATGTATATCTTGCAGACTCTTGTGTTCTCACAGCTTACTGTCCCACCTAGTTTTGTATCATCAGCAAATTTGGATACATTACACTCGGTCCCTTCATCTAGGTCATAAATCATAAAATCATCGAAATTTACAGCATGGCAGGAGACCATTTCAGCCCACTGTGTACGTGCCGGCCAACAAACAGCTATCCAGCCTAATCCCACTCTCCAGCTCTCGGTCCGTAGCCCTGTCGGTGATGACAGTTGAAGTGCACATCCAAGTATTTTTCAAATGTGCTGAGTATTTCTGCCTCTACCACCCTTTCAGGCAGTGAGTTCCAGACCCCCACAAACCTCTGGGTGAAGAAATTTCCCTTCATATCTCCTCTGAACCAATTACTTTAAATCTGTGCCTCATTGTTATTGACCACTCTGCCACAGGAGACAGGTCCTTCCTATCCACTCTATCCAAGCCCCTTATAATTTAATACTTTCATCAGGTCTCCCCTCAGTGTCCTCTGATCCAAAGAAAATTGACTCTGCATCTCCAATCTTTCCTCATCGCCAAAATTCTCCAGTCCAGGCAACATTCTTGTAAATCTCCTCTGTACCCTTTCCAGTACAATCACATCTTTCCTGTAATGTGATGACCAGAACTGCACACAGTATTCCAACTGCGGCCTAACCATTTCAAGCACAATCTCCTAGCTCTTGTATTCCATGCCTCGACTAATAAAGGCAAGTATTCCATATGCCTTCTTAACCACCTTATCGACCTAGCCTGCCACTTTCAGGGATCTGTGGACCTGCACTTCAAGGTCCCTTTGTTCCTCTACAATTTTCAGTGTTGTAGCATTTAATGTGTAATCCCTTGCCTTGTTAGACCTCCCCAAATGCATTACGTCACACTTATCTGGATTAAATTCCATTTGCCACTTTACTGCCCACCTGACCAGTACATTTATAGTTTCCTGCAGTGTGCAGTTTTGTTCTTAATTCTCAACCACATAGCCTATTTTAGTTTCACCTGCAAACTTCTTAATCATACCAACAACATTGAAGTCCAAGTCATTGATATATACCACAAAAAAACAAGGGACCCAGCACTGAGCCCTGCAGAACCCCACTGGAAACAGCCTTCCAGTCACAAAAACACCGAATGGCCCACTCCTGCAACTATTTTCTATGTTTCTATGACCCAACCTCCACAGCTCTCTGAGGCAGCAAATTCCACAGATTTACAACCCTTTGAGAGAAGACATTCCTCCTCATCTCAATTTTAAATGGGTGGCCCCTTATTCTAAGATTATGCACTCTAGTTCGAGTCTCCCCCATCAGTGGAAACATTCTCTCTGCATCCACCTTGTCCCGCCCCCTCATAATCTTATACATTTCGAAAAGATCACCTCTCATTCTTCTGAATTCCAATGGGTAGAGGCCCAAACTACTCAACCTTTCCTCATAAGTCATCCCCCTCATCCCCGAAACCTTCTCTGAACTGCCTCTAAAGCAAGTATATCTTTTCAGAAACATGGATCAGGAAGGCCAAGATTCTATTCGCTTTCCTGATCACTTGCTGTACCTGCATACTATCCATTTGTGTTTCATGCACAAGTGTCTCCAGGTCCCGCTGTACTGCAGCACTTTGTAATCTTTCTCCATTTAAATAATAACTTGCTCTTTGATTTTTTTTCTGCCAAAGTGCATGACCTCACACTTTCTAAAATTATACTCCATCTGCCAAATTTTTTCCCATTCTCTTAGCCTGTCTATGTCCTTTTGCAGATTTTATGTGTACTCACATATTGCTTTTCCTCCCATCCTTTGTATCGTCAGCAAACTCGGCAACATTACATTCAGTCCCTTCTTCCAAGTTCTTGAATATAGAATGTAAATAGTTGGGGTCCCAGCATTGATCCCTGCAGCAACCCACTAGTTACTGGTTGCCAACCAGAGAATGAACCATTTATCCAACTCTCTGTTTTCTGTTAGTTAGCCAATCCTCTATCCTTGCTGATATATTATCCCCAACCCTGTGAACTTTTACGTGGCACCTTGTCAAATGTCTTCTGGAAGTCCAAATACACCACACTCACTGGTTCCCCTTTATCCACCCTGTTTGTTACATCCTCAAAGAATTCCAGCAAATTTGTCAAACATGCCTTCCCCTTCATAAATCCATGCTGACTCTGCCTGACCAAATTTTTTCTTTTCCAAATATCCTGCTACTACTTCTTTAATGATGGACTCCAACATTTTCCCAACCACAGATGTTAGGCTAACTGGTCTATAGTTTCCTGCTTTTTTTCTGCCTCCTTTTTTAAATAAGGACATTACATTTGCAGTTTTCCAATCGCTGGGATGTCCCCAGAATCCAGGGAATTTTGGTAAATTACAACCAATGCATCCACTGTCCCTGCTGCGACTTCTCTTAAGACCCGAGGATGCAAGCCATCAGCTCCAGGGGATTTATCCGCCTTTAGTCCCGTTAGCTTACTGTGTACCACCTTCTTAGTGATTGTGTTATGTTCCTCCCCCCTGTAGCCCCTTGACTGTCCACTGTTGGGATATTGTTAGTGTCCTCGGCAGTAAAGACTGATAGAATATATTTGTTCAGTGTTTCTGCCATCTCCATGTTCCCCATTACTTATTCCCCGATCTCGTCCTCTCAGGGACCAACATTTACTTTAGCCACTCTTTTCCTTTTTATATACCTATAGAAACTCCAGCTATCTGTTTTTATATTTTGTGTTAGTTTACTTTCATAGTCTATCTTCCCTTTCTTAATCATTTTTTTTAGTCATTCTTTGCTGGCTTTTAAAAGCTTCCCAGTCTTCTGTCCTCCCACGAGTTTTGGCCACTTTGTATGCCCTTGTTTTTAATTGGATACCTTATTTCTTGAGTTAGCCACGGATGGCTATCTTTTCTTTTACACCCTTTCCTCCTCACTGGAATATATTTTTCTTGAGAGTTGTGCAATCAATATCTCCTTAAATGTACACCACTGTTCATCAACCGTCCTACACTTAAATCTATTTTCCCAGTCCACTTAACCCAACTCTGCCCTCATACCTGCATAGTCTCCTTTATTTAAGATTAGTACGCTGGTTAGAGATCCAACTTTCTCAACCACCATCTGAATTTCAAATTCAGATCATGCTATGATCACTCATTCAAAGAGATCCTTTACTAGGAGATTGTTTATTAATCTTGTCTCATTACACAGGACCAGATCTAAGATAGCCTGCCCCCTGGTTGGTTCCGTTACATACTGCTGAAGGAACCCGTCCCTTATGCACTCTATGAACTCCTCCTCAAGGCTACCCTGACCAATTTGATTTGTCCATTCAATATGCAGGTTAAAATCATCCATGATTATTGCTGTTCCCTTTTTACAAGCCCCCACTATTTCCTGGTTTATGCGCTGACCAACAGAGTAGCTATTGTTACGGTGCCTATAGTCGACATCCACCAGTGACTTTTTCCACTTATTGTTCCTTATCTCCACCCAAACCGTTTCAACATCCTGATCATTTGAGCCAATATCGTTTCTTACTATTGCAGTGATTCCATCCTTTATCAATAGAGCTACTCCACCTCCTTTTCCTTTCTGTCTGTCCTTCCGGACTGTCCAGTAGCGCTAAATATTTAATTCCCAGACGTGGTCACCTTGCAACCACGCCTCTGTAATGGCTATCAGATCATACCCATTTGTATCTATTTGTGCCGTCAACTCATCTATTTTGTTTCAAATGCTATGTGCATTGAGACAAAGTGTTTTTTTACACTTTTTTCCTGCTTGTTTCCTCTCTCCTTCAAACTCACTTTCTTTATTTTTGCTTTCTAATTCCAGCTTTACTCCCATCCCTACTGAATCTATTTTCAGGTTCCCATCCCCCTGCCAAGCTAGTTTAACCCCTCCCCAAAAGCACGAGCACACCCCACCGTGAGGATATTGGTCCCGGCTCTGTTGAGGTGCAACCCATCTGGTTTGTCCATGTCCCACCTCCCCCAGAAGCGGTCCCAGTGCCTCAGGAAAGTAAAGCCCTCCCGCCTGCACTATCTCTCCAGCCAGGCATTCATCTGCTCTATCCTCCTGTTTCTGTAGTCACTAGCTCGTGACATCGGGAGGAATTCGGAGATTACTACCCTTTGAGGTCCTGCTTTTTAAACTCTCTCCTAGCTCCCTAAACACTGCCTGCTGGAGAGAGGAGGGAGGGGAAACAGTGAGTGTGGAATTGAAAACAGCTGTAGTTGGTGCCTTCAGGGATGGGGCAGATGGGAGGGAGGGGAACCAGTGAGTATACAACTGGACCCAGGCAGAATCAGCACCTTCAGGGGAGGGGAACCAGTGAGTGTAGAACTGAACCCAGCCAGAGTCAGTATCTTCAGGGGAGGGGAACCAGTGAGTGTGGAACTGAACCCACCCAGAGTCAGTACCTTCAGGGGAGGGAACCAGTGAGTGTAGAACTGAACCCAGCCAGAGTCAGCACCATCAGGGGAGGGGAACCAGTGAGTGCAGAACTGAAACCAGATAGATTCAGCATCTTCAGGGGAGGAAAGGAGAGGCAGTGGAGAGGACGTTGATTCCGGAGATGAGAGGGTTGACTTATAAGGAAATATTGAGTCGGGATAAATGGTTCATTCTCAGTTTGGCAATCAGTAACTAGCGGGTTGCCGCAGGGATCATTGCTGGGACCCCAACTATTTACAATCTATATTAACGACTTGGAAGAAGGGACCGATTGTAGTGTAGCCACATTTGCTGATGATACAAAGATGGGAGGAAATGCAATGTGTGAGGAGGACACACAAAATATGCAAAACCACATTGAAAGGCTAAGTGAGTTGGCAAAAAAACTTGGCAGATGGAGTATAATGTTGGAAAGTGTGAGGCCATGCACTTTAGCAGACAAAAAAATCACAGATCAAATTATTATTTAAAATGGAGAAAGATTGCCAAGTGCTACTGTACAGCAGGACCTGGGGGTACTTGTGCATGAAACACAAAAGATTAGTATGCAAGTACAGCAAGTGATCAGGAAGGCCAATGGAATCTTGGCCATTATTACAAAGGGGATGGAGTATAAAAGCTGGGAAGTCTTGCTACAGTTGTACAGGGTATTGTTGAGGCCACACTTGGAATATTGCGTGCAGTTTTGGTTTCCATATTTACGAAAGGATATACTTGCTTTGGAGGCAGTTCAGAGAAGGTTCACAAAGTTGATTCTGGAGATGAGGGGGTTGACTTCTGAGGAAAGGTTGAATATGTTGGGCCTACACTCATTGGAATTCAGAAGATAGAAAAGTGATCTTATCGAAACATATAAGATTATGAGGGGGCGTGACAAGGTGGATGCAGAGAGGATGTTTCACTGATGGGGGAGACTAGAACTAGAGGGCATAATCTTAGAATAAGGGGCCTCCATTTAAAACTGAGATGAGGAGAAATTTCTTCTGAGGGTTGTGGATGTGTGGAATTCACTGCCTCTGAGAGGTGTGGAAGCTGGGACATTGTATAAATTTCAGACAGAAATAGACACTTTCTTAAACAATAAGGGGTTATGGGGAGTGGGCAGGGAAGGGGACCTGAGTCCATGATCGGATCAGCCATGATGGTATTAAATGGCGGAGCAGGTTCGAGGGGCCGCATGGCTTACTGCTGCTCCTATATCGTATGTTGCCCAGTGAGTGCAGAACTGAAACCAGACAGAGTCAGCATCTTCAGGGGAGGAGAGGGGAACCAGTGAGTGTAGAACTGAACCCAGCCAGAGTCAGCACCTTCAGGGGAAGGGAACCAGTGAGTGCAGAACTGAACCCAGCCAGAGTCAGTACCTTCAGGAGAGGGGAACCAGTGAGTGTAGAACTGAACCCAGCCAGAGTCAGTACCTTCAGGGGAGGGGAACCAGTGAGTGTAGAACTGAACCCAGCCAGAGTCAGTACCTTCAGGGGAGAGGAACCAGTGAGTGTGGAATTGAACCCAGCCAGAGTCAGTACCTTCAGGGGAGGGGAACCAGTGAGTGTAGAACTGAACCCAGCCAGAGTCAGTACCTTCAGGAGAGAGGAACCAGTTAGTGTAGAACTGAACCCAGCCAGAGTCAGTACCTTCAGGGGAGAGGAACCAGTGAGTGTGGAATTGAACCCAGCCAGAGTCAGTACCTTCAGGGGAGGAGAGAGATGGGTGGGAGGGAAATGAGTGATTGTCGAACTGATCGCAGCCAGAGTCTACACCTTCAGGGAATGAGAGGGGAACCAGAGAATCTGTATCTGAACCCAGCAAGAGTCAGCACCCTAAGGGGAGTGGCAGATGGGAGGGAGGGGTACCAGTGAGTGCAAAATGGATCCCAGCCAGAGTTAGCACCTTCAGGGCAGGGGAACCAGTGAGTGCATAACTGAAACCAGATAGATTCAGCATCTTCAGTGGTGGAGAGGGGAGGCAGTTCAGAGATGGTTTACGAGGTTGATTCTGGAGATGAGGGGGTGGACTAATGAGGAAATGTTGAGGATGTTGGGGGCAATATTTTAGCATGGATTGAGGATTGGCTAACTGACAGAAAACAGAGAGTCTGGATAAATGGTTCATTCTCGGGTTGGCAACTAGTAACTCGTGGGGTGCCGCAGGGATCAGTGCTGGGACCCCAACTATTTACAATCTATATTAACGACGTGGAAGACGGGACTGAGTGTAACGTAGCCAGGTTTGCTGACGATACAAAGATGGGAGGAAAAGCAATGTGTGAGCACACAAAAAATCTGCAAAAGGACCTAAACAGGCTAAGTGAGTGGGGAAAAATTTGTCAGATGGAGTATAATGTTGGAAAGTGTGAGGTCATGTACTTTGGCAGAAAAAAAAATCAAAGAACAAGTTATTATTTAAATGGAGAAAGATTGCGAAGTGCTGCAGTACAGCGGGACCTGGAGGTACTTCTGCATGAAACCCAAAAGAATAGTATGCAGGTACAGCAAGTGATCAGGAACGCCAATGGTATCTTGGCTTTTATTGCAAAGGGGATGGAGTATAAAAGCAGGGAAGTCTTGCTACAGCTATATAACGTATTGGTGAGGCCACAGCTGGACTACTGCGTGCAGTTTTGGTTTCCATATTTACGAAAGGATATACTTGCTTTGGAGGCAGTTCAGAGAAGGTTCACTAGGTTGATTCCGGGGATGAGGGGGTTGACTTATGAGGTTGAGTAGGTTGGGCCTCTACTCATTGGAATTCAGAAGAATGAGAGGTAATCTTATCGAAATGTATAAGATTATGAGGGGTTTTGACAAGGTGGATGCAGAGAGGATGTTTCTACTGATAGGTGAGACTAGAACTAGAGGGCACAATCTTAGAATATGGGACCGCCCATTTAAAACAGAGATGAGGAGAAATTTCTTCTCTCAGACGGTTGTAAATCTGTGGAATTTGCTACCTCAGAGAGCTGTGGAAGCTGGGACATTGAATAAAATTAAGACAGAAATCGACAGTTTCTTAAACGATAAGAGATTATGGGGAGCAGGCCGGTAAGTGGAACTGAGTCCATGATCGGATCAGTCATGATCTTATTGAATGGCGGAGCAGGCTCGAGGGGCCCTATAGCCTACTCCTGCTCCTATTTCTTATGTTCTTCTGTTCCCTGCCCGCTCCCCATAACCACTTATCACCTTATTGTTTAGAAACTGAGCCATTGTGAGGAGGGTCCAGTGATCCAGCTGGAAAATGCATGTGTGAGGCCTCAGGTGAGAACAGTGGAATAGCCTGTCGACACTCACGGTCGAGGTTCACACATGGAGATCGGGCGCATCACTGCCACTGCTCTTACCTCGAGTCATCCCTGTCGGCCCGCCCAAACACCAGTTCCGTGACCATCTCTCCGGCGTGCCCCGCCCGACCACCTCCCCGGTGGCGCACCCCGCCCGAACTCTTCAACCTTGAAAGTGTAAGGAGGCAGGCAGGGCTGTGTGTGCTGCTGGAGGGCTCGCAGTGCTCCGGAACGGATAGGTGCTGCAGTAGGTGAGGTAGGAACTTTTAGTTATTTATTTATTGATTGATTTTTAATTTCTTTTTAAATTTTATTTATTGATTGAGTTATTGATCATTTATTATTGATGATGGTTCTTTATTTTTAAAACTGAAGTGTTTAATGCCTTGGAAAATCCTCGAACTTCCCTTCCCTCCACAACCCCTCCCCCGCCCGCCATCTCTTGCTACCAGCGCCTGATTTCTGAAGTGTCCACAAGGTTTTTCTGAGCGTACAAAAGTGGGCACTGACTCAGGCCTAAGTTAGTTTGGAGTAACTTTTCGCTGTCTGAACTTGCTTAACTGGCCAAAACGGGCGTAAGTGGCTGGAAAAAGAAACTGAACTAACTGACTGAAAGTGGAACAAACCAAATGTGGAGAATTGTGATTTATTGGATACTCCAAAACAATAGGAGCAACTCCTGTCGAAACTTGGCCCCTAGATCCTGAATTTGTGTCTTGTACTGACAGTGATGAGTTTTGTTATCTCCTTTTACAGCGTATTAGAAGGGGAGATTTTCAGACAGGAAACAGAAACCAAACATCGCGTCAATATCTGACGGAGTCAATCGATACATCCGGACCTGAATATCATCAGTCTTTGAAAGCGGAAGGAGAAATATTTGTCTGTCCTGCCTGTGGGAAAAGATTTCAAATATCAGTGTGACTGGAAATGCACCAAGACCCACACACCCGAGTGAGTGTTCCAGTGCACTGCCTGTGGAAAGAGTTTTAATCAGTTACACAGCCTGAAGAATCATCGCACCATTCACAGCGTGGAGAATCTGTAAACGTGTTGTGTGTGTGGGCGAGGCTTCAACTGATCATCCAACCATGGAGAGTCACAAGGATACCCGCACCATGGAGAAACCGCGGAAATGTGGGGACTGTGGGAAGGGATTCAGCTCTCCATCAGAACTGGAAATTCATCGACGCATTCACACTGGGGAGAGGCCATTCACCTGCTCCGTGTGTGGGAAGAGATTCACTCAGTCATCCCACCTGCTCACACACCTGCGAGTTCCTACGAGGGAGAGGCCGTTCACCTGCTCTACGTATGGGAAGGGATTCACTCAGTCATCCCACCTTGTAGTTCACCAGCGAGTTCACACTTGGGAGAGGCCGTTCACCTGCTCCGTGTGTGGGAAGGGATTCACTCAGCCATCCCACCTGCTGACACACCAGGGCCTTCACACTAGGGAGAGGCCATTCTCCTGCTCTGAGTGTGGGAAGGGATTCACTCGGTCATCCACCCTGCTGGCACACCAGCGAGTTCACAACTGACTGCAGGGGTTGGAATCTGTTGTTAATCACATCCTGACTGAACCATGTTCATTTTGACAATTGGGGTTTGTTTCTGCTGATGATAACTCCTGTAACTGGACTGGAGTTTAATATTTGGGATATAGACAAATAAATACATAAATGGAGGGATGAAATCCCGCCTCTGGGGGGAGGCAGGAGAGGGGAGGCTGATGTCCAGGTCACCTGGTCGGAGGCACACCTGCTTGCCAGGCATCGTCGTGTGTAACCTGGTTTCAAATGACTGAAAATGATGCTAATAAAACACACCAAACTATTTTCTGGTTAGATTGGGGTACAGTATTCAATTCCTCAATAAAAAAAAATTTTAAAGAAAAGAATTCTTGAAAGTTCTTCCACGTTGGTTAAAAGTTTTTTCAGAAGTTTTAAATGTTTCTTCTGGAGTTTTAAAAAAGTTTTCCCAAGTTATTTATAAATTTCCCAAGTTGATTTAAAGTTTAAAATGAAAGTCACGACTAAGCTACCTCCCTTGATACCATTCCATGGGCACTGCCAGCCTTCTGCAGCTGCACAAAGCCCTGGCTAGACCACACCTGGAGCACTGCGGGGAAGTAGAGGCCTGGTCGTCTCCAAAGGGGGCCCGAACGCCTGGACACTATATACAGTTCCATGGTTAGAATCCCCGTGTACAGTGCCAGGTTTAGAATCCCCATGTACAGTGCCAGGTTTAGAATCCCCATGTACAGTGCCAGGTTTAGAATCCCAATTTACTCTCCCAGGTTTAGAATACCCATGTACAGTCCCAGGGTTAGAATTCCCATGTACAGTCACAGGGTTAGAATCCCCATGTACAGTCCCAGGGTTAGAATCCCCATGTACAGTGCCAGGGTTAGAATCCCCATGTACTCTCCCCCAGGGTTAGAATGCCCACATACACTCCCAGGGTTAGCATCCCAATGTACAGTCCCAGGGTTGGAATTGCAATGTACAGTCGCAGATTTGGAATCCTGTACACAGTCGAAGCGAAAAATTTAGGCCTTGAACCTGAGTTGGGGCAAAAAAAACATAAAAACATAATTCAATTTCTATACTAAACTATTTGAAATCAAATCAAATGAATTGTTGCAACTAACACGTTCCTTTCATGCCAAATGGGAAACAAGTGATGTGGGGGGAGTGCAGGACTGTTTGCGCCCAGTTACACAGCATGTCCCTGGCACTCCACTCCAAATGTGCTTATTTCAGATCGCAGTCTCATTGACACATCCAACTGATTTGGATGGACGTCGCCCTTTAAACCCCATCAGAGAAATATCAGTATTTGATGTTTAGTTTGCCAAACCTTTATAAAAAACTGGTTCGGCCTCAGCAGGAGAATTGTATTCAAGTTAGGAATCCAAACTTTGGGAATGATGACAAGCTTTTCGAGAAGGTGCAGAAGGAGCGGTGCCAGGGATGTGGGACTTCCGTGATGTGGAGAGCCTGGTGAAGTTTTCTTCAGAGAGCAAAAAAGGGTAAAAGGAGATTTGACAGAGATGTACAAAATTATGAATGATTTAGAAGAAAGAGTAAATATGGAAATTCTTTCCAGCGGCATTAGGGAAGGTAACCAGAGGAGTCAGACTTTCGATGATTGGCAAAATAACGAGAGGTGAAATGTGGGATAATTTATTACCCAGTGAATTGTTATGATCCAGAATGCACTATCTGAAAGGGTGGTGGAAGCAGATTCAATAGTAACTTTTAAAAGGTAATTGGATAAATACTTGCCGGGAAAAATATACCGAGCTATCGGTAAAGAGCAGAGCAGTGAGACTCATTGAACAGCTCCACCAAAGAACTGGCACAGACACGATGGGTCGCATGGCCTTCTGTGCTCTACCACTCCCTGACAATGGCGAATGATTGTACCCAAAGTGCTCCACCCGGGGGAATACACCCTATCTCCATCAGCAGGGAGGCAACGCGTGAGAAGGGCTGGTTCCAGAGAGCACCACCCTGTGCGGAGAGGCTCCCAGGGACAGAGCGGAGCAAGCACAGCGCAGGGCAACACCGAGTGTGGCTCTCACGCCCCGGACAACATCGAGTGTGGCTCTCAGTCCCCGGACAACACCGAGTGTGGCTCTCAGGCCCCGGACAACACCGAGTGTGGCTCTCAGGCCCCAGAGAACACCGAGTGCGGCTCTCAGGCCCCAGGGAACACCGAGTGTGGCTCTCAAGCCCCGGACAACACCGATGTGGCTCTCAGGCTCCAGGGAACACCGAGTGCGGCTCTCAGGCCCCAGGGAACACCGAGTGTGGCTCTCAGGCCCCAGGGAACACCGAGTGTGGCTCTCAGGCCCCAGGGAACACCGAGTGTGGCTCTCAGGCCCCAGGGAACACCGAGTGCGGCTCTCAGGCCCCGGACAACACCGAGTGCGGCTCTCTGGCCCCGAACACCACCGAGTGTGGCTCTCAGGCCCCGGACAACAACGAGTGTGGCTCTCAGGCCCCAGGCAACACCGAGTGTTGCTCTCAGGCCCCAGGCAACACCGAGTGCGGCTCTCAGGCCCCGGACAACACCGAGTGTGGCTCTCAGGCCCCGGGCAACACCGAGTGCGGCCCCCTCCCCCGCCCCGAGTCAGAGAGCTGGGCTCAGCACCATCAAACACCGGGGGCAACGCCTCCCCCAAACCATGAAAACAACTGGTTGCATTTATGCAGCAGGCCCAGCAAATCCCAGCCATTCTGTATCAGGGTGGGTGTTGGATGCGGAAGTCACTCCCTGGCCTCCTGTGCAGTATAGTATTAGACAGTCCCTTGAATCGAGGATGACCCACTTCCACACCAACAAGGGATTTGTTCACAGATGTTTCAATATGAGATCTGATATTCCAGGTCCCAAACTACATATTGAAGGGTGGGAGATGCCTGTGCGTGGATTCTTTTAATGTGTGTGTCTGTTGTACACCACCATCACACGGGCTGGACAGAGTGAGGTCTTGGTCCAGTGGCAAGTTTTAAACAAGATGACTGGAGACCAAGCTCTGCTGCACAGACCTGGTGCACATACTTCTACTGCCCATAGATCACAGAGTGGTCTGGTCCATGCTGTCCCTGGGCCCTTGCCTCTTCTGGGCCCCGAATTCGTGCCTCTCGTAGGCCACAATCTCTCCACCCCAAACTCTCACCTCTTGTGGGCCCCAATCTCTCAGCCCTGATCCCTCGCCGCTACTCCACCCCGACCTCACCACTCCTCTGCTGCTTGCCGCATCGCCTGCTGTACCTGGGCCGTAACAATGGTCCTACCCATGCTCCAATCACTGACCTGGATTCCGGTACAAAGCAAAATCTAGACTCTCAAATCTCCAAATCTGCGGCAATTTAGAGTAGATCGCCTCTCAACTATGCTGCAAATGTTAGAAAGATGCTTTGGATACCTGGCCTCCTGTGTGGATCTGTTTGTTGTGTCAGTTTGAGCTGGAGTGGAGATGGAGGAAAAGCTGCTGGGTTTCGCCCCAGTATTTCTGGGCCCAGTGGGACCAACAATTCCCCATGTGGGGCTGTCAATGGAGGTGGGTTCCCTTCCCTGAAGGACATTAATGAACCAGTTGGGTTTTATCACAAACTGGCAGCTTTCATGGTTACTATTTCTAGTGCTGGCCCCACAAATTAACAAGTTCACTCAGCTCAATTTCTCAACATGCCTTTGTGTTTTTGATGATTCTCTCTCACCCACCCTTTTTCCTGTCTGAAATTAACTTTGCAGGGTAGTAAAAGAGGAGGATTTGTCGACTGGAGGCTCAAACCAACCATCACATTCAGATCTGATGGAGTCACTCGATTCATGGGAACAGAATATCATCGGTCTTTGACCATGGAAGCAAAAAGCACTGTTCACAGCGGGGAGAAACTGTACACGTGCTCTGTGTGTGGGCAATGCTTCAGCCTATTATCCAACCTGGAGATACACAAGTGCAGTCACACTGGGGAGAAATTGTGTAAATGTGGGTACTGTGGGAAACGTTTCAACTACCCATCGCAGCTGGAAAGATTGCGGCGAGTTCACACCGGGGAGAGGTCGTTCAGCTGCTCTGAGTGTGGAAGGGATTCACTCGGTCATCCTATCTGTTGATGCACCAGCGAATACACACTGGGGAGAGGCCATTCACCTGTTCTGAATGTGGGAAGGGATTCACTCGATTATCCCATCTGTTGAGGCACCAGCGAATACACATTGGGGAAAGGCCATTCACCTGCTCTGAGTGTGGGAAGGGATTCATTCAGTCATTGCACCTACTGAGACACCAGCAAGTTCACAAGTGACTGCAGGGGTTGGTATCTGCTGTTATTGCTGCTGTTAATCACATCCCGATTGAACCATGTTCATTCTGACAGTTGGGATTTGTTTCCGCTGATTTTAATAACTCCTGTAACTGGACTGGAGTTTAATATTTGGGATATAGACAAATAAATTCGTGTTGCTTTCAACACATTGCTGTAGATTTTTGTCTTTCCCACCCGTGTGTTTAGCATCACCTGACTGGAGCTCAGAGAGGACAATCTGTGGGAAGATCGTATGGGGGGAGAACTTCAGCCTGGACACAGTCCTTCAGGGTCACACTGAGAGGGTCAAACGGCACTTTGGTCTTTCTCATCTCTCTTCACTGTCTCCGTGCGGGTTAATCTTGACGGTGTAAGGTGCGGATGACATCCACCCAAGGGTGTTTAAAGAGATGGGACGGGTGCTCTGTCAGCCATTTTCCCATATCTCCATCAGCTCAGTAGAGTCATGGGTTGTTCCCTGAGATTGGAAGGTAGCACATGTAGTTCCCATTTTCCAAATTGGCCACAAGTCAGAGCTCAGGAACTGAAGGCCCATCAACGTGACCTTGATCACCAGGAAGGTGCTTGAAGGGATCCTGAGAGCTGTTGTTTTCCATCATGGGGAAGGGAAGGGGCCATTACAGATATTGAACATGGATTCTGGTAAACATGGTCACATCTTACAAACTAGCTTGAGTGTAAAGAAGTTGTTCGGTTGGTAGATGGGGGAATCCGGTTGACATTGTCTACCTCAAGGTTTCAAACTCATTTTCTATGGTGGGCCTGATCCAATATACTGGCACGAGGCATGGGCCACATTCAGCAAAAGCTATTATAATAGGAATAAATGAATATAAACTACATCGGAATTTACATTTAGATTTTATTTACTGCCGCTGCTCCTGATCCCTGGCACCTTTTAGCTTGAGAATTCATGAACTGACCCTGCTCAAACCATAACCACACGGATATCGGTGCATGGTTCTGCCTGTGACCACAAGGCTGTGTCACTGCCACACACAGATACCATTTCCTTGTTTCACACCTCCATACAAACACCATCACTTCACACATCCCCTTTCTACACAATTGCAGCAGACATGAGCAAGGACATGAGGCTTATTAAAAGACACATTTCATTACAGCAAAGGTTACACTGGGAGAAATGTTCAGTTATTTTCCATGACAGGCAAAATGCTGGGCAAACCAGCAGCACACTGGCACCTGAACAGTGTCTCATCGGCCTGCAGGCTTTTCTCAAATAAATTTGTCCATGGATACTGTTGTAGAGAGTAGAAATATATATATAGACTTAGGCATTAGGCACCTGCTGGATATTTAAAACTCACATAAGCTTAAATGGACACACACATAAAATGGCTGCCCAGGCATGATGGGAAATCAGGTAGTCAAGCTGTGAACTGTTGAACGTTCACTGACCGAGCAATAACCCTGTGAGGCCCACTGTAGGAATGCCTGGGATGAGGGAAGACAGAGATAAGAAGGAAACCATCTCCTGTGAACAAGGCCATAAACCAATTAATTCCCCAGGAAGAAAGATAAGAGGGAAACCATTTGCTGTAAACAAGGCTACAAACCAATTATTTCTCCCAGATGAAAGAACTAGGGTGAGAACATATAAAGTCATCGATCAGCCCAAGTTGACAATGATTCCCTGGAGACTATAGAATTATATTGGGTTACAAGAACCTATATGTAATCTATAATCGTTGTGATTGGCTTGTGTCCAGCCGTGATGGGCTGTGTAACTGTAGTAAACTGTTTTGTAACTGTTGTGAAACATATAAAGGTACATGTAACTCTTTGTTCTGTGGAGAGAAACCTGGATACGGTCCTGAGTTTTTCCTCCCCGCTGAGCATTATAAAGGCCGCCAGGCGTTGGAACCGACTCTGAGTGTTGAGTGATTCTTCAGAGAAAACACTAACGCTAACAATGGCGTAGTCGGCAGGATTCCCCGAAGTCGCTGAACACACTTGGAGTAAACCCGGGTGAGTATAAACACAAACGATTTTTAAATTATAAAAGTGCGGAAGGTGGATGCTGGTTGATCGACACGAGGGAACGGTCCAATATCTCAAACACCTAGCCTGAGCCTGAATTAAGAGGACAGTAGTCCCACGTAACGGCCAGGAATTAAGTAGGTGCCGGGAACACACTTGGACCATGGGATCGTGATACCGAAAGACACCTTCCGGACCCAGTAGTGTAATTGGAGATAAACCCCGGGGTAGAACCAAGCAGTGTGCAGCGGCTAACGGAATCCAAACCTGTGAACAGGGTCGGACCAACGGGCCGAGCGGTGGTAGGTAGTAGTTAAGGATATGTAGAGCACTGCGGGAATTGCTTAAACGCGTTTTTAAGAATTGTATAAGTTTGTGTAACAGCAGAACTTGTGACCTGACAGTAGCCAAGAGACAGTTTACTACAAGTCGCGCTAGAAAGAAAGCGGACCTCTGAGAGTAGATTCCTAACGGTACTATTCCTACCCAGGAATGGCCATGGAAACGAATAAACTCGAGTGGGGACCAGAAGGGTCACTTACCCGCCACCTGGCGGAAAAACAAAAGAAGCTAATCGAAAAAATGATCAAAGCAGGGTGGAATCCTCAGGAACTACCAGCAAAGCAAAGGGAATGGTGGGAGAAGGAAAAGAAAGATAAAGAGGAAAAGGCAGTAATTTTGATATTGCGAGCACATGTAAAGTTAACAGAAAAGGTTAACCGGTATGTGCAAATAAAAAGGAAGCAAGTAGAGGTTGATAACGGACAGACAGTTTTGCCAGTTCTGGCAATAAATAGCCCAAGTGCACCACCTAGTGAGGAAGACTGGGAAAGACTAGAGAATGAAACGGATAGTTGCAACTCCATTAAAGGGGACGTCTTACCTCCCCCATATAATACTATTAACTCGGCTCCGGTTGCCCCGTTAAAGGTAGAATATATACCCAGGATCCCAGCCGGGACAAGACGTCATAACAGTCCCGCTATACCCGCGCAGACACGAGTAACATACTTATCGCTGACCCCAGGGGACACGATGCAGTTGTTAGAGAAACTGCCACCACTAGTGCCCCGCCATAACAACGCAACCTTCTGGCAGAAGCTCAAAGAAATGACAATTTGCCACGAGCTCCATAACCGAGATATCGCCGGTATAGTTAGGATTAAAATGCCAGAGAGTTATTGGGACAGACTAGATAATGATCACCAAGACGGTACCTGGTGTGCCGACCTGTCCGCTACAAAAGAGGAGCAGGAGGATTCCATGATAGAATTTAAAGCGAACGTGATACGCGTTTTAGGCCAGGTCACCGTAAACTGGAACGCTATAGTGGGAGTAGTACAGAAGAAGGATGAACGGGCACCAGAATACGGGGCAAGGAAATTTGAGGCGTTCTTAGCACATGGCGGAATACCCGGAGCCGACCGGCAGAACCCGGCTTTCATACAATTATATAAGAATGGACTAAGCCCTGCACACCAAGCCATCTTAAAAACAGGCTTGGTGATGTACAATAATTTTGATGACCTGGAAAGATGGGCGACCTCGGTAGATAATCAACAAAGGTCCAAAGTAGCCGCAAGTACAGCGGAGGTCTGTGCAGCCACTGACAAAAAGGCAGCTGAGACATGCTATAATTGTAACAAGACGGGGCATCGCCGCGCTGAGTGTAGAGCCCCAAAACGCAACGGACGAAAAAAGTGTAGTAATTGTGACCGACTAGGCCATGAGGCAAAGGACTGTTGGACCAAGGGAGGTGGCAAAGAAGGGAAGGGACCTAGATCGGGAAAAACGATCAATGAAAGAGCCCCGGACGTTAGTGCCCTCGGGAACCAGCAGCTGCTGGACATCATACAGCAGCTGACCCAGAAGCAGGCGAGTCCCCAATGAATCGCATCGGCCCCCGGCCAAGAACCCGATCCCCGTATGTGGATCAACGCATCGTTAGGGGGCCGGGCGATGCAATATGTTGATAGACACCGGGGCGTCGGTATCAATAACGAACCTCGACATACCCACTACCCGAAGATCCATCATGATCCAAGGGGTAGGGGGGGACAGGACCACGGCATATCAAAGTGAAACCCAAGTGCTTGAGGTAGACGGTATAATGATGCCGGTCCAGTTCTGGGTATGTCAAAACTCAGAGGGCACTATACTAGGGATGGACCTACTCCGCGAATTGGGAACGATAGTGGATGCGCAGCGAAGACGGGTAACCTGGAAAGGTACGAAAGGGTATAAGGATAAAGTGGCCAGGAAATGGGCACTAGTAAAGAACATAGCCACATTGGGTAAAACGGATACTCTGACGAGAGACTGGTCTAAGGACGGGATGTTGGGATTACTGTGTCAGGCTATTCCGGGAGTTTGGGCAAAAAGCAAACAGGACTGCGGACTTGTTGACATGACACCGGAGAAGGTCACGGGACCGGTACACCCTCCCCACAAGCAGTACCCTATCAAACCAGAGGCCATGCGAGCCACTGAGAGGATAATAGAAGCCCTGGTAGAACAGGGCATACTACGACAGATCGTGTCAGTCACAAACTCCCCGATGTGGCCAGTTAAAAAGCCAGATGAAAGCTACCGACTAACGATAGATTACACAGCCCTGAATAAAGTTACACCCAGGGAACACCCGATTGTGGCCAGCCCAGCGACTATCTTCAACGGTCTGAATCCGGAACATAGGATTTTCACCGTCTTAGATATCGCTAACGGATTTTGGTCAATCCCGCTGGACCCGGAGTCTCAGGAGAGATTCGCATTTACATCCAGAGATAGACAATACACATGGACCCGACTCCCTCAGGGATTCCATAACAGCCCGAACATTTTCCACCGAGTCATGAGTAACGCTTTGGAATCATGCAACCTAACCCCGTATAATAGTACAATCCTTCAGTACGTGGACGACATCCTCATAGCCTCATCAAGTGACCGAGAGCATTTAGGGGCCCTAGCCATGGTTCTAAGGACTCTAGATAAGGCAGGGTTTAAAATAAATCCAAAAAAGGCGCAGATCGGACAAGCCACGGTTCGATATCTGGGACACGATATCAGTCAGGGAAAAAAGACTCTTCCGACAGACATAAAGACAGCCATCGCTGATATGCTCCGACCAACTACAGTCCGGGCAGTGCGGCGGGTGATGGGTTTGTTCAACTATTGCAGGAATTTCATTCCTCAATTTGCGAACATAGCCGAACCCATTCAACGACTAGTGAAGGGAGGAAAACCAGGAACAGAGCATGTAGACTGGGGATCGGAGCAAGAGGAAGCCTATGGGAAATTAAAAGCCGAATTGGTAGCAGCCCCAGCGCTGAAGCTACCGGATATGACAAAGCCGTTCCATGTATATTATGATCTCGATGGAGGTTTTTATAGCGCCGTCGTAACCCAGGAGAAAGGGGGGTAATGAGACCAGTAGCGTATTACTCAACACAAAAGTCCCCGGTAGTGAAGGGACTCCATCGGTGTGTGGCTGCCCTCGATTGTGCCGCTTGGGCTGCCAGAATATGCGAACCAGTCACGATGTCGGGGCAGATAATCTTACACACAAAGCACACCATAGTGGAATTGCTAAATACCGGGAGGTTAAAAACAGTGTCAGATGCGCAACGAGCTACCTGGGAGGCAGTACTATTACGCAAAGACCAGTCCATACAAATAATCAGGGATATAGGCTTTAATCCCGCGGAGGGAATAGTGACCGAAGGTGAACCGCATAGCTGCAAGACTGAGATAGACGAAGGAACAGAAGGGGGAATAGCCGATGAACCTCTGAGGGACCCCGATTTAACCCTTTACGTTGATGGGTCCCGACGATATATCGACGGAAGATTCCGCACCGGGTGGGGCGTGGTAAATCAGGATGGTGTCACCCTCCTGCGAGGGGCACTGGAAGGAAGAGTGTCCGCCCAAGTGGTGATGTTGGTAGCGCTGACCAAAGCCCTCAGATGGGCACAGGGGAAGCGTGTAAATGTTTATACTGACAGCCGGTATGCATTCGGCGTAGTACACGATTATATTATAGCGTGGAGTAGACGTGGATATATAACCTCGGGGGGGGGGGGGACACCTTAAACACGAGAATATAGTTCGGGAGCTGGGCGAAGCCGTTAAAAGGCCTACGACGGCAGAAGTAATAAAGATCAAGGCACATCAAAGGGTAGAGACCAAGGAACAACGGGGAAACATGCTGGCAGATCAAGCAGCTAGGAGCGCGGCAGAAGAGGATGAGCCCCAGGTAATTAAAGTGGCCATGATAGGACCAGGAGAGCTAAGTATCCGTAAGATACAGGAAGAAAGTAGCTCGGAGGAACGGTCACAATGGGAAAGTCAAGGGGCTAGCATTGGGGAGGACGGGGTATGGAGGAAGGGATTACAAGTAGTCGCCCCGTCCTCAATCCAGACCGAACTACTCCGGCTACACCATGAGGCGGACCACACTGGGCGAGACGGAATGCTGAGCCGTCTGCTCAAAGACTGGTGGTGGGCCGGGGTAGGACGAGACGTAGCCAAGCATTGCCAGCGCTGTATAGTATGTGCACAGCATAATCCAGGCAGACCCATAAAGGTCAGAATGGCACATCAGACACGTCCCAGGGGCCCGTGGGAGAATCTACAAATTGATTTCACAGGGCCCCTACCCACCAGTCGGGGAAAGAAATACTGCCTGGTTATTGTAGATCAGTTTACCAGGTGGGTTGAGGTTTTTCCCACCCGGGATTGCGGAGCATCCACGGTAGCGCAGATTCTCGCATTCGACATAATCCCACGGTGGGGAGTGCCCCTTCAAATTGACTCGGACCAGGGGACGCACTTCACAGGACAGGTCATGAAGCGGGCATGCGGTCTGCTTGGAATCCGACAACGGTTCCACATCCCGTACCACCCCCAGAGCTCAGGAATGGTGGAGCGAATGAACCGTACCCTTAAGACAGCAATTGCCAAAGCTATAACGGAGACCGGGAATGGATGGGTAGACGTTTTGCCCTGCATATTAATGAAACTTAGGGCTACCCCTAACTGAACCACAGGACTGACCCCCTTTGAATTAATGACAGGAAGGGCCATGAGACTTCCTGAAGGCATCATAACAGGGGGGGAGGAAATGGGGCCTCTACGAGATCGGATTGAACAATATGTAAAACAATTAGATTCACTGCTAAAGGAACTAAGGAAAGAGGTTGTAGAGCAACAGGCCCTACGGGACTTGGAGACCCAAAACAACGGGAAGGCCGACGCATCCCTTCCACAGGTAGGCGACAAAGTATTAGTACAGGTCACTCCAGGCAGGGCGGGGTTTGACCCGAGGTGGACCGGACCGTATGACATCATTTTGACAAGCGACACGTGTGCATGTGTCGATATGAAAGGAAAAGGCCGGTTGAAGCACTGGTCACAACTAAAAAGGTATAACCCAAAAGAATAATGGCCGAACCAAGGGTGATACGCCTAGACGAGACAGAATGGTATGCTGTAAATTACCAGGAGTGGTTAGACACTCTTTCGGAAGGGGTGTTCGGAGGAATAGCTTTAGCTTTAATGTTAATAGGAGTTTGGGTAATATTTAAGTGGGTAAAGACACGGGCGAACGCCCCACAGATTCAATTCGAAATGGTTCAATTGTAACCCTGTGCTTCTGATTTTACAGGGTGACCGGGACACTCGTAGAGCAAAAACTTTAACCCCTGGTGATGACCAGGCCATCTGTTTAAAATTACAGATAATACTCACCGAAATGGGAATACGGACGACGCTACTCGTAATATGGATAGCCCTGCGACATACACGAACCCTGGGCAACACCGACGGACAGCAGAGCACGCTGGAAATAAACAAGTACATGAACTATGGAGTGTTGTTCAATTTGACGGACGGAATATGTGTTCCAGCGACTAAGGATTGGAGCAAGGACAGAACTTATTTTAATGCATGGTTACAAGTGAATCCTAATAAGGACCGGATATGTGTACAGTGCTCCACGGGTAAAAGGAGCAGCTGCATTAAACGGAGGGATGTCAAAGGGCCCGATGAATGCACTTTCGGCATAATTTGCGCGCCTCCGGGACAATCCCAGCAATCAGTCATCCGCAAAAAGGGCATTGGGCTGTGTGGGTACTATGAGGAGGTGGGGGCGGCTGCTATATCATTGTATGTATGTTTCTCACCCCCTCCAACACCGCGCCCCATAAGAAACACTACATTGCCCGAAGAACTGCCTTGTCCCACAACTACTAAGGGACCAGAAAATGGGATTGCAATGTACAACGAAGGGGAATTATTGTATAATAATGTTAAACATGAAATTGTGCCTGTTCTGATCAATATTTCAGGAATCCAGATGTCGGAATATTGTACCGAACAGTCAAGGAAGATGTACAATGTATTAAGCAAAGTCGTAATGCAGCAGGCTGTCGATGCCATGGGTGCCAGTAAGTTCCGGGAACTGGGGTTAGCACCCAGGGTGAAGAGGGAAATAGTAAATGATGTTGCTACCGTTTTCAATACAGGAACCTCCGTAGTGAACTCGATAGACATACAAGGGTTAAATGAGAGGGTAGAACAGCTTAAAGGGGTGATGAAGGGGTTATTGGAGAGGGTGGAGCAAAACCAGGAAGACCAAGCCAACCTAGGAAAGGAGGGTGCCGAAATCCAGTTGGATGGCATCTCAGTCCTGGAAGCTCACGCCAAAACCATCAATCACCTCATTGATAGAGAACAAGAAGATACAATAAAGCAAAGACAGGGGCAACTCTGTCATGCTTATGGTCTGTGGATGGTGGGACAGATCCGCCACAACCTCGACCAGATCCAACGCGGGGAAGTACCCGATTGGATAGACAGTTCACATTTAGCTCAGTTGGCGAACCAAAGGGGGACACTGGATAATTGTACTCTGAAGGGACTGACCCGAGTATACCCCGCAATTCCAGATTGCCAGATGGGTAGGACTACCGGGATAGGGATAGTCCTGTTGATCCCTATAGCAACGCCGGACTCAGGGCCGTTCCCATTATACCAACGAGAGAATATTGGAGTAATACGGGAAAATGTCTCCATACGCTACTACCTAACCACCACCTCTGCCGTTCGTCGAAACAACATACTTACTGGGATTTCCCTAGCAGATTGCAAGCAAAGGGGGGAAATCACAGTATGCCCTCACCCGGTGGGCCGAGGTGAATTAGACGAGTGCGGGTTTAACCGAACCGACGGGTGTGTACTAGAAATAGTGCCCGCACACATGCACTTCGCGAGGGCAGGCTACGGAGGGAGGGGAAGATACTGTTTCTCTACCACAGAGCGTTCATACCAGTATAATGACCTGCAGTGCCCTATACCGCAGCCAAACATTTGCTTTACACCACTACGACCTGTCGCGATCGGGCAAGCACATATCACTCAGGTTAGGCGCCGGAAGTCCGAAGTTATTGAAGTAACTGATCAGCTCCATGATCATTTGCAGGATTATGACGAGCCAGAGCAGGTCCCTATCCCACATCTAACCGAAGTATTACGGGAGTTAAGGCTCAGAGTGGGGCAATCCGTAAAACTCTATCACCAGCTACAAACTAAAATCAAAGAACTCGAAGAAGATACCGAGGTAGACTTACAAAGTCAGAGTTGGTGGAGAAAGGTCTGGGACTGGGGAATAAATGTGAACATCCACCCATGGATCCGAATTATTTCACACACACTGGTCGGAATACAATTAATCTTAGCAATAACATGGGGCGTGATGGCCTGCCAGGTATGCAGGCGCCACAAACGGCGGAAACGGACCCATCACCGTTCCCTGGAGATTAAACAAGCCTGTTTGATAAGGGGACGGGAGGAGCTAGCCTTTGTTAATTTGATCTAAGCAACCGGGACTCGTGAAACTGCGTGACTGACCAGCACGTTGAGGCAAGGAATACCGGGCCATGCACAAATATCTGAAAAAGGCAGTACGGTCGGTTAAAAGGGGACTAGGACTAGTCCCTTTACCGAAAGGGGGAATTGTTGTAGAGAGTAGAAATATATATATACCTAGGCATTAGGCACCTGCTGGATATTTAAAACTCACATAAGCTTAAATGGACACACACATAAAATGGCTGCCCAGGCATGATGTGAAATCAGGTAGTCAAGCTGTGAACTGTTGAACGTTCACTGACCGAGCAATAACCCTGTGAGGCCCACTGTAGGAATGCCTGGGATGAGGGAAGACAGAGATAAGAAGGAAACCATCTCCTGTGAACAAGGTCATAAACCAATTAATTCCCCAGGAAAAAAGATAAGAGGGAAACCATCTGCTGTAAACAAGGCTATAAACGAATTATTTCTCCCAGATGAAAGAACTAGGGAGTGAACCTATAAAGTCATCGATCAGCCCAAGCTGACAATAACCGAACATATGGTTCCCTGGATACTAGGGGAATTCTATTGGGTTAAAAGAACCTATATGTAATCTATAATCGTTGTGATTGGCTTGTGTCCAGCCGTGATGGGCTGTGTAACTGTAGTAAACTGTTTTGTAACTGTTGTGAAACATATAAAGGTGCATGTAAACCTTTGTTCTGGGGAGAGAAACCTGGATACGGTCCTGAGTGTTTCCTCCAAGCTGAGCGTTATTAAAGGCCGCCAGGCGTTGGAACCGACTCTGAGTGTTGAGTGATTCTTCAGAGAAAACACTAACGCTAACACTGTCTCTTCTTCCAAGTCATTAATATGGATTGTAAATAGTTGGAGTCTCAGCACTGATCCCTGCAACACCCCAGTAGTTACTGATTGTCAACCCGAGAAGCAACCATTTATTCTGACTCTCTGTTTTCTGTCAGTCAGCCAATCCTCCATCCATGCTAAATATTACGCCCAACCCCGTGAACTGTTATCCCCTCGCTGTCCCCCCCCACCCCCTGAAGGTACTGACTCTGGCTGGGTTCAGTTCTACACTCACTGGTTCCCCTCCCCTGAAGGTACTGACTCTGGCTGGGTTCAGTTCTACACTCACTGGTTCCCCTCCCCTGAAGGTGCTGTCTCTGGCTGGGTTCGGTTTGACACTCACTGGTTCCCCTCCCCTGAAGGTACTGACTCTGGCTGGGTTCAGTTCTACACTCACTGGTTCCCCTCCCCTGAAGGTGCTGACTCTGGCTGGGTTCGGTTTGACACTCACTGGTTCCCCTCCCCTGAAGGTACTGACTCTGGCTGGGTTCAGTTCTACACTCACTGGTTCCCCTCCACTGAAGGTACTGACTCTGGCTGGGTTCAGATCTACACTCACTGGTTCCCCTCCCCTGAAGGTGCTGACTCTGGCTGGGTTCGGTTTGACACTCACTGGTTCCCCTCCCCTGAAGGTACTGACTCTGGCTGGGTTCAGGTCTACACTCACTGGTTCCCCCCCCCACCCCCTGCCCCTGAAGGTGCTGACTCTGGCTGGGTTCAGGTCTACACTCACTGGTTTCCCCCCCCCCCCCACCCCCTGCCCCTGAAGGTGCTGACTCTGGCTGGGTTCAGTTCTACACTCACTGGTTCCCCTCCCCTGAAGGTACTGACTCTGGCTGGGTTCAGTTCTACACTCACTGCTTCCCCTCCCCTGAAGGTACTGACTCTGGCTGGGTTCAGTTCCTGACATTGACATCACTCACTTTGTTCCTGCACCAAGATGGCCACGCATGCGCTCTGCTACTCACTGAATCAAAATAGCGGAGCGCTGAACCTGCCTTCCTGCACGAAGATGGCCGCCGTTAGCCTGGGCCTGTGAGCGGGAGAAAGCCTCGAAGCTGCAACCACCGATATTCCGGTTATTATTCCGGGCTTGCAGCGGCACCGATGTTTATGAAGCCTCCCTGGCTCCCCGCTGGTCCATTACTCCGCTCTGTCCCGCTGAAAAGGAGACTTCTGAGGAGCATATCCAAAACGTGTCGATGCCGCCATTACACGCACCACGCATGCTCCAAACACAGCCTGGGCCCGTGCCTGCGCACTGAGCCCCTGTAGTCTGGGTGCGGCACATTCTCCCCCGCGGGGCATGCTGGGTACATACGACCATGAGAAATAGGAGCAGGAGTGGGCCACCCAGACCCCCGAGCCTGCTCACCATTCAATAAGGTGATGGCTGGTCTGATCATCGACTCAGCTCCATTCCCTGCCCGCTCCCCAGAACCCTTCATTTCCTTACCACACCTGGAGTCCTGTGTACTGCTTTGGTCTCCTTCTCTCAGGAATGATAGGCTTGCCTTACTTAGATACAGAGTAAAGCTTCCTCAACACTATCCCACGAGACATTCTAAGGTAAGATATGGAGTATATCTCCCTCAACCTGTCCCATGCATTCCAGAGTGGATACTGCATTGGTTAGATAATGAATAAAGCTCACTCTACACTATCCTATCAAACACTCCCAGGATAGGTACAGCACGAATTAAATATACAGTAAATCTGTGCCAAAGGAACTGGAACCCAGTGAGAGTCAGTGCCAGAGGAAACTACAGCATGGGATAGATACAGAATAAATCCCAGGGCAGGTAAAGCACGGGTTAGATGATCATAGCCGGTCCCTCGAACGAGGATGATTTGCTTCCACATGAGTTCACAGATGTTTCAATGAAGGACCCAATGTTCCAGTCCTGACCTCCAATGGAGGAGGTTGAAAATGCCTATGGGTGGATTGTTTTTAACGTGTGGTGACCGTTGCACACCAGCCACCACACGGGCATGACAGAGCTAGGATTGGTCCAGTGGCAAGGGTTAATCAGGATTACTGGAGACCTGTTTTGCTGTACGGAGCTCGTGTGCACAAATATTGCAGTGTTAGCTGGTCCGTGCTGCCCCTGGGCTCTCGCCTCTTTTGCACCTGGTACCCTCATTCGCTGCACCTCCGCCACGATCTCTCGCCACTCCTCCACCACAAACATTCGCTTCACCTCCGCCACGATCCCTCTCCGCTCCCCCTTCAAGAAAACACTCGCCGCACCTCCGCCACAATCTCCTGCCCCATCTCTGCAACAAACATTCACTGAAACTCCATCACGATCACCCACCAAATCTCAGGCATGCTCCCTCATCACTCCTCTGCCCCGATCACTCGTCACAAGTCCAGCACAACCTTCCATGTTCCTCTGCTGTACCAGGGCCCTGCCGATGCTCCTGCTCACGCTCCAAATGGCAATCTGGGCCCTGATGATGTCACCCAGTCGTCTTCCTCGAAGCCGTCACACATTTGTGTCAGCTCACACTGAAGCTGCAGTGGCTCGCTCCTGCTCTTTTTACAGCCCCAACCTGTGGAGATGTTCTCTCGCAGGTTGGGGTGGCCCATGATGTGATACATGGGTTAGATACAGTGTAGAGCTCCCGTTACTCTACTCTGCCACAATAACTACTCTCAGGTGAAGTACAGCACGGTTTAAACAGAGAGTAAATCTCTCTCTACATGGTCCCATTAAACAGTCCCAGGGCAGGTACAGCATGGGTTATATCCAGAATAAAGCTCCCTCAACATTGTCGCAACAAACAGCCGAGGGCCGGTACAGCACATATGGAGTACATGTCCCACAAACACTCCAAGGCAGGAACAGCACGGGATAATTACAGAGTAATTTCTCCCTCTACACTGTTCCAATAAAAAAATCCCAAGGCAGATATAGCACAACTATTTCGTTGTTGATCTGTAAATCAAGTGCCCCCTGATTAAAGCTGGGGTGGGGGGGGGGGGGGCTCTATAACCAACAAATAAACCAATTAAACTTTGGACAGTAAACTTAAATCAAATTAAAATTTGGTTGCTGGGGGTGATGATGCACTTCAGTCACTCCGGCTGAGGAGCTCCTCCCGGAGTCACAGTGCGCATTTCGTCCTCCAAGGGGTATAACGGATATGAGTAGGTACACAGTAAGGATCCCAATGCACTGTCCCATCACACTCTCCCAGGGCAGGTACAACATGGATTAAATACAGACCAAAGCTTCCGCTATACAGTTCCCAGGGCAAGTACAGTACAGGTTAGACACAGAGTACATCTCCCTCTAACGCCCCAGGCATTCCAGGGCAGATACAGCATTTATTAGATATTGAGGAGATCTCCCTCTATAATGTTCAACCAGACATTCCCAGGGCAGGTACAACACGGGTTAGATATAGAGGAAAGTACCCTCTACACTGATCTATCAAACACTTCCATCACAGGTACAGCACGGGTTAGATACAGAGTAAAACTCCCTTACACTGTCCATCAAACACTCCTAGGGCACGTACAGCACTGGGTACAAAGAGAGTAATGTTCCCTCTACACTGTCCCAGCAAACATTCCCAGGGCAAGTACACAAATGATAGATACAGAGTAAATTCCCTCTGCACTGTCCTATCAGCCACTCCACGGCAGGTACAGAAAGGGTTATAATGCAAAGTAAATATCCCTGTACATTGTCCCATTAACCATTACCAGGATAGGTAAAGCACGGGTTAGATACAGGGTAAATCTCCCTCTACACTGTCTCTTCAAACACACCCAGGGCAGGAACAACACGGGTTACATATTGAGTAAAAATCATTCTACACTGTCCCATCAAACACTCTGAGCGAAGATACAGCACAGAGTAGATACAGAGAAAAACGTGCTCTACACTATCCCATCAAAAACTGCCAGGGCGGGTAGAGCAGGGGTTAGACAGAAATGTTTAGGCTGGATGTTCCAGAATTGAGGCCTGGGCAACAGAAGGCACAGCCACAAAAGCCACCAATGGTTGAACAATTATAATCAGGGATACTCAGAAAGACTGATATCTCATGGGCGGGAGCGCCGGGCGTGGGGGTGTTGTGGGGGCAGTGTGAGCGGAAATTTTGAAATCAAGGCATTGCTTCACTGTAGGTCAGCGAGCACAGGGGTGATGGGTGAGCTAGACTTGGTGCGAGTTAGGACATGGGCAGCCGAGTTTTGGATCAACATTAGTTTATGTAGGTCAGAATGTGGGAGGAGTGCATTGGAATAGTCAAATCCAGAAGTAAAAAAAGGCATGGATGAGGGCTTCAGCAGTGGATGAGCTGAGGCATGAGCGGAGATGGGCGATGTTACAGAGGTGGAAATAGGCATTCTTAGTAATTTTGTGGATATGTGGTCAAAATCTTATTTCAGGGTTAAGTATGTCACCAAGGTTGTGAACAGTCTGGTTCAGGCTCAGACAGAAGTTGGGGAGAGGGATGGAGTCGGTCACTAGGGAACGGAGCTTGTGGAATATTTCACAGGCTATCACGTGCAAAATATGTGGATGAGTTTTTAATATTAAATTGGTTTCAGAAACAGGTTAACTGATCGAGAAAGTAACGGATTTCAAATTTTATGCAAGACAGTTCAATAAAGGGGTGGTTTAAAAGATTTCAGCTGAGTTTAAAGTGAGACACTGCAGTTAAGTCTACTACAACCACAACTCATGTATGCAAATGGAACAAGTTTGGAGTTTGATATGCTAGAAAGCGAACTAGGTGAGAAGTGATATAAGTTAGATTAAGAAAAAGCCCGAAAAGGGAACAGTCCGTAACAGAACATCAATTAATCTCCTCTGATCATGAAGGAATCAAATATTCAACAAATTGTTTTTGAAACGAAGATAATTTATTCAACATTTATAGAGGGTATTAATCTCCAGCTTTACAATCTATATTAACGACTTGGAAAAAGGGACTGAGTGTAACATAGCCAAATTTGCTGATGATACAAAGATCGAAGGAAAAGCAATGTGTGAGGAGTACACAACAAATCTGCAAAAGGACATAGACAGGCTAAGTGAGTGAGCAAAAATTTGGCAGATGGACTATAATGTTGGAAAGTGTGAGGTCATGCACTTTGGCAGAAAAAATCAAAGAGCAACATATTGTTTAAATGGCGAAAGATTGCAAAGTACCGCAGTACAGCAGGACCTGGGGATACTTGTGCATGAAATGCAACAGGATAGTATGTAGGTACAGCAAGTGATCAGGAAGGCCAATGGTATCTTGGCCTTTATTGCAAAAGGGATAGGGTACAAAAGCAGGAAAATCTTGCTACAGCTATATGTGAGGCCACACCTGGAATACTGCGTGCAGTTTTGGTTTCCATATTTATGAAAGGATATACTTGCTTTGGAGGCAGCTCAGAGAAGGTTCACGAGGTTGATTCTGGGCATGAGTCGTTTGACTTATGAGGAACAATTAAGTAGGTTGGGCCTCTACTCACTGGAATTCAGAAAAATGAAAGGTGATCTTATCAAAACGTATAAGATTATGAAGGGGCTTGATAAGGTGGATGCAGAGAGGATGTTTCCACTGATAATGGGGAGTCTAGAATTAGAGTGCATGATCTTAGTATAAGGGGCCGCCCATTTAAAAGATTGATAAGGAGCAATTTCTTCTCTCCGAGGGTTGTAAATCTATGGAATTCACTGCCTCAGAGAGCTGTGGAAGTTGGGCCATTGAATAAATTTAAGACAGAAATAGACAGTTTCTTAAAATATATGGAAAGATGGGGGCATGGGGAGCAGGCGGGGAAGTGGAACTGAGTCCATGATTAGATCAGCCATGATCTTATTGAATGGCGGAGCATGCTCGAGGGGCCATATGGCCTACTCCTGTTGCTATTTCTGATGTTTTATGTTCAGGTATAGAGGTTATTAAGATAACCAGAAACAAACAAGAGCTGCCAGAATGAACATGGTTCAGTGCCCAATGCAATCACAGTAAATCGTGTTCTAGTCACAAATGCAATCTTTCTCCTCAACCTATTTAAAACTGAGATGAAGAGGAATTTCTTCTCTGAGGGTTGTAAATCTGTGGAATTCTCTGCACCAGAGAGCAGTGGAGGCTCGGTCATTGTATATATTTAAGGCGGAGATAGCCAGATTTTTGAGCGATAAGGGAGTAAAGGGTTCTGGGGAGTGGGCAGGGAAGTGGAACTGAGTCTGTGATCAGATCAGCCATGAACTTATTGAATGGGGAGCAGGCCCGGCGGTCTGGGTGGCCCACTCCTGCTCCAATTACTCATGGTCATATGTACCCAGCATGCCCCGCAGGGGAGAATGAGCTGCACCCAGACGACAGGAGCTCAGTGCGCAGGCGCGGGTCCTGGCTGTGTTTGGAGCATGCACGGTGCATTTAATGGCGGAGGAGACACGTTTTGCACAGGCTCCTAAGAAGTGTCCTTTTCAGTGGGACGGAGCAGAGTAATAGAAACATAGAAACATAGAAAATAGGTGCAGGAGTAGGACATTCAGCCCTTCCAGCCTGCACCGCCATTCAATGAGTTCATGGCTGAACATGCACTTCAGTACCCCCTTCCTGCTTTCTCGCCATACCCCTTGATCCCCCGAGTAGCAAGGACTTCATCCAACTCCCTTTTGAATATATTTAGAAAATTGGCCTCAACTACTTTCTGTGGTAGAGAATTCCACAAGTTCACCACTCTCTGGGTGAAGAAGTTTCTCCTCATCTCGGTCCTAAATGGCTTACCCCTTATCCTTAAACTGTGTCCCCTGGTTCTGGACTTCCCCAACACTGGGAACATTTTTCCTGCATCTAACCTGTCTAAACCCGTCAGAATTTTAAACGTTTCTATGAGGTCCCCTCTCATTCTTCTGAACTCCAGTGAATACAAGCCCAGTTGATCCAGTCTTTCTTGATAGGTCAGTCCCACCATCCCGGGAATCAGTCTGGTGAATCTTCGCTGCACTCCCTCAATAGTAAAAATGTCCTTCCTCAGGTTAGGAGACCAAAACTGTACACAATACTCCAGGTGTGGCCTCACCAAGGCCCTGTACAACTGTAGCAACACCTCCCTGCCCCTGTACTCAAATCCCCTCGCTATGAAGGCCAACATGCCATTTGCTTTCTTAACCGCCTGCTATACCTGCATGCCAACCTTCAATGACTGATGTACCATGACACCCAGGTCTCGTTGCACCTCCCCTTTTCCTAATCTGTCACCATTCAGCTAATAGTCTGTCTCTCTGTTTTTACCACCAAAGTGGATAACCTCACATTTATCCACATTATACTTCATCTGCCATGCATTTGCCCACTCACCTAACCTATCCAAGTCATTCTGCAGCCTCATAGCATCCTCCTCGCAGCTCACACTGCCACCCAACTTAGTGCCATCTGCAAATTTGGAGATACTACATTTAATCCCCTCGTCTAAATAATTAATGTACAATGTAAACAGCTGGGGCCCCAGCACAGAACCTTGCGGTACCCCACTAGTCACTGCCTGCCATTCTGAAAAGTACCCATTTACTCCTACTCTTTGCTTCCTGTCTGACAACCAGTTCTCAATCCACGTCAGCACACTACCCCCAATCCCATGTGCTTTAACTTTGCACATTAATCTCCTGTGTGGGACCTTGTCCAAAGCCTTCTGAAAGTCCAAATATACCACATCAACTGGTTCTCCTTTGTTCACTTTACTGGAAACATCAAAATTCCAGAAGATTTGTCAAGCATGATTTCCCTTTCACAAATCCATGCTGACTTGGACCAAATGCACTGCTATGACATCCTTAATAATTGATTCCATCATTTTACCCACTACTGAGGTCAGGCTGACCGGTCTATAATTCCCTGTTTTCTCTCTCCCTTTTTTAAAAAGTGGTGTTACATTGGCTACCCTCCACTCCATAGGAACTGATCCAGAGTCAATGGAATGTTGGAAAATGACTGTCAATGCATCCGCTATTTCCAAGGCCACCTCCTTAAGTATTCTGGGATGCAGTCCATCAGGCCCTGGGGATTTATCGGCCTTCAATCCCATCAATTTCCCCAACACAGTTTCCCGACTAATAAGGATTTTCCTCAGTTCCTCCTCCTTACTAGACCCTCTGACCCATTTTGTATCCGGAAGGTTGTTTGTGTCCTCCTCAGTGAATATGGAACCAAAGTACTCGTTCAATTGGTCTGCCATTTCTTTGTTCCCCGTTATGACTTCCCCTGATTCTGACTGCAGCGGACCTACGTTTGTCTTTACTAACCTTTTTCTCTTTACATACCTATAGAAACTAATGGACCAGCGGGGTGCTGGGGAGGCTTCATAAACAATCGGTGCTCACTGCAAGCGCGGAATAATAACCGGAATATCGGCGGTTGCAGCTTTGGGCTTTCTCCCGGTCACAGGCCCAGGCCAACACCGGCCATCTTGGTGCAGGTAGGCATGTTCACGTCGCCAATTTGATTCACTGAGCAGCACAGCGCAGGCATGGCCATCTTGGTGCAGGAACAAAGTGAATGATGTCAGTGTCTGGAACTGAACCCAGCCAGAGTCAGTACCTTCAGGGGAGGGGAACCAGTGAGTGCAGAACTGAACCCAGCCAGAGTCAGTACCTTCAGGGGAGGGGAACCAGTGAGTGTAGAACTGAACCCAGCCAGAGTCAGTACCTTCAGGGGAGGGGAACCAGTGAGTGTAGAACTAAACCCATCCATAGTCAGTACCTTCAAGGGAGAGGAACCAGTGACAGTAGAAGTAAACCCAGCCAGAGTCAGCATCTTCAGTTGTGGGGAAATAGGGGAGGAACGGAGGGGACCCAGTGATTGCAGAAATGAACCCAGCCAGAGACCGCCCCATCAGGGGAGCAGAGGTAGGGAACCAGTGAGTCCGGAACTGAACACAACCAGACTCAGCAACTTCAGGGGAGGTGGGGAACCAGTGAGTGTCGACCTGAACCCAGCCACAGTCAGAACATTCAGGGGAGGAGAGGGACGGGAACCAGTGAGTGTAGAACTGAACCCAACCAGAATTTCCAGGACAGATGGTGATCTGAATCCCTTCCCACAGTCCCCACATTCATCAACACAGTCATACTGGGGAGAGGCCGTTCACCTGCTCTGAGTGTGGTGAAAACTGGGCGTAGAGGAGAAACAGGCTAGAAATGTGTGTTGATTTGGATTTCAGCGCTGCAGGAGGGACAATGTGTGAGATAGGGATTTACAGCTTTGGAAGAACAAGAGAGAAAAGAATGTTCCATGGAAACTAGATGTGTCTATCCTGAATTTGTGTCTTGTACTGACAGTGATGAGTTTTGTTATCTCCTTTTACAGCGTATTAGAAGGGGAGATTTTCAGACAGGAAACACAAACCAAACATCGTGTCAAGATCTGATGGAGTCAATCGATTCATCAGGACCTGAATATCATGGGCCTTTGAAAGTGGAAGGAGAAATGTTTGTCTGTTCTGTCTGTGCGAAAAGATTTCAAATATCTGTGGAAAGAGCTTTAACCAGTGACACAGCCTGAAGAAACATCGGACCATTGACAGCGGGGAGAAACTGTAAACGTGTTGTGTGTGTGGGTGAGGCTTCAACTGATCGTCCAACCTGGAGAGTCACAAGGATACCCGCACCATGGAGAAACCGTGGAAATGTGGGGACTGTGGGAAGGGATTCAGATCACCATCTGTCCTGGAAATTCGTCAACACAGTCATACTGGTGAGAGGCCGTTCACCTGCTCTGAGTGTGGGATGCGATTCACTCAGTCATCCGACCTGCTGAAACACCAGCGAGTTCACACTGGGGAGAGGCCGTTCACCTGCTCGGAGTGTGGGAAGGGATTCACTGCATCATCCGACCTGCTGAAACACCAGCGAGTTCACACTGGGGAGAGGTCGTTCACCTGCTGTGAGTGTGGGAAGGGATTCACTTGTTCATCCAACCTGCTGAAACACCAGCGAGTTCACACTGGGGAGAGGCCGTTCACATGCTGTGAGTGTGGGAAGGGATTCACTTGTTCATCCAACCTGCTGACACACCAGCGAGTTCACACTGGGGTGAGGCCGTTCATCTGCTCTGAGTGTGGGAAAGGATTCACTCAGCCATCCATCCTGCTGACACACCAGCGGGTTCACACTGGGGAGAGGTCGTTCACTTGCTCTGAGTGTGGGAAGGGATTCACTCAGTCATCCCACCTGCAGTCACACCAGCGAGTACACACTGGGGAGAGGCCGTTCACCTGCTCGAAGTGTAGGAAGGGATTCACTTGTTCATCCAACCTGCTGGCACACCAGCGAGTTCACACTGGGGAGAGGCCATTCACCTGCTATGAGTGTGGGAAGGGATTCACTTGTTCATCCCACCTGCTGACACACCAGGGAGTTCACACTGGGGAGAGGCCATTCACTTGCTCTGAATGTGGGAAGGGATTTACTCAGTCATCCAAGCTGCTGACACACCAGCGAGTACACACTGGGGAGAGGCCGTTCACCTGCTCGGAGTGTGGGAAGGCATTCACTCAGGCATCCCACCTGCTGACACACCAGCGAGTTCACACTGGGGAGAGGCCATTCACCTGCTCGGAGTGCGGGAAGGGATTCACTCAGTCATCCACCCTGCTGAAACACCAGCGAGTTCACAAGTGACTACAGGAGTTGGATTCTCCTGTTATTGAGGCTGTTAATCACATCCCAACTGAACCATGTTCATTCTGACAGACGGGGTTTGTCTCTGTTGATGTTAATAAACTGATAACAGGGCTGGACTTTAATATTCTGGATATATTGCTGATTGTGTTCTCGGAGCTGCAGTGTCCATTTAAGAAACACTGGGTTATCTTTCCCCTTAATTCAGCAATTCTCAACAGAAATTTCGTTTGCAATAAAATTATGAACTTTTACTTTAATCCTTAATTGATCTTTGCTACAAAATCTACAATAGTGTGTGAAAGTTTCCACTGAATAAAATCTCCAATTGGAAAGAGCTTGCTGACAATTCTTAATGACTTGCTCATTACACACAGTGGCCCCTCCATATCCACCAGAAAGAAGGGGAATGGGAATTGCTGGGGAATCAGTGTACCCAAATGTTGTCCTTCCCATCTGGGTGTGTCAATCCTCTCGGCACGAGAATGGAGACAAGTCCAGACCAAAACTGTGCGCAGTAGCCCAGGTGTGGTCTTACAGTTGTTGCAGGACTTCCTTACTTTTAGACTCCATCCCCTTTGCAATAAAGGCCAGCTGTACCTGCATGCAAACATTTTGAGTTTCATGTACAAGAATCCCCAGATCTCTCTGTATAACAGCATTTTATAATCGTCCACATCTAAATAATAATTTGCTTTTTTTTTCCTACCAAAGGAAATCACCTGACATTTTACCACATTATAGTCCATCTGCCAGATTTTTGCCCACTCATTGAGCCTATCTATATCCCTTTGTAGATTCTTTGCGTCCTCCTCACAACTTGCTTCCTCACCTATCTTTGTACCATCGGCAAATTTGGCTATGTTACACTCGGTCCCTTCATCCAAGTCATTCATATAAATTGTAATTAGTTGAGCCCCCAGTACTTATCACTGCGGCACCCCACTAGTTACTGTTTGCCAACCTGAAAATGATCCATTTATCCGGACTCTCTATTTTCTGTTAGTTTGACAATCCTCTATCCATGTTGATATATTATCCCCAACCCCATGAGCTCTTAGCATGTGCAGTAATATTTTGTGTGGCACCTTTTCGAATGCTTTCTGGAAATTAAAATATACAACATCAAGTGGTTCTCCCTTATCCACTCTGCTCGTTACATCCTTAAACAACTACAGCAAATTTGTCAAACATGATTTCCCTTTCATAAAACTATGCTAACTCTGCCTAACTGCAGTATGATTTTCTAAATGTCCTGCTAGTACTTCCTTAATGATGAATTCGATTATTTTCCCACTGACAGATGGTAAGCTAACTGATGTATAGTTTCCTGCTCCCTGTCTCCCTCCTTACTTGAATAGGCGTGTTACATTTGCAGTTTTCCAGTCTACTGGGACCTCTCCAGAATTCAGGGAATTTTGGTGGAGTACAACCAATGCATGCATTATTTCTGCAACTAATTATTTTAAGACCCGAGGATGCATGCCGTCAGGTCCAGAGGACTTGTCCACCTTTAGTCACATTAGTTTGATTAGCACTTTATCTGTAGTGATAGTGATTGTTTTAAGTCATCCCCCCCCACTCCCCCTCCGCAATAGCTCCTTGGTTATTAACAGTTGGTATGTTTTTAGTGTCCTCTACCGTGAAGCCAAATACAAAATATTCGTTCAAAATCTCTGCCATTTCCGTGTTTCCCATTAGTAATTCTCCAATGTCATCCTCTAAGCGAGCAATGTTTACTTTAGATACTCGTTTCCTTTTTATATCCCAGCAGAAGCTCTCACTGTTTGTTTTTATATTTCTTGCTAGTTTGCTCTCATCTGCTATCTTCTCTATCTTTTTCATTTTTTAGTCATCCTTTGCAGGTTTCTGAAAATTCCCAATCCTCTGGCCTTCCACTGTCCTTCACAACATTATCTGCCATTTTTTCCAATTTGATACCATCCTTTACTTCCATGATGACACTTGCTGCACACGTGATTGACCAGGACACGAGAGGTGTGGTTGCTCCACAACGACAGGGTTTCATCTGTTTCAACAGAAACAACTACACTGTGTTATTTCCAGAAATAATCCCCGCTGTCTGGCCTGAATGAATCCATGTCACTACCAAATGCTGCAATGTTTCCTCCACCCCACAGAGTTCCATCTGTTTAAAGCCACGACAGAAATGTCCCCTTTCCTCCTGGAGTTTGAGGGACATCAGCTTTAACAATGGGGCAGAGTTTCAGCCAATGAGCGAGATCCAGACCCAGCCCCGCCCACTGCGGGGCTGCAAGCGTCACCTCTCACACACTGTGATTGGTTGGAGGATCAACCGCATGCCTGGTCCTCCAGCCCCACCCCCACTCTCCCTATTGGTCGGGAGCTGCCGTCAATCAGCCGGGTAGTGTGAGCTGAGCATGCACAGTGGGTGAGTCAGCAGGTGAGAGATGGGCGGAGGGAGGGAGCGGGTTAATAAAGAACGCGATTATTTGTACTGCCAAAATGGCCGCCACGCTGCACTATTTGTCTATGATTGGTCCCTTGGAGGATAAGCCACACCCTGAGATTTCACTGGAATGTGTAACTGGAACCGCCCATCGCAAGGTCTCACTGACTTTGCAAATTGTAACTTGATCCACTTTGAATTCCTGAAGTGACAGAGGACAGAGCTCCCCATAAGATAGCAAGGGCCAGCCAAAGTACCTTGCCCCCATCCCAGTGCATGCCTCCCCCAGCCGAAGTGCATTACCCCAGTCCCAGTACATGCCTCCCCCAGCCGAAGGGCTTTACTCCAGTCCCAATACATGCCCCCCCAGCAGAAGTGCTTTACCCCAGTCCCAATACATGCCTCCCCCAGCCGAAGTGCTTTATCCCAGTCCCAATACATGCCTCCCCCAGCCAAACTGCTTTACCCCAGTCCCAATACATGCCTCCCCCAGCCAAAGGGCTTTACCCCAGTCCCAATACATGCCTCCCCCAGCCGAAGTGCTTTACCCCAGTCCCAATACATACCTCCCCCAGCCGAAGGGCTTTACCCCAGTCCCAAGATATGCCTCCCCCAGACGAAGTGCCTTACCCCAGTCCCAGTGCATGCCTCACGCAGCAGAAGTGCCCGACACTAGTCCCATTGCATTTCTCCTCCCGCCGAAGTGTCTTACCACCGTCCAAGTATATGCCTCCCACAGCCAAAGTGCCTTATCCCAGTCCCAGTATATGCCTCCCCAGCCGAAGTGCCTTACCAAAGTTCAAGTGCATGCCTCTCCCAGCCGAAGTGCCTTACTCAAGTCACAGTGCATGCCTCCCCCAGCCGAAGTGCCTTACCCCAGTCAGAGTGCATGCCTCCCCCAGCCGAAGTGCCTTACCCCAGTCCCAGTGCAACCCTCCCCCAGCTGAAGTGCCTTACCCCAGTCCCAGTACATGCCTCCCCCAGCTGAAGTGCCTTGTCACAGTGTGAGTGCATGCCTCCAACAGCCAAAGTATTTTACCCCAGTCGCAGTGCATGCCTTGCCCAGCCGAAGTGCCTTACCCTAGTCGCAGTGCATGCCAACCCCAGCCGAAGTGCCTTATCCCAGTCCCAGTACATGCCTCCACCAGTTGAAGTGCCTTAGCCCAGTCCCAGTGCATGCCTCCACCAGTTGAAGTGCCTTAGCCCAGTCCCCGTGTTAGCGTCCCCCAGTTGAAGTGCCTTACCATAGTCCCAGTGTATCCCTCCACCCGTTGAAGTGCATTACCCTAGTCCCAGTGCATGCCTCCCCCAGCCGAAGTGCCTTAAATCAGTCCCAGTGAATGCCTCGCCAAGCCAAAGTGCCTTACCCCAGTCCCAGTGTATCCTTCCACCAGTTGAAGTGCCTTACTGCAGTCCAAGTGCATGCTTCCCCCAGTTGAAGTACCTTACACAAGTCCCAGGTATCCCTCCCCCTGTTGAAGTGCGTTACCCTAATCCCAGTGTATTCCTCCCCCAGCCGAAGTACGTTACCCCAGTCCCACTGTATCCCTCCCCAGATGAAGTGCCTTACCCCAGTCCCAGTGCATGCCTTTCCCAGTTGAAATGCCTAACCGCAGTACCAGTGTAGGCCTCTACCAGTTGAAGTGCCTTACTCCAGTCCGAGTGCACACCTCTGCCAGCCGAAATCCATTGCATGCCTCTCCCAGCCAAAATGCGTTCTCCCAGTCCCAGTATATGCCTCCACCAACCAAAGTGCCGAAAACCAGTCGCAGTTTATGCCTATCCCAGCCAAAGGGCCTTACCCTAGTCCCAGTGCATGCCTCCACCAACCAAAGTGCCTTACCCCAATCCCAGTGTATCACTCCCCCAGTTGAAGTGCCTTAGCCCAGTCCCAATTTATGCCTCCCCCATTTGAAGTGTCTTATTCTAGTCCCAGTGTTAGCATCACCCAGTTGAAGTGCCTTAACCCAGTGCCAGTGTATCCCTCCCTCAGTTCAAGTGCCTTACCCCGGTCCAGTCTATCCCTGCCCCAGTTGAAGTGCCTCACCCCAGTCCCAGTATATGCGTCCCCCAGCCGTAGTGCCTTACCCCAGTCCCAAGGTATCCCTCCCCAGCTGAAGTGCCTTCGACCGGTCCCGGTGTAAGCCTCCCGCAATTGAAGTGCCTTATTCCAGACCCAGTGTATCCCTCCCACAGTTGAAGTGCCTTTCCTCCAGTCACAGTGTATCGCTCCCCAGCCGAAGTTTCTTACTCCAGTCCCAGTGTATGCCTCCCCCAGTTGAAGTGCCTTACCCCAGTGCCAGTTTATCCCTCCCCCAGTTGAAGTGCCTCCCCCAGCCATTGTGCCTTACCCCAGTCCCAGTGCATGCCTCCTCAGCCAAAGTGCTCTAACCCAATCACAGTATATGCCTCCCCCAGCTGTAGTGCTTTACCTCAGTCCCAGTGTAACCCTCCCTCTGTTGAAGTGCCTTACCCCAGTCCCAGTGCATGCCTCCCGCAGTTGAAGTACGTTGTTCCTGTCCCAATGTATCCCTCCCACATTTGAAGTGCCTTACCCCAGTCCCAGTGTATCCCTCCCCAGCCGAAGTGCCTTACCCCAGTCCAAGTATATACCTCCCCCAGTAGAAGAGCCTACCCCGAGTCCCAGTGCATGCCTCCCCGAGTTGAAGTGCATTGTTACAGTCCCAGTGTATCCCTCCCCAGCCGAAGTACCTTACCCCAGTCCCACTGTATCCCTACCCAGATGCAGTGCCTTACCCCAGTCCCAGTGCATGCCTCTCCCAGTTGAAGTGCCTGACTCCAGTCCGAGTGCACAGCTCTGCCAGCCGAAGTCGCTTACACCGTGCCAGTGCATGCCTCTCCCAGCCAAAATGCCTTGTCCCAGTCCCAGTATATGCCTCCACCAACTAAAGTGCCTTAAACCAGTTGCAGTTTATGCCTATCCCAGCCAAAGTGCCTTACCCCAGACCCAGTGCACACCTCCCCCACAACTGAAGTCCCTTACCCCATCCCAGTGCATGCCTCCCCCAGCCGAAGTGCCTTGCCACAGTATGAGCGCATGCCACCCCCAGCCAAAGTATTTTACTCCAGTCGCAGTGCATGCCTTGCCCAGCCGAAATGCCTTACCCCAATGGCAGTGCATGCCTCCCCCAGCCGAAGTACCCTACCCCAGTCCCAGTATATTCTCCACCAGCCGAAGTGCCTTATCCTAGTCCCAGTGCATGCCTCCCCCAACCGTCGTGCCTTACCCCAATCCCAGTGTATCCCTCCCCCAGTTCAAGTGCCCTTAACCCAGTCTCAGTTTATGCCTCCCCCATTTGAAGTGTCTTATTCCAGACCCAGTGTAGCCCTCCCACAGTTGAAGTGCCTTTCCTCCAGTCCCAGTGTATCCCTCCTCTAATTGAAGTGCCTTACTCCAGTCCCAGTGTTAGCATCCCCCAGTTGAAGTGCCTTACCCCAGTCCCAGGGTAACACTCCCAGCTGAAGTGCCTTTGCCCAGTCCTGGTGTGAGCCTCCCGCAGTTGAAGTGTCTTATCCAGACCCAGTGTATCCCTCCCACAGTTGAAGTGCCTTTCCTCCAGTCACATTGTATCGCTCCCCAGCCGAAGTGTCTTACTCCAGTCCCAGTGTATGCCTCCCCCAGTTGAAGTTTCTTACTCCAGTCCCAGTGTATGCCTCCCCCAGTTGAAGTGCCTTACCCCAGTCCCAGTATATGCCTCCCCTAGCCATAGTGCCTTACCCCAGTCCAAGCGCATGCCTCCTCAGCCAAAGTGCCCTCCCCCAATCCCAGTATATGTCTCACCCAGCTGTAGTGCCTTACCTCAGTCCCAGTGTAACCCTTCCTCTGTTGAAGTGCCTTACCCCAGTCCCAGTGTATGCCTCCCCCAGTTGAAGTACCTTGTTCCTGTCCCAATGTATCCCTCCCACATTTGAAGTGCCTTACCCCAGTCCCAGTGTATCCCTCCCCAGCCGAAGTACCTTACCCCAGTCCCAGTACATGCCTGCCCTAGTTGAAGTGCCTTAACCCAGTCCCAATGCATGCCTGCTCTAGTTGAAGTGCCTTAACCCAGTCCCAGTGCATGCCTACCCTAGTTGAAGTGCCTTAACCCAGTCCCAGTGCATGCCTGCCCTAGTTGAAGTGCCTTAACCCAGTCCCAGTGCATGCCTACCCTAGTTGAAGTGCCTTACCCCAGTCCCAATGTATCCCTCCCCCAGCCGATGTGTCTTACACCAGTCCCAATGTATCCCTCCCCCACCGATGTGCCTTACCCCCGTCACAATGTATCCCTCCCCAGCTGAAGTGCCTTACCCCAGTCCCAATGTATCCCTCCCCCAGTTGAAGTGCCTTACCCCAGTCCCAATGTATCCCTCCCCCACCGATGTGCCTTACACCAGTCCCAATGTATCCCTCCCCCAGTTGAAATGCCTTACCCCAGTCCCAATGTATCCCTCCCCACCGATGTGCCTTTTCCCAGTCCCAATGTATCGCTCCCCCAGTTGAAGTGCCTTACCCCAGTCCCAGTGCATGTCTCCCCCAGCCGATGTGCCTTACCCCAGTCCAATGTATCCCTCCCCCAGCCGAAGTGCCTTCCCCAAGTCCTATTTCCCTGCACCACCTGCATGGAATGATTCGGGCCAGGAGGGGGCGGGGCTTGCCGCTTGTCAATCACAAAGTGCAGAACCAATAGTTTCCTGGGTTAATAAACCCGGGGAGTGAGAGGGGTCACACAGCCCGAGTGTGGGCTCAGCCCGAGAGACAACACTCCGCACCATCCGCTTCACCCACACCCGGGCTCGTCCCCAGGCCCCGAATCACAGCCTGCAGACCCCGTGTTTACCCACCGGTTACAGGCACGGTCAATGAGCGTCCGGGGGAGTGGGCTCAGCGGCCATCATCTTGGTCAGGTTGGAGGGAGCGGGCTTAGTGGCTGCCATCTTGGTCTGGGCGGGTCTCGCGGCGCATGCGTGGCTTTTTCAGCAGGGACAATGGGTGGGCGGGGCTTCAGGTTGTCTGTCAGTTTGATTGGACCACATGTTTGTGACCAGGACAGTGGCCCCTGAAAGGGAGTCTTGTGCTGATTGTTGCCTGGTGACTCTGGGCCAGCCCGACTCACCTTATTGGGCCAGCCTGGGCTCAACCGATTGGGCCTGCCTGGGCTCAACCTATTGGGCCAGCCTGGGCTCACCATATTGGTTCAGCCCAGGATCTTACTATTGGGCCAGCATGGGCTCATCCAATTGGGCAAGCACGGGCTGACCCTATTGGGCCAGCACGGCCTCACCCTATTGGGCCACTCAATTGCACTCTTTTGGGCCAGCACAGGCTCAGCCTACTGGCCAGCCCGGGCTCACCTTATTGGGGCAGCATGCGTTCACCCTATTGGACAGGCACAAAAGACGCAGTGTCCAGCAGAGAGAATCAGCAGCTCATTGATTTTATTCTCACTCTGCGCACAGCGGGTGCAGAACTGAACCCAACCTTGTAAACTGGAAATGCATCATCACAGTCACATTGGGGAGAGGACGTTCACCTGCTCTGAGTGTGGGATGTGATTCATTCAGTCATCCAACCTGCTGACACACCAGCGAGTTCACAAGTGACTGCAGGGGTTAGATTCTGCTGTTATTGCTGGTGTTAATGGCTTCCTGACTGAATCTTGTTTCTTGTGTTTGTTGGAATTTGTTTCTGCTGATGTAAATAACCCCTATAACTGGGCTGGAGTTTAATAATTTGATATTTTAAATAACAGAGTGTGTCGATATTTGATGTCTCCAAGATAAGTGGGGACTAAGTTATTTCCTGTTACCGACTGCACCATTTTGTGCATTTTCTACTTTCTAATTCTACATTATTTCAGTCTCATATCTTTGGTTAATCTCAGGGACAAGTCTCAGTTCCTCATACCTTCCAGAGTACCTCTCCTTGCCTTGGTATTGAGCAAAGGTGTCAGAAACACGCCCGGGATCACTAAACACAAAACCCAGTCTCTTAATCACTTTCAGATACTGGACTGAGTGTGTGCCCCTATTGGAGCGGATTTTTGGACATATACTTGACTAGTATACTGGACCAAACATTTGTTTTTATATTCCCCTTGAATAAATTTTGTAAGGGACAATACTGATGCATTATGCTTTATATAAAAAAAAGCGCAGTTAGACTTCAAGGTATGCTGGCCTTGAGTTATGGAGATAGGAAAGTGAGATAATGAACGACTGGAGAGATAAGTGGGGGTATGTTTGTCTATACTGGTGCCAAAAAGCCTGCCACTTGTCTTTTTGTTGATAAAAGGGGAACTAGTCCTCTTGGATGTATATAATTCCTGTCACAATGCGAGGCTGGTTTATATCAAGAGCTCAGCCTTGGACAGTAATTGTATGAAAAGCTTTGTAAACCTTGTAATGCGATGATTGGACTTAAGGACCAGTGCTAAAGCACGTGATGTAAAGTGACATAATTTGTAAGATAAAAAACTTCACTGGAGATATCAAATTGAGAAGCTGGTTCAGAGACAGGGGTCTCTAACACTTCTCCCAAAGCTTTGTCTCCGATTTAATAAACCTCTCTCTATATATTATACAGTCTCGGAAATATTTTTCCACAACAAAATGGCGTCACAAACAGGATACTGTCCGATCAGACGTGATCACTTAAGACAGTATTTGGAATCTGGTGTTAGAGACTGAGAGAGAGGTGTATGAGCACGACGGGATAGTGTATAATATACGAGTAAGTAGATAGCAGGAGGAGGCTGACTAACCAGTTTGAGTTGTCCCTTTAGTAACTAAGGTCGGTGCAGAAGGGAGCTGATCACTCCAACCTAGAGCCGAAACTCCGGTGATAAGGAAACATGCTAGCTTTATTGTGAAGAAAAAGGTTCTCCACAGAGTAGTCATGGCCATGAGTATTACAGAAACAAAGGGAAACGTCCAAGACTGGCGAACATGGAAGGTAAGGAAGGGAATGTAAAACGTGGGCTGCCCGGGTCATTAATTAATTCCTATCATTAATTGTAACTTGCGTAATTACATAATGCCATAAGAAAGCTGATAGTGACTATCTTAAGCGACATATGGATCCAAAAATAGAACTGGCCAGACTTAAGCTTTGTTGAATGAAGAGAGACTTTTGTGAATATCTATTTTGAATGAGAATACTTGAGTGATTTTGACTGCGGAATGAATGAAAAGCCTGTTTGGGAAGGTATGGAGTGGCTGACTGTTTTAGCTCCACCCACCTTTTCCAAATAGGGTGAAAGTTTTTTTTAACCCTTCGCAGTGTTGTCCTGTATATGGGAAGTTTAAGAAAGTGTGAACCTTATGGTATTACATTTTAAGTTAGAAACGCAGGTGTGGATATATTCGGATGATAAGTTACAGAGCTAGGAAATGCACAAAGGATAGGTTTGTTGAATAAAAGATAAAAAATACATGGTCCTGGTAGTAAAAAAAAAAAGAATTTATTTGACACGCTCACTTACTTGTCGAAAGTAAACATGCAATTGGGTTGAAAGACCTAAATTTAGTCGAGGAATGAGATAAAGAATGCATTTTAAAACGCTCCCATTTTCCTTTGTGTAAAACCTTGACACAAAAGCTTCTAGCTTAGTAAAAAAAAAGATTTAAATTGAGAAATACCTTCAGGGATCAGGTCAAACTCCTGGGCTAGTGGTGAGCTATCTGTGAATGTGTAAAAGAGACTTTTGAAAAAGACTAAAACAGTAAGCTTTAGCAGTTTAGAAAAGAAAAAGATAAAGACGCAACTTTGAAAATAAACAAATTAAACGATTGGAAAGAAAAACTGTCATCGATTGTCTGATGATTTTCAATACAAAACCTAATTTGAAGAAAGGTGATCTAAAAAAAAAAGACGTAATGCACTAATTAGGTGCTGGAAAAAATAAAGGGGTGTTTGCGATGGATAAAGACATAACTTACTAAATACCAGTTGATATCAGCTGTGAAAAAGATATTGGTTTAATTGGAAAAAAAAAATTTGAAGAGGTAAAAAACACTCTCCATTGATAATGACTTTAAATTATTAAAATTAAGTCAGTGCTGCTGGGGCCCGAGACGAACAGATAAGTATTGAGAAACTACACCTGGACACTTCTGAGGAGGAAATAGGTATGTGGACAAAGCAGGGCGCAACGCAAGGGAAGGATAACGTTTGGAGACGAAACGACAAGGTAATGGCGCCTGAATGCATACAGAATACCTTATTGGAGTTGCATCATGGCCTGTCTCAATCAGGATGAGAGGCCATGACCGGGAGTCTTGGGAGAGATTGGTGGTGGAAAGGGATGGGGAGAGATATCACCAAACATTGCCATCGATGCATTACGTGCGCACAATATGATCCAGGCCGGCCCATTAAAATTCAAATGGGACACCAGCCCCGTCAACGGGGGCCATGGGAACATGTACAAATTGATTTCACAGGTACTTTGTCCCCATCCCATGGAAAAAAGATATTGCCTAGTGATTATAGATCAACTTACTCGGTGGGTGGAAGCTGTCCCCACACGTGATTGCACTGCCTCAACAGTGGTAAGGATATTCTGACCAAGGCACCCACTTCACCAGGAAGATTGTAAAAACAATATTCCAGCTGATGGGCATAAAACAAAAATTCCACATCCTCTACCACCCGCAGAGTTCTGCGATGGTAGAGTGCATGAACCATACACTTAAGAACGCCCTGGCAAAGGCCATGCAAACGTCAGGAAAAACGTGGACGGAAGTAGTACCCATTATATTGATGAAGTTAAGAGCCACGACAAACTGGACAACCGGATTAACCCCTTATGAACTAATGACAGGAAGGGCGATGCAATTACCAGAGAACATCATAACAGGGGGGGCCGATGTAGGCCCATTAAAAGACAAAATAAAACGGTATGTCTTGGAACTAAGTACTCAATTAAAAGGGATGTGTAAATTAGTTAGGGACAATCAGCAAGAAAGAGACGCGGAAGCAGAGCTTACAAAGCTCCCTGAAGTCCCGTTGGCGGGAAGTCACATTATGGTAAGGGTCCTCCCGGGAAAACTGGGGTTTGCCCCGGAAAACTGGTGTTTGCCCCAAAATGGATAGGACCATATGAGGTTATAATCAGCGGGGACACTTGTGCCTGCATCGATGTTAAAGGGAATGGACAATGGAAGCATTGGACCCAGCTAAAGGTTTTTGAACCAGCCGTTTAGCACACGTATTAGTTGTTGTTGTTTGTCTATTTACAGATTGACAGCGAGAGATTCTTCAAGCAAGCCATATGGCCATTTTGCCTTTGACTATTTGTTAATTATAGAGTAATACGATGAAACTATATATTGTGATCGGTGCAATTATCATAGTTCGTGTTTGGTCCGGCCTGCTAGCTAGACCGAAACGAGAGTTACCTGTGAATACCTTTTTATACATGTCTTATGTTTACGTGCAAAATGGGAACTTTTCTGGTTACTGAGTATGTTCGCACATCCCCATACATAGCAAAGGAGGCATCCCTTTGAGGTCAATCTCCCTCAACATTTCGGAAGTAGTGGAGTGGGTAATAAAGAAACGTGGAGATGGGGGGGTTACCTTTTGGATGCATTGACGGATGGTACCAGCCGGAATACAATAGGTCGGTACGACCCCCATTCATGGTTTTGACCAACACCTCAGGAGTTGGAAGGCTCACCGCTGACATTTGTTTCACTAGAAACCTGACTGGTGAGGAAACAGGTTTTGAGCAGGATATCGCAATTGTACGCAATACTTTAATCTCACCAGGTGGAACATAACATACAGCGAAACAATAAACCAGGGGTTCCTTGAAATGGAGGGTTTGAAGAATCAGACAAGTAGCCAGGACTGGGACCCTAAGATTAGGTGGCGACGGGGGCTGAGAGAGAGAGATTGGGATCGAATCTAAAAGCATACAATGGCACTTATTTTGTGTGCGGGCACAAGGCCAACCCCTGGTTGCCACAGGACTGGAGGTGATCCTGTTATTTGGGATATGTGGTCACCTTTGTCAGACGGGTACATACTTTAGCAGAAGTACAGACACCAGGTCGAATAAGACGAGCTCTTACCCCGGTAGAGAGGCTATTTGGGGTCATGATGCTCCCATTCGGGATAGGATCCACCATGGATGAATTACGTAACCTAGAGAGGGTACTGGAACAGATAGTTAACGACACTGCTGAAGCAATGGAGGGCATAACGGCTGAAATGGTAGCCATGCGCACAACGGTACTCCAGAAACGAATGGCCCTAGATACTAGCACAAAGTGGGGGCACATGTGCTTTAATTGGAGCTGAATGTTGCACTTACATTCCCGATAATTCAGAAAACATAACCAACCTCGCTGATCACATAAGAAGGGACGTAAAGAAGTTATCCACGACAGCAGGAGGATCTGGCTGGTTTGACTAGCTGTTAGGGGAATCCTGGGGGTCCTATCTTATGCATGGAGTAATTATTCTGGTTGTAATAATAATTACTTGCTATCTGATTGTCGGGTGTTTTAATATCTGCTGTAAAGTTATGATGGCCCGACTGATCCAGTAGCCAGTGTAATCGCCGAAGAAGCAGCAGCACACCTGATGGAAATACCTGAAGACACCAAGGATGAAGAAACAGACGACGTTGACACCGACCACTATCTTTGAAGGGTAGCCTGGAGCTACAGGCAAGGTGTACATACGGAACATCAGGGAAGTAACATACGCCAAAGGACGAATATATGACACCATGTGACCATTGTGGTCATCTAGATTTCGTGAACATCCTCCAGGACCAAAAGGGGGAATATTGTTGGAGCGGATTTTTGGACATATACTTGACTAGTATACGGGACCAAACATTTGTTTTTATTTTCCCCTTGAATGAATTTTGTAAGGGACAATACTGATGTAATATGCTTTATACAAAAAAACACAGTTAGACTTCAAGGTATGCTGACCTTGAGTTATGGAGATAGGAAAGTGAGATAATGAACGACTGGAGAGATAAGTGGGGGTATGTTTGTCTATACCAGTGCCAAAAAGCCTGCCACTTGTTTGTTTGTTGATATAAGGGGAACTAGCCCTCTTGGATGTATATAATTCCTGTCACAATGCGAGGCTGGTTTATATCAAGAGCTCAGCCTTGGACAGTAATTGTATGAAAAGCTTTGTAAACTTTGTAATGCGACTTAAGGACTAGTGCTAAAGCACTTGATGTAAAGTGACGTAATTTGTAAGATAAAAGAAGCTCACTGGAGATATCAAATTGAGAAGCTGGTTCAGAGACTGGGGTATCTAACACTTCTCCCAAAGCTTTGTCTCCGATTTAATAAACCTCTTTTTATATATTATACAATCTCGGAAATATTTTTCCACAATACCCCACATCATCTCTCTCTAAACCAATCACATCAAATAATTGGCAAAGATTTAGAATCAACTAGATGAATAAGTAAACAAATCACAGCCGAATAACCTAGCTCTATATTCACAGGAGAAAGTCTGTTATCTAACGCCTCGAATGTCAATTGGTGAGATGAGCGACTGAATGACTTTCCACGTGCAACAGCATCCATTCCCACTGTCCCTACATTTACAGTGTTGAGTCAGGTGGGCGCACGAGTCTCACAGGCTGAACGATTGGTTGAAGGTAAATTCACACACACAACATGTGTCCTGTTTCTCCCCGCTGTGATTGGTGTTTTTACAAAGGCTGATGATAAGGTGATCCTAATCAATCCAGGGAATCTCTCAAATCTTGACGTGATGTCCGGTTTGAGTTTCCCAGCTGCAGATCCTCCTCATCTAATACCCTGCAAATGGTGGTTACAAACGTTGTTACTTTAAGTAAAGGATTGAAATTCAGAACACACTATTCCAGATTCTACAGAACATCCTGTCCTCTCCTGTCCCCGCTAAGCTGTAAATTCTTTATTCAAGACTCTACCCTCCATCCTCACTCTCTAAAATTAACATTCCTTTCATCGCCTGAGATGTATTATCTCCAGAAAGTGCTGAATCTGGCTGTGTGCAATTCCACAGACATTAGAAAACCTCTCGTGCCTCACCGTCAGTCGACACAGTGAGTGCCAGCAGGATTCCCACTTTGGTAGGCATCACAGCCTCAAATCCTGTCCCCAAATGACATCCACACACTTCCCAGTTGACGTCACTTGATCGGTCTGAAGAGCAGGGGCAGTGTCTGATTTTTACTCTTATTTAGCCCAATGGTATTGAGGACAATTATAACCCCTGAACTGCTGCCTTGGCTGAGGTCAACCAACAGCCCAGATCAAGGATTGAACTTGGGACCTTCCCAGTCAGTATTGTACTGTTCTAAAATTTGGGGGGTTGGGGAAGGATTAGAACAGAATATTTTGAAACAAATTTCACTCCACCTTTAAATGAAATCTTCCTCACACTGCACAATTCTGGACTCTTTCCAAATTATACAATTGGATCATCATAATCAGTGAGACATTTTAGAAATGTTCAAGTAACTGAAATGGACAGCTTTACAATCACTGCACAGTACAGAAGGGAGCGACTGTCAATGGGAGCTCTGTTAGTGAAGTCCTCCGACACCCCAAGATAAACTGGACTGTCCCTTTAACTATAAAGAAGCAGAGAAAGCGGAGTCCTTGTCCCTTTAAATATCTGTCCCATTCCCCCAGACAGTGGGAGGAGGAACAGCGCACGGTCTCTTTATATCCTGACCCGGCAAGCACCGCCGGATGGGCTGCCGCAGGGTCCTAAAATGCACATCGAAAAAACGGTCCGGTTGAGCAGAACAACTGAAAAGGGCAAACACAGAGTCTTTGCTATATATATAAATATTTATGTGTGTTTGCAAACAAAATACGACACTCTTAATGTTTGCTAGTCAATTCCACAAAGATAAATAATTATCTTCACCAATTATTTTCCAACAATTTATTTCCATTCTGTTTACAATGCAATTGCGGGGTGTTTAATAACTTTACCATTAATTGATAACACATTGTCTTGTGTGCTCTTGTTCAAAAAGTGACGTCACATTGACCATTCTGTTACAAGGTGACCATGTCTGTCTGCAGTAATCAGTGGGAAAGCGGATTAAATCAAATCGAGGATAATGAGCAACCCCCACCCCCCCTCCCCGCCGTCTCTGCGCTTTATTGTCCAGTGATCATCGCACCGTCACACAGAAGCTCCTGAGATTTACCTCCAGTGGGAAAGAGGAGCTGGGGTGAGGAGTTGTATTTAGAGAGGGAGTTGAAGAGTCGGAGTGAAGGAGATGTATGAGTGAAAGGGATTTACTGAAATTAATCACCTCTGTTGTGCTATGATGCGGTTCATTTTTATTTTAAAATGTTTATAATTCACTGAAGTTAAATGCGGGGCAGCAGTTACTTGTGGGCACTGGGTTGTTTCTGTTGAATTAATGTGGACCGTGTTAATTGGGAATAGACTGAGTGGGATCATTCTGTGCTGAATGCAATGCTGGGCTGCGGGTTTGCACTCAGTCCCAGTGACGAGGTGCTTTCGACAACAAATCCAAAAACTACTCGCATTGTGACACCAAATCCAGGGACCACTTACACTGAGGCACCAAATCCAGGGACCACTTACACTGCGACACGAGATCCTTGGACCAGTTACACTGAGGTACCAAATCCAGGGACCACTTACACTGAGACTACAAAATTACACAGGATTTACGACACACAAATGGGCCATTCGGAATAATCAGTCCATGCTGGCGTTTGTGCACCATTCGGGAATTAGAGAGTCTTAGTGTGGACAATGGTCATGATGCTGAAACCAGCTCTAGTGAGGGCAAAAGCTGAGTAATGGATGAAGATATGTCGGTGGAATCACACGGTGACTGGTGGGGCCTGGTACAGGAACATAAGAAGTAGCAACAGGAGTCGGTCACCTGGCCCCTCATGGCTGATCTGATCATGGACTCAGCTCCACTTTCCTGCCCGTTCCCCATAACCCTTTATTCCCTTATTGCTGAAAAATCTATGTATCTCCGCCTTAAATATATTCAATGACCTAGCCTCCACAGCTCTCTGGGGCAGAGAATTCCACAGATTTACAACCATCTGAGAGAAGAAATTCCTCCTCATCTCAGTTTTAAATGGGCGGTCCCTTATTCTGAGACTTTGACCCCTAGTTTTAGTTTCCCCTGTGCGTGGAAATATCCTCGCTGCAAGCATATTGTCGAGCTTCCTCATGATCCTATATTTTTCAATAAGATCACCTCTCATTCTTCTGAACTCCAATGAGCATAGGTCCAACCTACTCAACCTATCTTCATAAGTCAATCACCTCATCACTGCAATCAACCCAGTGAACTTTCTCTGAACCACCTCCAATGCAATTATATTCCTCCTTAAATACGGAGATGAAAACTGTATGCAGTACTCTTGGTTTGGATTCACCAATAACTTGTGCAGTTGCAGCAGGAATTATCAGCTTTTCTAATCCATCCCCCTTGCAATAAAGTCCAACATTCCATTTGCCTTCCTGATTACTTGCTGTACCTGCATACTAACGCTTTGTGTTTCATACACAAGGACACCCAACTCCCTCTGTATTGCAGCACTTTGCAATTTTTCTCCATTTAAATTATAATTTGCTTTTCTATTTTTTTCAATTTTGTAATAGGTTATTGTCAGAAGCACTTTTCAGACAGGCTGATAATTTGAGGTAACCAGTACAGCAAATGTATCCGTCTGTTCTTGTTCCAAAATACCAAAATCTAATGTCCCTAATTAAATGTTCGGTGAGATTTGTAGAGAAGGGAGGAAATGAGGCTTGCAGGAAAGAAGGTTCTTTGAATGAACAGTTTGTGAGGCAGGTTTGTGACTCGTCTGCATGAGGTTAAAGGCATGAAATGGAAAAGGACACGTCCAGTGACACTTATATTGTCAATAATGGTTTCTGTGTTAATTACTCATCATCATAGGCTGTTCCTCGGAATCAAGGAAGACTTGCTTCCACTCCTGCAGTAAGTTCTTTGGTGGCTAAACAGTCCAATACGAGAGCCACTGACTTGTCACAGATGGGGCAGATAGTCGTTGAGGGAACGGGTAGGTGGGACTGGTTTGTGCACGCTCTTTCTGCTGCCTGCACTTGATATCTGAATGCTCTCTGCATTGAGACTCAAGCGCCCTCCCGGATGCACTTCCTCCGCTTAGTGCGGTCTTTGGCCAGGAACTCCCAGATGTCAGTGGGGATGTCGCACTTTATCAGGGAGGCTTTGAGGGTGTCCTTGTAACCTTTCTGCTCCCCACGTTTGGCTTGTTTGCCATGAAGGTCCTCCACAAAGAGCATTTGCTTCGGGAGTCTCATGTCTGGCATGCAAACTCTGTGGCCTGCCCAGCGGAGCTGATCTAGTGTGGTCAGTGCTTCAATGCTGGGGATGTTAGCCTAGACGAGCACGCTGATGTTGGTGCGCCTGTCATTCCAGGGTATTTGTAGGATCTTGTGGAGACATCATTGGTGATATATCTCCAACGATATGAGGTGTCTGCTGTATATGGTCCGTGCCTCTGAGCCATTCAGGATGGTGGGTATTACTACAGCCCTGTAGACCATGAGCTTGATGGTAGCTTTGAGGGCCTGGTCTTTGAACACTCTTTTCCTCCGCCGGCTGAAGGCTGCACTGCCGCACTGGAGGTGGTGTTGAATCTCCTCATCAATGTCTGCTTTTGTTGGTAAGACGCTCCCGCGGTATGGGAAATGGTCCATGTTGTCGAGGGCTGCGCCGTGGATCTTGATGACTGGGTGACAGTGTTGTACGTTGAGTACTGGCTGGTGGAGGATCTTTGTCTTACGGATATTTAGCGTAAGGCCGATGCTTTCGTGTTCCTCAGTAAATACGTCGACTATATCCTGGAGTTCAGCCTCAGAATGTGCGCAGACACAGGCGTTGTCCACGTACTGTAGCTCAACGACAGAGGTTGGGGTTATCTTGGACTTTGTCCCGGAGGCAGCGAAGATTAAACAGGTTCCTGCTGGTTCTGTAGTTTGATTCCACTCCAGCAGGGAATTTGTTGACTGTGAGGTAGAGCATGGAAACGAGGAAGATTGAGAAGAGGGTGGGAGCAATGACGCAGCCCTGTTTGACACTGGTCCGGACGTGGATTGGATCTGTAATGGATCCGTTGGTCAGGATTATCACCTGCATGTCATCATGGAGCAGGTGAAGGATGTTGACACATTTTTGAGGGCATCCAAAATGGAGGAGGACGCTCCATAGAGCCTCATGGTTCACAGTGTCAAATCCCTTTGTACGGTTGAAAAAGCCCATGTATTACGGCTGGCGCTGGTCCCTGCATTTTTCCTGCAGCTGTCGCGCTGCAAAGATCATGTCCGAAGTGCCCCGTGGGGCACTGTGATTCCAGGAGGAGCTCCTCGGCCACAGGGAGAAGACGGTTGAAGAGGGCTCGAGCAAAAACTTTCCCAGTGCCTGATTAGCAGTGAGATCCCTCTGTAGTTGCTGCAGTTGGAATTGCCCCCCTTTTTTTAAAGATGGTCACGATCACTGCCTCTCTGTGATCTCCCGTCATGCTCTCCTCCCTCCAGATGAGAGCGATGAGGTCATGTATCCATGCCAACAGCACATCTCCGCCATGCTTTAGCGCCTCAGTAGGATTTCCATCCGCTCCCGTAGCCTTGTTGTTCTTGAGCTGTCTTATGGCTTTTCCTACCTCATGCAACGTTGGTGTTTCACTGAAGTGGGGGCGGGACGCATGCTGTGGGATGGAGTCGAGAACACTCAAGTCAAAGTCAGAATGTCAATTGAGGAGATCTTTGAAGTGCTCCTTCCAGCGGGCCTTGACAACCTCGGTGTCCTTGATGAGTGTTTCCCCATTCTTGGCCAGCAGTCGGTTGGGGCCTTGGGAGTTTGGACCAAAGGTGGCCTTGACTGATATGAAGAATCCTCGCACATCATGGCTGTTGGCCAGTTATTGTATATCCTGTGCTTTCTCCATTCTCTACCTGTTCTTTAGGTGCCAGGTTATTTGTTGGACCTCAGCTTTGAGCCGCCTGTAGTGTTGCTTTGCTGCTCCTGAGTTGGGTTTTTGCTTGAGCCTCAGAAATATAAATTCTTGGATCTCTGATCATTCTCATCAAACCAGTCCTCGTGTGTTCTGGTTGAATGACCAAGTGTCTCTTCACAGGCACTTGTTATGAGGCCTGGAGGGCAGACCAAGAACTGTGGGTATTCAGCATCTCAGCGTCATCAAGTCACGTCAGGTTAGCTGTGAAGCGTTGGCTGTATAGGGCTGTCTTAGCTGGGTCTTTCAGTGCCCCGGCATTGACTTTCTTGTGGCACTGCTTCTGCTGCCCCCTCCGCTTTGGCGTTAATGTCGATGATGAGTCAGGCGGTCGTCCGGCCAACAGTCGTCAGCTCCTGTCATTACGTGGGTGATGCGCACACCCTTGCGATCCCTGGCTCGGACGATAACATAGTCGAGCAGGTGCCAGCATTTGGAGCAAGGGTGTTGCCACGATGCCTTGTATTTTTCCTTCTGGCGAAACAAAGTGTTGGTGATGAGAAGTTCATGTTCTAGATATTTTGTCAGGAGTAGGATACTGCTGGAGTTGGCTTTCCCTACCCCCTCACTGCCAATCACGCCTCCCCAGAGGGCTGTATCTTTGCCGACCCTAGCATTGAAGTCACCGAGGAGGATGAGTTTGTCACCTGCAGGGACACAGGACAGGGATGTTTCGAGGTTGGAATAAAAACCCTCTTTGGTCTCATCCATTGCATCCAGTGTTGGGGCATACGCACCGATGACTGTGGCGCATTGGTTCCGGGATAGGGTGAATTGAAGCATCAAGAGGCGTTTGTTAACCCCACAGGGGTGTCTTTGCGGCTGTCGACCAGCTCATTTTGATGGCGAAGCCGACTTTATGAAGGTGGCGTTCTTACTCTGGTTTTCTTTTCCAGAAAAAGGTGTAACCTCCATCTTGTTCCTTGAGCTAGCCTTCCCCTGCCTGCCGGATCTCGCTTAGGGTGGCGATGTCGATGTCAAAGCTTCTAAGTTCCCGGGCAACTATGGTGGTGCGGCATTCTGGCCTGTCCAATGCGAGTCCTGTCGTTTCAGGTCCCGAACTTCATGTTAACGGAGTAGAAGATGCCTGTGTGTGAGTTCTTTTAATGTGGAGCGGCATAGCTGAGCAAGGTCTTGGTCCAGTGGCAATGGATCCAAGACGACTGGAGACCAGGCACTTCTGTATGAGCCGAATTGCCTAAGGCGAAATGTTGGCTGCAATCTCGGCGTTGAGGAGCACCCTTGTTGGTAAGTGGTCCGAGGCTTAGTTGGGGGCAGGCATTAGGAAGTCAGTTATCTGCTGGAGTTCCAAGTGGGAGGTCAGCAAGGAGTAGGAGGGTGAAAGAATCATAGCCAGGCCACCAGTGGGGAAGGGGAGGTCCAGCCATCGACGAGGAGAGGCATATAGGCCCGCTGCTGGAGGGACGAAAACCCGCCGCTCGAGGGATGTAGGCCCACCGCAGGAGGGGCCGGGTGATGTCGCGGTCGCCGGGTAGGAGGCACACCTGCTTGCTGGGCGTCGTCGTGAGTAACCTGCTTTCAAACGGCTGAAAATGATGCTAATAAAACACATCAAACTATTTTCTATTTAGATTGGGGTACAGTATTCAATTGCTTAATAAAACATTTTTAAAATAAAATTATTCTTAAAAGTTCCTCCACGTTGTTTAAAAGTTTCTTCAGAAGTTTTAAAAGTTTCTCCAGGAGTTTTAAAAAAGGTTTCCCAAATTATTTAAAATTTTCTCCAGAGTTTTTAAAAGTTTCGCCAAGTTGTTTAAAAGTTTCTCTTGAAGTTTTAAAAGTTTTCCCAAGTTGATTAAAAGTTTAAAATGAAAGTCAGTAGTAACCTACCTGCCTTCGTACTGTTCCATGGGTGCTGCCATCCCACTGCAGCTGCACAAAGCCCTGGCTAGACCACACCTGGAGCACTGCGGGGAAGTAGAGGCTCAGTCATCTCTGAAGGGGGCCCGAATGCCTGGACGCCATGTACATTCCCAGGGTCAGAATCCCCATGTACAATCCAAGGGTTAGAATCCCTCTCTACATTCGCAGTGTCAGAATCTGCATGTACAATGCCAGCGTTAGAATCCCCATGTACAGTCCCAGGTTTAGATTCCCCATGTACTCTCCCAGGGTTAGAATGCCCACATACGCACCCAGGGATAAAATCCCCATGTACAGTCCCAGGGTTAGAATCCCCATTTACAGTGCCTAGGTTAGAACCCCCATGTATGGTCCCGGGGTTAGAATCCCCATGTACTCTCCCAGTGTTAGAATGCCCAAGTACTCTCCCAGGGTTAGAATCCCCATGTACAGTCCCAGGATTGGAATCCCAATGTACAGTCTCAGGTTTTGAGATTGAGGCCTTGAATCTGAGTTGGGGAAAAATCATAGACACATGATTCAATTTCTATCCTAAACTATTTGAAATCAAATTAAATGAATTGTTGCAATTAACACATTACTTTCATGCCAAATGGGAAACAAGTGATCTGCGGGCTGTGCAGGAGTGTTTGCACCCGGTTACACAGCATGTCCTGGCTCTCCACTCTAAATGCACTTCTTTAGGTTCACAGTCTCATTGACACATCCAAGTGAAGAGATGGACCTCGCCCTTTAAACCCCATCAGAGAAATATCAGCATTTGATGTTTAATTTGCTAAACCTTTACAAAACACTGGTTAAGCCTCAGCTGGAGAATTGTGTTCAAGTTTGGGCTCCAAACTTTCGTAATGATGGCAAGCTTTTAGAGAAGGTGCAGAAGGAATGGTGCCAGGGAGATGAGACTTCCGTGATGTGGAGAGCCTGGTGACGTTTTCTCCAGAGAGCAGGAAATGGTAAAAGGAGATTTGATGGAGATGTACAAAATTATGAACGACTTAGATAGAGTAAATATGGAGAAGGTGTTTCCAGTGGCATTAGGGTAGGAAACCAAAGGAGTCAGACTTCCGATGATTGGCAAAATAACGAGAGGTGAGATGTGGGATCATTTGTTACTCAGCGAATTGTTATGATCCAGATTGCACTGTCTGAAATGGTGGTGGAAGCAGATTGAATTGTAACTTTTAAAAGGGAATTGTATAAATACTTGCTGGGAAAAATATATCTAGCAATGGGTAAAGAGCAGAGGAGTGAGACTCATTGAACAGCCCACCAAAGAGCCGGTACAACAGGATGGGCTGCATGGCCTCCTGTGCCGTCCTCTCGGGGACAATGGCGGATGATCTTACCCAGAGTGCTCGGCCCGTCGGAATACGCCGTATCTCCATCAGCAGGGGGGCAACTTGGGTCGAGCTGGTCCCTGGAGAGCACGCCCCTGTGCGGAGAGGCTCCCGGGAACTGATTGTAGCGAGCACGGCATTAGCATCACCAAGTGTGGCTCTTAGGCGCCAGGCAACACCGAGTGTGACTCTCAGTCCAGGGCAGCACCGAGTGTGGCTCCCAGGCCCCATGCACCAGGCCCCATGCATCACTGAGTGCGGCTCTCAGTCCCCGGTCAACACCGAGAGTGGCTCTCAGGCCCCGGGCAACACCGAGTGTGGCTCCCAGGCCCCATGCACCAGGCCCCATGCATCACTGAGTGCAGCTCTCAGGCCCCGGTCAACACCGAGAGTGGCTCTCAGGCCCCGGGGAACAGCGAGTGCGGCTCTCAGGCCCCGGGCAACACCGAGTGTGGCTCTCAGGTCCCGGGCAACACCGAATGCGGCTCTCAGCCTCCGGGCCTGGCACCAGCAAACCCCGGGGGCAGTGCCTCCCCCACACCACGAAAACAAATACTTGCGTTTATACAGCATGTCCAGCAATTCCCAGCTGCTCCGTATCAGGGTGGGCACTGAATGCGGAAGTCACTCCCTGGCCTCCTGTACAGTATAGAATTAGGCAGTCCCTTGAATCGATGATGACCCACTTCCACACCAAAACGGATGAGTTCACAGATGTTTCACGATGAGACCTGATATTCCAGGTCCAGAACTACATATTAAAGTGTGGAAGAAGCTTGTGTGTGGATTCTTTTAACGTGGGTAACCGTTGCACACCAGCCACCACACGGGCTGAACAGAGTGAGGTCTTGGTCCAGTGGCAAAGGTTAACCAAGTCGACTGGTGACCAAGCTCTGCTGCACAGACCTGGTGCACATATTTGCAATGCCCATAGATCGCAGTGCGGTCTGGCCCATGCTGTCCCTGGACCCTTGCCGATTCCGGGCCCCGAACTCACACCTCTTGTGGCCCCAATCTCTCCACCCCAAACTCTCATCTCTCGTGGGGCCCAATCTCTCCGCCCCGAACTCTCGCCTTTCGTGGGCCCCAATCTCTCCGCCCGAAGTCTCGCCTCTCATGGGGCCCAATGTCGCCACCCAGAACTCTCGCCGCTTTTGGGCCCCAATCTCTATGCCCTGAACTCTAGCCTCTCCTTGGCCCCAATCTCTCCTCCCCGAACTGTCGCCTCTCCTTGGCTCCAATCTCTCCCCCCCAAATTCTCGCCTCTCCTTGGCCCCAATCTCTCCATTCCGAACTCTTGCCTCTCCTTGGCCCCAAACTCTCAGCCCCGAACTCTCGCCTCTTGTAGGCCGCAATCTCTCAGGCCCGATCTCCCGGCGCTACTCCACCCCGCCTTCACCACTCCTCTGCTGCTTGCCGCATCGCCTGCTGTACCTGCGCCGTTCCGATGTTCCTGCCCATGCTCCAGTCGCTGACCTGGATTCCAGTACAAAGCAAAATCATTGAGGAAGAAATAAGCGGGATATCTAGACAGGAATAGTGCAATCAAGCAGACGCAGCATGGATTCATGAAGGGGAAATCATGTTTAACTAATTTACGTGAATTCTTTGAGGATATAACGAGCATGGTTGATAGAGGTGTACCGATGGATGTGGTGTATTTAGATTTCCAAATGGCATTCGATAAGGTGCCACACAAAAGGTTACTGCACAAGATAGAGGTATGTGGCGTCAAAGGAAATGTATTAGCATGAATAGAGAATTGGCTGGCGAACAGAACGCAGAGAGTCGGGATAAATGGGTCCTTTTCGAGTTGGTTAGTGGTGTGCCACAGGGATCGGTGCTGGGACCACAACTGTTTACAATATACATAGATGACCTGGAAGAGGGGACAGAGTGTAGTGTAACAAAATTTGCAGATGACACTAAGATTAGTGGGAAAGCGGGTATTGTAGAGGACTCAGAGAGGCTGCAAAGAAATTTGGATAGGTTAAGCAAATGGGCTAAGGTTTGGCAGATGGAATACAATGTCGGAAAGTGTGAGGTCATCCACCTTGGGAAAAAAAAACAGCAAAGGGGAATATTATTTGAATGGGGAGAAATAACAACATGCTGAGGTGCAGAGGGTCCTGGGGGTCCTTGTGCATGAATCCCAAAAAGTTAGTTTGCAGGTGCAGCAGGTAATCAGGAAGGCGAATGGAATGTTGGCCTTCATTGCGAGAGGGATGGAGTACAAAAGCTGGGAGGTCCTGCTGCAACTGTATAGGGTATTGGTAAGGCTGCACCTGGAGTACTGCTTGCAGTTTTGGTCACCTTACTTAAGGAAGGATATACTGGCTTTGAAGGGTGTACAGAGACGATTCACTAGGCTGATTCCGGAGAAGAGGAGGTTACCTTGTGATGATAGATTGAGTAGACTGGGTCTTTACTCGTTGGAGTTCAGAATGATGAGGGGTGATCTTATAGAAACATTTAAAATCAAGGAAGGGATAGACAACATAGAGGCAGAGGGGTTGTTTCCACTGGTAGGGGAGACTAGAACTCGGGGGCAAGGCCTCAAAATACGTGGGAGCCAATTTAAAACCGAGTTGAGAAGGAATTTCTTCTCCCAGAGGGTTGTGAATCTATGGAATTCTCTGCTCAAGGAAGCAGTTGAGGCTAGCTCATTGAATGTATTCAAGTCACAGATAGATAGATTTTTAACCAATAAGGGAATTAAGGGTTACGGTGAGAGGGTGGGTAAGTGGAGCTGAGTCCACGGCCGGATCAGCCATGATCTTATTGAATGGCGGAGCAGGCTCGAGGGGCTAGATAGCCTACTCCTGTTCCTAATTCTTCTGTTCTTATGTTCTTATGTAAAATCTAGAATCTGAAGTCTACAAATCTCGGACAAATTAGAATAAATCGCCTCTCAACTATGCTGCAATGTTAGAAAGACGCTTTGGATACCTGGCCTCCTGTGTGGGTCTGTTTGTTGCATCTGTTTGAGCTGGAGTGGAGATGGAGGAGAAGCTGCTGGGTTTCACCCCCAGTATTTCCGGGCCCAGTGGGACCAACAATTCCCCATGTGGGGCTGTCAATGAAGGTGGGTTCCATTTCCTGAAGGACATTGATAAACCAGTTGGGTTTTACCACAAACTGGCAATTTTCATAGTTACTATTTCGAGTGCTGGTCCCACAAATTACCAAGTTCATTAAGCTGGATTTCTCAAAGTGCCTTTGTGTTTTTGTGGATTCTCTCTCATCCACCCTTTTTCTTGACTGAAATTCACTTTTCAGGGTATTAAAATGGGAGGATTTATCGACCAGAGGCTCAAACCAAACATCAGATTAACATCTGACGAAATCACTCGATTCATCGGGAATGAATTATCATCCAGCAACTATGGATACAAAAAGCACTGTTCATAGCGGGGAGAAAGTGTACACGTGCTCTGTGTGTGGACAAGGCTTCAGCCGATCATCCAAACTGGAGAGACAAAAGCGCAGTCACACTGGGGAGAAACTGTGTAAATGTAGGGACTGTGGGAAACGTTTCAACTACCCGTCCCATCTGGAAACACACCAGCGAGTTCACAGTGGGGAGAGGCCGTTCACCAGCTCCGAGTGTCAGGAGGGATTCACTCAGTCATCCAACCCGCTGATACATCAGCAAATTCACACTGGGGAGAGGCCGTTCACCTGTTCCATGTGTGGGAAGCGATTCAGTCAGTCATCCACCCTGCTGACACACCAGCGAATTCACACCGGGGAGAGGCCGTTCACCTGCTCAGATTGCGGGAAGTGATTCATTCAGTCATCCCACCTGTTGAGGCATGAGCGAGCTCACACTGGGGAAAGGCCATTCACATGCTCTGAGTGTGGGAAGGGATTCACTCGGTCATCCCACCTGTTGAGGCACCAGCGAGTTCACAAATGATTGTCGGGGTTGGATTATGCTGTTATTGCTGCTGTTAATCACAACCCGACCGAACCATGTTCATTCTGACAGTTGGGGTTTGTTTCTGCTGATGAAAACGCCTGTAACTGGACTGCAATTTAATATTTGGGATGGAGACAAATAAATTCGTGTTGCTTTCAACACATTGCTGTAGATTTTTCTCTTTCCTACCCGAGTGTTTAGCATCACCTGGCTGGAGCTCAGAGAGGACAAGCTGGGGGGAGGATCATATGGGGGAAGAACTTCAGCATGGACACAGCTCTTCAGGGTCATACTGAGAGGGGCAAATGGCACTTTGGTCTTTCTCATCTCTCTTCACTGACAGCAACCCGTGCGGGTTAATCTTGACAGTGTAAGGTGTGGATGATATCCACGCAAGGGTGCTAAAAGAGATGGGATGGGTGCTCTGCCAGCCACTTGCCCATATCGCCAACAGATCAGTAGATTCATGGGTTGTTCCCTGAGATTGGAAAGCAGCCGATGTAGATCCCATTTTTCAATTGTGCACAAGTCAGAGCTCGGGAACTGAAGGCCCATCAACGTGACCTCCATCACTGGGAAGGTGCATGAAGGGATCCTGAGAGATGCTGTTTTCCATCATGGGGAAAGTGAAGGGGCCATTAGAGATACTGAACATGGATTCCGGAAAACAAGGTCATGTCTTACAAACTAGCTTGAGTTTGTAAAGAAGTTGTCAGGATGCGGATGGGGGAATCCGGTTGAATCAGGATGTCAAACTCATTTTCTCGGGTGGGCCTGATCCAATATCCTGGCACTTGGCATGGGACACATTCAGCAAAAGCCATTAAAATAGGAATAAATGAAGATAAACTACATCGGAATTTCATTTAGATTTTATTTACTGCCGCTGCTCCCAATGCCTGGCACCTCTTAGCTTGAGCATTCATGAACTGACCCTGCTCAAACCATAAGCACAAGGCTATCGGTGCATGGTTCTGCCTCTGACCACAAGGCTGTGTCACTGCCACACACAGATATCGTTTCCTTGTTTCACATCTCAATACAAACACCATCTCTTCACACATCCCCTTTCTGCACAATTGCAGCAGACATGAGCAAGGACGTGAGGCTGATTAAAAGACACATTTCATTACAGCAATGGTTACACTGGGAGAAATGTTCAGTTATTTTCCATTGCAGGCAAAATGCCGGACAAACCAGCAGCACACTGGCACCTGAACAGTGTCTCATCGGCCGACAGACTTTTCATAAATAGATTTGCTGCGTGGAAATAAACTTAAACCAGCTTTGCGGGCGTGATGCTCGATTCACACATTGAAGGTGAGAGAGATGCTTTGGGGCACACAATAAGTCAAGTAGCTGAAAGTGATTAACAGACTGGGTTTTGTGTTTAGTGATCCCGGGCGTGTTACCAATACCGGCAAAGATGAAGCCCATGTAATAAAAGGGACAGCGGATACTCTCTCACGAGTGAGTCAGAATGAGAAGCTTTAACAGCAACCCATGTTTCACAAAGGGAGACCTCACCAGACCAAAGGACATTGGGCGTTTAATGGGCTGTTTGTGTCCTGGGCTACAGGAGGCTATTTGTGACAGAAGGAAAGCTGGTCACAGCAAACAAACAGTTTACCGGCCTGTCCAGGGCCCACTCTGACCCCCACCTTCTCTCTCACTATTGATGGACACTGCTGCAGTAATTGCTCCTCTGACCTTTCCTCTCTTGTCCCTCCCACACCCCTAATACACGGCCCGACACAATCTCTCTCGCCCTGCATCCTCATTGTGCTGGAATCCACACCAGTCTCCCCATCTGCTCATTGTTCTCTCCCTGGATCCTGAAACTACAGAACTCGCTGATCCCTCCTGAAGTCTACAGGCTCTAAAACTGAAGGTTGGTGGGCCTCAGTCCCCACTCCTTGATTTACGTCTCCTTCTCTCCACCTCATTCCCCCTTGGTTGTGTTCCACACTCTGGGCCTTGGGCTTTCCCCGGGGATTCTCAGTATGAACAGGGGGATGTGTGTTGAGATAGGATATCCCAGCTCTCCTCCTCTTTCCCCCTTGGTTGTGTTCCACACTATGGGCCTTGGGCCTTTCCCTGGGATTCTCAGTATGAACAGAGGGATGTGTGTTGAGACAGGATGTCCCAGTTCTCCTCATTTAAAGGGACATGGAGAGGACTAGCTGGGCTGATGGCCTGCTTTATGACATCACTAAAGTGCCTGACAACCAACCTCCCTGAGCCCTGATCATTTTGGTCTGTGTTGAGCTCAGTGTTGTTACAAGAAGGGAAGCAGGAGCAGTATTTGACCCGTGTGAAGCTCAGGATTAATGGGGAGAGGTACAGGATCAATTTATATCTTATTGAGTGCGAAATGTCATTGTCCCAGACACTCCCTGTCCCTCAGTATCTGTGTCGGGGAGCGACCGATGGGTTCAATCTGTATCTAACCCGCGCTGTGCCCGACTGGAGAGTGTTTGATGCTAGAACGAGGTGCTCAGCTCAATGATCACAATAGTTAATCCAAAGATGATCAGATAAACCCATCAGCTTCACCCCTGGACACAGGTCCTGAAGGACAGGGAGTGTCTCTAATAATTTGGCTGGTATCCTTGATCAAATTTAAACACCTCACATCTCTTTTTAAAAATTCGTTCATGGGATGTGGGCCTCGCCTCTCATCTCTCATTCTTCTGTACGAGAGCGAATTTTGGCCTAGTCTACTCAATCTCTCATAGGACAATCCCGCCATCCCAGAAATCAGTCTGGCGAACCTTCATTCCACTCCCTCGATGGCAAGTTTATCTTTCCTTACGTCAGGAGACCAAAACTGCACACAATACTCCAGGTGTGGTCTCACCAGAGCCCTTTATAATTGCAGTAAGATGTCTTTACTCTTATACTTAAATCTTTTTGTAATAAAGGCCAATATACCATTTGCTTTCTTAATTGCTTGCATATAATCTTTTTGCGATTTGTATACAAGAACACCCAGGTCCCTCTGAACACCAACATTCCCCAATCACTCACCATTTAAAATAAATACTCTGCCTTTCTATTTTTACTGTCAGTATCTAACTTAAAATGTGTTCACATTATATTCCATTTACCATGTTCTTGCCCACTCACTGAGCCTGTTTCTATCCCTTTGAAACCTCTCTTCATCAGTCATTGAAGGTTGGCATGCAACATCAGTCATTGAAGGTTGGCATGCAGGTACAGCAGGCGATTAACAAAGCAAATGTCATGTTGGCCTTCATAGCGAGGGGATTTGTGTACAAGGGCAGGGAGGTGTTGCTACAATTGTACAGGGCCTTGGTGAGGCCACACCTGGAGTATTGTGTACAGTTTTGGTCTCCTAACCTGAGGAAGGACATTCTTGCTATTGAGGGAGTGCAGCGAAGGTTCACCAGACTGATTCCCGGGATGGCGGGACTGACCTATCAAGAAAGGTTGGATCAACTGGGCTTGTATTCACTGGAGTTCAGAAGAATGAGAGGGGACCTCATAGAAACGTTTAAAATTCTGACGGGGTTAGACAGGTTAGATGCAGGAAGAATTTTCCCAATGTTGGGGAAGTCCAGAACCAGGGGACACAGTCTAAGGATGAGGGGGAAGCCATTTAGGACCGAGATGAGGAGGAATTTCTTCACCCAGAGAGTGGTGAACCTGTGGAATCTCTACCACAGAAAGTTGTTGAGGCCAATTCACTAAATATATTCAAAAAGGAGTTAGATGAAGTCCTTACTACTAGGGGAATCAAGGGGTATGGTGAGAAAGCAGGAATGGGGAACTGAAGTTGCATGTTCAGCCATGAACTCATTGAATGGCGGTGCAGGCTAGAAGGGCCGAATGGCCTACTCCTGCACCTATTTTCTATGTTTCTATGTTTCTATGTTTCTATGTTTCTATGTTTCTCCTCACACTTACATTCCCAACTAGCTTTGTAGCCTCAGCAAACATGGATATATTACATTTGGTCCCCTCATCCAAATTATTGATATAGATTGTGAATAGCTGGGGCCCAAGCACCGATCCTTGCAGCACCCCACCAGTTACTGCCTGCCAACCCGAAAATCACTCGTTTATTTCTACTCTCTGTTTTCTGACCGTTAACCAATCCTTGTTCATATATTACCCCTAATCTCACGAGCGATAATTTTGTTTAATAATCCCTTTTGTGGCACCTCATTGAATTTCTTTTGTAAATCTAAATAAACTACATCAAGTGGTTCGCCCTTGTCTATCCTGCGAGTAACAAACTCAAGAAATGCTAACAGATTTGTCAAGTACAATTTCACTCTCATAAATCCGTGTTCATTCTGCCCAACCGTGTTATTACTTACTACGTGCTTAATAATAGATTTTAGCATTTTCACTACTAATGATATCAGAACTACCAGTATTGCACAGGTTAGATACAGAGTAAATCTCACTCCATCCTGTCCCAAACACTATCAGGGTTGATACAGAGTAAATCTCAGACTACAATATCCCAAATACTCCCAAGGCACGTACAACATGGTTTAGATACAGCGTAAAGCTCCCTCTACACTTTGCCATTAACCAGTCCCAGGGCAGGTGCAGTACAGGTTAGACATGGAGTATATCTTCCTCAACCCTGCCACAAAACATTCTCAGGGCAGGTACAGCACGGGTTAGATACAGAGTAAAACTCCCTCTGCCCTGTCCCATCAAATACTCCCAGGGCAGGTACAGCACGTGGTTAGATGCAGAGTAAAGCTCCCTCAACACTGTCCCATCAAACTCTCCGAGTGCAGGTACAGCACGTGTTTAGATACAGAGTAAAGCTCCCTCTACACTGTCCCATCAAACACTCGCAGGGCAGGTACAGCAGCGTCAGATACGGAGTAGAACTCACTCTACACTGCCCCATCAAACACTCCCAGGACAGGTACAGCACAGGTTACACGGAGTACATCTCCTTCTACCCTGACCCAGCCATTCCGTTGCAGATACAGCATTTGTTAAATATAAAGTAAATCTCCCTCTACACTGTTCGATCAAACACTCCCAGAGCAGGTACTGCATTGCTTATACACTAAGTAAAGCTCCCTCTACACTGTCGAAATAAACGCTCCAAGGACAGCTACAGCACAATGTAGATACATTGTAATTCTCTCTCTAATCTCTCTAGAATTGTGCACAGTTTTGGTCGCCTTATCTAAGGAGGGATATATTTGCCTTGCTTAGAAACAGAGTAAAGCTCACTCAACACTCTCCCACCAGACATTGCAAGGGCAGGTACAAAGCAGGTTAGATACAGAGTATATCTTCCTCAACCTTGCCCCAAGCATTCCAGAGCAGATACTGCATTGGGTAGCTACAGATTCGAGCTTCTTCGACACTGTCCCATCAAACACTCCCAGGGCAGGTACAGCACGGGTTAGATACAGAGTAAAGCTCCCTCGATACTGTCGCGTCAAATACTCCCACAGCAAGTACAGCACAGGTTAGATATGGAGTAAAGCCCCCCCTAGACTGTCCCGTCCAATGTTATTGAATCGGGAGCAGGCTCCGGGGGCCGGGTGGCCCCCTCCTGCTCTTATTTCTCATGGTCTTATGTATCCAGCATGCCCTGCGGGGGAGAATGTGCCGCACGCAGAGTCCAGGAGCTCAGTGCGCCGGTGCTGGTCATGGCTGTGTTTGGAGTATGCGCGGTTCGTGTAACAGTGGAGGAGACACATTTCGGGCAGGCTCCACAGAAGTAACCTTTTCAGTGGGACGAAGGGGAATAATGGACCACCAGGGAGTAAGGGAGGCTTCATTAACAACCTGTACCCTCCGCAAGCCCGGAATAGTAACCAGAATATCGGCGATTGCAGCTTCGGGTCTTTTTCCCAATCACAGGCCCAGGCTAACAGCGGGCATCTTGGTGCAGGAAGGCAGGTTCAGGGCTCCGCCATCTTGATTCAGTTAGTCGCACAGTGCAATGTGCGGCCATCTTGGTGCAGGTACAAAGTGAATGATATCAGTGTCTGGAACTGAACCCAGCTAGAGTCAGCAACTTCAGGTGAGGGGAACCAGTGAATGTAGAACTGAACCCAGCCACATTCAACACATTCAGGGGAGGGGAACCAGTGAGTGTAGAACTGAAACCAGCCAGAGTCAGCACCTTTAAGAGAAGGAAGTGTACCTGTGAGTGTAGAACTGAACCCAGCCAGTGTCAGCACATTCTGGGAAGGAGAAGGAGGGGAACCAGTGAGTGTAAACCTGAACCCAACCAAAATTAGTAGTGAAAACTGGGAGCGGAGGAGAAACTGTCTCGAAACTTGTGTTGATTTGGATTTCAGCACAGCAGGTGGGCCAACGTGTGGGAGAGGGATTTATAGCTTTGGAAGGACAAGGGAGATAGGCATGTTCCATGGAAACTAGATGAGTACATCCTGAATTTCTGTCCTGTACTGACAGCGATGAGTTTTGTTATCCCATTTTACAGCGTATTAGAAGGGGAGATTTTCAGACAGGAAACACAAACCAAACATCATGTCAAGATCTGACAGAGTCACTCGATGCATCAGGACCTGAATATCATCGGCCTTTGAAAGTGAAAGGAGAAATGTTTGTCTGTCTTGCCTGTGGGAAAAGATTTCAAACATCAGTTTGACTGGAAAGGCACCGAGACACACACTCCCGAGTGAGTGTTCCAGTGCACGGACTGTGGAAAGAGCTTTAACCAGTTACACAGCCTGAAGAAAACATCGCAGCATACAAAGCACCGAGAAACTGTAAACGTTTTCTGCACATGGGTTAGGCTTCAACTGATCGACCAACCGTGGAGATTCACAAGGACACCCACACCACGGAGAAACCGTGGAAATGTGGTGACTGTGGGAATGGACTCAGATCGCCGTCAGAACTGGAAATTCATCGACGTAGTCACATTGGGGAGAGGCCATTCATTTGATCACTGTGTGGAAAGGGATTCACTGCATTATCCCACCAGCTGAAATACCAGCGAGTTCACACTTGGGAGAGGTTGTTCACCTGCTCTGAGTGTGGGAAGGGATTCACTCAGTCATCCGACTTGCTGCCACACCAGCGAGTTCACAATTAACACAAAGGGTTAGAATCTGCTGTTATTGCTGCTGTTAATCACATCCCGACTGAACCATGTTCATTCTCACAGTTGGGGTTTGTTTCTGCTGATAATAACCCTGAAACTGGGCTGGACCTTAATATTCTGGATATATTGCTGTGTTCTCGGGGCTGCAGTGTCCATTTAAAAACTCTGTGTGTTATCTTTCCCCTTAATTCAGCAACTCTCAAAAATAAAATTATGAACTTTTACTTTAATCCTACCTTGATCTTTGGTACACAATCTACAATAATGTAAACGTTTGTACTGAATATAATCTCCAATTAGATAGAGCTTGCTGACAATTCTTACTGACTTGCACATTACACACAGCGGCCCCTCCATTATCCACCAGAAAGAAGGGAAATGGGAATTGGTGGGGAATCAGTATCCCCAAATGGTGTCCCCCATCTGGTGTAGCAAAACCCCTGGCACGGCAATGGAGTCAAGTCCAAACCAAAACAGTGTGCAGTGCTCCAGGTGTGGTCTTACCAACGCCCTGTACATTTATAGCAGGACTTCCCTACTTTTATACTCCATCTCCCTTGCAATAAAGGCCAGCATACCATTTGCTTTCCTGATTATTGCTGTACCTGCATGCTAAATATTTGCATTTCATTTACAAGAACCGCCAGATCCCTCCGTGCTGCAGCATTTTGTAATCGTCCCCATTTAAAGAATAATTAGCTTTTTGATTTGTACTACCAAAGGGGATAAGCTTACATTTTAACACATTACAGTCCATCTGCCAGATTTTGCCCACTCACTGAGCCTTGCTATATCCTTTCGTAGATTAATTGCGTCCTCCTCACAGCTTGTTTTCCCAACTATCTTTGTATCATCAGCAAATTTGATTATTTTACACTCGGTCCCTTCATCCAAGTCATTGATATAAATTGTAAATAGTTGAGGCCCCAGCACTGATCCCTGTGGCACTCCACTAGTTACAGTTTGCCAACCTGAAAATGATCCATTTATCCCGACTCTCTGTTTTCTGTTAGTTTGCCAATCCTCCATCCACGGTGATACATTAACCCCAACCCCATGAGCTCTTAGCTTGTGCATTAGCCTTTTGTGTAGCACCATATGGAATGCTTTATGGAAATCCAAATATACAGCATCAACTGGATCTCCTGTATCCACTTCGCTCGTTACATCCTCGAACAACTCCAGGAAATTTGTCAACATGATTTCTTTTTCATAAAATCATGCTGACTCTGCTTGACTGCAATATGATTTTCTAAATGTCTTGCTACTTTTCCTTAATGATGGACTCCAGTATTTTTCCACTATCAGATGGTAGGCTAACTGGTCTATAGGTTCCTGCTCTCTGTCTCACTCCTATTTTAATTAGGGATGTTACATTTGCGGCATTCCTGTCCATTGGGACCTCGCCAGAATTTAGGGAATTTTGTTAGATTATAACAGATGCACCCTCTATCTCTGCAGCCACTTTTTTCAGACCCTAGAATGCATGTCATCAAGTCCAGAGGACTTGTCCGTCTTTAGTCCAATTAGTTTGATTAGTACTTGATCTCTACTGATAGTGATTGCTCCCCCGCTCCCCCGCCCCCCGCAATAGCTCCTTGGTTATCAACTATTGGGAAGTTTTTAGGTGCCCTCTACCATGAAGACCGATTCAAAATTATTTTTTAAAGTCTCTGCCATTTCCGTGTTTCCCATTATTAATTCTCCAGTTTCACCTTCTAAGGGACCTCAGCTGCTCGTTTCCGTTTTATATCCCTGTAGAAGCTCTTATTTTCTGTTTCCATATTCCTTGCTAATTTGCTTTCATCTGCTATCTTCACTGTCTTTATCATTTTTTTCGTCGTCCTTTGCTGGTTTCTAAAAATTTCCCAATCCTCAGGCCTTCCACTGTCGTTCGCAACATTATATGCCTTTTTTCAATTTGATACCATCCTTTACTTCCTTAGTTAGGCAGGGATGGTTCATCCTTCTCTTAGCATCTTTATTTCTCACTTGAATAAATCTTTGCTGAGAGTTATGAAATATCTCCTTAAATGTTTGCCATTGCATTTCTACAGTCTTATCCTCTAACATATTTTCCCAGTCCACTTGTTGTCAGTGACAAGGGTTGGTTTATATCACATGGGAGGAACTTGGTGTCAGTGACTGAGGCTTTGGTTCAACATTCTTTGACATGACGAAGGCCTTTGACAAGGTCAACCATGAGGCGTTATGGAGTGTACTCTACAATTTCTGCTGTCCATATTCCCAATACAAGCCTCCTAAAGCAAGTGCTCCATTCGGAGTTTCGACACGGCAGGGACATTGGGTGGGCGGGGCTTCAGGGTGTCTGTCAGTTTTATTGGTCATCATGTTTGTGCCCAGATCAGTGGCCCCTGAAAGGGAACCTTGTTGTTCTGGTGATTGTTGTCTGGTGACTCTGGGCCAAACTGGTTCACTCTATTGGGCCAGCCTGTGATCACCCTATTGGGCCAGCCCAGGCTCACCTGGCCCAGGCCATCCCAGGCTCACCTCATTGGGCCAGCCCGGGCTCACCTATTGGGTCAGCCTGGCCACGCCCTAATAGGCCAGCCGGGCTCACACTATTGGGCCCGGCCGGCTCACACTATTGGGCAAGCCTGGACTCACCTATTGGGCCAGCCTGGGCTCACCCTATTCGGCCAGCCCGTCTCATCCTATTGGGCCAGCACAAAAGACCCATTGTCCAGCGGAGAGAATCGGTAGCTCATTGATTTTATTCTTACTCTGTGCACAGCGGTTGCAGAACTGAACCCAACCTTGTAAGCTGAAAATGCATAGTCACAGTCACACTGGGGAGAGCCCGTTCAGCTGCTCTGAGTGTGGGAATGGATTCACTCAGTCATCCCACCTGCTGACACACCAGCGAATTCACACTGTGGAGAGGCCGTTCTCCTGTTCTGAGTGTGGGAAGGGATTCACTCAGTCATCCCACCTGCTGAGACACCAGCGAGTTCACAAGTGACTGCAGGGGTTGGATTCTATTGTTTTTGCTGCTGTTAATCGCATCCTGATTGAATCATGTTTGTTGTATCACTTGGGGTTTGTTTCTGTTGATGTGAATAACCTATAACTGGGCTAGAGCTTAATATTTTCATGTTTCAAATAACACAGTGTGTCGATATTTGATATCTCCAAGATCAGAGGGGACTAACAGATGTCATGTTACTGACTGCACCAATTTGGGCATTTTCTCCTTTCTAATTCTGGATTATTACAGTTCTCATACCATCAGTTACTCTCCGCGACAAGTTCCCAGTCTGGTAATCACTTTCAGATACTGGACTTAGCATGTGCCCCACAGCATCTCTCTCACCTTCGATGTGTGAATGGAGCACCCCGCCTGCAAACCTGGGTTCAATTTAAATTTGAATCCACTCAGCAAATGCATTTTTAAAAATATGTACATGTAAACTGATTACATGAAATAATTGGCAAAGGTTTAGAGTCACCAAGATGAATAAGTGAACACATCACGGACTAATAACCAAGCTCTATATTCACAGGAGAAAGTTTGTTATCTATCTGCTCGAATGGGTAGAGCTGCAGAACACCAAAGGGCAAAAAACGTTAGTAGGAGTTGTGTACAGACCTCCAAACAGTAGTAGGGATGTTGGGGAGGGCATCAAACAGGAAATTAGGGGTGCATGCAATAAAGGTGTAGCAGTTATAATGGGTGACTTTAATATGCACATAGATTGGGCTAGCCAAACTGGAAGCAATACGGTGGAGGAGGATTTCCTGGAGTGCATAAGGGATGGTTTTCTAGACCAATATGTTGAGGAACCAACTAGGGGGGAGGCCATCTTAGACTGGGTGTTGTGTAATGAGAGAGGATTAATTAGCAATCTCATTGTGCGAGGCCCCTTGGGGAAGAGTGACCATAATATGGTGGAATTCTGCATTAGGATGGAGAATGAAACAGTAATTTCAGAGACCATGGTCCAGAACTTAAAGAAGGGTAACTTTGAAGGTATGAGGCGTGAATTGGCTAGGATAGATTGGCGAATGATACTTAGGGGGTTGACTGTGGATGGGCAATGGCAGACATTTAGAGACCGCATGGATGAAGTACAACAATTGTACATTCCTGTCTGGCGTAAAAATAAAAAGGGGAAGGTGGCTCAACCGTGGCTATCTAGGGAAATCAGGGATAGTATTAAAGCCAAGGAAGTGGCATACAAATTGGCCAGAAATAGCAGCGAACCTGGGGACTGGGAGAAATTTAGAACTCAGCAGAGGAGGACAAAGGGTTTGATTAGGACAGGGAAAATGGAGTACGAGAAGAAGCTTGCAGGGAACATTAAGGCGGATTGCAAAAGTTTCTATAGGTATGTAAAGAGAAAAAGGTTGGTGAAGACAAACGTAGGTCCCCTGCAGTCAGAATCAGGGGAAGTCATAACGGGGAACAAAGAAATGGCGGATCAATTGAACAAGTACTTTGGTTCGGTATTCACTAAGGAGGATACAAACAACCTTCCGGATATAAAAGGGGTCAGAGGGTCTAGTAAGGAAGAGGAACTGAGGGAAATCTTTATTAGTCGGGAAATTGTGTTGGGGAAATTGATGGGATTGAAGGCCGATAAATCCCCAGGGCCTGATGGCCTGCATCCTAGAGTACTTAAGGAGGTGGCCTTGGAAATAGCGGATGCATTGACAGTCATTTTCCAACATTCCATTGACTCTGGATCAGTTCCTATGGAGTGGAGGGTAGCCAATGTAACCCCACTTTTTAAAAAAGGAGGGAGAGAGAAAACAGGGAATTATAGACCGGTCAGCCTGACCTCAGTAGTGGGTAAAATGATGGAATCAATTATTAAGGATGTCATAGCAGTGCATCTGGAAAATGGTGACATGATAGGTCGAAGTCAGCATGGATTTGTGAAAGGGAAATCATGCTTGACAAATCTTCTGGAATTTTTTGAGGATGTTTCCAGTAAAGTGGACAAAGGAGAACCAGTTGATGTGGTATATTTGGACTTTCAGAAGGCTTTCGACAAGGTCCCACACAAGAGATTAATGTGCAAAGTTAAAGCACATGGGATTGGGGGTAGTGTGCTGACGTGGATTGAGAACTGGTTGTCAGACAGGAAGCAAAGAGTAGGAGTAAACGGGTACTTTTCAGAATGGCAGGCAGTGACTAGTGGAGTGCCGCAAGGTTCTGTGCTGGGGCCCCAGCTGTTTACATTGTACATTAATGATTTAGACGAGGGGATTAAATGCAGTATCTCCAAATTTGCGGATGATACTAAGTTGGGTGGCAGTGTGAGCTGCGAGGAGGATGCTATTAGGCTGCAGAGTGACTTGGATAGGTTAGGTGAGTGGGCAAATGCATGGCAGATGAAGTATAATGTGGATAAATGTGAGGTTATCCACTTTGGTGGTAAAAACAGAGAGACAGACTATTATCTGAATGGTGACAGATTAGGAAAAGGGAAGGTGCAACGAGACCTGGGTGTCATGGTACATCAGTCATTGAAGGTTGGCATGCAGGTACAGCAGGCGGTTAAGAAAGCAAATGGCATGTTGGCCTTCATAGCGAGGGGATTTGAATACAGGGGCAGGGAGGTGTTGCTACAGTTGTACAGGGCCTTGGTGAGGCCACACCTGGAGTATTGTGTACAGTTTTGGTCTCCTAACTTGAGGAAGGACATTCTTGCTATTGAGGGAGTGCAGCGAAGGTTCACCAGACTGATTCCCGGGATGGCGGGACTGACCTATCAAGAAAGATTGGATCAATTGGGCTTGTATTCACTGGAGTTCAGAAGAATGAGAGGGGACCTCATAGAAACGTTTAAAATTCTGACGGGTTTAGACAGGTTAGATGCAGAAAGAATGTTCCCAATGTTGGGGAGGTCCAGAACCAGGGGTCACAGTCTGAGGATAAGGGGTAAGCCATTTAGGACCGAGATGAGGAGAAACTTCTTCACCCAGAGAGTGGTGAACCTGTGGAATTCTCTACCACAGAAAGTAGTTGAGGCCAATTCACTAAATATATTCAAAAGGGAGTTAGATGAAGTCCTTACTACTCGGGGGATCAAGGGTTATGGCGAGAAAGCAGGAAGGGGGTACTGAAGTTTCATGTTCAGCCATGAACTCATTGAATGGCGGTGCAGGCTAGAAGGGCTGAATGGCCTGCTCCTGCACCTATTTTCTATGTTTCTATGTTTCTATGTTTCTAATGACAGTTGGTGAGATGAGCGACGGAATCTCTTTTCACGCACAACAGCATCCATTCCCGCTGTCCCCACATTTACAGTGTTGAGTCAGGTGGGTGCACGAGTCTCACAGGCTGAAAGATTGGTTGGAGGAGCACCAACACACAGAATATGTGTCCTATTTCTCCCCGCTGTGATTGGTGTTTTTACAAAGGCTGATGATAAGATGATCCTGATCAATCTGGGGAATCTGTCAAATCTTGACGCGATGTATGGATTGCGTTTCCCAGTTGCAGATCCTCCCCTTTTAATACCCTGCAAATAAATGGTGGTTACAAACGTTGTTACTTTAAGTACAGGATATAAATTAAGAATAGACAATTCTAGATTCTATGGAACATTCTGTCCCCTCCTGTCCCTCCTAAATTCCTTATTCTAGACATTTACTGTCTAAAATCAACATTCATTTCATCGCCTGAGCTTTATTATCTCCAGAAAGTGCTGAATCTGGCTCGGTGCAATTCCACAGACATTAGCTAACCTCTAGTGCCTCACGGTCAGTCGATTCAGTGAGTGCCAGCAGGATTTCCACTGTGGTAGGCATCACAGCCTCAAATCCTGTCCTCAAATGACATCCACACACTTCCCAGTTGTACAGAGGACGATTATAACCTGTGAACTGCTGCCTTGGCTGAGCTCAACTAACAGCCCAGATCAAGGATCGAACTTGTGACCGTCCCAGTCAGTACTGCAGTGTTCTAAAAATTGGGGGTTGGAGGTGCGGGGGTGGGGGGGGGGGAGTTGGGGAAGGGTGGGAACAGAATATTTTGAAACAAATTTGACTCCACCTGTAAAGAAAAACTTCGTCACAATGCACAATTCTGAACTCTTTCCAAATTAGACAAGCAAGTGAAATGTATCATCAAAAACAGTGAGACATTTTAGAATGGCTCAAGTCACTGAATTAGCTTTACAATCATTGCACAGTACAGAAGGGAGCGACTGGTAATGGTTGCTCGGTTCGTAAAGTCTCCCAACACAAGATAAACTGGACTGTCCCATTAATTATAAAGAGGCAGAGAAAGTGGAGTCCCTGACTCTTTATTATATATATATATATATATATGTATGTATGTGTGTGTCTATGTATATATGCGTGTATGTATATGTGTGTGTGTGTGTATATAAAGCACATCATTCTTAATATTTGCTAATCAATTGCACAGAGATAAATTATTACGCACACAGGCATCTTCCACCCTTCAACATGTAGTTCAGGATCCGGAATATTAGGTCCTTCATTGAAACACCTGTGAACTCATCCCTTTTTGGCTTGGAAGCAAGTCATCCTCGTTTCGAGGGACTGCCTATGAAGATGATGATGATTGTGCAAGATTACCAAGAGGGTTGTTTAAAATGGAAATAACTTAAAGGTGTTACCGACCTTGAACTTTGCTGGAACAAAAGAGAAGAACTCCAGTAATGTTCAACTTCTTATATGCAGTAATGAATCTTGAATGCCACAGCATGGTAACAAAATTGAACTTAAGATTTTAAAAACAAATGCTTGGAATGAATGATTTGGAGTCATGTGTTATCTTCCACGACAGACTGCTCGAGGGGGAAGATAACGGACTTGCTGTAAACGCATTGCAGATAACTTTTGTATTGTTAAACAACAAATGCTGGACACAAGTTTTTGTGAAAATAAAATTGATGAGCTAAACAGATAGGAGTTCCTGCTCAAGCATTCGGGACGGGGAATCTAATTCAGATAAGCTAAGTTTTACCTATGGAGGGAAGACCTCTCACAGAGGGGTGATGTTTTTCCTTTTGTTTTTTTTCTTGCAGAAGCAAGTGGAAGCGAGGGCACAGGATTCAATATCGCAACCAGCAAGGGCCAGGTGAACGAGGGAAGGTGTGTGTGTGCCTAGAATGCTGGGGAAGCATCGCTGACCTACATACTTCCCAGTTAAGCAATGCCTCAATTTCAACATTTTCATGCTTGTTATCAGATCCCTGCATGGCCTCGCTCCTCCCTATCTCTGTAATCTACTCCACAGCCCCACTACCCCTGAGATAATTGCTCTCCTCTAATCCTGCCTTCTTGAGCATCCCTGATAATCATCGCCCAACCTTCTGTTGCCTTAGCCCCAAGCTATAAAACTTATTCCCTAAACATCTCCGCCTCACATTCCTCCGTTAAGATGCTCCTTAAAACCTATGTATTTGATGAAGCTTTTGGTCACCTGTCCTAATATCTGTTTATGTGGCTTGGTGTCAAGCTTTTGTCTCATAATACTCTGTGAAATTCCTTGGGACGTTTTACACATTAAAGGCGTTTTATAAATACAAGTTTTGTTTTTATTGTTGCGGATACCCTTGATTTGACCTTTCACGGTATTTTGTAGAACGTGCAGCTCAGAAACAAGCCATTTGGCCCAACTGGTCCACGTCGGGGTGTAAATGCCACACGACCCTCCTCCCACCCTATCAAAATACCGTCCTATTCCTCTACAGTGAGGAGTTCCACAGTCACTGGTTGCCTTCCAGTACCCATCCAAAGGGCCAATGTGTGAGGGTATGCAGTGATTGTTGGCAGCCTATTCAACCTCGGGGGCATCATAGATCCTTTGCAGACTTGGCCTTTGCTGCTGTGGTGAGTGTACAGTGACCAGTGGAAGGAGCCCAGGGCGGTGAGGTTAACTGCAGTCTGCCCACCGGCAGCCCAGCCTGCGTCAGCTGACAACCCCCACATTGAGCACCTGGAATGTGCAACCTCTCCTGGTCTGCACTGGGGAGCAAGGGAGGTCAAGGGTCAGCACAGAATTTCATCAACCTTGACCTCCAGCCTCTCTCCCTCAGGAGAATCAAGTTGCATTAACGTCATGATGTCAGCACGTTCCAGCACGCATCACACTCGGCCCCCACTGTTCCGGCGATCTCGGTCCCCATTGGCTGGAAGCTCCTCTCAATCAGGCCGTGGGCCCTGGTCAAATGCCCCTGGACCGTGGGCTGCCCAACGGCTGGAGGCGGAGAGAATATTCTGGAATGTGGATGCGGCAGGCGGTTCAGGGGAGCCCTGGCCCTGGCGGGGGGGCTTTCTAAACACCCGGGTTAGGCCTCAGGCCCCAAGCAAGAACCTGCGGATCCGGCGATTGCTCCGAGCTCGAGTGTGTCAGATGCTTCACAGAGGCGGTAGGAGATTGTGGGGGTAGGGTAGGATGTGGCTCCGCGGCTCACACACATCCGTTGTAGGCCTCAGGCCCCAATCAGGGCCCACAGGCCCTGGGTGTGCCCAGCGGTGACAAGCCCAGGTCAGCGGGGTCATTGGCCACCATCTTGCACAGGGTGGGGTCACGGCGCATGCGCGACCACCTTGCCCAGGAACAATAAGTTGGCGGGGCTTCAAGGTCCTCGTGCCCGCGAGATAGAGTAACCTGGGCAACAGGCTCTTCATCAGCTCACAACAGTAACCTAGGCAACAGGCTCTTCATCACCGCACAACAGTAACCTAGGCAACAGGCTCTTCAGCCCCTCACAACTCCATCCTGGGCAACAGTTACAACATTAGCTTCTATTTATATAGTGCCTTCAACGTAGTAAATCGTCCAAAGGCACTTCATAGGAACATTATTAGAAAATAATTTGACACCAAAGCGTAGAAACATAGAAAGTAGGTGCAGGAGTGTGCCATTCGCCTCTTCAAGCCTGCAACTCAATTCAATATGATCATGGCTGATCATGCAACTTCAGTACCCCATTCCTTGCATTCTCTCCATATCTCTTGATCCCTTTAGCCATAAGGGCCACATCTAACTCCATTTTCAATATGTCCAACGAATCGCACTCAAAACTTTCTGTGTTGGATAATTCCACAGGTTCACAACTCTTTGGGGGAAAAGGTTCTCCTCATCTCGGTCCTATACGGCTTACCACTTATCCTTAGACTGTGTCCCCTGGTTCTGGACTTCCCCAACATTGCGAACATTCTTCCTGCATCTAAGCTGTCCAGTCCGGTCAGATTTTTATATGTTTCTATGCGATCCCCTCTCATTCTTCTAAATTCCAGTGAGTATAAGCCTAGCCGATCCAGTCTTTCCTCTTATGTCAATCCTGCCATCCCGGCAATCAGTCTGCTGAACCTTCGCTGCACTCCGTCAATAGCAACAACGTTTTTCCTCAGATTAGGAGACCAGAACTGCACACAATAGTCAAGATATGGTCTCACCAAGTCCCTGTACAACTGCAGTAAGATTTCCCTGCTCCTATACTCAAATCCCCTCGCTATGAAGGCCAGCATGCCATTTGCTTTCTTTATTGCCTGCTGTACCTGCATGCCTTTTTTCAATGACTGATGAACCATGACACCCAGGCCTTTTTACACCTCCCCTTTTACTGATCTGTCACCATTCAGATAATAATCTGCCTTCCTGTTTTTGCTACCAAAGGGGGTAACCTTAAATTTATCCCCATTATACTTCATCTGACATGCATTTGCCCATTCACCTAACCTGTCCCTGCCCCCCTCCAGCCTCTTAGCTTTCTTCTCGCAGCTCGCACTGACACCCGGCTTAGTGTCATCTACAAACTTGGAGATATTACATTCAATTCCTTCGTCTAAATCATTTATGTATATTGTAAGTAGCTGGGGTAGCAGCACTGAACCCTGTGACACCCCACTAGTCACTGCTTGCCATTTTGAAAATGACCCGTTTATTCCTACTCTTTGCCTCCTGTCTGCCAACTAGTTTTCTATCCAGGTCAATGCATTACCCCCAAAACCATGTGCCTTAATTTTGGACACTAATCTCTTGTGTGGGACCTTGTCAAACGCCTTTTGTAAGTCCAAATACATCACATCCACTGGTTCTCCCTTGCCCACTCTACGAGTTACATCTTCAAAAAACTCTAGAGGATTTGTCAAGCATGATTTCCCTTTTATAAATCGATGCTGACTTGGATTCATCATGTCACTGCTTTCCAAATGCGCTGCTATTCGATCTTTAATAATTGATTCCAGCATTTTCCCCACCAACGATGTCAGGCTAACCGATCTATAATTCCCTGTATTCTCGCTCCTTCCTTTTTTAAAAAGTGAGGTTACATTAGCTACCCTCCAATCCATAGGAACTGAACCAGAATCAATGGAATCTTGGAAAATGACCACCAATGCATCAACATTTTCTAGGGCCACTTCCTTAAGTACTCTGGGATGCAGACTATCAGGCCGTGGGGATTTATCGGCCTTCAGTCCCTTCAATTTCGCTAACACCATTTCCTGATATTAAGGATTTCCCTCAGTTCCCCCTTCTCGCTAGACCCTCGTTTCCCTAGTATTTTCATGAGGTTTTTCGTGTCTTCCTTCGTACAGACAGAACCAAAGTATTTGTTCAGTTCGTCTGCCATTTCCTTGTTCCACATTAAGAAGTCACCTGATTCTGACTGCAAGGGACCTACATTAGTCTTCACTAATCTTTTTCTCTTCACAAATCTATAGAAGCTTTTGCAGTCAGTTTTTATGTTCTCTGCAAGCTTACTCTCATACTCTATTTCTCCCCTCCTAATTAATCCTTTGGTCCTCCTCTGCGGAATTCTAAATTTCTCCCAGTCATCAGGTTTGCTGTTTTTTCTGGCCAAGTTATATGCATCTTCCTTGGATTTAACATTATCCTTAATTTCCCTTGCTAGCCACGGTAGAGCCACCTTTCCTGTTTTATTTTTACTCCAGACAGGGATGTACAATTGTTGAAGTTAATCTATGTGGTAGTTAAATGTCTGCCATTGCCTATCCACCGTCAACTCTTTAAGTATCATTTTCCAGTCTATTCTAGCAAGTTCACGTCTCATACCGTCGAAGTTTCCTTTCATTAAGTTCAGGACCCTCGTCTCTGAATTAACTGTGTCATTCTCCATCTTAATAAAGAATTCTACTGTATTATGGTCACTCTTCCCCAAGGGGCCCGGCACGACCATATTGCTAATTAATCCTCCCTCGCTACACATCACCCAGTCGAGGATTGCCTGCTCTCCAGTTGGTTCCTCTACATGTTGGTCTCGAAAACTATCCCTTATACACTCTAGAGGATTTACTGTGATTGAAAGGCTGCATTAGAGGGAGCAGGGTGCGGCAGCGCGGTCCCGGCCTGCAAGACCATCAGCAGGCCGGGGCCATCAGATGTAACTGCGTGCAACAGTGGCATACCACTGCAGGAGCTCGACAGCTGTGAAGCCAGGTCGCTCATTGCAGTGCGAGCAGGCACAGCACGAGGGGCCAAGGAGCTGCAAGAGATTGTAGAGGGAAGTGACCCGGGCCCAGGAGAGGCGTGAGTCTGGGGCCCAGAAGAGGCGAGAGCCCAGAGGCAGCATGGACCTGCCCACACTGCTATATGCGTGCATGCTAGGTCCGTGCAGCAGAGCTGGTCTCCAGTTGTCTGAGGTAATCATTGCCACTGGACCAAGACCTAGCTCTATCAAGCCTGTGTGATGGCTGGGGTGCAACAGCCATCACACGTTAAAAACATCCAAGCACAGGCATCGTCCACCCTCCAAAGTGTAGTTCGGGATCTGGAATATTAAGTCCTTCATTGAAATACCTGTGAACTCAACCCTTTTTGGCGCAGAAGCAAGTCATCCTCGCTTCGAGGGATTGCCTATGGTGATGATACACTCCAGGAAATCCTCCTCCACAGTATTGCTACCAGTTTGGTTAGCCCAATCAAATTATAGCTTAATGTCACCCATGATAACTTCTGTACCCTTATTGCACGTGTCCCTAATTTCCTGTTTGCTGCCATCCCCAAACTACCTACTACTGTTTGATTGTCTGCACACAACTCCCACTAATGTTTTCTGCCCTTTGGTGTTTCGTAGCTGTACCAATATAGATAACACATCATCCACGCTAATGTCCTTCCTTACTATTGCATTAATCTCCTCTTTAACGAGTAACGCTATCCCACCTCCTTTTACTTCCTGTCTTTCCTTCCTGAATATTGATTACCGCTGGATGTTGAGTTCCCAGCCTTGGTTACCCTGGAGCCATGTCTCCGTAATCCCAATTACATCATATCCGTTAACAGCTATCTGTGCAGTCAATTTATCCACCTTATTATGATTGCTTCTCGCACTGAGAATCCGAGCATTCAGGGTTGTTTTTTAACAGTCTTTGTCCTGTTAGAATTATGTTGTAGTGTGCCCTTTTGTAGGCCCTTTTTGATTTTTGCCCTTGATTTGTCTGCCCTCCACTCTTGCTTTTCTCCTTCCTACCATTTGCTTCTGCCCCCTTTTTACTTCCCTCTGCCTCCCTGCACAGATTCCCATTCCCCTGCCATTTTAGTTTAAACCCTGCCCAATTAGAATCATAGATTAGAATCATAGAACCATCGAAATTTATAGCACGGAAGGAAGCCATTTCAGCCCACCGTGTCCGTGCCGGCCGACACAGAGCTATGCAGCCTAATTCCACTCTCCAGCACTTAGTCCCTTGCCGTGTAGCTTGCGGCACTTCAAGTGCACATCCAAGTACTTTTTAAATGTGCTGAGTGTTTCTGCTTCTACCATCCTTTCAGGCAGTGAGTTCCAGACCCCCAGCCACTGGGTGAAGAACTTTCTCCTCAAATCCCCTCTAAACCTCCTACCTGCAGACGGAAGGAGTTCTAGAGCTTTGGGCCTAGGCAGCAGAAGTCAGGACCACCCATAGTTACACGATTATAATTACGGATCCTCAAGAGGGCAGAATTTGAGAAGCACAGATATATGGGGAGGTGGGTGGGCTTGTGAATCTGTAGGATATTACTGAGATAGGGAGGGACGAGGCCACAGCGGGATTTGTAAATAAGATGAGATTTTGAAATTGATATGTTGCATACCAGGGAGCCAATGTAGGTCACATGGATGATGGGTGAACAGGATTTGGTGCGAGTTAGAACACGGGCTGCAGAGTTTTGGATGAGCTCGGGTTTGCTTCGTGTAGAACATGGGAGGCCAGCCAGGAGTGTGTTGGAATAGTCAAGTCGAGAGGAAACAAAGGCATGGTTGAGGGCTTCTGCAGCAGATGAGCTGTGGCAGGGGCGGAGACGGGCAATGTTATGGGGGTGGAAATAGGCGATTTTGGTTAAGGTGCGGATACGTGCTCGGTTGCTCATTTCAGGGTGAAAGTTTGTGAACAGTCTCGTTCAGCCTCGGTCAGATGCTCGAGAGAGGGATGTAGTCGGTCACTAGGGAACGGAGTTTGTGATGGGGACAAAAGACAATGGCTTCAGTCTTCCCAATATTTAATTGGGGAAAATTTCTGCTCACCTGGTACTAGATGTTGTACAAGCAGTCTGACAATGTAGAGACTGTAGAGCGGTCGAGAGAAGTTGTAGTGAGATGGAGCTGGGCCTCGTTGGAATCATAGAATGGTTACAGCACAGAAGGAGGCCATTCTGCCTGTCGAACCCATGCCGGCTCTCTGCAAGAGCTCTTCAGCTAGTCCCACTCACCTACCTTTTCCCTGCAGCCCGAAAAATGTCTCTCCTTCAGATACATATCCAACTCCCTTTTGAAACCAGTGACTGAGTCAGCCTCCACCATCCCTTTAGGCAGTGCATTCCAGTTCCTAACCACTCGCTGTGTAAAAATATTTTTTCTCATGTTGCCTGTGGTTGTTTTGCTAATCACCTTGAATCTGTGTCCTCTGGTTCTCTAACCTTCCACCAATGGGAACAGTTTCCCTTTAACTACTCTGTCCAGACCCCTCATGATTTTGAACACTTCTATCAAATCTTCTCTGCTCTGAGGAGAAAGCCCCAGCTTCTCCAGTGTATCCACATTACTGAAGGCCCTCATCCCTGGAATCATTATCGTACATCTTTTCTACACCCTCTCTCAGCCCTTCACATCCTTCCTGAAGTGCGGTGCCCAGAATTGGACACACTACTCCAGTTGAGGCCGAATGAATGTTTATACATGTTCATCTTAATTTCCACACTTTTGTACTCTATACCTCTATTCATGAAGCCATAGATCCCGTAAGTTTTTTTTAACTGCTTTCATAACCTGTCCTGCCATCTTCAACGATCTGTGCACATAAACCGTTCGATCTCTCAGATGTATTCTCGACCTGACATCTGTCATACGCGCTCTTTTTCCGCTTCACCTTACTGCCTGGCCACCTGTGATGTTCGCGGCCTCGAGGAGTCCATGGTCCATGTATCTATTCAGTGTGAGAGGTTGCAGACCCTGAATAGTTACCTGAAGGGGCTGCTCCTCAACTTTTGGTTATACTTTAGCCCCGTGCTCCTAATCTTTGGCCGCCTGGTACAGAGGGGGGTGGGTAAGACGGAGGATCTTCTCCTGGACCTGCTCTTGGGCCAGGCTCAAACAGCAACTTGTAGGTCCGGGGTGGGCGGGGCCCAGAGGTGGGTCACTCTAGCTGCCTGCCTCTCTTCCACGGTCAAGAAAGGAGGGAGAGAGAAAACGGGAAACTACAGGCCAGTTAACCTGACATCAGTCCTTGGGAAAATCCTGGAATCCATTACTACAGAAGTGGTAACAGAGCTTTTAGAAAATCATGGTATGATTAGGCAGAGTCACCATGAATTTATGAAAGGTAATCGTGTTTAATACAGTTATTAATTTTTTTGAGGATGTAACTAGCAGGGTGGATGAAGGGGAACCAGTGGATGTAATATTTTAGAATTTCCAAAAAGCATTTGATGTGCCACATGAAATGCTAGTTAAGAGCTGATGGAGTTGGGGGTAATATATTAGTATGGATAGAGGATTGGTTAACGGATGGAAAACAGAGAGTAGGGCTAAACGGGTCATTTTCCGGTTGGCAGACTGTGACTAGTGGAGTGCTAACGCTTTACTTGAACTATTTACAGTCTATATTAATGACCAAGTGCATTGTATACAGGATTGCTGACGATTCAAAGCCAGATGGGAAAGTACGTTGTGAGGAGGATGCAAAGAGCTGCAGAGGGATATGGACAGGTTAAGTGTGTGGGCAGTAAGGTGGCAGTTGGAGTAAAATGTGGGGAAATGTGAGGTTATTCACTTTGTTAGCAAGAATAGAAAAACATAATATTTTGTTAATGGTGAAAAACTGATAAATCTTAGTGTTCAGAGAAATTTAGGTGTCCTCGCACAGGAAAATCAGAGAGCTGGCAGGCAGGCCCAGCAAGCAATTAGGAAGACCGATTGGCCTTTATTGCCAGGTAGTTGGAGTACAAGAATTACAAAGGCTTGCTGCAATTGTAAAAGGTCTTGGTAAGACGACACCTACAGTACTATGCACAGTTTTGGTCTCCTTAATCTGAGGGAGTGCAACGAAGGTTTGTCAGACTGATTAACGGGATGGGGGATTCTCTTATGAGGAGAGATTGAGCAGAATGGGCCTATACTCTCTGGTGTTTATATGAATGGGAGGTGATTTCATTGAAACATATACAATTCTGAGAGGGATTGAAAAGGTGGATGCTGAGAGGTTGTTTCCTCCGGCTAGAAACGCGAGAACTAGGAAGCATAGTCTCATGATAAGGCTGCGATGAGGAGGAATGACCTCACTCAGAGGGTTGAAAATATTTGGAATTCTCTACCCCAAAGGACTGTGGGCGCTGAGGTGTTGAATATAGTCAAGAATGAGACAATAGAATTTTGGAATCTCGAGAAATCAAAAGATAGAGAGAGGGCAAGAAAGTGGAGTTATGGTCAATGATCAGCCATGATCTTATTAATGGCGGAGCAGGCTCGAGGGACCGTATGGCCTATTCCTGTGCCAAAACATTAGTGGGAGTTGTGTACAGACCTCCAAACAGTAGCAGTGATGTTGGTGAGGGCATCAAACAGGAAATTAGGGGTGCATGCAATAAAGGTGCAGCAGTTATAATGGGTGACTTTAATATGCATATAGATTGGGTTAACCAAATTGGAAGCAATACCGTGGAGGAGGGTTTCCTGGAGTGCATAAGGGATAGTTTTCGAGACCAATGTATCGAGGAACCAACTAGGGGGGAGGCCATCTTAGACTGGGTGTTGTGCAACGAGAGAGGATTAATTAGCAATTTCAATGTGCGAGGCCCTTTGGGGAAGAGTGACCATAATATGGTGGAGTTCTACATTAGGATGAAGAATGAAACAGTCAATTCAGAGACCATGGTCCAGAACGTAAAGAAGGGTAACTTTGAAGGTATGAGGCGTGAATTGTCTAGGATAGATTGGCGAAAGATACTTAAGGGGTTGACTGTGGATGGGCAATGGCAGACATTTAGAGACTGCATGGATGAACTACAACAATTGTACATTCCTGTCTGACGTAAAAATAAAAAAGGAAAGGTGGCGCAACCGTGGCTATCAAGGGAAATCAGGGATAGTATTAAAGCCAAGGAAGTGGCATACAGATTGGCCAGAAATAGCAGCGAACCCTGGGACTGGGAGAAATTTAGAATGCAGCAGAAGAGGACAAAGGGTTTGGTTAGGGCAGGGAAAATAGAGTACGAGAGGAAGCTTGCAGGGAGAATTAAGATGGACTGCAAAAGCTTCTGTCGATAAGTAAAGAGAAAAAGGTTAGTAAAGACAAACGTAGGTCCCCTGCAGTCAGAATCAGGAAAGTCATAATGGGGAACAAAGAAATGGCAGACAAACTGAACAAGTCCTTTGGTTCGGTATTCACTAAGGAGGACACAAACAACTTTCCGGATATAAAAGGCGTCAGAGGGTCTAGTAAGAAGGAGGAACTGAGGGAAATCCTTATTAGTCGGCAAATTGTGTTGGGGAAATTGATGGGATTGAAGGCCGATAAATCCCCAGGGCCTGATGGACTGCATCCCAGAATACTTAAGGAGGTGGCCTTAGAAATAGCGGGTGCATTGACAGTCATTTTCCAACATTCCATAGACTCTGTATGGAGTGAAGGTTAGCCAATGTAACCCCACTTTTTAAAAACGGAGGGAGTGAGAAAAGAAGGGAATTATAGACCGGTTAGCCTGACATCGGTAGTGGGTAAATTGATGGAATCAATTATTAAGGATGCCATAGCAGCGCAATTGGAAAGAGGTGACATGATAGGCGCAAGTCAGCATGGATTTGTGAAAGGGAAATCATGCTTGACAAATCTTCTGGACTTTTTTGAGGATGTTTCCAGTAGAGTGGACAAAGGAGAACTAGTTGACTTTGTGTATTTGGACTTTCAGAAGGCTTTCAACAAGGTCCCACACAAGAGCTTAATGTGCAAAATTAAAGCACATGGGATTGGGGGCAGTGTGCTGAAGTGAATTGAGAACTGGTTGGCAGACAGGAAGCAAAGAGTAGGAGTAAATGGGTACTTTTCAGAATGGCAGGCAGTGACTAGTGGGGTACCGCAAGGTTTTGTGCTGGTGCCCCATCTGTTTACATTGTATAGTAATGATTTAGACGAGGGGAGTAAATGTAGTATCTCCAAATTTGCGGATGACACTAAGTTGGGTGGCAGCGTGAGCTGCGAGGAGGATGCTATGAAGCTGCAGAGTGACTTGGATAGGTTAGGTGAGTGGGCAAATGCATGGCAGATGAAGTATAATGTGGATAAATGTGATGTTATCCACTTTGGTGGTAAACACAGAGAGACAGACTATCTGAATGGTGACAGATTAAAAAAAGGGGAGGTGCAACGAGTCTTGGGTATCATGGTACATCAGTCATTGAAGGTTGGCATGCAGGTACAGCAGGCGGATAAGAAAGCAAATGGGACGTTGGCCTTCATAGCGAGGGGATTTGAGTACAGGGGCAGGGCGGTGTTGCTACAGTTCTACAGGGCTTTGGTGAGGCCACACCTGGAGTATTGTGTACAGTTTTGGTCTCCGAACTTGAGGAAGGACATTCTTGCTGTTGAGGAAGTGCAGCGAAGGTTCACCAGACTGATTCCCGGGATGGCAGGACTGACATATCAAGAAAATTTGGATCAACTGGGCTTGTATTCACTGGAGTTCAGAGGAATGAGAGGGGATCTCATAGAAACGTTTAAAATTGTGAAGGGTTTCGACAGGTTAGATGCAGGAAGAATGTTCCCAATGTTGGGGAAGTCCAGAACCAGGGGTCACAGTCGAAGGATAAGGGGTAAGCCATTTAGGACTGAGATGAGGAGAAACTTCTTCACCCAGAGAGTGGTGACCCTGTTAAATTCTCTACCACAGAAAGTTGTTGAGGCCAATTCACTAAATATATTCAAAAAGGAGTTGGATGAAGTCCTTACTACTAAGGGGATCAAAGGGTATTGCGAGAAAGCAGGAATGGGGTACTTAAGTTGCATGTTCAGCCATGAACTCATTGAATTGCAGTGCAGGCTCGAAGGGGCGAATGGCCTACTCCTGCACCTATTTTCTATGATTCTATGTTTCTATTCCCATGCCGAGGAGATTGCTGCACCAGACGGAGGGGCAACATTTGTGACATTGATTCTCCATCAATTCCCATTTCCCTTCTTTCTGGTGGATAATGGAGGGGCCGCTGTGTGTAATGTACAAGTCAGTAAGCATTGTCATCAATGATTAATCAGCACTTTCTAATTGGAGATGTGCATCAGTGAAACCTTTCAGACACTGAATTTTAGATTTTGTACCAAAGATCAATTTAGGATTGAAGGAAAAGTTTATACATTTTATTGTAAACACATTTCTGAAGAGAGTTCTGAGGAACGGTCATCAAACTGAAGCGTTCACTCTGTTTCTCTCCAAAGCGGCTGCCTGACCCGCTGAGATTATCAGCATTTTCTGTTTTTATTTCAGATTCCAGGACAGAACAGTTCAGGACGTGACATTCCAGGATTCTCACAGACAGAACACACAAATATTTAATCCTTCCACATTCACAGGCCGATTATATTCAGGTCCTGATTAATCGAGTGACTCTGTCAGATTTTGACGCGATGTTTGGTTAGAGTTCCCTGTCTCCAAATCCTCGCCTTCTAATATCCTGTAAAAGGAGTTTACAAAATACATCAGTGTAAGGACAGGATAGAAATTCAGAACAGATAATTCTCGTTTCTATGGAACATTCTTTCCTCTCTTGTTCCCCCAAACCTGCAAATCCCCACCCCACACACTCTCCCTCCTCCCTGAGCAGAAACCCAAACCCATTGCACCATCTCCGACATTTCTTTCCTGCACTCCCAGTTTTCTCCCACCCTCGGCTGTGGATGGGTTCAGTTCTTCAGCCGCTGTGTGCAGAGTGAGAATTCAATCAATGAGTCAATGATTTTATCTCCTGGTCACTGGGACACTAAATCCCCGCCCACTCTTCGTTCCAGTACCAAGATGGCCGCACTGCAAGAAAAACCGTTCGCTTTTTCCTGCACGAAGATGGCTGTCCGTAACGGGCCTGTCACAAATAAAAAGCCTCACGGGCGCCGTCGGATGGAACATAGACCGGGCCACTGGTTCACTTTCAGGCCTTGAGGCTGTTCTCCAACATTATAAATCGTGCGATGCGGCCTACCCGCAGTTTATTAATCACACGCTCCCGCCCGCCAACACTATTTTGCTTGTGTTTTATTGCCCGCGTTGCTCAAGATCCAAATCTGGAAACAAAGAATGAGCAATTCAGATCTCATTGAAAGCTAAATGATTCTGAGGGGGGTTGACATGTTGGATGCCGAAAGGATCTTTCCCCTGGCTGGAGAGTCTACATCTAGAGGGCATACTTCCAGGATAAGGGACGGGCCATTTAAGACAGAGAAGAGGATGAATTTCATCACTCAGATCGTTGTGAATCTTTGAAATTCTCAATCCAAAGGCCTGTGGATGTTTAGGTGTTGAGTATATTCAAGGCTGAGATAGATAGATGTTTGGGCTGTCGGATAATCAAGGGATATGGGTATAATGCAGCAAAGTGGAGTTGAGGTAGATGATCAACCATGATCTTATTGAATGGCCGAGCAGGCTCGAGGGGCCGTATGGCCTACTCCTATTCCTAATTCTTATGTTCTTATATAACTTCACACATTCCCATTAAAACCTCCTCAGAATTGAGAACACTAATTGTGTCCTTTGTCGCTTAACTCCCCCTGATCTTTGGCCATCTTGTGGTTTGCTCTGAGAAACTACTCTGGGTGACCGTCACTGTGAAAATGCAAGTTGTTGTGTGTGGAGTTATATAATCATGTTTAAAAAACTCTGGCGCCTGCAGTAGATGTTTTCATCAGCAGAAGGCGACAATCAGCTTATTAAACAGGAATCATGCAGAGACTGCTGTTGCTGAGCAGATACGTCACTGTCTGCATGGTCAGAACAAGTTATGTAATTGTTATCAATCAATAATTACAAATACTCAGTATTCTGCTCAGTCCAATTTTAAGAGAGCATGCATCCTTATAATTAATCTGACAGAACAATAGAGATTGAATTAATTTCAAACCAGACTTTGGGAAGTATGTCAAGGCCGTGAAGATGGTGCAGCAAAGATTTACTAGCATTCTTCCAGGAATGAGGCATTTCAGTTATGCAGAGACTAGAGAAACTGGAATGGAGTAGAGAAGGGTAAATGATGATTTAATAAAGGTGATTAACATGATGTATGTTTGTGACAGAATCATCGAAGTTTATGACACAGAGGGAGGTCTTTGTGCCCATCATGTCCATGCCGGCCGAAATACAGCCACCCGTCCTAATCACACTTTCCATTGGTCCATAGCTCTGTAGGTTATGGCACCTCAAGTGCATATGCAGGTACTTTTTCAATGAGGTGAGAATTTCTGCCTGTACCTCCCTTTCAGGCAGTGAGTTCCAGACCCCCACCCCCCTCTGGATGAAAAGGAATTCGCCTCCATCCCCTCTAATCATTCCAGCAATTACATTACATCTATTTTTCCAGGTTATTGACCACTCTGCTCAGGGAAATAGTTCCTTCCTAGCAACTCTATCCAAGATCCTTATACTAGAAACATAGAAACGTAGAAATTTTAGCGCAGAAGGAGGCCAATTCGGCCCATCGTGTCCACGCCGATCGGCAAAGAGCCGCACAGGCCTGGGTCAGCATCCCTAAAGTTTACATATAAACCTATGAACAATGACAGACAGGCAAAGAGCACCCAGCCCAACCAGTCCGCCCCACACAACTGCGACACCCCTTATATTAATACATTCCACACTCCACCCCAACCGGAGCCATGTGATCTCAAAACCAGAGCCAAAACCAGATAAAAACCCAGGGCAATTTAGGAAGAAAAGATCTGGGAAAATTACTCTCTAACCCATCCAAGCGATCGAAATTATTCGGAGAGATCATCCTGGCCGAATTCTGTTCCCCGCAGTACTTACCATTATATCAGCTCCGTCCAACAAAAGGTCGTCCAGTGTACTCCCAGCTATCAGCTCTCGGTCCGTAACCCCGCAGATTACAGCACTTTAAATGCCCATCCAACCACCTCTTAAAAGTGAAGAGGTTTTCTGCATCCACCACTGTTCCACGCATAGAGTTCCCGATCCCCAGAACCCTTTCGTAAAGAAGCCCCCCTCTCAAATCCTCTCTAAACATTCCACCTACCATCTTAAAAGTATGCCTCCTCGTAATAGATTGCTCCACCAATGGAAATAGGCCCTTATTATCCACTATGTCCAGGCCCCTCAATATTTTGTACACTTCAATGAGGTCTCCACTCAACATCCTCTGTTCCAATGAGAACAAACCCAGCCTATCCAATCTGTCCTCATAACTAAGATTCTCCATTCCAGGCAGCAACCTCGTAAATCTCACCTGCACCCTCTCCAGTGAAATCAGAAATCACATCCTTCCTATAACACAGCTACCAGAACTGCACCTAGTACTACAGCTGTGACCTAACCAAAGTAGTATATACTTTAAGCATAACCTCCCTGCTTTTATATTCTATGCCTTGGCCAATAAAGGCAAGCATTCCGTATGCCTTATTGACCACCTTATCCACTTGGCCTGCTACTTTCAGGGATCTGTGGACAAGCACTCCATAGTCCCTTTGTTCATTTACACTATTAAGTGGACTACCGCTTAATGTTTATATCCTTTCCTTATTAGCTCTCCCAAAGTGCATCAGCTCAGACCTCTCTGAATTAAATTCCATTTGCCACTGCTCTGCCCACCTGACCAGTAGATTGATATCCTCCTGCAGCACATGACTTTCCTATTCATTATCAACCACACAGACAATTTTAGTGTCGTCTACAAAATTCTTAATCATACTCCCTATATTCAAATCTAAATCGTTGATATTGTAGTGTATGGAGTAAGAGTCAGACTGAACACTGTGAGTTCAAAGTAACGTGTGAACTTAGTCTTTTATTGCAGGTCTCCAGTGTGGCTCTCCAACCCGGAAAGCCTTCTTAAATACCTGTGCTCCCAAGGGATTATGGGATCCATTGGGACTCCGGGGAATGAGCCTTCTGGTGGCTGTACAGTGTAAATACAAGTCCACAAATATAACAACACTTCCGCCCAAAGTCAATAGGGTAACTATTTACAATGTGAGTCGATCTGGGTCCCTTCTTAACCTAGTTGATCGTCTCGGTGTGAAATCTGGTGTTGTTGAATCATTTGTTGGGCCCTCGCTGGGCTCTGTGCAGCTGGCCTTGCTGGGCTGCCTGGTGTGTTGGGCTCTGCAGGGCTGGTGTGGGTGATGGGTTCTGTTTCGTGGTCAACCGTGGTGTCGGTCGTCACTGGTGTGCATGTTGGGGGATCTAAAAAAGTAGGGTCCAAGGTGGGTTGCTCAGGGTAGTCCGTGAATGTGAGCTTGATTTGGTCCAAGTGTTTCCGTTGAATGCGTCCATTTTAAAGTTGGTGCCAAAACACACTGCTGCCCCTTTGGCACCGACAATTCCGGGAAGCCACTTGGGACCTTGTCCATAATTTAATAGAAATACAGGATCATTGACTTCAATCTCGCATGACACATTTGCGCTATCATTGTATGCACTTTGTTGAAAACGCCTGCTCTCTACCTGTTCATGTAGATCAGGGTGAAGAAACGAGAGCCTTGTCTTAAGTGCTCTTTTCATGATCAGTTCAGAAGGTGGGATCCCAGTGAGTGAGTGGGGTCACAAGGAACATTTTAAACAAGAACTGGCCTGCATAGTCGACCTGTACCCTAGACCACGGTTTGGAGCGCCAAGACCATAAACTTAGCGGCGCCTCCCTGGGTACATCGCTTAACTGCGAGCATGTATTACATCTGTGAACGCAGGACTCTAAATCGACATCGATACTGGTCCACCACATGTAGGATCTGGCTGTCGCTTTCATCATTATGATGCCTGGGTGGGTACTGTGAAGTTCATTGATGAAGGTGTCTCAGCCCTTCTTGGGGACCACTACTCGATTGCCCTACAGAAGGCAGTCTGCCTGTATAGACATTTCATCTGTGCTCTGCTGGAACAGATTTATCTCTTCCTGCATTTCCACTGGGACACTGGGACACTGGACCAGCTCCCGTGAAGCACACAACTTTTGACTAGAGATAATAAGGGGTCCTGGCTTGTCCAAGTTTTGATCTGCCGGGCAGTGACGAGTGATTGCTCACTCTCAAATGCTTCCATTACCATCGCTGGATCTGCGGGCTGCAACATTTCCACCCCCGTGGTTAGCAACGGCAGTCTATTGAGAGCATCGGCGCAGTTTTCTGTGCCTGGCCTGTGGCGAATAGCGTAATTATATGCTGACAACGTGAGCGCCCATCTCTGGATGGGGGCCGATGCGTTGGTATTTATCCCATTACTCTCGGAAAACAGGGATATAAGTGGCTTATGGGCAGGTTCCATTTCGAATTTTAGCCCAAACAGGTTTTGATGCAATGTTTTACCCCATAGACACACGCTAACGCTTCTTTTTCAATCATGCTGTAGCCTCTCTCGGCCTTAGACAGTCGCCTGGATGCATAAGCAACCAGTTGCAGTTTCCCAAAATCATTAGCTTGTTGCAATACACACCCGACGCCATATGACGACGCATCACATGCTCGTACCAAACGCTTACATGGATCATACAACACAAGCAATTTGTTTGAGCATAATAATTCTCTCGCTTTTACAAAGGCATTTTCTTGGCTTTTGCCCCAAACTCATTCGCCCCCTTTTCGTAGGAAGACATGTAGTGGTTTTAACAGGGTGATGAGACCCGGTAAGAAGTTATCAAAGTATTTCAAGAGTCCCAGAAACGTCCGCAGCTCCATCACGTTCTGTGGCCTCGGTGCGTTCTCGATTGCGCTCACTTCAAGCATTTTAACCTGAGCCCCACACGGTTGAGTCGACTAAGAACCTCCTCCAGGTTCTGCAGGTGCTCGACTGTGTTCCGACCGATGATCAAGATTTCGTCCTCAAAGACCACGGTGTGCGGGACTGACTTCAGTAACTTTCCATGTTTCTCTGGAATATCGCCGCCGCTGATCTGTTATAAACAAAAATACATTTGTGCGTGTTGATGCAGGAGAGGGCCTTCGATGATTCCTCCAGTTCCTGCATCATGTAGGCTGAAGTCAGATCCAGCTTCGTGAATGTCTTTCCTCCCGCCAGCGTTGCAAAGAAGTCGTCGGCTTTTGGTAGTGGTATTGGTCCTGCAGGGAGAAACGATTGATAGTTACTTTGTAATCACTATAGATTCTGACGATGCCATCCCCCTTGAGGACTGGGACAATAGGACTGGCCCACTCACTGAACTCGATCGGTGAAATGATGCCTTCTCTTTGTCGCCAGTCTAGCTCGATCTCTCCCATTTCTTTCATCATGTACGGTGCTTCTCTCGACCTGTGATGGATGGGTCGCGCCCCCGGAATTAGGTAGATCTGCATTTTTGCTTCTTGAAATTTCCCGATGTTTGATTCAAACAGCGAAGGAAATTTGTTTTAGAGCTGGGCACAGGAAGTGTCGTCAGCGGGTGATCGCGCTCGGATGTCGTCCCAGTTCCAGCGAATCTTTCCCAGCCAGCTCCTGCCGAGCAGCGTGGGACCATCGCCCGATACCACACAGAGTGGTAGCTTGTGAACCGCTCAATCATAAGAGACCTTTACGGTAGCACTGTCGATTACAGGAATCAGTTCCTTTGTGTAAGTTCTTAGTTTCGTGTGAATTGGAGTTAAGACTGGCCTTGAGGCCTTATTGCACCACAACCTTTCAAAAGTATTTTTGCCCATGATGGACTGGCTTGCACCCGTGTCCAGCTCCATTGACACCGGGAGTCCATTGAGTTCAACATTCAGCGTTATCGGGGGGACAATTCGTGGTGAATGTGTGCACCTCATGTACCTCTGCCTCCTCTATCTGAAGCTCTGTTTTTTCATGATCCTCCTCTGTAACCTGATGGTTTTCAACTTTAGCAGGTTTAGCAGCTCACCTGTACACTCGTTGGAGGTGTCCCATTGTTCCAAAGCCCTTGCAAACGTATCCTTTGAATCAGCATGAATGGAAACGATGATCACCCCCGCAGTGCCAACAAGGTGTTAATTGCCTTGCATTCATCACCCTTGATGGTGGACTCTGAGACATCTGCCGACGTGTAGCTGCTAGTAGGTGTGACCTGTCCTGTACGTTCTGATTCGAAAACAACATCACTTTGTTCATAGTACTTTTAGCAGCACTTGTGTGCTGAGCGATTTGCTTAGTTTTGTCACTGGTGGCGATGAACGCCTGGGCTATCGCTGTGGCCTTATTCAAGGTTGGGGTCTCTACAGTCAAAAGTTTGCGAAGGAAGGTTTCGTGGCCAAAGCCAAGTACGAAAAAGTCTCTGAGCATATGCTGTAAATGGTCCTTCAAATTCTCAATGTCTTGCAAGGCGTCTGAGCTTGGCGACATGACTCACCACTCCCTGGCCTTCAGATCTTTTGTAGGTGGAGAACCTGTACGTCGCCATCAAAATGCTTTCATTTGGGTTCAAATGCTCTCGGACCAGTGTGCACAAATCGTCATATGATTTCTCCGTGGTTTCGCTGAAGTGAGCAGATTCTTCATGAGGCCTTACGTTGGTGCCCCAAGGAGGATGAGGATGATCGCCCTTTGTTTGGCAGTGTGCTCTTCCCCATCTAGTTCGTTGGCCAAGAAGTATTGGTCGAGTCGCTTCACAAAAGTTTCCCAATCATCTCCCTGCTAAAATTTCTCCAGGATGCACACTGTTCTCTGCATTTTTGGGTTCGCTAACTGTATCTCGTCGCCAGTTGTAGTGTATGGAGAAAGAGTCAGACTGAACACTGTGAGCTCAAAAAAAGTGTGACCTTAGTCTTTTATTGCAGAGTGCGTCTCCAACCTGTGAAGCCTTCTTAAATACCTGTGCTCCCAAGGAATTATGGGATCCCTTGGGATTCCGGGGAATGAGCCCTCTGGTGGTTGTACAGAGTAAATACAAGTCCACATATATAACAGATATATACCACAAAAGCAAGGGGCCCAGTACTGAGCCCGGCGGAAACCCACTGGAAACATCCTTCGAGTCAAAATAAATCCATCAATCATTACCCTTTGTTTCCTACCTTCAAGCCAATTTTGGATACAACTTGCCACTTTGTCCTGGATACCGTGGGTTTAAACCAGTCTACCATGTGGAAATTGATTGCATTTTTTGAAGAGGTAACCAAGAGGGTTGATCTTCCCTTTAGAAATCCGTGCTGACTATCCCTAATTAATCATTGCCTTTCCAAATGTAGATTCGTCCTGACTTTTAGGACTTTTTCCAATAATTTTCCCACCACAATAATCTAGTACACAACAATGAAATCTCCCCTCAGCCTCTTCTGTTCCAAAGGAAACAACTCCAGCCTATCCAATCTTTCCTCAAGGCTAAAATTCTCCAGTCCTGGCAACATCCTCTTCAATCTCCTCTGTACCCTCTATAGTGCAATCACATTTTTCCTGTAATGTGGTGACCAGAACTGCACACTGTGGCCGAACTAGTGTTTTATAGTGTTAATGCCTCATCTCGCTGCTCTTATATTCTATGCCATGACTAGTAAAGGCACGTATTCTGTATTCCTTTTTAAAACACCTAATCTATCTGGTCTGCAACCTTCAGCGATCTGTGGACCTGTACTCCAAGGTCCAGGAATACTGGGGCAGTTTGGGTCTCCTTATCTAAGGAAGAATATACTTGCCTTGGTGGTGGTGCAACTGTGGTTCACTAGATTGAATCCTGGGATGAGAGAGCTGTCTTATGATGAGAGATTGTATAGAATGGGCCTCTACTCTCTGCAGGTTAAAAGAATGCGCTCATTGAAATATATAGGATTCCAAAGGGGATTGGCAGGTTAGATGCTGAGAGGTTGTTTCCCCTGGCTAGAGAGTCTACATCTAGAGGGCATAGTTTCAGGATAACGGGTGGACCATTTAAGACAGAGAAGAGGATGAATGCCATCACTCAGAGCGTTGTGAGTCTTTGAAGTTCTCAATCCAAAGGACTGTGGATGTTGAGTCGTTGAGTATACTCACGGCTGAGATAGATAGATATTTGGACTGTAGGAGAATCAACGTAAATGGGGATAATTCAGCAAAGTGGAGTTGAGGTTGATGATCAGCCATGATCTTATTAAATGGTGGATCAGGGTCGTGGGGCCGTATGGCCTAATCCTGCTCCTAATTCTAATGTTCCATGTAACTTCACACCCTCCCAAGAAAACCTCCTCAAAATTGATAACACGATTGTGTCCCTTCTCTCTTAACTCCCCCTCATCTCTTGGCCATCTTGTGGTTAACTCTGATAAACTCCTCTGGATGAACGTCACTGGGAAAATGCAAGTTGTTGTGTGTGGAATTAAATAATCATGTTTAAAAAAAACTCTGGCGCCTGCAGTAGATGTTCATCATCAGCTGATGGCGACAGTGAGCTTATTGAAACATTATTCATGCAGAGGCTGCTGTTGCTGAGCAGATAAGTCACAACCTGCATTGCTGGAACAAATTATATAAACGTTATCAATCAATAATTACTAATACTGATATTATTGCTCAGTCCAATTTTAACAGAGCATACATACTTAGAATGAATCTGGCGAAACATTCGAAATTAAATTAATTTCAGTCCAGACTTAGGGAAGTATGTCAAGGCCTTAAGATGGTGCAGAAGAGATTAACTAGAATTCTGACATGAATGAGGTATTTTCAGTTATGCAGAGACTAGGGAAACTGGGATTGAGCAGAGAAGGTTAAAGGATGATAAAATAGAGGTAATTAAAATGATGAAAGGTTGTGTCAGAATCATAGATGTTTACAACACAGAGGGTGGCAATTGCGCCCATCGTGTCTCTGGCTCCCGAGAAACAGCCATCCGCCCTAATCGCACTTTCCAGCTCTTGGTCCATAGCCCTGTAGGTTACAGCACCTCAAGTGTTTTTCAGGTGTTCTCCAATGAGACGAGGATTTCTGCCTGTACCTCCCTTCAGGCAGTGAGTTCCAGACTCCTACCACCTTCTGGATGAAAAGTATTTCTCCTCGATCCCCTCTAATCCTCTACTAATTACTTTACATCTATTCTCCCTGGTTATTGACCATTCTGCTGAGCGAAATAGCTCCTTCCTATCCACTCTATCTAGGCCTTCTATAATCTTGTACACGTCAATTAAATCTCCCCTCAGCCTGCTCTGTTCCAAAGAAAACAACTCCAGCCGATCCAATCTTTCCCCATAGGTAACATTCTCCAGTCCAGGCGACATCCTCATTCATCTCCTCTATACCCTCTACAGTGCAATCACATCCTTCCTGTAATTTGGTGACCAGAACTGAATGCAGTACTCGCACTGTGGCCTTTCTAGTGTTTGATGGATTTAATGCATAACCTCTCTGCTCTTATATTCTATGCCACGACTAATAAAGGCACGTTTTCCATCTACCTTTTTAACCACCTTATCTACCTGTCCTGATATCTTCAGGGATCTTTGGACCTGCACTCCAGAGTCCTGGAGCAATGGGCCGTTTGTGTCTCATGATCTAAGGAAATATATACTTGCCTTGCTGGTCGTGCAACGGAGGTTTACTAGATTGAATCCTGGGATGAGAGATACGTTTTATAATGAGAGATTGTATATAATGGGCCTATGCTGTCTGCAGTGTAGAAGAATGAGAGATGCTCTCATTGAAAGATACAATATTCTGAAGAGTATTGACAGGGTAGATGCGGAGAGGTAGTTTCCCCTGGCCGGAGAGTCTAGAACGAGAAGGCATTGTTTCAGGATAAGGGGTCGGCCATTTAAGAAAGAGAAGAGGATGAATTTCTTCACTCAGAGCGTTGTGAGTCTTTGAAATTCTCAATCCAAAGGACTGTGGATGCTGAGTCGTTGAGTATATTCATGGCTGAGATAGATAAATTTTTGCTCTGTAGGAGAATCAAGGGATATGGGGATAATGCAGCAAAGTGGAGTTGCGTTCGATGATAAACCATGATCTTATTGAATGGCGGAGCAGGCTCGAGGGGCCGTATGGCCGACTCCTGCTCCTAATTCTTATGTTCTTATATAAATTCACACCTTCCTATGAAACCTCCTCAGAATTGGTAACACGAATTGAGTCCTTTCTCCCGTAACTCCTCCTAATCTCTTGGCCCTCTTGTGGCTTGCTCTGAGACACTCCTCTGGGCGAACGTCACTGGGAAAATACAATTTGTTGTATGTGGAATTAAATAAACATGTTTAAAAAACTCTGGTGCCTGCAGTGGTTGTACATGATCAGCAGATGGCGTGAGTGAGCTTATTGAAACAGGAATCATGCAGAGGCTGCTGTTGCTGAGCAGACAAGTCACCATCTGTATTGTCAGAACAAATTGTATCGTCTTTATCAATTAATAATTACTAACACTCAGATTACTGCTCAGTCCAATTTTAAGAGAGCAAGAATCCTTATAATTAATCTAACGGAACAATAGAGATTGAATTAATTTCAGTCCAGACTTTGGGGAATATGTCATCGCCTTGAAGACGGTGCAGAACAGATTAAACATAGAAACATAGTAAATAGGTGTAGGAGTAGGCCTTTCGGCCATTCGAGCCTGCACCACCATTCAATAAGATCATGGCTGATCATTCACCTCAGTACCCCTGGGGTATGGTGAGAAAGCAGGAATGGGGTATTGAAGTTGCATGTTTAGCCATGAACTCATTGAATGGCGGTGCAGGCTAGAAGGGCCGAATGGCCTACTCCTGCACCTATTTTCTATGTTTCTATGTTTCTATGTTTCTATGTTTCTCTTTTTCTATGTATCTATGTTTCTATGTTTCTATGTTTCTATGTTTCTATGTGTCCTGCTTTCTCTTCATACCACTTGATCCCCTTAGCTGTAAGGGTCATATCTAACCGCCTCTTGAATATATCGAATGAACTGCATCAACAACTCTCTCTGGCAGGGAATTCCACAGGTTAACAACTCTCTGAGTGAAGAAATTTCTCCTCATCTCAGTCCTAAATGGTCTACCCCTTATCCTAAGACTGCGTCCCCTGATTCTGGACTTCCCCAACATCGGGAACATTATACCCGCATCTAACCTGTCCCATCCCTTCAGAATTGGGGCAACTTCATGCCCTAAAATTGCTTCACAGGAGCGTTATCAAACAAATTGTGACACCGAGCCACAGAATGAGATACTGGGACAGGTGATCAAAAGCTTGGTCAAAGAGATAGGTTTTAGGGAGCGTCTTAAAGAAGGGAAGACAGATGGAGAGTGTTAGGAAGCGAATTCCAGAGGTTAGAGCCTTGGCAGCTGAAGGCACGGCGATGGTGGGGTGATTAAAATCAGGGATGTTCAAGAGTCAACTATTGGAGGAGCACGGAGCTCTCGGGAGGGTTGTGGGACACAACACAGCGGTTCCTACGTGGAGCTTCAACACGGCAAGCGAGCAGAGGAAACGTTTCAAGGACACCCTCAAGGCCTCCTTGATAAAATGCATAATCCCCACCAGCACCTGGAACTCTCTGGCCAAAGACCACCCTAAGTGGAGGAAGAACATTCGGGAGGGCGCTGAGCACCTCGAGTCTCATCGCCGAGAGCATGTAGAAACCAAGCGTGGACAGCGGAATGAGCATGCGGTAAACCAGACTCCCCACCCACACTTTCCTTCAATCACTGTCTGACCACCAGCGACAGAGACTGTAGGTCCCTCATCGGACTCTCCAGTCACCCGAGAACTCACTTTTAGAGTGGAAGCAAGTCATCCTCGACTAGAATTCTTCCAGGAATGAGGTATTTCAGTTATGCAGAGATTAGAGAAATTGGGATTGAGCAGGGAAGGTTAAAGGTTGATTTAATAGAGGTGAGTAAAACGCTGAAAGGTGGTGATAGAATCATAGACGTTTACATCACACTAGACCCTGTCTCTGTTTATATTCCACTCGACCTTGTCTCTGGTTTAATACACTAGACCTTGACTCTGTTTATATTCCACTAGTCCCTGTCTCTGTTTATTTTACACTAGGCCCTGACACTGTTTATATTACACTAGACCCTGTCTCTGTTCAATTTACACTAGGCCCTGACACTGGTTATATTACACTAGACCCTGTCTCTGTTGATATGATACTAGACCCTATCCCTGTTTATATTACACGACACCTTGTCTCTGTTTATATTACACTAGACTCTGTCTCTGTTTAAATTACACTCGACCTTGTCCTAGTTATTACTGCACTAGACCATGCATCTATTTATATTATGCAAGGCTGTGTCTTAGTTACATTTACTCAGGTGATTAAAATGGTGAGAGGTGGTGATAGTATCATAGACTCTTACATTACACTAGAACCTGTCTCTGTTTACATTACACTAAACACTCTCTCTGTTTATCTTACAAGAAAACCTGTCTCAGTTATTACTGCACTACAACATGACTCTGTTTACACAGTGTGCGGTAGCATAGCGGTTATGTTACTGGACTAATCCCCAGATCTGGAAGAATAATCCAGAGACGTGATTTCAAATCCAGCCATGACAGCTGGGCGAATTTAAATTCAGTTAACTGAATATAAAATTGGAATCATAAGCTAGTATGAGTAATGCTGACCATGAAACTACCGGATTGTCCTTCAGGGAATGAAATCTGCCATCCTTACCCGGTCTGGCCTATATGTGACCCACAGTAAGGGTCTCTCAACTGCCCTGTGGAATGACCCAGCAAGCCACTCAGTTGTATCAAACCGCTAGAACAAAGTCAGCACTGAGTACTTTCACCACACGCACTGCAGTGGTTCAAGAAGGCGGCTCACCACCACCTTCTCAAAGGCAAGTAAGGATGGGCAATAAATGCTAGCCTTGCCAGTGAAATCCAGACCCCATGACGAAGAAATAAAAAAGATTATATTAGAAGTAACTCAGTGATTACAGAAAAATGATATTTATAATACCGCAGTACCTGTCTCAGTTATTACTACACTATACCGTATCTCTGTTTATATTACATAAGGCCTTGTCTATGTTTATATTACACTAGGCCCTGTCTCTTTATATTATTCTAGACCCTGTCTCTTTATATTATTCTAGACACTGTCTCTGTTTATATTACACGAGACCCTGTCTCTGTTTATACTACTCTTCACCCTGTCTCGGTTTATATTACACTCGACCTCGTCTCTGTTTATATTACACGAGACTCTGTCTCAGTTATTACTGCACGAGAACGTATCTCTGCTTATATTACATTATAACGTGTCCCTGTTTATATTACACTAGACCCTGTCTCAGTTATTACTGCACTAGAACGTGTCCCTGTTTATATTACACTAGAACCTGTCTCAGTTATTACTGCACGTAAAACATGTCTCTGTTTATATTACATTTCATTTTCAGTTATTACTGCTCTAGAGCGTGTATCTGTTTATATTACACTAGACTCTGTCTCAGTTATTACTGCACTAGAACATGTCTCTGTTTATATTACACTAGACCCTGTCTCTGTAAAATAGAGAGACAGATGATCGATAGATATTGACAATCGTCAAGATATATATTTGCGTGTGTGAGAGGATGCAATTATTTGTTTTTACTTCGAAGCATATTTATTCTTGTTAACAACTATCTGCAGCAGTGGGCAATTGTCCTATTGATCTGGTTATGTGACAGTAATATTTGGGTTGAGAGAATGGGGTGAATCTTGTGACAATCTCCCAGAGATGGACTGGGATTGAGGGACAGGACTGAAGGTGAGCAATTCACTGCACTTTGCACTACTTAGTGGCAGTCTGTGTGTTAAATGTTCCTAATTCACACTTGTGTGGCCCTGTGCCAATTGCTCACAGTTTTTAAAGTTAAGGATTGTTTTTCCTGCAGTATTTTCCATTCAGCTTTCACATGGCCCACTGATTGTGTCAGCCAGATCCTGGAACCGTGACCTCACAGCACCGCCGGATGGGCAGCCGCAGGGTCCTAATGTCCACTCAGTTCAACAGCTCTCAGTTTGTTGAGAGGAACATAAAAAACACACACAAAGTGTTTGCTATATAAGAACATAAGAACTAGGAGCAGGAGTTATCCATTCGGCCCCTCAAGCCTGCGCCGCCATTCAATCAGCTTATGGCTGATCTGATATTGGCCTTAACTCTACTTTCCTGCCTGTACCCCTAACCCTTGACTCCTCTGTAGTTCAAGAATCTGTCTGTCTCAGCCTTGAATCTATTCAATGACCCAGCTTCTACAGCTTTCTGAGGTAGAGAATTCCTCAGATCCACGACCCTCAGATAGAAGAAATTCCTCCTCATCTCCGTGATAAATGGGTGATCCCTTATTCTGAAACTGTGCCCCCTAGTTCTTGGTTCCCCAACGAGGGGAAATATCCTCTCAGCATCTTGCCCTGTCAAGCCCCCTCAGAATCGTATATCCACCAATAAGATCACCTCATATTCTTCTAAATACCAATGAGTACAGGCCCAACCTGCTCAAAATTTCCTCAAAAGGCAACACTTTCATTTCAGGAATTAACCTCATGAACATTCTCTGAACTGCCTCCAATGCAAGTATGTACTTTCTTAAATAAGGAGACGACAACTGTACGCAGTACTCCAGGTGTGGTCTCACCAACACCCTGTACAGGACTTCTCTACTTTTATACTCCATCCCCCTTGCAATAAATCTCAACATTCCATTTGCCTTCCTGATTACTTGCTGTACCTACATACTAACTGTTTGTGTTTCATGCACAAGGACACCAAAATCCCTCTGTCGCGCAGCATTCTGTAGTCTCTCTCCATTTAAACAATATTTTCCTTTTCTATTCTTCCGACCTAAGTAGGTATCCTCACATTTTCCCACATTATACGCCAGCTGCCAATTTTTTTGTCCACTCACTGAGCTTGTCTATATCCCTTTGCAGAGTCTTTGCGTCCTCTTCACAACTTGCATTCCCACCCATCTTTTTATAATCAGCAAATTTGGCAGCATTACATTATCATTTACTCCAAGTCATTAATATAGATTGTAAATAGTTGCGGCCCCAGCATTGATCCCTGTGGGACCTCACTTGTTACAGTTGCCAACACGAAAATGACCATTTTATCCCAACCCTGTTTTCTGTTAGTTAGCAAATCCTCCATCCTTATTATCCCCAAAACCATGACTTCTTATCTTGCGTATTAAAATTTATGTGGCACCTTATCGAATGCCTTTTGGAAATCCAAATACACTCCATCTACCGGTTCCCCTTCATCCACCCTGCTCGTTAAATCTCAAATAACTCGAATTAATTGATCAAACACGATTTGCCTTTCATAAAACCATGCTTATGCTGCTTGATTGCAATTATAATTTTCTAAATAGCCTGCTACGACTTAATATATTTCAGGTGGAGTTAGATAGATTTTTCAATGATAAGGGTGTGAAGGGTTATGGGGAGCGGGCAGGGAAGTGGAGCTGAGCCCAGCAGCAGATCAGCCATGATCTTATTAAATGGCGGAGCGGGCTCGAGGGGCCAAATAGACTTCTCCTGCTTCTATTTATTATGTTCTTACGGCCCCTCGAGCCTGCTCCGCCATTCAATAAGATCATGGCTGATCCGATCATGGATTGAGATCTACTTCACTGTCCGTTCCCCATAACCCCTTATTCCTTTATCGTTTCAGAAACTGTGTATTTCTGTCTTAAATTTATTTAATGTCCCGGCTTCCACAGCTCTCTGAGGCAGCGAATTCCACAGATTTACAGCCATCTGAGGGCAGAAATTCCTCCTCATCTCAGTTTTAAATGGGCTGCCCCTTATTCTAAGATTTTGCCCTTTAGTTATAGTTTGGCGGAAAAAAATCAAAGATCAAGTTATTATTTAAATGAAGAAAAATTGCGAAGTGCAGTACAGTGGGACCTGGGGGCACTTGTGCAAGAAACACAGAACATTAGTATGCAGGTATAGCAAGTGATCAGGAAGTCAATCGAATCTTGGTCTTTGTCGCAAAGGGAATGGAGTATAAAAGCAGGGAAGTCTTGCTGCAGTTGTACAGGGTATTGGTGAGGCCACACCTGGAATACTGTGTGCCGTTTTGGTTGCCATATTTACGACCGGATGAACTTGCTTTGGCGGCAGTTCAGAGAAGGTTCACAAGGTTGATTCCGGAGATGAGGGGTTGATTATCAGGAAAGGTTGAGTAGGTTGGGCCTCTACTCATTGGAGTTCAGAAGAATGAGAGGTGATCTTATCGAAACGTAGCAGATTATGGGGGGCTTGACATAGTGGATGCAGAGAGGATGTTTCCACTGATAGGGGAGACTAGAATTAGAACTAGGGGTTTTCAGTCAGAACTGAAAACTGATTGCAAAAGCTTCTATCGATCGGTGAAGAGAAAAAATTAGTTAAGACAAACGTAGATCCAATGCAGTCAGATTCAGGTAAATGTATAATGGGGAACAAAAAATGGCAGACCAGTTGAACAAACGCTTTGGTTCTGTCTTCAAGAACGAAGACACAAATAACCTTCATGAAATACTGGGGGAACGAGGGTCTAGTGAGAAGGTTATTAGGCGAGAAATTGTGTTGGGGAAATTGATGGTGTTGAAGGCCGATATGTCCCCGGGGCCTGACAGTCTGCATCCTGGAGTACTTAAGGAAGTGGCCCTCGAAATAGTGGGTGCATCGGTGATCATTTTCCAACAGTCTATCGACTTTGGATCAATTCTTATGGACTGTCGGGTAGCTAATGTAATAACTCTTTTCAACAAAGGAGGGGAGAGAAAACGATTAATTATGGACAGGTTAGCATGACATCGGTAGTGGAGAAAATGTTGGAATGAATCATTAAAGATGAAATAGCAACACATTTGGAAAGCAGTGTCAGGATCGGTACAAGTCAGCATGGGTTTAGGAAAGGGAAATCATGCTTGACAAATTTTCTAGAATGTTTGGAGGATGTAAAATTAGAGTAGACAAGGAAGAACCAGTGTATGTGGTGTATTTGGAATTTCAAAAGGCTTTTGACAAGGTCCCACACAAGAGATTGGGGCGCAAAATTAAAGTGCATGGTATTGGGGGTAATGTACTGACGTGGATAGAGAACTGGTTGGCAGACAGGAAGCAGAGAGTCGGAATAAATGGTCTTTTTCAGAATAGCAGGCAGTGACTAGTGGGGTGCTGCAGGGCGCAGTGTGGGATTCCAACAATTTACAATATACATCAATGATTTAGATGAAGGAATTGAGTGTAATATCTCCAAGTTTGCAGATGACACTAAGGTGGGTGGCGGTTTGAACTGTGAGGAGGATGCTAAAAGATGACAGGGTGACTCGGACAGGTTAGGTAAGTGAGCAAGTGCATGGCAGATGCAGTATAATGTGGATAAATGTGAGGTTATCCACTTTGGTGTCAAAAACACGCAGGCAGAATTTCATCTGAATGGCGGGGGATTAGGAAAAGGGGAGTTGCAACGAGACCTGGCTGTCATGGTACGTCTGTCATTGAAAGTTTGCATGCAGGTGCAGCAGGTGGTGAAGAAGGTAAATGGTACGTTGGCCTTCATAACTAGGGGATTTGTGAATAGGCGCAGGGAGAACTTACCGCAGTTGTACAGGGCCTTGGTGAGGCCTCACCTGAAATATTGTGTTCAGCTTTGTTCTACTAATCTGAGGAAGGACGTTTTTGCTATTGAGGGAGTGCAGCGAATCTTCACCAGACTGATTCCCGGGTTGACAGGACTGACATATGAGGAATGACTGGGTCGACTGAGCCTGTATTCACTGGAGTTTAGAAGGATGAGAGGGGATCTCATAGAAACATGTAAAATTCTGACGGGAATGCACAGGTTGGATGCAGGAAGAATGTTCCCGATGTTGGCGAAGTCCAGAACCAGGGGACAAAGTTTACGGATAAGGGGTAAGCCATTTAGGGCTGAGATGAGGAGAAGCTTCTTCAGTCAGAGAGTTGTTAATATGTGGAATTCTCTACCATAGAGAGTTGCTGATGCCAGTTCATTGGATATATTCAAGTGAAAGTTAGATATGTCCCTTACGGCTAAAGGGATCAAGGGGTATGGAGAAAAAGTAGGAACGGGATACTGAGGACAATTATCAGCCATGATCTTATTGAATGGTAGTGCAGGCTCAAAGGGCCGAAATGCCTACTCCTGCACACATTGTCCATGTTTCTATGTTTCTATAGTTTTATAATAAGGGGCCGCCCATGTAAAACTGAAAAGAGGAGGATTTTTTTCTCTCAGAGGGTTGTAAATCTGTGGAATTCGCTATCTCAGAGAGCTGTGGAAGCTGGGTCAGTGTATAAATTTAAGACCGGGATAGACAGTTTCTTAACTGATAAGGTAATAAGGGGTTATGGAGAGCGGGGAGGGAAGTGGAGCTGAGTCCCTGATCGGATCAGCTATGATTGCATTAAATGGTGGAGCAGGCTTGAGGGGCCGCATGCCCTGCTCCTGATACGTTTACTTACGTTCTTATGTAATTGGTGATAGATACAGGATCGAGCGGCAGACCATCCTCCTCGTGTTCCTATATTCCTGCCTAATAGAGGCGGGGAGTGTGGTGTTACAAGAGAAGAAATGGGATCTGGTTTAAGAATAACATCGGGAAGAGATCACAACAGAAACGAGGTCTGGTGTAAAAATAAAAGGGTGGAAGAGGACTGAAAGCTGAAAGTTGATGTGAGCCCCTTTGAGGCCTTGAGAAAACCTGCGGACCCTTCGTATTAAATGTTATTAAATGGTGCAGCAGGCTCGAGGGGCCTTTTGACCTACAACTGCTCCTATTTCTTATGTTGTTATGTTTTTATTACAGGTGATGGATCCTGCGACAGGGTTTCCGCCCGAGCGTGACGATGTAAATGACTCCCAGGGCTCTTAGTGTAACCGCAACAAAGGGACTTTCTTGTGTTAAAGCAGTCGGTTCAGTACCTTCTCCAAAAGGGACAGAAACTCCACTGGGAGAACTTACCGGATTATTTTGCCCCCTATTTCCATTCTAAAGCAAGGACGTTATTGCTAAAGGTTTATAAATCAAAGGTTCGGCCCCAGCTGCAGTATTCGGCCCACTTTTCTAATCTAAACGTTAATGTCTGAAGCCCAGAAAGACTGATAAAGAGAGAAAGATACTTAAAAAGAGGAGACACGAGATGGTGTTGGATAAAAGCTGAGAAATAGAATCACAGAATGATATAGCACATCGTGCCTGTGCCGGCTGTTTGAAAGAGCGATCCAATTAGTCCCCCTCCCCTGCTCTTTCCCCATAGCCCTGTGATGTTCTGCCTGCATGTATCTGTCCAATTTCCATTCGAGAGTTATTACTGAATCTGCTTCCACCACCCTGTCAGGCAGTGCGTTCCATCTCACAACAACTCGCCGCGTAAAGAAAAACATCACCATATAAAATGAAAGGGAGCGAGTGATTATCTCCCGGCTTCAGAGAGCAGAGGGAGCTCAGTGACCGATCCACACACACCGCCAGTCATTTCCAGAATGGACACTCTGAACAACAGGCTCATTTGCAAATGTCACCGCAATGTGTGGCTCTGCACCGACTCCCTGGCCAGATATAGGTCTCTTGTCAGATGTTTCCACCAGATTGCGGCCCTGGGTTTATTTACTGCTCAGAAGTGAGATGTGCGGTTTGGAGCCGGCAGCACAGAAACAGGAAGTTGTGTTGACTGAGACTGAAATAGCGTCAGTTTGATGTTATCACCATGAACAGGCTTCCGGTCTGTGAGGGCGGCCTCACCCTGACAGCACCAAGACTCACAGCACAGATTGCCCTTCACCTCAACAGTGCATTCACCTCCATTCTCATTTTAAAGATTAAAACCCAAGCACTTATTTGGGTTTAACACGTTCACTAACGAGCGAGATGGACTGAATGTGATCACTGGGATAAAAGAGGGGAGATAAAAATTAATTTACCTTAAACAGTGCGATTGGAAAATAGAAGCTTTTAGGTCATTTAGATGCTCTCTGAGAGATAGAGAGGGAGAGATAGGCGAGAGGTAGAGTGCGTTAGGTGTTCTCTGAGGCAAAGGCCGCTACTTCTTTTAAGGGACAAAATAAAAACAGAAAACACTTTAAATCTCAGCTGGTCAGGCAGCATTTGTGGAGAGAGAAACAGAGTTACCGGTTCAGAGAGAGGACAGAGGTTGTGTGAGTTAGGTAATGTCTGAGAGAGAAAGACAGAGAGGAGATTTGTTAAGTCTGAGGCAGAGAGGAGAGAGGTTATGCGCGTGAGGCACTCTTTGTGACAAAGGCCGCAATATGTTTTAAGGATTAAAACAAAACCAGAAAATACTGATAATCTCAGTGGGTCTGGCAGGAGAGAGAAACAGAGTTAACGTTTCAGGTCGATGACCCATCATCAGAACATCTTTCAAGGGGACAGTGGAACAATTGTCTGAAGCATGTATGATAACAAGCGATGCAGACAGAGCGGACCAGCATAATTAGATTTGGGTTATTCCAGTACAGGTGCAGTACGGATGCGGTGGGCCAAATGGCCTTTTTCTGCGCAGTGAGCTGCTAAGATTCTATGGTACAATATGAGGAAGGGAAGGGACTTATTTGGACATCCCGATTAAGACCTCTCGCTCACCCAGCGCAAAATAATTTATTTCACTGCCCCGTGAATAACTGGACTTTCGCTTTTGTTAATTACCAACATTTTAACACCATTTTTTTGTTGGAGCACATTGATGTGTTTGTGGAGCACACTGATGCTTGTGTGTGGAACACGTTGATGTGTGTGTGGAGCACATAGATATGTGTGTGGAGCACATTGATATGTGTATGTGGGGCACATTGATGTGTGTGTGTGGAGTACATTGATGTGTGTGTGTGGAAAATATTGATGGGTGTGTGTGAAACAGATTGATGTGTGGGTGGAGCACATTGATGCGTGTGTGGAGCACATTGATATGTGTGTGTGGAGCACATTGATGTTTGTGTATGGAACACATTGATGTGTGTGTGGAACACATTGATGTGTGCAGGGAACATTGATGTGTGTGTGGATCATGCTGTTGTGTGTGGAACACATTGATGTGTGTGTTGCTGTCCATGTGCTGATACTTCTCCTTCTTCAGCGTGGAAATGCATCATCTGAACATCATTCAAAAGAAAATGCATCAATAAGAAAGAAAGACTTACATTTACACAGCTCCTTTCAGCACTTGAGCACGTCCCAAAGCTCTTTACCGCCAATGACAATCCTTGAAGTGTAGTCACTGTTGTAATGTAGGAAACATGGCAGCCAAATTGAGTGCAGCAAGCTCCCACAAACTGCAAGTGATCAATGAGCTGTTAATCGATATTCTCTGTGTAGTTCGTTGAGTGGAAGTTATTGAACCGGACACTGGGGATAAATCACCTGCTCTTCTGCACAATCATGTCATGGGATCTTTTAAGTAGATCTGAGGGGGCAGATGGGTACTCGGGTTAACTTCTCAACCCAAAGACGGCAACTCCGACAGTGCTGCACTCCCTCAATACTAGCACCAGGAATGATGTGCCTGGACTTTGCGCTCAAGTCTCTGGATTGTGAGTTTATCCCAAAACTATCTTAGACCGAGGGGAAAGTGAGATACACTGAGCCTCGGCTGATACAAACAGACGTTGTCTTGTGCAGTGCAATGAATACATGCCCCCGGGTAATATAAACAGAGACAGCGTCTAGTGTAATATAAACAGGGACAATGTCTAGTGTAATATAAACAGAGACAGGGTCTAGTGTAACATAAACAGTGTCAGGGTCCAATATAATATAAATAGAGACAGCTTGTAGTGTAAAATAAACAGTGACAGGGTCTAGTGTAAGATAAACAGAGACATAGTCTAGTGTAATATAAACAGGGACAATGTCTAGTGTAATATAAACAGAGACAGGGTCTAGTGTAACATAAACAGTTACAGGGTCCAATATAATATAAACAGAGACAGCTTGTAGTGTAAAATAAACAGTGACAGGGTCTAGTGTAAGATAAACAGAGACAGAGTCTAGTGTAATATAAACAGAGACAGGGTCCAGTATAATATAAACTGAGACAGGTTGTAGTGTAATATAAACATTGACAGGATCTAGTGTAATATAAGCAGAGACAGGGTCGAGTGTAATATAAACAGAGACAGGGTCTTGTGGAATATACACAGAGCCAGAGTCGAGTGTAATATAAACAGAGACAAAGTCTAGTGTAATATAAACAGAGACGGGATCTCGTGTAATATTATCAGAGACAGTGTCAAGTGTAATTTAAACAGAGACAGGATCCCGTGTAATATAAACAGAGACAGAGTCTAGTGTAATATAAACAGAGACAGGGCCCCGTCTAATATAAACAGAGAGAGGGTTTAGTGTGATTTAAACATTGACAGGGCTTAATACAATATAAACAGAGACAGTGCCTAGAATAGCAGAAACTGAGACATGGTCTTGCGCAGTAATAGCTGTGCCCTCTGTTTAATGGCCCTGTTGCACTTGGAAACATTTTCACAAAATCACAGCGCCCGAATGTGTTGGACTTATTGCCAGCTGCCACAGCGTTTTCTCCACGCTCTCCCTGTATTTTGGGTGCTCTCTTCTCCGAGCGATTTTGGTGAGGTCGCAACACCGACAAAAGACTTCCTGCCCGCTCCCTTCCGAGATTGGTCCAGCCAGTCCTCTGCTCCGGCAGCAGAAGAGACTGCCGCATGTAGGCAGTTCTTACCTGAACGGTAAGTATGGAGACTTGCAAGAAAAGGTTAGTGCACTTGTTTTCTTCATTTCTTTTGTAGCCATTTTGTTGGTCCTCTGAAGAATTTGTAACAGTTTCCATTTCATTTGTTGAAATGTTTTAATCCCGTAACCCCCTCCGTGGGCTGGACTCTATCCTCGGCGTTGCTTTGCCAAGGATCGCATTTACCAGCCAGGATCCGAACTACGGCCTGCAGCTGCCTAGAATCGGCGTGTAAGGCCAATTTTTATCCACTGGGCATTATTTTTCATATTTTTCCACCAAACTTTCATCCTGCACCGTGAGGGCCGTAGCAGTCAATTCAACGGTACATGGGCGGAATTTAGGTTTGACCAAACTCGGGCCCATAGATTAGTCAAGCACGGACAGTGACAATTCAGCCCATAGAGTCTGAGCCGGCTCTTCCCAAGAGCAATCAAATTAGTTTCACTATCCCGCTCTTTCCCTATATCCCTGCATTTTTCTCCTTCAGGTATTTATACAATTTCATTTTGAAAGTTAGTCTTGAATCTGTATCTACCACCCTCTCAGGCAGTACACTCCAAATCCTAATCAGTGGTTGCATAAATAAGTTTGTCCACATATCGCCTCTGGTTCTGTTGTCAATCACCTTACATCAGAAACAGTTTCTATTTATTTACTCAATCTAAACCCTTGATGATTTTAAACACGTCTATCAAATCTCCTCTTACTTCTCTCCTCTAAGGAGTAGAATCCCATCTTCTCCTGTCTCTCCACAATGACTGAACTCCTTCATGCCTGGTACTCAACTCGTGAATCACCTCTTAACCGTCTCTGCTCCAAGGAGAACAACCACAGCTTATCCAGTTTCAGAATATATGAACGCCCGGTGAAGGAATTGGGTGCAGAAAATTCCAGCTGAGGAATCCTCATCGATGGAAGCAAAAACACTGCAAAGGGAAAAATAGGAATCACTTGGGCTGAGAGAATGATGGAGAGATGGAAGAATGGAGCAAGGGAGGGGTGGAGTGATGGAGAGAAGGAGGGATGGGTGCAGTTAAGGAGCGATTGATGGAGGGAGTGATGGAGGTATGGAGGGTGGGAGCGATGAAGGGAGGGAGGGATGTAAAGATGTGTGGAGGGTGGGAGGGAGTGATGGACTATCTCCCAATTTACCTGATCAAAACGCTCCATGATTTTGAACACTTCTATTAAGTGGCCCAAGCCTGCTCGACTCTAAAGAGAACAGTACCTGCTTCCAGCTCCTCGGATGGTGTAGCTCACAGAGGGTAAAACTCAGGTTCCGTGAGTCCTTCTGCCTGGGACACTTCGAGATATTCCTTGCGAAATTTCCAACATTTTATATAGACCCGGTGTAAATCCCAATGTGGGAATGACATCCCAGGCAAGAAAAGAGAACTGGCCCCTGATAATAAATGGATCAGTGTAATTCTGGTCTCAGGCCCTCAACTTCAGACACGATGAGCTGAATGGAAATTTTTTAAAATACAAGCTGTGATATGTTCAAGCCTCGGCACAGTGTGATCGCTCTTGGCTCTGACTCAGAAGGTCACAGATACTAAACCCACTCCAGAGACCTGAGCACAAAATCTATGCCGACATCCGCAGTGCCAGTACTGAGTTCGTGCTGCACGGTCATATGTGCCATCTTTCGGGGCAGACATTAAACTGAGGCCCATATTCCAACTCAGTTGGATTTAAAGGAGTCATGGCACTCTGTTGAAGAGCAGAGGAGTTCTCCATGGTTTCAAGGTCAAATATGTAACCCTCAACCAACATCTGAAAAATTAATTATCTTATCATTATTTCATTGCTTTTTCTGGTCTCTTGCTGTGCACAAATTGGCTGCCCCATTTCCTACATTGCAACAGTTAACACACTTCCAAAGTAATTAATTGGCTGTAAAGCACTTATTGACAACATGAAGTCATGATAAGATGTTGCTACATTTCATCATTTGAAAATACAATTTGCATTATGTGAAAAGTTCAGATATTAAAGTGATTGTAGGACACTCCTCTGGTCACTGGTTTACAAAGGTTAAATCTTCCACTAAATGGAGCTCTAGTGGAACAGCAGCCTGTTCATAGATGATCCCAGCAGCAGAATGTTCAGAACTGAATTATTCATTTTAATATTTATTCCCTTTGATAAAAATCACATCTGTTCTAATTGAACAAAACTGAAGCCAACATCACTGTTCGACATATTTCTATTAATGTTGTATCAACTGTCAATATTCTTAAAATAATTGCTTGTTGTGAGTTGAAACTAATCAATAACTGACTCTGTTGATCTGATTCTGCTGCCATGAACACTTCATGGGAACCAGTGAGTCGTTTATGTAAATAATCACAGAAATAGAAGTCCCAGATTAGAGTATTAAGCGACGGAAACACAATAACTGTGTCCCCACCAACACAGCACAGAAATAACGATAGAGAGAAATGCAAATCTCTCAACAGATTCCATCAACAATTGTTTTTTGGTACATTTCACTAAATTACAGGAGAATAAAGTAAAGATGATACCCACGGACAAAATGGGGAAAGATTCTAATCACCATACAAAGCAACATCACAAGTGTGACAGTGGAGATTTCCTGTATCCTCTCCCTCTCCTATTACCACTTTCCATCTTGTCTCTCAAGAAGAGATAATTGGCCTTCCCGCACAAATGATGTCAACATCTAACAAAGGTTTTCCTTGAGCCCCAATGATATGCCTTGGAACAAATTGATTGGGTTGCACAGAGGGAGCATTAATCCAAAATATGACACGTGTATTAAATTATCTGAGATTGTTTGATGGATCAGTGTAGATGGATCTTTACACTGTATCTAACCCGTGCTATACCTGCCCTGGTTGTCTTTGATGGGACCGTTTAGAGGGAGCTTTACTCTGTTTCTAACCCCGTGCTGTACCTGCCCTTGGTGTGTTTGATGCGACCATGTGGAGGAAGCTTCACTCTGTTTCCAATCTGTGCTGCACCGGCGCTGTGAATGTTTGATGGGACGGTGTAGAGGGATATTTACTCTGAATCTGACATATGCTGTACTGCGCTGGGAGTTACTGGGTTGAGTGCAGTAATAGCTGAGACAGGGTGCAGTGTCATATAAACACTGACATGGTGAATTATAATAAAAGCAGATACAGGGTCTAGTTTCATAGAAACAGAGGCATGGTCTCGTGCGGTAATAATGGTGACAGGGTCTAGACTAATATAAACAGAGACATGGTCTAGTTTAAATGTGAAAGGATGGGGCCAGTGTAATATAAACAGTGTCCTTGTCTAGTTTAATATAAACAAATTCAGGGTATTGTGTAATAGAAACAAAGGCATGGCACATTCCAGCAATATCTGAGACAGAGCCTAGAATAATATTAGTAGCTCTACTGCAATAATAACTGAGGTAAAGCCTTGTGTAGTAATTACTGATACAGTGACATTTTAATTGGTTCCTGGCATGTGGGTGTGGGTGCCGCTGACTAGGCTAACATTGATTGTCTATCCCTAATTGGCCTTGAGAAGCAGGTCATGTGCTGCCACCTTGAACCGCTGCTGTCCGTGTGGTGAAGGGACCCCCACAGTGTGAGGGAGTGGGTTCCATGGATTATACCCAGCGACTATGAAGGGACGGTCATAAATTTCCTAGTCAGGATGTTGTGTGATTTGGAGGGGAACTTTGAGGTGGTAGTGTTCCCACGAGGCTGCTGCCCTTGTCCTTGTAGATTTAAGAAATCGTAGGTTTGGAAAGTGCTGTCGAAGATGTCTTGGCGAGTTGTTGCAATATATCGTGTAGATAGTAATCCCTGCAGACATGATGTGCCAGTGGTGGAGGGAATGAATATTTAACGTGGTGGATGGGGTAATATAAACTGGAGCAGGTTCTAGGGTAGTAACAACTGAGACAGGGTCTGATATATTACAGAATCATAGAATAGTTAAAGCACAGAAGAGGGCCATTAGGCCCATGTAGCCCGTGCCGCTCTCTGCGAGAGTATTTCAGCTAATCCACATTCCACCCTTTCCCGTAGCCCTGTGAATTTTCTTCCTGCAGGTACTTATCCAATTCTCTTTGCAATGCCATGATTGACTCTGCCTCCACCACCCTTTCAGGCAGTGCATGCCAGATCCTAACCGCTCGCTGTTTAAAAACGTTTTCCTCATGTCGCCTTTGGCTCTGCTGCCAATCACCTTAAATCTGTGGTCCTCTGTTCTCGACCCTTCCGCCAATGGGAACAGTTTCTCTCTAGCTATTCTGTCTCGACACTTTATTTTTCTGAACACCTTTATCAAATCGCATCTCAATCTTTTCTATTCTACAGAGAACAACCCCAGCTTCCCAAGGCTACCACGTAACCAAAGTTCTTTCACCCTGGACCCACACGTGTAAATCTTTTATGAACCCTCTCTAAGGCCTTCACATCTTTCCTAAAATGGGGTGCCCAGAATTGGACCCAATACTCTAGTTGAGGCTGAACCAGTGTTTTATAAATGTTCATCATAACTTCCTTTCGTTTGTATTCTGTGCCTCTAATTATGAAGCCCAGGGTCCCGAATGCTTTTTAGCCGCTTTCTCAGCCGCCTCTGCCACATTCAATGAGTTGTGCACGTATACCCCCAGTTCACTGCGTTTATGCACCCTTTAGAATCGTATCCTTTAGTTTATTTTGCCTCTCCTCGTTCTTCTTACCAAAATTTATCACTTCACAATTTTCTGCGTTTCATTTGCCACGTGGCCACCCATTCCACCAGCATGTCAATGCCCTCTTGCAGTCATTATTCTCCTCCTCACTGTTCACTATGCTTTCAAGTTTGATGCCATCAGTAAATTTTGAAATTGTGCCCGTACACCCAAGTCTAAGTAATGACTATGAATCATGAAAAACAGTGTTCCTAATGACAACCGCTGCGGAAACCCACTGTATACCTTCCTCCAATCCAAAAAAAACACTACTCTCTGATTCCTGTCACTCAGTCAATTTCATACCCATGGTGCCACTGTCCCTTTTATTCTATGGGCTTCAACTTTGCTGCAAAGGATATTTTCAAAACACTTTATCAAACGCCTTTTGGAAGTCCACCACATCAACCATATAAACTAAGACTGGGACTCGTGCAGTAAAAACGGCGACAGGGTCTGGTGTAATGAGAGAAATAATAATTGCAGATTTATTAAACGCATGCCAGGTGCAGGTGCAGTTTCATGTTTGCCATCAATTGCACCAATAATCATACACTCGAGGTGTATAACAGGGCATTCTGTCTGGCGCTGAGGTGATCACTGTACAAAAAAGCGCTGAGACTGTTAGTGGGCTGCTCATTATCCTCGGTGTGAATTAATCCCCTTTCCCACTGAACATTGCAAACAGACATGGTCACCTTGGTAACGGAATGGTCAGTGTGACATCTCTTTCTAAAGCAGAGCACGCAAGACAATGTGTTATCAATAAATATTAAAGGCATTAAACGACATGCAATTAGATATAGAATAACATTTAAAGGAGAAAAAGTAATGGTTGAATCTAATCTTTGTGGATAGCACTTGCACATATTATAAATGATGTGTTTTATACACACAAACTTGTACACACACACACATACATAGACACACACACATACACACACAAATGCACACATGCACACATACACACACAAACATCATAGGCAGTCCCTCGGAATCGAGGAAGACTTGCATTCACTTTAAAAATGAGACCTTAGGTGGCTGAACAGACCAACACGAGAACCACAGTCACTGTCACTGGTGGGACAGAGAGCCGTTGAGGGAAAGGGGCGAGGTGGTGTGGGACAGCACGTTCTTTCCACTGCCTGCGCTTGCTTTCTGCATGCTCTCAGCGATAAGACTCGAGGTGCTCGGCACATTCCCGCATGCACTTCCTCCACATAGGGCAGTCTTTTGTCTTTGGCCCTGCTGTATGCCTCAGAGACATGGACCATGTCGAGTAGAACCCTCAAGTCGCTGGAGAAATACCACCAACGATGTTTTCGCAAGAACCTGCAAATCTCTTGGGAGGACAGACGCAACAACGTTCGCGTCCTCGACCAGACCAACATCCCTAGCATTGCAGCACTGACCACACTTGATCAGCTCCGTTGGGCAGGCCACATTGTTCGCATGCCAGACATTAGACTCCTAAAGCAAGCACTCTACTCGGAACTTACGGCAAACGAGCGAAAGGTGGGCACTGGAAACGTTACAAGGACACCCTCAACACCTCTCTGATAAAGTACACACGCACAGACACATATAGCGAACACTTTGTGTGTGCTATTTTCAGTTGTTCGTCTGAACCAAATGAGCGATACAATGTTTGTGGACATTAGCACCCTGAAGCCGCCCATCCGGTGGTGCTGTGAGGTCACGGTTCCAGGCTCCATCTGACACAACCAGTGGGTCACGTGACAGCTCCAGAGAAAATGTTGCAGGAAAAACAATTCTTATCATTAATTAACTGAGAGAAATTGGTACAGCACACCACAAGTGTGAATTGGTAACCTTTACCACACAGTGTGTCTCTAAGTAGTGCAAAGTGCAGTGCACTATTGCACATATTCAGTCTTGTCCCTCAATACCAGTCCATCTCTGGGAGATTGTTACAAGATTCACTCCATCCTTTCGGCACAAATATTAACGACATGACACCAGATCAATTAGACATTGCACAAAACCTTAGATAGCTGTTAAGGAATCGAAACATATGTTCCAACCAAAAAAGTATTGCATCCTCCTACCCACAAACATGTATATCTTTATTTACATTATTATCACTCCAGCCTTTATATATCTTCTTTCTTGCTTTGGCATTCTCGTGTCCTGGCATGCGAACTATGTGGCTTGCCCAGCGGAGCTGATCAAGTGTGGTCAGTTCTTCACTGTTGGGGATGTTGGCCTGGTCGTGATCGTTACAAGGACACGCTCAAAGCCTCCCTGATAAAGTGCAACATCCCCACTGACACCTGGGAGTCCCAGGCCAAAAACCGTCCTGAGTGGAGAAAATGCATCCGGGAGGGTGCTGAGCAATTCGAGTCTCATCTCCGAAAGCATGCAGAAATCGAGCGCAGGCAGTGGAAAGAGCGCATGGCAAAAAAGTCCCATCCATCCCTTCCTTCAACGACTATCTGTCCCACCTATGACAGAGACTGTAATTCCTCTATTGGACTGTTCAGCCACCTAAGAACTAATTTTAACAGTGGAATCAAGTCTTCCTTGATTCCGAGCAACTGCCTATAATGATGATCTTCTATCTAGCTAACAGACGCATAGTCAAGTGCCGAAATAATTGAGACAGGGTCTGTTGTGCAATAAATTGAGATATAGAGCCTGGAGTGGGTGGTTATCCCAAAAATATCTGAGACCGAGACGAAAGTGAGACATACTGAGCATCGTCTCACACAAACAGACATTGTGATGTGAAGCGCAATGGATATATGGACCAGTGTAACATAAAGGGACACAGGGCCTGGTGTAACATAAAAGGATACAGGGCTACGTGAATTATAAACAGAGACAGGTTATAGTGCCTTTTAAACAGAGACAGAGCCCAGTGTAATTTAAGCAGACAAGGAGTAGTGTAATATAAACTGGGACAGGATGCAGTGTAATTTAAACAGAGACTAGGTCTATTGTAATATAAACAGAGACCGGGCCGAGTGTAATATAAACAAAGGCAGGATGTAGTGTAATTTAAACAAAGACAGGGTCTAGTGTAATATAAACATGGACAAGGCGTAGTGTATTAAAAACAGAGACATTGCCTAGTGTAGTATAAACTTAAGAACACAAGAACATAAGAAATAGCAGCAGCAGTAGGCCACCTGACCCCTCGAGCCTGCTCCGCCATTCAATAAGATCATGGCTGATCAGATCATTGACTCAGCTCCACTTCCTGCCCCCCATAACCCTTTATTCCCTTATCGCACAAAGATCTGTCTATCACCGCCTTAAATATATTCAATAACCTAGCCTCCACAGCTCACTGTGACAGAAAATTTTATCGATTTGAAACCCACTGAGAGAACAAATTCCTCCTCATCTCTGTTTTAAATAGGCGGCCTCTTATTCTGAGTCTATGTCCCCTTGTTTTATGTTGCCATGTGAGTGGAAATATCCTCTCTGCATCCACCCTGCCAAGCCCCCTCATTATCTTATACGTTTCGATAAGATCACCTCTCATTCTTCTGATTTGCAATGAATAGAGGACCAACCTACTCAACCTTTCCTCATAAGTCAAACCCCTCATCCCCGATATCAACCTAGTGAACATTCTCTGAACACCCTCCAAAGCAAGTATATCGTTTCGTAAATATGGAAATCAAAACTGCACGCAGTATTCCAGGTGTGGCATCACCAATACCTTAAAAAGCTGTACAAATATGTCCCTGCTTTTATACTCCATCCCCTTTGCAATAAAGGCCAAGATACTATTGGCCTTCTTGATCACTTGCTGTACCTGCATAGTATACTTTTGTCTTTCATGCACAAGTACTTCCCGCTCCCGTAGTCCTGCGACAATTTGCAATTTTTCTCCATTTAAATAATAACTTGCTCTTTGTTTTTTTCTGCCAAAGTGCATGACCTCACACAAGTTCCAACATTATACACCATCTGCCAAATTTTGGCCACTAACTTAGCCTGTCTATGACCATTTGCAGATTTCTCGAGTCCTCCTCACACATTGCTTTTCCTCCCATCTTTGTATCATCAACAAACTTGACATCGTTACACTCAGTCCCTTCTTCCAAGTCGTTTATTTAGATTGTATACTGATCCCTGCGGCACCACACTAGAACCATTTATCCCGACTCTCTGTTTTCTGTTAGTTAGCCAATCCGCTATCCATGCTAATATATTACTCCCAACACCGTGAACTTTTATCTTGTGCAGTAACCTTTTACGTGGCACCTTGTCAAATGCCTTCTGTAAGTCCAAATGCACTGCATCCACTCGTTGCGCTTTATCCTCCCTGTTCGTTACATCCTCAAAGAACTCCAGCAAATTTATCAATCATAAATCCATGCTGACTCTGCCTGACCGAATTTTGCTTTTCCAAATGTCCTGTTACTGCTTCTTTAATAATGAGCTCCAACATTCTCCCAACCACAGATGGTGGGCTAACTGGTCTATAGTTTCCTGCATTTTGTCTGCTTCCTTTTTTAAATAGTGGCGTTACATTTGCAGTTTTGCAATCTGCTGGGACCTCCTCAGACTCCGGGAAATTTTGGTAAATTACAAGCAATGCATCCACAATCCCTGCCGCCACTTTTCTTGAGACTCTAGGCTGCAAATCATCAGGTCCAGAGGAATGATTTGCCTTTAGTCCCAATTTCCTATGAGTACCACCTCCTTAGTGATTGTGATGGTCACTCACAGATTAGTACAGCACAGAAGGTGGCAATTCAGCCCATAGAGCCTGTGCCGGCTCTTTCGAAGAACAATCCAGTTAGTATCACTCCACCGCTCTTTCGCTATATCACTGCATTTTTTTCTCCTTCAAGTATTTACACAATTTACTTTTGAAGGCTACTATTCAATCTATATCTACCATCCTTTCAGGCAATACACTCGAAATCCTAACCAGTGGTCTCATTAAGAAGTTTGTCCACACATCGCCTTTGGTTCTTTTGTCAATCAACTATCACCTGCAACTTCTTCTATTTATGTATTATATCTCAACTCTTGATGATTTTAAACAGGTCTTTCAAATCTGCTCTTAGACTTCTCTCATCTAAGGAGGAGAATCGCATCTTTTCCTATCTCTCCACATTAACTGACGTCCCTCATCCCTGGTAACATTCTATTACAGATGCCCTTAACCTTGTCCACTCCAAGGAGAACAATCCCATCTGCTCCTGTCGCTCCACATTAACTGAAGTCCTTCATTCCCGCTGCTATTCTACTAAAATATAGAAACATAGAAAATAGGTGCAGGAGTATGCCATTCGGTCCTTCTAGCCTGCACCGCCATTCAATGCGTTCATGGCTGAACATGCAACTTCAGTACCCCATTCCTGCTTTCTCGCCATACCCCTTGATCCCCCTAGTAGTAAGGACTTCATCTAACTCCTTTTTGAATATATTTAGTGAATTGGCCTCAACAACTTTCTGTGGTAGAGAATTCCACAGGTTCACCACTCTCTGGATGAAGAAGTTTCTCCTCATCTCGGTCCTAAATGGCTTACCCCTTATCCTTAGACTGTGACCCCTGGTTCTGGACTTCCCCAACATTGGGAACATTCTTCCTGCATCTAACCTGTCTCAACCCATCAGAATTTTAAACGTTTCTATGAGGTCCCCTCTCATTCTTCTGAACTCCAGTGAACACAAGCCCAGTTGATCCAGTCTTTCTTGATAGGTCAGTCCCACCATCCCGGGAATCAGTCTGGTGAACCTTCGCTGCACTCCCTCAATGGCAAGAATCTCCTTCCTCAAGTTAGGAGAACAAAACTGTACACAATACTCCAGGTGTGGCCTCACCAAGGTCCTCTACAACTGTAGCAACACCTCCCTGCCCCTGTACTCAAATCCCCTCGCTATAAAGGCCAACATGCCATTTGCTTTCTTAATCGCTTGCTGTACCTGCATGCCAACCTTCAATGACTGATGTATCATGACACCCAGGTCTCGTTGCACCTCCGCTTTTCCTAATCTGTCACCATTCAGATAATAGTCTGTCTCTCTGTTTTTACCACCAAAGTGGATAACCTCACATTTACCCACATTATACTTCATCTGCTAAGCATTTGCCCACTCACCTAACCTACCTATTTCACTCTGCAGCCTCATAGCATCCTCCCCGCAGCTCGCACTGCCAACTAACTTAGTGTCATCCGCAAATTTGGATATACTACCTTTAATCCCCTCGTCTAAATCATTAATGTACAGAGTAAACAGCTGGGGCCCCAGCACAGAACCTTGCGGTACCCTACTAGTCACTGCCTGCCATTCTGAAAAGTACCCATTTACGCCGACTCTTTGCTTCCTGTCTAACAACCAGTTCTCAATCCACGTCAGCACAGTACCCCCAATCCCATGTGCTTTAACTTTGCACATTAATCTCTTGTGTGGGACCTTGTCGAAAGCCTTCTGAAAGTCCAATTATACCACATCAACTGGTTATCCCTTGACCACTCGACTGGAAACATCCTCAAAAAATTCCAGATGATTTGTCAAGCATGATTTCCCTTTCACAAATCCATGCTGACGTGGACCTGTCATGTCACCTCTTTCCAAATAAGCTGCTATGACATCCTTAATAATTGATTTCATCATTTTACCCAGTACTGAGGTCAGGCTGACCGGTCTATAATTCCCTGTTTTCTCTCTCCCTCCTTTTTTAAAAAGTGGGGTTACATTGGCTACCCTCCACTCGATAGGAACTGATCCAGAGTCAATGGAATGTTGGAAAATGACTGTCAATGCCTCCGCTGTTTCCAAGGCCACCTCCTTAAGTACTCTGTGATGTAGTCCATCAGGCCTTGGGAATTATCGGCCTTCAATCCCATCAATTCCCCCAACACAATTTCCCGACTAATAAGGATTTCCCTCAGTTCCTCCTCCTTACTAGATCGTCTGACCCTTTTATATCCGGAAGGTTGTTTGTGTCCTCCTTAGTAAATACCGAACCAAAGTACTTGTTCAATTGGTCTGCCATTTCTTTGTTCACCGTTATGACTTCCCCTGATTCTGACTGCAGGGGACCTACGTTTGTCTTTACTAACCTTTTTATCTTTACATATCTATAGAAACTTTTGCAATCCGTCTTAATGTTCCCTGCAAGCTTATTCTCGTACTCCGTTTTCCCTGCCCTAATCAAACCCTTTGTCCTCCTCTGCTGAGTTCTAAATTTCTCCCCGTCCCCGGGTTCTCTTCTATTCCTGGCCAATCTGTATGCCACTTCCTTGGCTTTAATACTATCCCCGATTTCCCTTGATAGCCACGGTTGAGCCACCTTCCCTTTTTTATTTTTACGCCAGACAGGAATGTACCATTGTTGTAGTTAATCCATGCGGTCTCTAAATGTCTGCCATTGCCCATCCACAGTCAACCCCTTAAGTATCATTCGCCAATCTATCCTAGCCAATTCACGCCTCATACCTTCAAAGTTACCCTTCTTTAAGTTCTGGAGCATGGTCTCTGAATTAACTGTTTCATTCTCCATCCTAATGCAGAATTCCACCACATTATGGTCCCTCTTCCCCAAGGGGCCTCGCACAAAGAGATTGCTAATTAATCCTCTCTCATTACACAACACCCAGTCTAAGATAGCCTCCCCCCTAGTTGGTTCCTCGACATATTGGTCTAGAAAACCATCCCTTATGCACTCCAGGTATTGCTCCTCCACCGTATTGCGTCCAGTTTCGTTAGCCCAAACTATGTGCATATTAAAGTCACCCATTTCCTCTTAACCTTCTCTACTCCAAGGAAAACAACCCCAGCTTCTCCAGTCTCTCCACATAATTTTAATCCCCCATCCCTGATGCGTTTCCAGTAATTCTCTTCTGTACCCTCTCGAAAGTCATCACGTCCTTCCTAAAGTGTGGTGCCCAGAATTGGACACAATCCTCCAGCTGGGGCCGAACTCGTGGTTCCAGTCTTTCATCCTTGGTACCAATCTGGTAAATCTCCCCTTACCCTTCTCTGCTGTAAGAAGAACAGCCCCAGAATTTACAAGATGTCCGTGTAACGAGCGTTCGCATCCTACCTTCCAGTACACACAATGGCATCGAGCTCCAGGCAGGAACTGGCCCGTCCTCAATTGCGAAAATGGGCAGGAAAAAAGAACAGCTGAAAGTCGACGGTGACTTAAAGCAATTTTTCAAAAACTGTGATCCTTATTTATTTAATTTAAATGCAGAAAAAATATCCTCACTTCCCCAGCTAGAAATTCTACCCAGTGCCAGTTCGCAGCGAATTCCCTCTCCGTAAAGGTCACCATTTTATTTCTTGTCAGTTTTTTTAGATGGAGGTGGGAGGGTTAAATGTATATATTTGCCATCGCTCTCTCTCTTATTTGTTAATATATATGAAAGCCCGGTGAAGGAATTGGGTGCAGAAAATTCCAGCTGAGGAATCCTCATCGATGGAACCAGAAACACTGCAATAGGATAAATAAGAATCAGTTGTGCTGAGGGAGGGATGGAGGGAGGAAGGAGTGGAGCAAAGGAGGGGTGGAGTGATGGAGGGGTGGAGGGGTGGACGGAGGAAGAGATGGGTGCAGGGAGGGAATGATTGATGGAGGGAGGGATTGAGGGAGGGAGGAATGGAGCAAGGTAGCGGTGGAGTGAAGGATGGGTGGAATGTGGACGGAGGGAGGGAGCTGTGGGTCCAGGGAGGGAGCGATTGATGGAGGGAGGGAGGGGGGAGGGTGGGATGAAAGGAAGGAGGGATGAAGGGAGGGAGCGAAGCAGAGGCGGGTAGAGGGAGGAAGGGATGGTGGGAGGGACTGATGTAATATCTCCCAATATACCCGATCAAAACTCTTCATATTCTTGAGCACCGATAATAAATGACCCATAACCTGCTCAGCTCTAAGGAGAACAATCCCAGCTTTCAGCTGCTCTGATGGTGCAGCTCACGCAGTGTAAATCTCAAGTTCCGTGAGTCCTTCTGCCTCAGGCACTTCCAGATATTCCCTTCGGAATCACTGACACTTTTTTATGGAGCCAGTGCAAATCCCTGTGTGTGAATTACATCACAGGCAAGATAAGAGAACTCTCCCTGATAATAAACGGATCAGTGTAAGACTGTGTTCAGGCTCTGAAATTCAAAGACGATGAGCTGAATGGCAACATTTTAAAATACAAGCTGTGATATGTTCAAGCCTCGCCTCAGTGGAATCGCTCTCGCCTCTGACTCAGAAGGTGACAGATACTAAACTCCACTCCAGCGACCAGAGCCCATAAGCTGTGCCGACATGCCCGATGCTAGTACTGAGTGAATGCTGCATGGTCAGATGTGCCGTCTTTCGGGTCAGACATTAAAGTGAGGCCCCATCTTCCCGACCAGTTGGATATAAAGGACTCTTGGCACTATCGTAAAGAGCAGAGGAGTTCTCCACGGTTTCCAGCGCAACAAATTATCACTCAACCAACATCTGAAAAATAGATTATCTGATCATTATTTCATTGCTGCTTGTGGGATCTTGCTGTGCAGAAATTGGTTGCCACATTTCCTACATTACAATAACGACCACACTTCCTAAAAAATATCATTGGCTGTAAAGCAGTTTGGGACAACATGAGTTCATGAAAGTCGCTGTATAAACGCAAGGTGTTTCTAAATGTCAACATTTGAAAATACAAGTTGCGATATGTGAAAAGCTCTGATATTACTGCAATTGTAGAACACTCCTCTGGGTACTGGTTAACTTATTTAGTTTCAATTGGTTAAATCTTCCAATAAATGGAGATCCAGTGGAATAGCAGCCTGTTCAGAGATGTTCAACTGATTTCGGCAGCAGAACTTTCAGAACTGAAGTATACATTTTAAAATGTATTCCCTTGATATAAATCATATCTGTTCTATTGAACAAAACTGAAGCCAACGTCACAGTTCGAGATATGTATATATCTGTGTGCCAAATGTCAATATTATTTTAAATAGCCCTTGTTGTGAGATGAAATGAATCAATAATTGACTCTGTTTATCTGATTTTTCTGCCATGAACACTTCAGTGATGCGTTTATGTAAATAAACACAGAAATAGAAGTCCCAGATTAGAGCATTGAGCGACAGAAACACAATAAATGTGTCCCCACCAACATGGCACAGAAATAAAGATAGAGAGAAATGAAAATATCTCAACAGATTCCAGCAACAATTGTTTTTTGTTAAATTTCTCTAAATTGTAGGAAAATAAAGTAACGTTGATACCCACGGTCAGAATTGGGAAAGATTCTAGTCACCGTATAAAGTGACATCACAAATTTCCTGTATCCTCTCCCTCTCCTGTTTCCACATTCCACCTTCTCTCTGGAGAATGGATAATTGGCCTTCCCCCCACAACGAGATGTCAACGTCTAACAAACGTTTTCCTTAAGCCCTACTGAAATGCTTCGAACCAAGTTGATTATAGTGCGCAGATGGAGCTTTAATCCAAAATGTGACATCTGTATGGAATGATCTGGGAGTTTTTGATGGGACAATGTAGAGGGATCTATACACTGTATCCAACCCGTGCTGGACCAGCCCTTGGCGTGTTAGATGGGACTGTGTAGATAGAGCTTTACTCTGTACCTAACCCGTGCTGTACCTGCCCTGGGAATGTTTGATGGGATAGTCTAGAGAGACTTTAATCTGTATCTCATCCAAGCAATACCTGCCCTAGGAGTGATTGATGGAACGGTGCAGAGGGAGCATTACTCTGTATCTGAAACATGCTGTACCTGCGCTGAGTTACAGAGTTCAGTGCAGTAATAAATGAGACAAGGTCTAGTTTAATATAAACAGAGGCATGGGCTAGTTTTTTAAAATGGAAGAATGGGGCTAGTTTAAAAAAACAGTGTCTTTGTCTCGTTTACTATAAGCAGAGACATGGTCCTGAGTAATAGGAACAAAGGCGTGGCATATTCCAGTAATATCTGAGACACGGCATAGTACAATATTAGTAGTTCTAGTGCAGTAAGGTTTTATTTATGCCTGGCATGTGGGTGTCGCTGGCAAGGCCAAGGTTGAAAGCGTAACCCTAATTGGATTTGAAAACCAGGTGTTGAGCTGCGACCTTGAACCGCTTGCAGTCCGTGTGGTGAAGGTACTCCCGCAGTGTTAGGGAGGGGTTTCCACGAATTTGACCCAGCAATTAAGAAGGGACCATAATAAATTTCCAATTCAGGATTGTGAGTGATTTGGAGGGGTACGTGGAGGTGATGGTGTTCCCACGAGCCCGCTGCCCTTATACTTCTAGGTTTGGAAAGTGCTGTCGAAGATGTCTTGGGAAGTTGCTGCAATGCATCTTGTAGATAATACTCACTGCAGACAAGGTCCGCCGATAGTTGAGGTAGTGAATTTTTAATGGATGGCGTGATATAAACAGGAACAGGGTCTAGTATAGTAATAACTGAGACAGGCTCTGGTGTATTATACAATCGTAGAATGGTCACAGCACATAAAAGTGGCATTCGGCCCATATAGTCCGTGCCGCTCTCTGCAAGAGTATTTCAGCTCGTCCACTCCCCCGTCCTTTCCCGTAGCCCTGTGAATTTTCTTCCTTTACGTATTTATCCAATTCCCTTTGCAATGCCATGATTGAGTCTACCTCCACCACCCTGTCAGGCAGTGCATTCCAGATCCTAACCGCTCGCTGCTTAAAACAAATTTCCTCACGTCGCCTTTGGTGCTCCTGACAATCACCTTAAATCTGTGTCCTCCGTTCTCGACTCTTACGTCAATGGGAACAGTTTCTAGGCAGCTACTCTGTCTCGAGCCCTTATGATTCTGAACACCTCTCACAAATCTCATCTCAACCTTCTCTGCTCTAGGGAGAACAACCCCATCTTCTCTTGTCTAGCCACATAACTGAAGTACCTTATCCCTGGAACAACACGTAAATCTTTTTGCACCCTTTCTAAGGCCTTCACATACTTCCTAAAGTGCGGTGTGCAGAATTGGAAACAATACTCAGTTGAGGACTAACCAGTGTTTTATACAGGTTGGTCATTGCTTTTGTATTCTATGCCTCTATTAATGAAGCCCAGGATTCCGTATGCTTTTTAAACCACTTTCTCAACCTGCCCTGCCACCTTCGATAATTTTTGTACACATACCCCAACGTCTCTCTGTTCATCACGCCCTTTAGAATTCTACCCTTTCGTTTATTTTGCCTCTCCTTCCTCCCAACAAAATGTATCACTTTAAAATGTTCTCCGTTTAGTTTGACACATGTCCACCCATTCCACCATCACCTCTATGTCCTCTTGCAGTCATCAGTACCCTCTTCACTGTTCACTATGCTTCCAAACTTTGAGTCATCTGAAAAGTTTGGAATTGTGCCCCGTACACCAAAATCCATGTCATGAATACAAATCAAAAGAAGCAGAGTTCCTAGTATGAACCACTGCAGAATACCTCTGCATACCTTCCGCTGGTCAAAAAAAACCACGACTGTCTGATTCCTGATACTCAACCAATTTCATATCCATGCTGCCACTGTCCTTTTTATTCTATTGGTTTCAACTTTGCTGGCAAATATATTATCAAGGCAATTTATGGAAGTGGACCACATCAACCATATGAACTGAGCCTGGGTATTGTGCATTAAAAACTGGGACGGGGTGTGGTGTAATGAGAGAAGCAATAAGTTAGATAATTACAGATTTGCTAACCTCTTGCCAGGTACAGGTGCATTTTCATTTTTACCATCACTTACACAGTAGAGTTAAATCTCAGCAGCATCTGTGTGATGGTGTGGTGATCACTGGCCAGTAAAGCGCAGAGACAGGTGGGTGGCTGCTCATTATCCTCGGTGTGATTTAATCCCCTTTCCCACTGAATATTGCGGATAGACTTGGTCACCTTGGTAAAGAAATGGTCAGTGTGACAAAACTTTCTAAACAAGAACACACAAAACAATGGGTTATCAATAAATGGTAAAGGTATTAACGACCTGCAATTGCATTTTGAATACAATAAATTGCTGAAAAATAATGGTTGAAGCGTATCATTTATCTTTGTGGAATGCACACATTATGAATGATGTGTTTTGTACCCACATACACACACACACATGCAGATACACATACTCTTTTCAGTTGTTCTTCTCAACCAGATGAGACATTTTTTCCGGTGGATATTAGCACCACGCGGCCGACCATTCGACAGTGCTGTGACGTCACGGTTCCAGGCCCTGTCTGACGCAATCAGTGGGTCACGGGACAGCTAAATAGGAAATACTGGAGGAAAAACATTCCTTAATATTAAAGAACAGGGAGGAATTGGCACAGGACAAAACAAGTGACAATTAGTAACTTTTAACACACAGAGTGCCAATAAGTAGTGCAAATTGCAGTGAATTGCTCACCTTCAGTCCTGTCCCTCAACCCCAGTCCATCTCCAGGAAATTGTTACAAAATTCACCCCATCCTATCAACACGAATATAACCGACACAATACCAGATCAATTAGTAATTGCACACAGCTGTTGATAGTTGTTAACAAAACTAAACAAATACTTCAAACCAAAAAAGTATTGTATCCTCAAACCCACAAACACATACATCTTTATTTATATTAATATCTATCGATCCCTCTTTAAATCTTCTGCTTAAGTAACAGACGCATGGACAAGCACAGAAATAACTGAGGCAGGGTCTGTTGTACAATAAATAGTGACAGCGTCCAGTGCACGAATATTTTAGACAAGGTCTTGTATAATATGAAGACAGACGGGGTATATTATAATATAATGCAGACATGGTCTATGTCAGGAATGACGGATAAAGGTTGTAATGTAATATAAACAGAGATAGTGGCATTGGAGGCTGTTCAGCGAAGGCTCACCCGGTTGATTCTGAAGGTGAGGTGGTTGTCTTATGAATAAAGGTTGAGTAGGTTGGGCCTATACTTGTTGGAATTCAGAAGAATGAGAGGTGTTTTTATCGAAACATATAAGGGGGCTCGACATGATGGATGCAGAGACGATATTTCCACTCATAGGGGAAACTAAACCTAGGGGGCTTATTCTCAGAATAAGGGGCTGCCCAGTTTAAATAGAGATGAGGAGGAATTTCTTCTCTTAGAGGGTTGTAAAGCTATGGAATTCTCTGCCAGAAAGAGCTGTGGAGGCTGGGTCATTGAATATATGTGAGACAGAGATGGACAGATCTTAGAGCGATAATGGAATAAAGGGTTATGCGGAACGGGCAGGGAATTGGAGCTGGGTCCATGATCAGATCAGCCATGATTAAATGGCAGAGCAGGCTCGAGGAGCCAATTGGCCTACTCCTGCTCCTATTTATTTTGTTCTTATATTCTTAGATCCTAGCGTGATTCAAAAATATTCCTTGTCCATTGCAATAATAACTGCGGCAGGATTTAGTGTTTTATAAACAGAGAAGGGTCTCAGTGTAATATGAACCTAGACATGATGTAGTTATAGAAACACAAAATGGAAGAATGATACAGCAGATAATGTGTACATTCAGCCCACTTGTGCCTGTGCTGACACGAAGCTAAAATAGCTAAGCAATTGGTCCCACTCCCCCTACTATTTACCAATATCCCTGCATTTTTTCAAATATAATTATTTACCCAATTCCCTTTTGAAACTTATTACCTGAACTGCTTCCAGCACCCTATCAGGTAGTGTATTCCAGATCATAACAGCTCGTTGTGTACTTCTTTTTCCTCATTTCGCCTCTGGCTCTTTTGCCACGTTCCTTAAATCAGTATCCTCTGGTTACAGACCCGTCAGCCAATGAAAAATGATCTTCTTATTTAAAGTGTCAGAACCATTCACGAATTTGAACGTGTTTATAAAAGCTCCTTTTACCCTTCTCTGCGCTAATGACAACAATCCAAATGCCCTGATTGTCTTAAGTTAACTGAAGTATTTCATCCAAGGTACTATTCTAGTAAATTCCCGCTGCACCCTTTCCAAGGCCGTGCAATCGTTCCTAAAATGTGACGCTCACAATAAACAATGTTTTACAAATGCTTAGCAATAAGTTCCTTTCATTTGCATCCTACGTCTCCATTTATAAAAACGGAAGATAGTGTATACCTTCTGCATTCGAAATCAGAGCCATTGCTATATTAAACCATCTCCTCATCTCCCTTCTGTTTTTCTTTGCAAATGATCTTAAATCTGTGTCCTCTGGTTACCGACACTCCTGTCAGTGAAAACACTGTCTCACTTTTAACCCTATCAAATCCCTTCATAAAGGGAAGGCTATAACAGGCAGAGGTATTATTTTCTGATTGCTGCCAGAGATTGATTGGTAGATTTTGGTTCGTTTAGGATATTACAGATGACGGAACCAATGCTGGTCGATGGAGTTAAGATGCCGATCATCCATCATCTAATTGATTAGAGGAATGGTATAGTTCAGTACTAATTGAGAAAGTGTATTGTGTAACTTAAACAGAAGAATGGTCTAATCCATTAATAAGAGAGACAAGACCTAGAGCAATAAAAAGAGGAGACATCGTCTCGTGTAGTAATAAGTGCGACAGTGCCTAGTGTAATATAAGTAGCGACACGGTATAGATTGTAATAACTGAGAGTGTCCAGTGTACTATAAACATAGGCATTTCCTCGTGCATTATAACTGAGGCAAGGTTTCGTGTAATATGAAAGATACATAGCCGAGTGCAGCAATAAATGAGACAGTATTTAATCTAAGGCTATATGAACAGAGGTACGGTCCAGTGCAATAATAACTTAGCAGGGTATCGTGTAATGTAAAATGAGACAAGTCTGAGTGAAATTTAATCACATGCATGGTCAAGTGCAGTGATAACTGAGACAGAGCCTAGTGTAATATAAAGAGACACGTGTTCTCATGCAATACTAACAGAGAGAGCCTTGTGTAATATAAACAGAGACATGGCTTAGTGCAGTAATAATTGACACATAGCCCAGTGTAATATGAACAGATGCAGAACATAGTGTAAAATAACTAGTGACCAGGTCTAGTGCAATGATGAATGAGGCAGGACATTGTGCAATATTATCAGAAAAAGAGTCTAGTACAGTACTGATGGAGACAGGAGCTAGTCTAATATACCTGCGATATGGTCTGGTGCAGTAATAACTGAGACATCATCTTGTGTAATATAAACAGGGACATTGTCTTGTGTAATATAAACAGAAACATTGTCTCGGGCAATGTAAACATGCACATTGTCTCGTGTAATATAAACAGAGAGATTGTATACTGTAATATAAACGGAGACATTATCTAGTGTAAATATACTGAGACAGTGTCTAGTGTAATATAACCAGAGACATTTTCTAGTGCAATATAAACAGAGATATTGTCCAGTGTAATAGAAACTGAGACAATGTCTACTGTAATATAAACAGAGACTGGACCTACTGTAATATAAACAGAGACACGTTCTATTACAGCAAAAACTAAAACATGTCCTGCTGTACTTTTAACAGAGGCATTCTCCAGATCAGTATAACTGAGGCTGGACATAACTGTCTAAGTTATTAATGTACTTTACCTAATCTCAGTTTATATTATACAGGACCATGTCCCTGTTTATATTACACATGACCCAGTCCCAGTTATTCCTGCACCAGAACATATTTTAGTTAAATTATATCTGACCATTTCTCCGTTTATATTACATAAGTCGCAATATCAATTATTACTGAAACAGATATTTCTCTGTTTATATAATTCATGACCTGGTTTATATTACACTAGGTTCTGTCTGAGTTAAACTGCAGTACACACAGCCTCTGTTTAAGAAAATAAGGACATGACAATGAGGTGCAAGAGTCGGCCATTCGGCCCCTCAAGCCTGCTCCGCCATTCAGGAAGAGCATGGCTGGTCTTCGACCGCAACTCAACATTAACTGAAGTCTCTCATGCCTGATGATAATCTACTACATCTCCTCTTAACCATTTCTGCTCTAAGGATAACAATCCCATCTTCTGCGGTCTCTCCTCATTAAATGAAATACCTCATGCAGGTACCAATCTACTGTCAATATGCTTAAAATAAGCCATTGTTCTGAGTTGAGTCTAATCAATAAGCAACTCTGTTATTCTGATTTTGCTGCCATGAACACTTCATGGCAACCAGTGAGGCGTTTCTGTAAATAAACACAGAAATAGAAGCCCCAGATTAGAGTATTGAGCGACAGAGACACAACAAATGTTTCCCCACCAATACAGCATCGAAATAAAGATGGACAGAAATGGAAATGTCTCAACAGATTCCAGTAACAATTGTTTTTTGGTACATTTCACTAAATTATATTCGAATCAAGTAAAAATGATACCCATGGAGAGAATGGGGAAATATTCCTTCTCGTTAGCATGAACAGCAACATCACATGTCTCGTCTCATTCTCCTATTTCCATTTTCGGTTCCGTCTCTCAAGAATTGTTCATTGACATTTCCCCACAAATAAATGTCAACAGCTAACAAAAGATTACCCTCAGCCATAAGGATATGCCTCAGAACAAATTGATCGGAGTGCACAGAGGGAGTTTTAATCCAAATGTAAACTGTGCATTAAATGACATGGGAGTATTTGATGGGATAGTGTAGATCTTTACGCTATATCTAACCCGTGCTGTATCTGCCCTGCGATTGTTTGATGGGACTTTGTAGAGGGAGCATTAGTCGGTGCCTAAACTGTGCTGTACCTGCCCTGGCAGTGTGTGACACGTGGCAAATAAAAAACAGAAAATTGTGAAGTGATACTTTTTGATAGGAAGAATGAGGAGAGGCAAAATATACTAAAGGATACAATTCTAAAAGGTGTGATGAACACAGAGACCTGGGGATATATGTGCACAAATCATTGAATGTGGCAGGACAGGTTGAGAAAGTGTTTTGAAAAGCATACTTCATCCTGGGCTTCATAAATAGAGCCATAGAATACAAAAGCAAGGAAATTATGACGAACCTGTTTAAAACACTGATTATGCATCAAATGAAGTTTTGTGTCCAATTCTGGGCACCGCGCTTTAGTAAGGATATGAAGGCCTTAGCGAGGGTGCAAAAAGATTTACGTGTGCTTCCAGGGATAAGGTACTTCGGTTATGTGGAGAGACAGGAGAAGCTGGGGTTCTTATCCTTAGAGCAGAGAAGGGTGAGATAACACACAGAGTGCCACTAAGTAGTTCAAAGTGCAGTGGATTGCTCACCTTCAGTGCTGTCCCTCAATCCCAGTCCATCTCTGGGAGATTGTTACAAGAATCAGCCCATCCTCGCAACACAAATATTACCGATGCAATAACAGATCTAAATTACTTTGCACACAACTCTTGCTAGCTAGTAACGAAATTAAACGTATGTTCCAACGAAAAAAGTATTGCATCCTCCCACCCTCACGCATATATATCTTTATTTATATTAATATCTATCCACCGTCGATATATCTTCTGTCTATCTTACAGACGCATGGTCGAATGCAGAAATAACTGACAACCATGTCTGTTGTACAATAAATAGAGATATAATCCTTGGAGTGGGAGTTTATCCCAAAACTATCTGAGACTAAGGCAAAAGTGAGAAACACTGAGCCCCGGTTGACACAAACAGACATTGTGTTGTGAAGTCAAAAGATACATGGCCCAGTTTAACATAAAGGCAGACAGGGCCTAGTGTAACATAGAGGGAGACAGGGTCGAGTGTAACCTAAACAGAGACAGGGCCTAGTGGAATATAAATGGAGACAGGGTCCAGCATAACATAAACAGAGACAGGGCCTCGTGTAATATAAAGACAGACAGGGCCTAGTAAATATAAACAGAGACAGGGCCTAGTGTATTATAAACAGAGACAAGATCTAGTGTAATATAAACCAAGACAGGGCCAAGTGTAATATAAACAGAGAGAGGGCCTAATGTAATTAAACAACGACAAGGTTTAGTGTAATTTCAACAAAGATAGTGCCAAGTGTAATAAAAACAAAATAACATAAGCAATAGGAGCAGGAGTAGGTCACCTGGTCGCTCGATCCTGCTCTGCAATTTACTATCATGGCTGATCTGATTATGGACTCAGCTGCACCTCTTTACGATCCGAAATGCCAGCCGAAATATCACAGTTGGAAGAGCGTTAGACTGAAAATCTAAAGGTCCCTTGTTCAATCCTGGGTTTCGGCAGATGTTTTTTGGCATGCAGGTACAGCAGGCAGTTAAGAAAGCAAATGGCATGTTGGCCTTAATCGCGAGGGGATTTGAGTACAGGGGCAGGGATGTGTTGCTACATTTGTGCAGGGCCTTGGTGAGGCCACACCTGGAGTATTGTGTACAGTTTTGATCTCCTAACTTGAGGAAGGACATTTTTGCTATTGAGGGAGTGCAGTGAAGGTTCACCAGACTGATTCTCGGGATGGCGGGACTGACCTATCAAGAAAGACTGGATTAACTGGGCTTGTATTCACTGGAGTTCAGAAGAATGAGAGGGGACCTCATAGAAATGTTTCAAATTCTGATGGGTTCAGACCTGTTAGATGCAGGAAGAATGTTCCCAATGTTGGGTAAGTCCAGAACCAGGGGTCACAGTCTAAGGATAAGGGGTAAGCCATTTAGGACCGAGATGAGGAGAAACTCTTCACCCAGAGAGTGGTGAACCTGTGGAATTCTCTACCACAGAAAGTTGGTGAGGCCAATTCACTAAATATATTCAAAAAGGAGTTAGATGAAGTCCTTACTACTCGGGGGATCAAGGGGTATGGCGAGAAAGCAGGAATGGGGTACTGAAGTTGCATGTTCAGCCATGAACTCATTGAATGGCGGTGCAGGCTAGAAGGGCCGAATGGCCTACTCCTGCACCTATTTTCTATGTTTCTATGTTTCTATCCACATAACCGTTTGTTCTCTTATTGTTCAAAGATATTTCTATCTCCACCTTAAATATATTCAATGACTTAGCCTCCACAACTCTCTGGGGCTGAGAATTCCACATATTACAACACTCTAAGCGAAGAAATTCCCCTCATCTCAGTTTTAAATGGGCGGCTCCTTATTCTGAGACTGTGTCCCCTAGTTTTATTTTCCCCTGAGTGGAAATATCCTTTCTGCATTCATCTTGTCGAACACCCTTATTATCTTATAAGTTTCAATAAGATCACCTCTCATCTTCTGAATTCCAATGTGTATAGGCCCAACCTACTCAACCTATCTTCATAAGTCAACCCCCTCAGCTCTGGAATCAATGTTCACTGAAATGCCTCCAATGCAGATATATCCTTTCTTAAATACAGAGACCAAAACTGGACGCAGTATTCTCGCTGTGGCATCATCAATATCCTGCACAGTTTTGCCCATGAACTTAGTCTGTCCATATTCCTTTGCAGATTTTTTGTATCCTCCTCACAATTTTCTTTCCCACCTATCCCTATCTTTGTAACATTTGCAAACTGGCTATATTACACTGCAGGCCTTCATCCAATTTATTATGAGCGATTGTAATAGTTGAGGTTCCAACCCTGATCCCTGCGACACACCACGAGTTACTGTTTGCCAAATGGAAATTGACCAATATATCCCGACTCTCCGATCTGTTAGTTAGCCAATCCTCTATCCATATATTAACCCCAACGCCGTGAACGTTTATCGTGCAGTAACCTTTTATGTGGCATCTTATCGAATGCCTTCTGGAAATCCAAATAAACTACATCCAATGGAGCCCCTTTATCGAACTTGCTCGTTACATCCTCAAAGATCTCCACCAAATTTGTCAAACTTGATTTCCCGTTCACGAAACCATGCTGACTGTGCTTGATTGAATTATGCTCTTCCAAATGTCCCGCTACTGCTTTCTGAATGGACTCCAGCATTTTCCCAATGACAGATGTTCGGCTCACTAGTCTATAGTTGCTTGCCTTCTGTCTGCCTATTTTTTAAAATAGGAGCACTAAATTTGCAGTTTTCTAATCCGCTGGGACCGCCCCAGAAGCAAAGGAATGTTGGTAGATTACAACCAATGCATCACCATCTCTGCAGCCACTTTTTTCAGGACCTTTGGATGTAAGCCACCAAGTCCTGGGGAATTGTCTGCCTTAAATCCCATTATTCTACCGAGTATTACTTCATTAGTGATAATAATTGTAATAATTTCCTCCCTCCATATAGTACATTGATTTTCCACTATTTGGATGTTTTTAGTGTCTGCTTCCGTGATGACCGATACAAAATATTTGTTCAATGCGTCTGCCATTTACCTGCTCTCCATTATTAATTCCCCAGTCAGATCCTCTTGTTTACCAACATTTAGTTTAGCATCTATTTTGCGTTATGTACATGTGGAAAGTCTTACCATCTGTTTTTATATTTCGTGCTGGTTTATTTTCCTAATCTGTCTTCTCTCTCTTTATAATTTGTTTAGTTGTTCTTTGCTGGCTTTATAAAGTTTCCCAATCCTCTCGGCTCCCACTAGTCTTGGCCACATTGTATGCCTTTGTTTCCAATTTGACACCATCTCTTATTTCGTTAGTTAGCCACGGATGGTTATCCCTACTCTTTCAGTCTTGCCTGCTCATTAGTATATATTTTTGTTGCGAGTTTTGAAATATCTCGTTAAATGTCTGCCACTGCTCATCAACCGTCCCATACTTTTATCTATTTTCCCAGTACGCTTTAGCAAGCACTGCACTCAGACCTTTGTAGTCTCCTTTATATAAGCTTTGGATACTGCTTTGAGAACCAACTCTCTCACCCTCCAACTGAGTTTGAAATTCAACCATGTTATGGTCATTCATAGATTAGTATGGCACAGAAGGTGGCCATTCAGCCCAAAAATCTCTGCTATCTCTCTTGAAGAGCAATCCAGTTAGTCCCACTCCAGCGCACTTTCCCTATATCTCTGGATTTTTTCCTCATTCAAGTATTTGTACAATTTTATATTGAGGGCAACTATTGATTATATATCTGCCACCCTATCAGGCAGTACAACCCAAATCCTAACCAGTGGTTGCATAAAAAATTTCGTCCAAATATCGCCTCTGGTTCTTTAGTCAATCACCTTACATCTGAATCAATCACCTTACATCTGAACCAGTGGTTCTCAAACTTCTTGTATTCGCGTCACAATTTCGTATACTAGAACTTTTGGTGCACACTTGAAGGGATTAAAAGGTTAAAAAATCAAGTTTCAGAAAATTTAAAAAACATTTTATTAGTCACAGTATATGAGATATACAACATTGGATACATGTATGTTATTAATTATTTTTTATTCTGAATGAAACAATACAATAATAAACTATAATAATAATTCCTCACATTAATTACAGATTAATTAGTATTTTAATGTGCTACTTGAGCCTGACGTTTTTTAGTTCTGTCACTGATATTAGGGCCTATAACCGATAAGGCCTCTCTCATTTCGTGTTCAAGTTCGCTAAATGTTTCCCTTTTTTTGCATTTGATGTTCGTAAGAGTTAAGAATCCTAATTCACAGAGATATGATGTTGAAAACTGCATCAGAATTATCAAAGCTTTTTTTTGATATTGCAGGATATTCTTCTTTAATAGAAATCCAGAATGCATCAATAAACATATCTGAATGTTTCATTTTAAGACCGTGGTCTATAGAAATAGTAATTAATTCTTCGTCTTCTTGCAATGTCAAATCAAAATCTGACGTACTAGTTGGAGAAAATGGATTTCTTACCCAATCATACTTCTCTACATCCAAAGATAGAAAATATTTTTTGAAGTTGTCTTCCAGTGATGCCAAATGCTCCATCAGGATAGGAGCAAACTTTTAATACTGTGATTTGTTATCAAAGGGGACATTTCAAGATTTTGTTCTGTTGCTCTCTTTTTCCAGCTATAATTATTTTTCTGAAAAGCTAATAGCTTGTCTGCAGAGGTGAGAATGTTTTCATTTCGCCCTTGCATACTGGTATTAACGCTGCAAAGACAATTATATATAGCTGCCAAATATGCTAACTTAGCACACCACATTTCACTCTTAAGGTATTTGCAAAAGGTATCGTTTCCTTCTCTTTCAAAAAATACTGACAATTCTTCTTTAAGTTCAAATACACGACATAAGACTTTCCTCCTTGAAAGCCATCTTACATCTGTATGCAAAAGTAAACATTCGTGCTGTGCATCCATAGCTTTGCAGAGCTGTTTAAACAAGCAAGTTTTTAAAGATTTTGAATTTATATAATTTACAATATTAACAACTTGATCTAACACAGATTTTAATTCTAGCAGTAATGTCTTTGCAGCAAGTGCTTCTCTATGCAAAAAGCAATGGGTGAATAATATATTTGGATTATGTTTTTTTGTGAGCATATTGAATCTTTTGACACATCTCACCATAGATTGAGCACTGTCCGTGCAGGTCCAAGCACATGAGTCCCATAAAATTTTCAAGTCTTCTAATTATGAATTCACAGAATCAAATATGCCTTGACCTCTAGTATTTTCTGGAAGTTCTCTACAGCACAGAAATTGGTTAAATATCTCGTTTTCATGAATGAAGCGAACAGATGCTAATAATTGTGCTTTACCACTAATGTCGGTGGACTCGGCGATTTGCAGAGCTAAATTCGAGTTTGTCAGCTTCTTGGCTACATTTTCTTCAATGTAAGGTGACATTTCATTTATGCTTCTCCGAATTGTATCATCAGACAGCGGAATCTTTGCAATGTCTTGTTCTGCTGCATCACCAAACAATATTTTGGCAATTTTACGACTTGCAGACAAAATAAGTGACTCAGCTAAAGTATGAGACTTCATTTTCTGCGCTGTTAATTCAGCAACTTCATAAGAAGCAATTTGAACCTTATCTAACACTCTTAACATTTTTTTCAAAATATTTCACTTCTTTTGATTGCGTCAACATTAATTTCCTAAAATAACTCTGATCTTTTGTTGAAAGATGTGCATGCTTCGGAGTAAAATGACGTTTCAATTTACTGTGAACCATTGCACTGTTCTACAGTTGTTTTCTGCACAAACACACAATGGAATGGGACATTCTTCTTATCCTGTCCATGAAAAACTGAACCTCAAACAATCCTCCATATGTTGACGATGAATTTTGGATTTTTTAGGATTTGGTTCGGCGCCACTTGTACTGGCTTTGGTTGTCGGCCTATTAGCGCCACTTTTAGTGGCACTGTCATTGACATCTCCTTGCTCATTTTTACGTTTTCTTAAAATGAATTTGTCCATTGCGGGGACAAACTTTATTCGGCTGAATGATCCAAACTCCAGGCAGACACGAACTGAGACTTCCAATTTCCAAACTCCAGAGAGTCCAGACAGAAACGAACCTTGAGTTGAACAGGAAATTTTGATTTTGACTATGATCAAAATATGCTAAAAGCCAACTCTCAGAAATCAAAGTAACCGCTAGGGTTGCGAGGCCTGTTCAAATTGGATGTCGCCTACATCAAAGGAGCCACTTATTGGCGCTGTATCAGGTCAAGGCATCAAAGATGTCGCCAGTCCCGGCCACACATCAAGCTGCAGATCAATAAACAACAATAACAAAATAGAAAGTAGAATGTGGTTAAATGTAATTAAATAGTTTTTAACATTTTATTATAAAAACTACACCTTTTACTGCATATGTGTTAGACTCGTCTGTCATTTCTTTCATCCTATATAATAATGACATTGTAAGCTTTTCACATGAACAATTTAATACTATTATTTTGGATTGGGTGTGGCCATGACCCAACTGCCCCCTGGCTACGCCCTTGGTACAGACCCACTTACACACACAAACATAAATATACATGCTTATACATACACACACACACACACACAGTCTCATTCGATGGGAGGCACTCACACTTCTCTATTATCAATGGGAGGGAGTAAGGGAATGAGAGAGGGAGGGTGGTGGATGGCGGTGTTCAGTACTAAAGGGAAACACATTTTCCAAAGGATTTTGTTCTGAGTATGGTCATATAAGTTGTTTGTGTGTGTTGTCTCTTGTCATTATTACTTGTACAACTCTAGAACATAGTGTCTTGACAATAGTATAGATAAATAGATAGTTATTTGTCAATATTGGCAATGTTTATTACAGCAGTGGCGTCATACATATAGGTAGATGACATATGTGCATAAGTGTCTGCCTATCTCTCTCTCTCCCCCTAACCTTCTGTTTCAGAGTTAAGTGGTTTGTGTTTCATTGTAAAATTAGCTAAAGTCCACCATACTTTTACACAATTTGGTGGCACACCTGTGAAGGGTTCACGGCACACCAATGTGCCGCGGAACACTGGTTGAGAACCACTGATCTAAACCCTTGATGAGTTTAAACACGTCTATCAAATCTCCACTTTAACTTCTCTCCTCCTAAGTAGAACAATGCCATCTTCTCCAGTTTCTGCACATTAATTGAAGCCCCTAATGCCTAGAACTAATCTTGCTTGTAAAAATGTTGGAGTCCATTATTAACGAAGCAGTAGCAGGACATTTGGAAAAGCAAAATTCGGTCTGGCAGAGGCAGCATGGATTTATGAAGGTGAAGTAATGTTTGAATAATTTGCTGGATTTATTTGAGTATGTAGTGAACAGGGTTGATAAAAGGGAACCAGTGGGTGTGGTGTATTTTGTCTTCCAGAAGGCATTTAACAAGGTGCCACGTAAAAGGTTACTGCACAAGATAAAAGTTCACGGGGTTGCGGGTAATATATTAGCATGGATAGAGGATTGGTTAATTAACAGAGAACAGAGATTCGGTATAAATGGGTCATTCTCTGGTTGGCAACCGGAAATTATGGGGTGTGCAGGGATCAGTGCCGGGACCCCAACTATTTACTATCTACATTAACGACTTGGAAGATGGGACTGAGTGTAACGTGGCAAAGTTTGCTGACAATCCAAAGATGAGAGGAAAAGCAATGTGTGAGGAGGACACACACGATCTGCAAAAGGACATAGACAGGTTATGTGAGTGGGGAAAAACTTGGCAGATGGAGCACAATGTTGGAATGTGTGAAGTCATGCACTTTGCAGAAAAAAAATCAAACAGCAATTTATTATTTAAATGGAGAAATATTGCAACATGCCACCACGTAGTGGGACGTGGGGGTACTTATGCATGAAACACAAAAGGATAGTATGCAGGTACAGCAAGTGATCAGGAAGGCCAATGGTAACTTGGCCTTTATTGCAAAGAGATGGAGTATAAAAGCAGGGAAGTCTTGCTACAGCTATATAAGGTATTGTTGTGATCACACCTGGAATACTGCGTGCAGTTTTGGTTTCCATATTTACGAAAGGATAAACTTGCTTTGGAGGCAATTCAGAGAATGTTCACTCAGATGATTCCGCGAATGAGGGGGTTGACTTTTGAGGAAAAGTTGAGTCGGTTGGCCCTCTACTCATTGGAATTCAGAAGAATGAGAGGTGATCTTGTCAAAAGGTATATGTTTATGAAGGGGCTTGAAAAAGTGGATGCAGAGAGGATGTTTCGACTGATGCGGGAGACTAGAACTAGAGGGTACAAACTTAGAGCAGGGGCCGCCCATTAAAAGCAGTGATGAGGAGAAATTTCTTCTCTCAGAGGGTTGTAAATCTGTGGAATTCGCTGCCTCAGAGAGCTGTGGAAGCTTGGACGTTGAATACATTTAAGACAGAAATAGACAGTTCCTTAAACGATAAGGGGATATGGGTTTAGCGGGAACGGGCGGGTAAGTGGACCTGAGTCCATGATCAGATCAGCCATGATCGTATTGAATGTTGCAGCAGACTCGAGGGGCCGTATGGCCCACTCCTGCTCCTCTTTCTTATGTTCTTGTGTTCTTATAATCTACTAAATCTCCTCTTAGCCTTCTCTGCTCTAAGGAGAGCAGCCCGAGAATTCTCCAGTCTCTCCAAATAATTTTAATCGCCCATAATGGATGCATTTCCATTAAATCTCTTCTGCATCCTCTCGAAAGTCTTCACGTCCTTCCTAAAGTGTGGTGCGCAGAATTGGACACAGTACTCCAGCTAGGGCTGAACTAGTATTTCTAGTCATTTATCCCTGGTATCAATCTGGAAAATCTCCCCTGAAACCTTCTGTGTTGTAAGGAAAACAACCCCAGCTTCTCCAAATCTGTCCGCGTAGAGAGAGTTTGAATCCTACCATCCCGTACACAGAATGGCAGCGAGCTCCAGGCGGGCAATGGCCCGTCCTCAACAGCGAGAAGGGGGAGGAAAAATGAGCTTCTGAAGTCGACGATGTCTTAAAATAATTTATTTAATTCTTACCTTTATCTTTTTTATTTAAATAACGGAAAATATCCTGACTGCCCCAACTAGAATTTCTACCCAGTGCCAGTTCCCCAGCCAACTCCCTCTCCAGAAAGGTCGCCATTTTATTACGTGTCAGTGTTTTTAGGCAGGGGGATTAAATATATATATATATTAGCCATCGCTCTCTCTCTTATTTGATAATATATATTAAAGCTCGCTGAAGGAATTGGGTGCAGAAAATTCCATCTGATGAATCCTCATCGATGGGAGCAGATAAACTGCAAAGGGAAATAATAATAATCGGTTGGCCTGAGGGAGGGATGGCGGGAGGGAGGAGTGGAGCAAGGGAGCGGTGGAGTGATGGAGTGGTGAGGAATGGACGGAGCCAGGGAGGGAAGTGTGCAGGGAGGGAGAGATTGACGGAGCGACATATGGAGGTATGGAGGGCGGGAGGGATGGACGGAGGGAGGGAAGGAGAGACGGGTGGAGGGTGTAAGAGATGGTGGGAGGGAGCGATGAAGGGAGGGAGTGAAGTGGAGATGGGTGGAGCGTGATGGGGATGGAGGAACGGAGTGATGGAGTATATGTCAATTTACCCGAACAAAATTCTGACTGATTTTGAACACCTCTATTAAGTGGCCCATAACCTGCTCGGCTCTAAGCAGAACAGTCCCAGCTTCCAGCTGCACTGATAGTGCATCTGACACAGTGTAACATTCAGGTTCCGTGAGTCCTTGTGCTTCGGGCACTTCCAGATGTTCCTTGCGGAATCGCTGACACTTTTACATGGACCCAGTGGAAATACCAGTGAGGGAATGACATCCCAAGCAAGATAAGCGAACTCGCTCCTGATAATAAACCAATCGGAGTCAGACTGAACTCAGTCCTTGAACTTCAGACACGATGAGCTGAATGGCAACATTTTAAAAAACAAGCTGTGACATGTTCAAGCCTTGGCTCAGTGGGATCACTCTCGCCTCTGATTCAGAAGGTCACAGATACTAAACCCCACTCCAGAGACCTGAGCACATAATCTATGCCGACACGCCCGGTGCCAGTACTGAGGGAATGCTGCACGGTCAGAGGTGCCGTCTTTCGGGGCAGACATTAAATTGAGCCCCATCTTTCCGCTCAGGTGGATTTAAAGGACTCATGGCACTATATTGAAGTGCAGAGGAGTTCTCCAGGGTTTACAGCGCAAATATTTATCCCTTAACGAACTTCTGAAAAATAGATGACCTGATTATTATTTCATTGCTCTTTGCGTGATCTTGATGTGCACCAATTGGCTGCCACGTTGCCTACATTACAACAGTGACCACACTTCCAAAGTAATTAATTGTCTGTAAATCATTTTGGGACATCATGAGATCATGAAATGCGCTATATAAATGCAAAGTGTTTCTAAATGTCAACATTTCAAAATACAAGCTGCGATATGTGAAATGCTCAGATAATGCTGTGATTGCCGGTACTCCTCTGGTCACTGGTTTAAATTGCTTAGTTTCAGTTAGTTAAATATTCCATTAAATGGAGATCCAGTGGAATAACAGTCTGTTCAGAGATGTTCCACTGATTTCAGCAGCAGAATTTTCAGAACTGAATTATTCATTTTAATATTTATTCCCTTTGATATAAATCACATCTGTTGCAATTGAACAAAACTGCAGCTAACGTCGCTGTTCGACATATTTCTACTTCTGTATACCCACTGTCAATATTCTTAAAATAAGCCATTGTTGTGAGTTGAGGCTGATCAATAAGTGATTCTGTTGATCTGATTTTCCTGCCATGAACACTTCATGGCCAGCAGTGAGGCGTTTATGTAAATAAACACAGAAATAGAAGTCCCAGATTAGATCATTGAGCGACAGAGACACAATAACCGTTTCCCCACCAGCAAAGCATAGAAATAAAGACAGAGAGAAATGCAAATCTCTCAACAAATTCCAGGAACAATTGTTTTTCGTACATTCCTCTACATTATAGGAGAATAAAGTAAAGATGATACCCACGGACAGAAAGGCGAAAGATTGCTTCTCGTCAGCATGTACAGCAACATCACAAAGGTGATAGTGGAGATTTGTGTATCCTCTGCCTCTCAATTTTCCATTTTCCTCCTATATCTCAAGAATGGATCATTGACATTCCCCCACAACTAGATGTCAACATCTAACAAAATATTTCCCTCAGCCATAAGGATATGCCTCGGACCAAATTGATTGGAGTGCACAGAGGGAGCTTTATTCAAAAATGTGACCTGTGCATTAAATGGCATGGGATTTTTTGATGGGAAAGTTTGAAGGGATCTTTACTCTGTATCCAACACGTGCTTTACCTGTCCTGGGAATTGTTTGATGGGATGTTATGGAGGGCGCATTGTTCTGTACCTAAACCGTGCTGTACCTGTCCTGGCAGTGTGTGATGGGACAGTATAGAGGGAGCATCACTCTGTATCTAAATCGTGCTGTTACTGTTCTGTGAATGTGTGATGGGAGAGTATAGTGGGAGCTCCACTCTGTATCTGACACATGCTGTACCTGCCCTGGGAGTTATAGGATCTAGAGAAGTAAGAACTGACATCGCGTGTAGTGTAATATAAAGAGAGACATGGTCTAGTGCAGTAATAACGGTGACAGGGTCTAGTCTAATATAAAAAAGAGACATGGTATAAGGCAGTAATGTGAGAGGATGGGGCTACTGTAATATAAGCAATGCCATTGTCTAGCTTAATATAAACAGAGACAGGGTCTTTTGTAATAGGAACAAAAGCATGGCATATTCCATTAATATCTGAGACAGGGCCTAGTACAATATTAGTAGTTCAAGTGCAGTACGAACAGAGGTAGTGGCTAGTACTGTAACGATTGATACAGGGACATTGTTTTATTGGTTCCTGACATGTGGGTGTGCGTGTGGCTGGCAAGGCCAACATTGATTGTCTTTTCCTAATTGGCCTTGAGAAGCAATTGGTGAGCTGCCACCTTGAACCGCAGCAGACTGTGTGGGGAAGGTACTCACAAAGTGTTAGGGAGAGAGTTGAAGAATTTGGCCCAGTGTTTATGAAGGAAAGACAATACATTTCAACGCCAGATTGGTGTGTAATTTGGAGGGGTACGTGGAGATGATGGTGTTTGCATGAGCCTGCTGCCCTTGTCCTTCTAGTTGGAAAAGGTCGTAGATTTGGAAAGTTCTGTTGAAGATGTCTTGGCGAGTTACTGCAATGCATCTTGTAGATAGTAATCACTGCAGACATAGACGCCAGTGGTGGAGGGAGTGAATATTTAACGTGGTGTGTGGGGTTATATAAACTGGAATAGTGTCTTGTGTAGTTATAACTGAGACAGGTTCTGGTGTATTATAGAATCATAGAATGGTTACAGCACAGAAGAGGGCCATTCGGCCCATATAGCCCGTGCCGCTCTCTGCAAGAGTATTTCAACTAGTCCAGTCCTCCGCCCTTCCCCGTAGCCCTGTGAATTTTTTCCTTCAAGTACTTATCCAATTCCCTTTAGAATGCAATGATTGAATCTTCGCCCACGTCCCTTTCAGGCAATGCATTTCAGATCATAACCACTCGCTGCATAAAAAAGTTTTTCTCATGTAGCCTTGGTTGTGTCAATCACTTTTAATCCTTGTCCTCTGTTCTCGACCCTTCTGCCAATGGGAAAAGTTTCTCTCCAGCTACTCTGTTTAGACCACTTATGTTTCTGAACGCCTCGATCAAATCTCATCTCAAACTTCTTTGCTCTAAGGAGAACAACCCCAGCTTCTCCAGACTAGACCACATAACCGAAGTCCCTTATCCCTGGAAACACACGTAAATCTTTTCTGCACCTCTCTAAGGCCTTCAGATCCTTCCTAAAGTGCGGTGCCCAGAATTGGACACAATACTCCAGTTGAGGCCTAATCAGTGTTTTATACAAGTTCATCATAAGTTCCTTGCTTTTATTCTATGCACTATTTATGAAGCCCATGATCCATTATGCTTTTTAAACCACTTTCTCAATCTGCCCTGCCTCATTCAATGATGTATGTACAGATAGCCTGAGGTCTCTGTGTTCATCATACCCTTTAGAATTGTACCCTTTGGTTCACTTTGACTCTCCTCGTTCTTCCTACCAAAATGTATCACTTCAAAGTTTTCTGTGTTTCATTTTCCATGTGTCCGTCTATTCTACCAGCAAGCCTATATGCTTTTGAAGTCTATAACAACCCTCCTCACTGTTCACTATACTTCCAAATTTTGAGTCGTCTGTATATATTGAAATTGTGCCCTTAAACCCAATGTAAGTCATGAATATAAATCAAGAAAAGCAGTGTTCCTGGCACCAACTGCTGCAGAACACCACTGTATACCTTCCTCCAGTACAAAAAAAACACTACTCTCTGATTCCTGTCATTCAGTCAATTTCACATCCAGGCTGCCACTGTCCCTTTTATTCTATGGGTTTCAACTTTGCTGGCACGGATATTATCAAACCACTTTATCAAACACCTTTTGTAAGTCCACCACATCAACGATTTAAACTGAGCCTGGGTCTAGTGCAGTAATGAGAGAAACAATAAGTCAGGTAGTTACATATTTATTAACTACATGCCAGGTACAAGTGCAGTTTCATGTTTACCATCACTTGCACAAATCATCATACACTTGAGGTGTATATCAGGAGACTCGGTGTGATGGTGAGGTGAATGCTGGAAAATAAAGTGGCTGGCTGCTCATTATCCTCGGTGTAATTTAATCCCCTTTCCCACTGAATACTGCGGACAGACATGGTCACCTTGGTAATGGAATCGTCAGCGTGACATCACTTTTTAAAGTAGAGCGTGCAAGACAATGTGTTATCAATAAATGTTAAAAGTATTAAACGATCTGCAATTAGCTGTTGAATAAAATAAAATGCTGAAAAATGATGGTTGAAGCTAATCATTTATCTTTGTTGAATGTACTTGCACACATTATAATTTGTACACACACACACACATACAAACATGAAGATAAACACATACACACACACACGTACACACACATACACACACACACACGTACACACATACACACATAAATACACACAAACTCACACAAGCACACACACACACACACAAACACACACAAATACAAACACACATACACACATACACACACACACAGATATATATATATACACACATAGAAAACACTGTGTGTGTTCTCTTTTCAGTTGATCGTCGTAAGGGAATGAACTCCAGTGGATATTGGGACCCTGTGGCCGCCCATCCGGCGGTGCTTTGAGATCACGATTCCAGGCTCTGTCTGACGCAATCAGTGGGTCAAGTGAATGCTCAACAGAAAATACTGCAGGAAAAACAATCCTTAACATTAAAGAACTGGGAGCAATTGACACAGGACAACACAAGTGTGAATTATTGAAAATTAAAACACAGGGTGCCATTAAGTAGTGCAAAATGCAGTGAATTGCTCACCTTCAGTCCTGTCCCTCACTCCCAGTCCATCTCTGGGAGATTGTTACAAGATTCACCCCATCTTCTCAACACAAGTATTACAGACACAATACCAGATCAATTCGACATTGCCCACAACATTTGATAGCTAGTAACGAAATTAAACGTATGTTCCAACCAAAAAGAAGTATTGCATCTTCCTACCCACACGCATAAATATCTTTATTTATATTAATATCTATCCACCGTCTATATATCTTCTGTCTCCCTAACAGACGCATGGCAGAAATAACTGACAACAGTGTCTGTTGTACAATAAATAGAGATATAGTCCCTGGAGAGGGAGTTCATCCAAAACTATCTCAGACCGAGGAGAAAGTGAGACACCCTGAGCCTCGGTTGACACAAACAGGCATTGTCTTGTGAAGTCAATGGATACATGGCCCAGTCTAACATAAAGGCAGACAGGGCCCAGTGTTCCAGGATGAGGGACAAGGTCTAGTGTAATATAAACAGAGACATGGTCTAGTGTAATATAAACAGAGACAGGGTCTAGTGTAATATAAACAGAGACCGGGTCTAGTGTAATATAAACAGAAACAAGGTCCAGTATAATACAAACAGAGACCGGAGCTAGTGTAATATAAACAGAGACATGGTCTAGTGTAATACAAACAGAAACCCAGTCTAGTGTAATATAAACAGAGACATGTTCTAGTGTAATATAAACAGAGACAGGGTCTAGTGTAATACAAACATAGACCGGGTCTAGTGTAATCTAAACAGAGACAGGGTCTAGTGTAATATAAACACAGACATGGTCTAGTGTAATACAAAGAGAGACAGGGTCTTGTGTAATATAAACAGAGACATGGTCTAGTGTAATATAAATAGAGACAAGGTCTAGTGTAATATAAACAGAGACATGGGTCTAGTGTAATATAAACAGAGACAGGGTCTAGTGTAATATCAACAGAGACAGTGTCTTGTGGAATATAAACAGAGACAGGGTCTCGTGTAATATAAACAGAGACAGGGTCTAGTGTAATATAAACAGAGACAGGTTACCTAGTGTAATATACACAGAGCCAGAGTCTAGTGTAATATAAACAGAGACAAGGTCTCGTGTAATATAAACAGAGACATGGTCTCGTGTAATATAAACAGAGACAGGGTCTAGTTTAATGTAAAGAGAGACCGGGCCTAGTGTAAAATAAACATAGACAAGGTCTAGTGTAATACAAACGGAGACAGGGTCTAGTGTAATATATACAGAGACATGGTCTAGTGTAATATTAACAGAGACAATGTCTAGTGTAATATAAACGGAGAAATGATCGAGTGTAGTATTAACAGAGACAGGGGCTAGTGTAATATAAACAGAGACAGGGTCTTGTGGAATATAAACAGAGACAGGGTCTCGTGTAATATAAACAGAGACAGGGTCTAGTGTAATATAAAGAGAGACAGGGTCTAGTATAATAGAAAGAGAGACCGGGTCCAGGGTAATATCAACAGAGACAAGGTGTAGTGTACTATAAAGATACAGGGTCGACTGTAATATAAACAGAGAAAGGGCCTAGTGTAATATACACAGAGCCAGAGTCTAGTGTAATATAAACAGAGACAAGGTCTAGTGTAATATAAACAGAGACATGGTCTCGTGTAATATAAACAGAGACAGGGTCTAGTGTAATATAAAGAGAGACAGGGTCTAGTGTAACATAAAGAGAGACAGGGTCTAGTGTAACATAAACAGAGACAGGGTCTAGTGTAACATAAACAGAGACAGGGTCTAGTGTGATATAAACAGAGACAGGGTGCCATGTGATATAAACAGAGACAGGGTGTCGTGTAATATAAACAGAGACAAAGTCTAGTGTAATATAAACAGAGACAGGGTCTAGTGTAATATAAAGAGAGACAGGGTCTAGTATAATAGAAAGAGAGAGCGGGTCTAGTGTAATATAAACACAGACAGGGTCTAGTGTTATATAAAGAGACAGGGTCGACTGTAATATAAACAGAGAAAGGGTCTCGTGTAATATAAAGAGAGACAGGGTCTAGTATAACAGAAAGAGAGACAGGTTCTAGTGTAATACAAACAGAGACAGGATCTAGTGAAATATAAAAAGAGACATAGTCTCGTGTAATGTAAACAGAGGCAGGGTCTTGTGTAATACAAACAGAGACAGGGTCTAGTGTAATATAAACAGATACAGGGTCTAGTGTAATTTAAAAGAGACAGGGTCTAGGGTAATATAAACAGATACAGCGTCTCGTGTAATATAAGAGAGACAGTGCCTAGTGTAATGTAAACAAAAGAACATAAGAAATAGGAACAGTAGTAGGCCACCTGGCCCCTCGAGCCTGCTCGCCATTTAATAAGATCATGGCTGATCTGATCATGGACTCAGCTCCACTTCTCTTCCCGATCCCCATAACCCTTTATTCTCTTATCACTCAAACATCTTTCTATCTCCGCCTTAAATATATTCCATGACCAAGACTGCACAACTCTCTTGGGCTGAGAATTCCATAGATTTACATCTCTCTGAGCGAAGAAATTCCCCGTTAGCTCAGTTTTAACTGTGCAGCTTGTTTTTCTGAGACTATGTCCCCTAGTTTTAATTTTCCCTATGAGTGGAAGTATCCTCTCTGCATCCACATTGTCGAGTGCCCTCATTATCTTATAATTTGCAATAAGTTCACCTCTCATTCTTCCGAACTCCAATGTGTATAGGCCCAACCTACTCACAATATCTTCATAATTCAACACCCTCATCTCCGGAATCAACCTTCGCTGGAAAGCCTCCAATGCAGGTATATCCTTCCTTAAATACAGGGGCCAACACTGGACGCAGTACTCTAGATGTGGCTTCACCAATATCCTCTAGCGTTTTGCCCATTCACTTAGTCTGTCCATATCCCTTTACAGATTATTGGTGTCCTCCTCACAAATTTTTTTCCCACTCTTCTTTTTATCATCTGAAAACTTGGCTACATTACACTGGGTCCCTTCATCCAAGTCATTACTATCGATTGTAAATAGTTCAGGTTCCCCCACCGATCCCTGCGGCACACCACGAGATACTGTTTGCCAACCGGAAATTGACCCATTTATCCCGACCCTCCGATCTGTTAGTTAGCCAATCCACTATCCATGCCAATATATTGCCCTCAACCCCGAGAACTTTTATCTTGTGCAGTAACCTTTATGCGGCACCATATCGAATGCCTTCTGGAAATTCAAATACACCACATCCACTGGATTCCCCTAATCCACCCTGTTCGTTTCATCCTCAAAGATCTTCAGCAAATTTGTCAATCATGTCGTTCCGTTCATGAAACCATGCTGATTCTGCTTGATTGAATTTTGCTTTTCCAAATCTCCCGCTACTGCTTCCTTAATGGACTCCAGCATTGTCCCAATGACAGATGTTCAGCTCACTGGTCTATAGTTTCTTGCTTTTTGTCTGCTTATTTTTTTAAATAGGGGCACTACATTTGCAGTTTTCCAATCCGCTGGGCCAGCCCCAGAATTCAAGGAAGTTTGGTAGATTACAACCAATGCATCAACTATCTCTGCAGCCACTTCTTTAATACCATAGGATGTAACCCATCAGGCCCTGGGGACTTGTCCGCCTTTAGTCCCATCATTTTACCGAGTACGACTTCATTAGTGATAGTGATTGTAATAAATTCCTCCCTCCCTATAGCCCCTTGATTTTGCATAATTTGGATGTTTTTAGTGTCTGCTACCATGAAGACCGATACAAAATATTTGTTCAACGTCTCTGTCATTTCCCTGTTCTCCATTATTCATTCCCCAGTCTCATCCGCTTGATGACCAACATTTACTTTAACCTCTCTTTTGCTTGTTATGTACCTGTAGAAACTCTTACTATCTGTTTTTATATTTCGCGCTAGTTTACTTTCATAATCTATCTTCCCTCTCTTTATCATTTGTTTAGTTGTTCTTTGCTGGCTTTTAAAAGTTTCCCAATCCTCTGGCCTCCCACTAGTCTTGGCCACATTGTATGCCTTTGTTTCCAATTTGATACCATCCCTATTTCCTGAGTTAACCACGGATGGTTATCCCCTCTCTTACAGTCTTGCCTTCTAATTGGGATATTTTTTTGTTGCGAGTTATGAATTATCTACTTTAATGTCTGCCACTGCTCATCAACCGTCCCATACTTTTATCTTTTTTCCTAGTCCGCTTTAGCCACCAATGCCCTTATACCTTTGTAGGCTCGTTTATTTAAGCTTTGGACAGTGGTTTGAAAACCAATTCTCGCACTCTCCAACTGAATTTGAAATTTAACCGTGTTATGGTCATTCATAGATTAGTACGGCACAGAAGGTGATAATTCAGCCCATAGAGTCTGTGCCGGCTCTTTCGAAGAACAACCCAGTTAGTCCCATTCCTGTGCACTTTCCCTATATCACTGCATCTTTCTGCTCAGTTGGTTGTAAGGGATTCATGGCATATACTGAAGAGCAGATGAGTTCTCCAGGGTTTCCAGCGCAAATATTTATACTTCAACCAACATCTGAAAATCAAATTATCTGATCAATATTTCATGCTCTTTGTGAGAGCTTGCTGTGCACACATTGTCTGCAACGTTTCCTACAGTACAACAGTGAGCACACTTCCAAAGTAATTCATTGGCTGTAAAGCACTTTGGGATATCATGAGGTCAAGAAAGGCATTATATAAGTGCATGGTGTTTCTAAATGTCAACACTTGTAAATAAAAGTTGAGATATGTGAAAAGCTCAGATATTAACGTGATTGTAGGACACTCCTCTGGTCACTGGTTTTACTTTCAATGTTTAGTTTCAATGGGTTAAATCTTCCACGAAATGGAGATCCAGTAGAATAGCAGCCTGTTGAGAGATGTTCCATTAATTTCGGCAGTAGTTCTTTCAGAACTGAATTATTCATTTTACTATGTATTCCTTTGACATAAATGACATCTGTTCTAAGTGAACAAAACTGAAGCAAACATCACTGTTGGAGATTTTTCTATTAAAGTTGTACCAACTGTCAATATTTTTACAAATGACACTTGTTGTGAGAGGAGACTAATCAATAAGTGACTCTGTTGATCTGATTTTGCTGCCATGAACACTTCATGGGAACCGGTGAGGCGGTTATGTAAATAAACACAGAAATAGAAGTTCTCGATTAGAGTATTGAGTGACAGAATCAAGTTAAATGTTTCCCCACCAACACAGAATAGAAATAAGCAGAGAAAGAAATGCAAATTTCCCAACGGATTCCAGTAGCAATTGTTTTGCGGGACATTTTTCTAAACAAAAGAGAATAAAGTAAAGATGATACCCAGGGACAGAATGGGGAAAGATTCTATTCACCGTATATAGTAACATCACAAATTGTCAGTGGAGATTTCCTGTACCCTCTCCCTCTCCTATTTCCAATTTGTGTATTGTCTCTCAAGAATGGATAATTAGCCATCTCCCACAACTAGATATTAAAATCTAACAAATGTTTTTCTTGAACCCTAATGATACGCCTCGAACCAACTTCATTGGAATGCGCAGAGGGAACTTTAATCCAAGATATGACCTGTGAATTAAACGATCTGGGAGCGTTTGATTGGACAGTGTAGGGAGAGCTTTACTCTGTATTTAAACTGTGCTCTACAGTGTCCCTGGGAGTGTTTGATAGGACACTGTAGAGCTCGTTTTACTCTGGATCTGACACATGCTGCACCTGTCCTGGGAGTGTTTGATGGGACAGAGTCGAGGGAGCTTTGCACTGTATCTAACCCGTACTGTACCTACCTTGGAAGTGTTTGATGGGACAGTGTATAGAGTCCATTTTGCTGTATCTAACCCGTACTGTACCTGTCCTGGGAATGTTTAATTAGAAAATGTAGAGGTCGGTTTACTCTGTATCTGACACATGTTGTACCTGACCTGTGATTTACAGTGTTTAGTGCATTAATAACGGTGACAGGGTCTAATTTAACATAAACGGAGGCATTGTCTAGTTTAGTAAAGTGAAATGATGGGGCTAGAGTAATGTAAACACCGTCCTTGTCTAGTTTAATATAAACAGAGACAGGGACTTGTGTAATAGGAACAAAGGCACATACTATTCCAGTATTATATGAGCCAGGGCGTAGTACAATATTAATAATTCTAGTACTGTAATAACTGAGGCAGGACTTAGTGCAGTAATTACTGATACAGGGTCATTGTTTTATTCGTTCCTGTCATGCGGGTGTGAGAGTCATTCGGCCCATACAGACCATGCCGCTCTCAGCAAGAGTATTTCAGCTAGTCCACTCCCCCGCCCTTTTCCGTAGCCCTGTGATTGTTCTTCCTTCAGGAACTTATCCAATTCCGTGCCATGATTGAATCTGTCTCCACCACTCTTTCAGGCAGTGCATTCCAGATCCTAATTTTTCCTCGTGTCGATTTAGGTTGTTCTGCCAATTGCGCTAAATCTGTATCCTCTGTTCTCGACCCTTCCGCCAATGGGAACTGTTTCTCTCCAGCTACTCTGTCTCGACCCCTTATGAATCTGAATACCTCTATCAAGTCTCATCTCAACCTTCTCTGCTCTAAGGAGAACATCCCCAGCTACTCCAGTCTATCCACATAACTGAAGTACCTTATCCCTGGAACCACAGGGAAATCTTTTCTGCACCCTCTCGAAGGCGTTTACATCCTTCCTAAAGTAAGGTGCCCAGAATTGGACACAGTAATAGCTTGTGGCCGAAACCGTGTTTTACACAGGTTCATCATAATTTCCTTGCTTATATATTATATGCCTCTATTTATGAAGCCCAGGATCCCATATGTTTTTTAAAACACTTTATGAACCTACCCTGCCACCTTCAAAGACTTTTGCATTTCGACCCCCAGGTCCCTGCGTTCATCACAGCTTTTAGTTTTGTACCCTTTGGTTACTTTTCCTCTCCTCGTTCTTCCTTCCAAAATGTATAACTTCACACTTTTCTGCGTTTCATTTGCCAAGTGTCCGTCTATTCCACCAGCATGTCGCTGTCCTCTTGAAGTCATCACTATCCTCCTCTCCTCACTGTTCACTAAACTTCCCAGACTTGAATAGTTTAAACATTTTGAAATTGTGCCCAGTACACCCGAATCTAGGTCATGAATATAAATCAAAAAAAGCAGCGTTCCTAGTACCAACCGCTGCGAAACACCACTGTATACCTCCCTCCAGTCCTAAATAAAACACAGCTCTCTGATTCCTGTCACTCAGCCAATTTCATATCCATGATGCCACTGTCCCTTATATTCTATGGGCTTTAACTTTGCTGGAAATGATATTATCAAAGCACTTTATCAAATGCCTTTTGGAAGTCCATCATAAACTGAAACTGGGTCTACTGCAGCAAAAACCGCGATGGGGTCTGGTGTAATGAGAGAGACAGTAAGTCAGATATTTACAGATTTATTAACCTCATGCCAGATACAGGTGCAGTTTCATGTTTACCATCACTTGAGGTGTATATCAGCGGATTCTGTGTGATGGTGAGATGATCACTGGACAATAAAGTGCAGGGACTGGTGACTGGTTGCGCATTATTCTCGGAGTGATTTAATCCACTTTCCCACTGAATACTGCGGACAGACATGGTCACCTTGGTAATGGAATTGTCAGTGTGACATCACTTTCTAAAGAAGAGCACGCAAGACAATGTGTTATCAATAAATGTTAAAGGTATTAAACGATCTGCAATTAGCTGTTGAATAAAATAAAATGCTGAAAAATAATGTTTGGAGCTAATAATTTATCTTTGTGGAATGCACTTGCACACCTTATGAATGATGTGCTTTTTACATACACACACACAAACACACACACACATACACACACACACGCATATACACACACATGCATGCACACACTTACACACACTCACACACAAATAAACACATACACACACATACATGCACACACATACACACACACATATACACACACACATACACACACAAATACACACACACAAACACACACACACACACACACACACACACACACACACACACACAAAGATAGCAAACACTGTGTGTGTGCTCTTTTCAGTTGTTCGGCTTAAGCAGATGCGTTATTAGTCCGGTGGATGTTTGGACCATGCGGCCGTCCATCCGGCGGTGCTGTGAGGTCACGGTTCCAGGCTCTGTCTGACACAATCAGTGGGACACGTGAAAATACTGCGAGAAAAACAATCGTTTACATTAAAGAACCGAGAGCAATTGGCGCAGGACAACACCAGTGTGAGTTAGTAACCTTTAACACACAGTGCCACTAAGTAGTGTAAAGTGCAGTGAATTGCTCACCTTCAGTCCTGTCCCTCAATCCCAGTCCATCTCTGGGAGATTGTTACAAGATTAACCCCATCCCCTCAGCACAAATATTACCGACACAATACCAGATCAATTAGACTTTGCACACAACTCTTGTTACCTATTATTGAAACTAAACGTATGTTCTAACCAAAAAAGTATTAAATCCTCCTAACCACACATATAAATATCTTTATTTATATCAATATCTATCCAGCGTCTATATATCTTCTGTCAATCTAACAGACGCATGGTCAAGTGCAGAAATAACGGTGACAGGGTCTATAGTACAATAACTAGAGACATATTCCTTGGAGTGGGAGTTTATCCCAAAACTGTCTTAGACGGGGCGAAGTGAGACACACTGTGCCTCGGCTGACACAAACAGACATTGTAACATTAGAAGACCGTAAGGATATAAGAAATAGAAGCATGAGTAGGCCATACGGCCCCTCGAGCCTGCTGCGTCATTCAATATGATCATGGATGATCCGATCATGGAGTCAGATCCACTTCCTTGTGCACGCGCCGTAACCCATTAATCCCTTATCGCATAAGAAACTGTCTATCTCTGTCTTAAATGTATTCGATTTTCCGGCATCCACAGCTCCCTGAGGCAGTGAATTCCACAGATTTACAACCCTCTGAGAAAAGAAGTTCCTCCTCATCTCAATGTTAAATGGGCGTCTCTTATATTAAGATTATGCCCCTAGTTCTAGTCTACCCTATCAGTGGAAACATCGTCTATGTATCCACCTTTACGATAAGATCACCACTCATTCTTCTGAATTCCAATGAGTAGATGCCCAAACTCCTCAACCCTTCCTCGTAAGTCAAGGCACTCATCTCTGCAATCAACCTAGTGAACATTCCCTGTACTGCCTACAAAGCAAGTATAATATTTCGTAAATGTGGAAAACAAAGCAGTACGCAGTTTTCCAGCTGTGACCTCACCAATACTCTGTATAACTGTAGCAAGATCAACCTGCTTTTATACTCCATCCCCTTTGCAATAAATGCCAAAATTCCATTGGCCTTCATGATCACTTCCTTTACCTGCACAAATACCCCCAGGTCCCGCTGTACTGCAGCACTTTGCAATTATTCTGCCAAAGTGCATGATCTGACACTTTCTTACATTATATTCCAGCTGTCAATTTTTTTCCCACACACATGGCCTGTCTGTCCTTTAGCAAATTATGTGTGTCCTCCTTACACGTTGCTTTTCGTCTCATCTTTGTATCGTCAACAACCTTCTCTGTGTTATACTCGGTCCCTTCATTCAAGTCGTTAGTATCGATTGTAAATAGCTGGGGCCCCAGCACTTATCCCTGTGACACGCCACCATTTACTGATTGCCAAACCGAGAATGAACAATTTAGCCCGACTCTCTGTTTTCTGTTAATTAGACAATCCTCTATCAATGCTAATATATTACCTCCAACCCCTTGAAGGTTTATCTTGTGATGTAACCTTTTATGTGGCACCATGTCAAATGCCTTCTGGAAGTCCAAGTACACCACATCAACTGGTTCCCCTTTCTTCACCCTGTTCGTTACACTCAAAGATTTCCAGCAAATTTGGGAAACATGACTTCCTCTCCATAAATCTATGCTGACGCTGCCTGACCGAATTATGCTTTTCTTCATATCCTGCTATAGCTTCTTAATAATGAACTCCAACAATTTCCCAAACACAGATTTTCGGCTATCTGATCTATGATTTCCTGCTTTCTGGCTGCCTCCTTTTTTAAATAGAGGTATTACATTTGCAGTTTTCCAATCTGCTGGGTCTTCTTGTGAAGTGCTATGATACATGACCTCGTCCATCATAAAGGGAGACCGGGTCTAGAGTAATATAAACAGAGGCAGGGCCTGGTGTAATATACACAGAGACAGGGTGTGGTGTATTATAAACAGAGACAAGGTCTAGTGTAATAGAAATAGCTACAGTGCCTAGTGCAATATAAATATAAAAACATAAGTACATAAGAAATAGGAGCAGGAGTAGGCCAACTGGCCGCTCGAACCTGCTCCGTCATATAGGAATGTCATGGCTGATCTGATCATGGACTCAGCCTCACTTCCCTGCCCGCTGGCCACAATTCTTTATTCCCTTATCGCTCAAATATCTGTCTGTCTCCGCCTTAAATATATTGCATGTCTAGCCTCCACAGCTCTCTGGGGCATAGAGTTCCATAGATATACAAACCTCGCAGAGAAGAGATTCCTCCTCATTTCAGTTTTAAATGTGCTGCCCCTTATTCTGAGACTATGTCCCCTAGTTTCTTTCTCCCCTTGGAGTGGAAATATCCTCTCTGCATTCACCTTGTTGAGCTCTCTCGTTATCCTATGTTTCAGTAAAATCACCTCATTGTTCTGAACTCCAATCTGTATAGTCCCAAACTACTCAACCTATCTTCATAAGTCAACGACCTCATCTCCGGACTCATCCTAGTAAACCTTCTCTGGACAACCTTCAATGTAAGTATATCCTTCCTTAAATACGGAGACCAAAACCTTACGCAGTACTGTACTACAATATCCTGTACAGTTCTGCCCACTCACTTAGCCTGTCTATATCCCTTTGCAGATTTTTTGTGTCCTCCGCACAATTTGCTTTCTCACCCATCTTTATATCATCAGCAAACTTGGCTACATTACACTCAGTGCCTTCATCCAAAGTCATGACTATAAATTATAAATAGTTGAGGACCAAGCACCGATCCCTGCGGCACCCCACTAGTCACTGTTTGCCAATCGGGAAATGACCCAAATATCCCGACTCGCCGATCTGCTAGTTAGCCAATACGCTACCCATGCTAATATATTAACCCCAATCCCGTGAACTTTTATCTTGTGCAGTAACCTTTTATATCGAATGCATTCTGGAAATCCAAATACACCACATCCACTGGTCCCCCACTATCCACGCTGCTCGTTACATCTTCAAAGAACTCCATCAAATTTGTCAAACATGATTTCCCTTTCATTAAACCATGCTGACTCTGCTTGATTGAATGATGCTTTTCCAAATGTCCCGCTACCTGAATGGAATCCAGCTTTTTTACAATGGCTGACGTTCGGCTCATTGATCTATAGTTTCTTGCTTTTTGTCTGCCTTCTTTTTTAAATAGGGGCGTTATATTTGCAGTTTTCCAATCTGCTGGGTCCGCCCCAGAATCCAGGGAATTTTGGTAGATTACAGCCAACGCATCCACTATCTCTGCAGCCACTTCTTTTAGGACCCTAGGATGTAAGCCGTCAGGTCCAGGGGACTTGTCCGTCTTGATTACCATTATTTTACCGAGTACTACTTCATTAGTGATCGTGATTGTAATAAGTTCCTCCCTCCCTATAGCCCCTTGATGTTCCACTATTGGAATTTTTTTAATGTATTCTACCGTGAAGACAAATACAAAATATTTATTCAACGATTTTTCCATTTCCTTGGTCTCCATTATTAATTGCCCAATCTCATCCTCTAGGTGACCAATATTTATTTTAGCCAAACCTTTCCTTTTTATGCACCTGTAGAAACTCTTACTATCTGTTTTTTATATTTCGTGCTTGTTTACTTTCATAATCTATCTTCCCTCTCTTTATCATTTATTGTTTCTTTGCTAGCTTTTAAAAGTTTCCCAATCCTCTGACCTCCCACTCGTCTTGGCCACAATGTATGCATTTGTTTGCAATTTGATACATTCCCTTATTTCCTTAGTTAGCCCCGGATGGTTATCCCTTCTCATGCAGTGTTGCCTTCTCATTGGGATATATTTTTGTTTCGAGTTATGAAATATCTCCATAAATGTCGGCCACTGCTCATCAGCTGTCCCATCCTTTTATCTAATTTCCCAGTCCACTTTAGCCAACTCTGCCCTCATAGTATCCTTCATTTAAACTTAGGATACTGGATTGTGAACCAACTCTATCCCACCACCTCCCCCACCGCCAACTGAATTTGAAATTCAACTATGTTATGGTCATTCATAGATTGGTACGGCACACAGGGTGGCCATTCAGCCCATAGAGTCTGTGCCAGCTCTTTCGAAGAGCAAGCCCATTAATGTCAATCCCCCGCTCCTTCCCTATATCCCTGCATTTTTGCTCCTTCAACTACTTGCACAATTTCATTTTTGAAGGCTACTATTGAATCTGTATCTACCACCCTATTATGCAGTACACTCTAAATTCTAACCAGTGGTTGCATAGAAATTTTATCTACATATCGCTTCTTGTTCTTTTGTCAATCACCACCCATCTGAAACAGTTTCTGTTTATTTACTCTGTCAAATGATTGATATTTTCAAAAACGTCCATCAAATCTTCTCTTCGACTTCTCTCCTCTGAAGAGGAGAATCCCATCTTCTCCTGTCTCTCCACATTAACTGAAGTCCCTCATCCCTGGTACCATTCTATTAGACATGCCCTCAACCTTGCCTCCTCCAAGGAGAGCAAACCCATCTTCTCCAGTCTCCGCTTTAACTGAAGTCCCTCATGCAGGTACCAATGTACTGAATCTCCCCTCACCATTCTCTGCTGTATGGAGAACAGCCCCAGCTTCTCCAAGTCTGTCCATGTAGCGAGAGCTTGTGAGCTACCATATCGTACACACAATGGCAACAAGCTCCAGGCGGGCACTGGCCCATCCTCAACAGCCAGAATGGGGAGGGAAAACGAGAAGTTGAAAGTTGACGATGACTTAAAACAATTTTTAAAGAAGTTACCCTTCTTTTTTTTAATCATGAAAAGGAAAAATACCCCGACTGTACCAACTAGAATTTCTACCCAGTGCCAGTTCCCCAGCCAACTCCCTCTCTGGAAAGGTCACCATTTTATTTATCATCAGTATTATTTTAGGCAGGGGGGTTAAATATATACATTTGCTGTCGCTCACTCTCTTATTTGTTAATATATATGAAAGCCCGGTGAAGGAATTGTGTGCAGAATATTCCAGCTGAGGAATCCTCATCGATGGAAGCAGAAACACTGCAAAGGGAAAATACGAATCGGCTGAGCTGAGGGAGGGATGGAGGTAGGGAGGAGTGGAGTAAGGAAGGGGTGCTGTGATGGAGGGGTGGAGGGATGATCGGAGGGTGGGAGGGATGGTTGCGGGAAGGGAGAGATTGATGGAGGGAGGTATGGAGGTATGGAGGGCTGGAAATGGAAGGAGGGTGGCAGGGGATGGTGGGAGGGAGTGATGGAGGGTTGATGGTGGGAGGGAAGGAGAGACGTGTGGTCGGAGGGAAGGATAGTTGGAGGGAGTAATGGAGTATCTCCCATTTTACAAGATCAAAACTCTTCATCTTCTTGAGCACCTCTAATAAGTGCCCCATAACCTGCTCGGCTCGAAGGAGAAAAATCCCAGGTTCCAGCTGCTCTTATGGTGCAGCTCACACAGTGTAAAACTCAAGTTCCGTGAGTCCTTCTGCCTCGGGCACTTCCAGACGTTCCTTGTGGAATCGCTTTTATCTAGACCCAGTGGAAACCCTAGTGTGTGAATGACATCCCGGACAAGATAAGAGAACTCGCCCGTGATAATAAACGGATCGGAGTAAGGCTGGGTTCAGGCCCTGAACTTCAGGCCCTGAACTTCAGGCAGGATGAACTGAATGGCAACATTTTAAAATAAAGCTGTGATATGTTCAAGCCTCGGCTCAGTGGGATCACTCTCGCCTCTGACTTAGAAGGTCGCAGATATTAACCCCACTCCAGAGACCTGAGCCCATAATCGATGCCGACATGCACGGTGCCAGTGCTGAGGGAGTGCTGCACGATCAGAACTGCCGTCTTTCGGGGAAAACATTAAACTGAGACCACATCTTCCCACTCAGGTGGATTTAAAGGATTCGTTGCACTATCTTAAACAGCTGAGGAGTTCTCCAGGGTTTCCACGGAAAACATTTGTCCCTCAAACAACATCTGAAATACAGATTATCTGGTCATTATTTCATTGCTGTGTATGGGATCTTGCTCTGCACAAATTGGCTGCCACATTTCCTACGTTGCAACACTTCCAAAGTAATTCATTGCCTGTAAAGCATTTGGGACATCATGAGGTCATGAAGGGCGCTATATAAATGCTAGTTGTTTCTAAATGTCAACATTTTAAGATACACGTTGCGATTTGTGAAACGCTCAGATATTACTGATGGTCGCTGGTTGAACTTATTTAATTTCACTGGGTTAAATCTTCCACGAAGTGGAGATCCAGTGGAATACAGAACTTTCACAGCTGAATTATTTTTTTTTATACTTATTCCCTTTGATATAAATCACATCTGTTCTAATTAAACAAAACTGAAGCCAACGTCACTGATCGACATATTGCTACTTCTGTGTACCCACTGTCAATATTCTTAAAATAAGCTCTTGCTGTGAGTTTAGATTAGAAACGTTTAAGATTCTGACGGGTTTCGACAGGTTAGATGCAGGAAGAATGTTCCCAATGTTGGGGAAGTCCAGAACCAGGGGTCACAGTCTGAGGATAATGGGTAAGCCATTTAGGACCGAGATGAGGAGAAACTTATTCACCCAGAGAGTGGTAAACCTGTGGAATTCTCTACCACAGAAAGTAGTTGAGGCCAATTCACTAAATATATTCAAAAGGGAGTTAGATGAAGTCCTTACTACTCGGGGGATCAAGGGTTATGGCGAGAAAGCAGGAAGGGGGTACTGAAGTTTCATGTTCAGCCATGAACTCATTGAATGGCGGTGCAGGCTAGAAGGGCTAAATGGCCTGCCCCTGCACCTATTTTCTATGTTTCTATGTAAGTGACTCTGTTGGCATGATTTTGCTGCCATGAACACTTCATAGGAACCATTGAGACCTTTTTGTAAATAATCACAGAAATAGATGTCCCAGATTAGAGTATTGAGCGTCAGAGACACAATAAATGTTTCGCTACCAACACAGCATAGAAATAAAGATAGACAGAAATGCAAATCTCTCAACAGACTCCAGCAACAATTGTTTTTTCGTACATTTCACTAAATTTTATTAGAATAAAGGAAATATGATACCCACGGACAGAATGAGGAAATACTCCTTCTCGTCAGCATGTACAGCAATATCACTAATGTGATAGTGGAGGTTTATGCTTAAAGTTGTACCTGCCCTGGGAGTGTATGATGGGACATTGTAGAGGGAGTTTTACTCTGTATCTGACATATGATGTACCTGCCCTGGGAGTGTTTGATGGGGCAGTGTAGAGGGAGCTTTTCTCTGTGTCTAACTCGTACTCTACCTGCCCTGGGAGTATGTGATGTCCTAGTATAGAGGGCACTTTACTCTGTACCTGACACATGCTGTACCTGGCCTGGGAATGTATGATAGTGCGGTGTAGAGGGCGTTTTACTCTGTAGCTAACACATGCTGAACCCTGCCAGAAAGTTGCAGAGTTTAGTGCAGTAATAACTGAGACAGGGTCCAGTGGAATATAAACAGAGACATGTTCTAGTTTAGTAATGTAAAAGTTTGGGGCTAGTGTAATATAATCTATGTCCTGGTCTAGTTTAATATAAACAGAGACAGGGTCTTGTGCAATAGGAACAAAGGCATGACATATTCCAGTAATATCTGATACCGGGCCTAGTACAATATTAATAGTTCTAGTGCAGTAATAACTGAGATAGGGCCCCGTGCGGTAATTACTGATGCAGGGACATTTCTTTATTGTCTCCTGGCATATGGGTATGGGTGTCGCTGGCAAGGCAAACATTGATGGTCTAGCCCTAATTGGCCTTGAAAAACAGGTGGCGAGCTGCCACCTTGAATCGCTGCAGTCCATGTGGTGATGGAACCCCCAAATTGTTCGGAAGGGGTTCCACGAATTTGACCCAGCGACTATGAAGGAACGGTAATACGGTTCCAAGTCAGGGTGATGTGTGATTTGGAGGGATACATGGAGGTGATGGTGTTCCCATGAGCACGCTGCCCTTGTCCTTCTAGGTGGAAGAGGTCGCTGGTCTGGAAAGGACTGTTGAGGATGTCTTGGGGAGTTGCTGCAAAGCATCTTGGGGATGTTAATCACTGCAGGCATGGTGCACCGTTGGGGGAGGGAGGGAATATTTAACGCGGTGGATGGGGTAAAATAAACTTGAGAATGGTCTACTGTAGTGTAGTGGAGTATTTTTGTGTCCTCGTCACACATTGCTTTTTCTCCCATCTTTGCTTCATCAGAAAACTTGGCTATGTTACTCTCGATCCCTTCTTTAAAGTCGGTAGATTGTATATAGATTGTATCCCAGCACTGATGCCTGCAGCACCCCACTATTTACTGATTGCCAACCCTAGAATGATCCATTGATCCTGAATCTCTATTTTCTGTTAGTTAGCTAATCCTCTATCCATGTTAAAATATCAGCTCTAACCCCGTGAATGTTTATCTTGTGCAGCAACCTTTTATTTGGCACCTTGTCACATGCCTTCTGGAAGCCCAAATACATCACATCCACTGGTTCCTCTGTATCCACCCTGTGTGCTCCATCCTCAAAGAATTCCAGAAAATTTGTCAAACATGTCTTCCCCTTCATAAATCCATGCTGACTCTGCCTGACCGAATTTTGCTTTTCCAAATATCCTGCCACTGCTTCTTTAATAATGGGCTCCAACATTTTCCCAAGCACAGATGTTAGACTAACTGGTTTATAGTTTCCTGCTTTTTGCCTGCAACCTTTCGTAAATAGAGGCATTAAATTTGCAGTTTTCCAATCTGTTAATCACCTTATATCTGTGTCCTTTGTTCTCGATCTTTCCACTAATCGGAACAATTTCTCTCTATCTACTCTGTCTAGACCCATTATGATTCTGAACACCTCTATGAAATCTCATCTCAACCTTTCTGCTCTAAGGAGAAAAATTCCAGCTTCTCCAGACTATCCACGTAACCGAAGTACCATATCCCTGGAACCATAATTGTAAATCTTTTCTGAATCCTCTCTCAAGCCTTACATCCTTCCTAAAGAATTGGACACAATACTCCAGGTGAAGTTCATCATAACTTCCTTTCTTTTGTACTCTATGCGTGTATTTATGAAGCCCAGGATTATGTAAGCTTTTTTGACCATTTTCTCAACCGGCCATGCCACCTTCAATGATTTGTGCACATTTACCTTCAGGTCACTGTGTTCATGCAGCTCCTTTAGCATTGAACATTGAGTTTATTTTTCCTCTCCTCATTCGTCTTATAAAAATGATTCATTTCACACTTTTCTCCATTTCATTTGCCCCGAGTGCACCCCTTCCATCAGCATGTCTATGTCCTCTTGAAGTCATCACTATCCTCCTCACTGTTCCCTCTACTTCCAAGTTTTGTATCATCTGCAAATTTCGAAATTGTACCCTGTACTCCTAAGTCTAAGTCATGAATATAAATGAAGAAACGCAGTGTTCCTCGTACCAACCGCTGCAGAATACCACAATATACCTTACCCCAGTCCAACAAAAAATAACTGGTCACCACTACTCTGTGGTTCCTGTCACTCAGCCAATTTCATATCCATGCTGGCACTGTCCTCTTTATTCTATGTGGTTAAATTTTTATGGCAAGGTTATTATTAAGGCACTTTATCAAACACCTTTTAGAAGGCCACCACATCAACCTTATAAACTGAGACTGGATCTAGCGCGGTAAAAACTGCGACGGGGTCTGATGTAATGAGAGAAATAATGCCAGATAATTGCAGATTTATTAACCTCCTGCCAGGTACAGGTGCAGTTTCATTTTTACCATCATGGGCACTAATCATAGAAACATAGAAACATAGAAAATATGTGCAGGAGCAGGCCATTCGGCCCTCCGAGCCTGCAGCACCATTCAATATGATCATGGCTGATCATACAACGTAAATACCCCACTCCTGTCTTCTCTCCATGATCCCTTTAGCAGTAAGGGCCAAATCTAACTCCCATTTGAATATATCCAACGAACTGGACTCAACAACTTTCTGTGGTAGAGAATTACATAGGTTCACATTTCTCTGGGTGAAGAAGTTTCTCCTCATCTCTGTTCTAAATGGCTTACCCCTTATCCTTAGATTGTGAATCCTGGTTCTGGACTTCCTCAACATCGGGAACATTCTTCCTACATCTAACCTGTCCAATCCCGTCAGATTTCATATGCTTCTATGAGATCCCCTCTCATTCTTCTAAATTCCAGTGGATATAAGGCTAGTCAATCCAATCTTTCTTCATATGTCAGTCCTGCCATCCCGCGAATCAGTCTGGTGAACTTTGGCTGCATTCCCTCAAGGTGTATATCAGTGTTTTCTGGGTGATGCTGAGGTGATCACTAGACGATAAAGCGCAGAGACTGGCGTCTGGCTGCTCATTATCCTCGGTGTGATTTAATCCCGTTTCACACTGAAACTGCGGACAGAAATGGTCACCTGTAACAGAATCGTCAGAGTGACATCATTTTCTAAACAAGAGCACGCAAGAGAATGGGTTATCAATAAATGTTAAAGCTATTAAACGACCTGTAATTGCATTTTGAATAAAGTAGAATGCTGAAAAATATTGGCTGAAGCTAATCATTTATCTTTCTGGAATGCACATGTACACATTATGAATGTGAGCAAGTGTTTTGTACACACACACATACATTCACACACACACACACACACATACATAAACACACAAACGCACATACACACAAACACGCATACACATATAGCAAACACTTTCTGTGTCCTCTTTTCAGTTGTTCATTTTACATGGTGAGAACATTTATTCTGGTGGATATTAGGACCCTGCGGCTGCCCATCCGGCGGTGCTCTGAGCTCACGGTTCCAGGCTCTGTCTTACATAATCAGTGGGCCACGTCACAGCTAAATAGAAAATACTGGACCAAAAACAATCCTTAACGTTAAAGAACTTGGAGAAATAGGCACAGGACAACACAAGTGTGATTTAGTAACCTCAAACACACAGATTTTGCCAGTAGTTCAAAGTGCAGTGCACTATTGCTCACCTTCCGTCCTGTCCTTCAATCCCAGTCCATTACTGGAAGATTGTTAAAAGATTCACCCCATCCTCTCAACACAAATATTACCGTCATAATACCAGATTAATTCAAGATTACACACACGTGTTGATAGCTGTTAACAAATCTAAACCTATATTTCCAACCAAAAAAGTATTGCATCCTCACAGCCACACATATATACATCTTTATTTATATTAATATCTGTCGATATCTCTTTATATCGTCTGCCTATGTAATAGACGCATGTGCAAGTGGAGAAATAACTGAGGCAGGGTCTATGCTACAAGAAATAGATACAGGATCCAGCACACTAATAGTTTAGACAAGATCTAGTGTAATATGAAGAGAGACAGGCATTTATTATAATATATTTCAGCCATGGTCTATGGCAGGAATAACTGAGACAGTGCCTAGTGTAATATAAACAGAGACATGGTGTAGTGTAATATAAACTGAGACAGGGTCCAGTATAATATACACAAGGACCGAGTATAGTGTAATATACACTGAGACAGGGACGAGTGTAATATAAATAGAGACAGGGTCTAGTGTAACATAAACAGAGACAGGGGCTAGTGTATTATAAACAGTGACTGGGTCTAGTGTAATATAAGCAGAGACAGTGTGTAGTGTAATATAAACAGGGACAGGGTCTAATGTTATATAAACAGAGACAAGGTCTAGTGTAATATAAATAGAGACAAGGAAGAATGTAAATTAAACAGAGACAGAGTCCAATGTAATATGAACAGAGACTGGGTCTATTGCAGTTATAACTGTGACTGGGTCCAGGGCATCGATAAACAAGAGAGGGACTGCTGAGAAGATTAGTAAACTGACTACAACACGGAGTTAATGGGGACATTCAAGTGGTTGTGTAAAAATAAATGTTGGGTGCAAAAGCAAATTGTGAGGAAGACACTAAAAAATTATGCAAGGAGATATAGACAAGCTAAGTGAGTGGACAAAACTTTGACAGATGAATTATAATCGTGAAAATCTCAGATTATCCACTTTGGCAGAAAAAAAAAGTAAAGCAAGTTATAATTTAAATGGAGAAAAATTGCAAAATGCTGCGGTACAGAGGGACCTGGTTGTACTTGTGCATGAAACACAAAATGTTACTATGCAGGTACAGCAAGTAATCAGGAAGGCAAATGGAATGTTGCGATTTATTGCAAAGGGGATGGAGTACAAAAGCAGAGAAGTCCTGCTACAACCCTACAGGGTATTGGTGAGGCCACACCTGGAGTACTGCATAAAGTTTTGTTCTCCGGATTTAAGAAAGGTTATACTTGCATTGGCGACTTTTCAGAGAAGGTTCATTGGGTTGATTCCGGAGAAGAGGAGGTTGATGTATGAAGAAAAGTTGAGTAGTTTGGGTCTATACATGTTGGAGTTCAAAGAATGTGAGAAGATCTTATCGAAACATATAAGATAATGAGGGGGCTCGAGAAAGTGAATGCAGAGAGGACATTTTCATTCACAGGGGAAACTAAAACTAGGAGGCTTAATCTCAGAATAAGGGGCTGCTATTTAAAACTGAGATGAGGAGGAATTTCATCTCTCAGAGGGTTGTAATTCTGTGGAAGTATCTGCAACAGAGAGCTGTGGAGGCTGGGTCATTGAATATATGTAAGGCAGAGATGGGCAGATTTTTGAGCGATAAGGGAATAAAGGGTTAGGGGGAGCGGGCAGGGCATTGGAGCTGAGTCCATGATCAGACCAGCCATGAACTTATTAAATGGCAGAGCAGGCTCGAGGGGCCAAATGGCCTACTCCTGCTCCTATTTCATATATTCTTATGTTCTTGTGTTCGAAGGTCTTCGCGTGATATAAAAACATGCCGTGACCAGTGCAATAATAGCTGCGGCAGGAACTAGTGTTGTATAAACCGAGACGGGTCTTAGTGTAATATGAACCGAGACATGATGTCGATATAAAATCACAGAATGGAAGAATGATACAGCACATAACGTGCACATTAAGCCCTCTGGTGCCTGTGCCTGCACTGAGTTGAAACAGCTAACCAATTGGTCCCACTATCCCTGCTTTTTCCCAATAACCCTGCATTATTTCCAATTCAATTATTTACCCAATTCACTTTTGAAATTTATTACTGGAATTGCTTCCAGCACCCTGTCAGATAGTGTATTCCAGATCATAACAGCTAGTTGTGTATTTCTTTTTCCTCATTTCGCCTCGGGCTCTTTTGCCAAGTTCCTAAAATGTGTGTCATATGGTGACAGACTCATCAGCCACTGGAAAATTATCTTCTTATTTAAAGTGTCAGAACCATTCACGGTCTTGAGCATGTTTGTAAAAGCTCCTTTTAACCTTCTCTGCTCTAATGACAACAATCTCAATGCCCCGAGTGTCTTCACTTAATTGAAGTCTTTTATCCAAGATACTATTCTAGTAAATTCCCCAAGCACACTTTCCAAAGCCGTTCAATCTTTCCTAAATGTGGCGCTCAGAATTAAGAACAATACTGGAGTATAACCAATGTTTTACAGATGCTTACCAATAAGTTCCTCGCATTTGAACCCTATATCTCTATTTATGAAAACTAAAGATAGTGTATACCTTTTGCATTCCAGATCAGAACCACTTGTTACATTAAAACATCTCCACATCTCCCTTTTGTTTTTTTTTTGCAAATGATCTTAAATATGTATCCTCTGGTTACCGACACTCTCAGTGTAAACATTATCTCACTTTTAACCGTATCAAATCCCTTCATAAAAGGAAGGCTATGACAGGCAGAGGCATTATTTTCTGATTGCTGCCAGAGATTGATTGGTAGATTTTGGTTCGGTTAGGAGATTACGGGCGACGGAACCAAAGCTGGTCGATGGAGTTAAGATGCCGATCATCCGTCATCTAATTGAATAGAGGCATGATATAGTTCAGTACTAATTGAGAAAGCGTATCGTGTAATTTAAACAGAAGACTGGTCGAATCCATTAATAACAGAGACAAGACCTAGAGCAATATAAAGAGGAGACGTCGTCTAGTGTAGTAATAACTGCAACAGTGCCTAGTGTAATATAAATAGAGACATGGTATAGATTATAATAACGGAGAGTGCCCAGTGTATTATAAACATAGACATTGCTTCGTGCTTTATAACTGAGGCAAGGTTTCGTGTAATATGAGAGATACATACCAGAGGGCAGCAATAAATGAGACAGTATTTAATATAAGACTATATGAAAAGGGGCACGGTCCAGTGCAGTAATAATTGAGACAAGGCTGAGTGAAATCTAATCACAGGCATGGTCTAGTGCAGTGATAACTGAGACAAGGCCTAGTGTAATATAAAGAGAGACGTGTTCTCATGCAGTATAACAGAGGGAGCATTGTGTAATATAAACAGAGACATGGCTTAGTGCAGTAATAACTGAGGCATGGCCCAGTGTAATATGAACAGATGCAGGGCCTAGTGTAATATAACTAGTCACCGGATCTAGTGCAATAATAAATGAGGCAGGGCATTGTGCAATACTAACATAAACAGACTCTAGTACAGTACTAACGGAGAGAGAACCTAATGTAATATGCCACCGACATGGTCTAGTGCAGTAATAACTGAGACAGAGTCCAGTGTAATATAAATTGAGACATTGTCTGATGTAATAAAAAAGAAAAAGGCTATTGTGTAATATAAGCAGAGACATTGTCTCGTGTAATATAAACAGTGACACTGTCTTGTGTAATATAAACAGGGAAAGAGTCTTGTGTAATATAAACTGAGACATTGGCTAGTGTACTATAAACAGGGACATTGTCAAGTGTAATATTAACGGAGACATTGGCTCGTGTAATGTAAACAGCGACATTGTCTCGTGTAATATAAACAGTGACACTGTCTAGTGTAATATAAACAGGGGAAGAGTCTAGTGTAATATAAAATGAGAAATTGTCTCGTGTAATATGTTGTGGAAATTTTTTCTGAGACTGCATAATATATATAAAGAGAGGTTTATTAAATTGGAGTCAAAACTTTGGGAGAAGTGTAAAAGACCCCTGTCTTTGAACCATCTTCTCAAATTGATATCTGTAGTGAAGTTCTTTTATCTTACAAATTACGTCACTTTACAACGCATGCTTTAGCACTACAAAGCTTTGACTATCGAAGGCTAAGCTTTTGATATAACCCATCCTGCATTGTGACAGGGCAGTATAAACAAGTGCAGGCTTTTGACACCGGTATAAACAAACATATCCAGCACTTAACTCTCCAGTGTTCATTATCTCACTTTCCTATCTGCATTAACTCAAGGCCAGCATACCTTAAAGTCTAACTGTTTTTTTTTATATCGAGCATAATGCATCAGTATTGTCCCTTACAAAATTCATTTAAAGGGGAAAATAAAACAAATGTTTGAACCCGTATATTAGTCCAGTATATGTCCAAAAATCCGCTCCAACAATATTCCCCCTTTTGGTCCTGGATGATGTTTACGAAATCCAGATGACCACAATGATAGTAGCATATATTCGTCCTTTGGGGTATGTTACTTCCCAGATGTTCCGTATGTCCACCTTGCCTGTAGCTCTAGGCTACCCTTCAAAGATAGTGGTCTGTGTCATTGTCGTCTGTTTCTTCATTCTTGGTGTCTTCAGGTATTTCCATCAGATGTGCTTATTCTTCAGCGATTACACTGGCTACTGGCTTCAGTCGAGCCATCGTAACATTACAGCAGATATTAAAACACCCGATAATCAGACAGCAAGTAATTATTATTACAACCAGAATAATTACTCCATGCATAAGATAGGACCCCCAGGATCCCCCTAACAGACAGTCAAACCAGCCAGATCCTCCTGCTGTTATGTATAACTTCTTTACCTCCCTTCTTATGTGATCAGCGAGGTTGGTTATGTTTTCTGAATTATCAGGAATGTAAGTGCAACATTCAGCTCCAATTAAGGCACATTGTGCATATGGCTACCATTTCAGCCGTTATGCCCTACATTGCTTCAGCAGTGCCGTTAACTATCTGTTCCAGTACCCTCTCTAGGTTATGTAATTCATCCATGGTGCGTCCTATCTCGAATGGAAGCATCATGACCCCAAATAGCCTCTCTACCGCGGTAAGATCTCGTCTTAGTCGACCTGGTGTCTGTACTTCTGCTAAAGTACGTACCCGTCTGACAAAGGTGACCACATATCCCAAATAACAAGACCCCCTCCAGTTCTGAGGCAACCAGGGGTAGGCCTTATGCCCGCACACAAAATAAGTGCAATTATATGCTGTTAGATTCGATCCCAATCTCTCTCTCAGCCCCCGTCGCCACCTAATCTTAGCGTCCCAGTCCTGGCTACTTGTCTGATTCTTCAAACCCTCTATTTCGAAGAAGCCTTGGTTTGTTGTTTCGCTAGCTATTATGTTCCATCTGGTGAGGTTAAACTATATCCTGCTACAAAACCTGTTTCCTCACCGGTCAGGTCTCTAGTGAAACAAATGTCAGCGGTGGGCCTTCCAACTTCTGAGGTGTTGGTCAAAACCAGGAACGGGGGTCGTACCGACCTATTATATTCCGGCTGGTACCATCTGTCAATGCATCCAAAAGGCAATCCCCCGATCTCCACGTTTCTTTATTCCCACTGTGGTTCCAAGTATCATTTACTTCCCCTGTACTGTTTTGTCGCATTACTCACTCTGCTACTTCTGAACTGTTAAGGGAGATTGACGTCAAAGGGATGCCTCCTTTGCTATGTATGGGGATGTGCGAACATACCCAGCAACTAGAAAAGTTCTCATTTTGTGCATAAACATAAGACATGTACAAAAAGGTATTCACAAGTAACTCTCGTTTCGGTCTAGCTAGCAGGCCGGACCGAACACGAACTATGATAATCGCACTGATCGCAATATATAGTTTCATCTTATTACTCTATAATTAACAAATAGTCAAAGGAAAAATGGCCATATGGCTTGCTTGAAGAATCTCTCGCTGTCAATCTTTAAATAGACAAACAACAACAACTAATATGTGTGCTAAACGGCTGGTTCAAAAACCTTAAGCTGGGTCCGATGCTTCCATTGTCCGTTCCCTTTAACATCGATGCAGGCACAAGTGTCCCCGCTGAGTATAACCTCATATGGTCATATCCATTTTTGAGGCAAACCCCGGTTTTTCCCGGGAGGACCCTTACCATAATGCGACTTCCTGCCTACGGGACTTCAGGGAGTTTTGTAGGCTCTGCTTCCGAGTCTCTTTCTTCCTGATTGTACCGAACTAATTTATGCATCCCTTTTAATTGAGTACTTAGTTCCAAAACATACCGTTTTATTTTGTCTTTTTATGGGCCTACATCGGCCCACCCTGTTATGATGTTCTCGGGTAATTGCATCGCCCTTCCTGTCATTAGTTCACAAGGGGTTAATCCGGTTGTCCGGTTTGTCGTGGCTCTTAACTTCATCAATATAATGAGTAATACTTCTGTCCACGTTTTTCCTGACGTTTGCATGGCCTTTGCCAGGGCGTTCTTAAGGGTATGGTTCATGCGCTCTACCATCCCAGAACTCTGCGGGTGGTAGGGGATGTGGAATTTTTGTTTTATGCCGATCAGCTGGCATATTGTTTTTACAATCTTTCCGGTGAAGTGGGTGCCTTGGTCGGAATCTATTTGAAGAGGCACTGCCCATCGGGGAATCACCTGCACGGTCAATATCCTTACCACTGTTGAGGCAGTGCAATCACGTGTGGGGAAAGCTTCTACCCACCGGGTAAATTGATCTATAATCACTAGGCAATATCTTTTTCCATGGGATGGGGGCAAAGGACCTGTGAAATCAATTTGTACGTGTTCCCATGGCCCACGTGGACGGGGCTTGTGTCCCATTTTAATTTTAATGGGCCTGCCTGGATTATATTGTGCGCACGTAACGCATCGATGGCAATGTTTGGTGATATCTCTCCCCATCCCTTTCCACCACCAATCTCTTCCAAGACTCCCGGTCATGGCCTCTCATCCTGAATAAGACAGGCCATGATGCAACTCCAATAAGGTATTCTGTATGCATTCAGGCGCCATTACCTTGTCGTTTCGTCTCCAAACGTTATCCTTCCCTTGCGTTGCGCCCTGCTTTGTCCACATACCTATTTCCTCCTCAGAAGTGTCCTGGTGTAGTTTCTCAATACTTATCTCTTCGTCTTGGGCCCCAGCGGCACTGACTTAATTTTAATCATTTAAAATCATTATCAATGGAGAGTGTTTTTTACCTCTTCAAATTATTTTTTTTTCAATGAAACCAATATCTTTTTCACAGCTGATATCAACTGGTATTTCGTAAGTTATGTCTTTATCCATCGCAAACATCCCTTCTCCCCCATGCTGTCATATAATCATGTACTACCCCGAATGCATATCTACTGTCCGTATAAATATTAACAATCATATTTTCCGATAATTCCAGTGCCCAGGTGAGGGCTACCAGTTCTGCCACTTGAACTGACGACCCCCCATTAATTCGCCCTGATTCAACTGTCTCTAGATCCTGGTTAACTACGGCCCATCCGGTACGAGGTAGTCCCTCTACGTATTTTCGTGAGCCGTCCACAAACAAGGTTTGTTCTGCGGTTTGAAGGGGGGCGTCTTTTATTCTATCCTCTTCCATATCCTCACATACCTCTTCGCAAAAGTGGGGTTCCCCCTCACCCATCATACCTTCTGTGGGGTTGTTTCCTACATCACTAATTATGGTTACCGCTTTGTTGGGTGTTAAGAGGACTGCTTCCCACTTTGCATGTCTCATATTAGATACGGTTCTCAGTTTTCCTGTGTTTAACATTTCTACCAATGTGTGTTTAGTGTGGAGAATGATGTTTCCAGTCATCACCACAAGCTCGCTTAATTTTTACCGCCCAAGCTGCGCAATCTAGCGCGGCTATACATCTGGATAACCCACTCACCACCGGGCTTTCGGTGGTAGAGTAATAGGCTATAGGTCTCCTTTTATCAGGGATAAAGTTCCGGCTGTAATTAAAGAGGCCCAGTACCTTCCTCACCCCCCTTACCGTTACTGGTCTAGGCATGTCCTTGACAGCCTTTTTCCTATCCGTGGGCGTTTCTTTCAACCCCTTGAGAGGCAGTACCCTAGGTACAGGACCTGGGATTTCCCTACCTGGGCCTTTTTGGAGAGTTAGTGGTGCTAACTCTTTCTTTACAGATACCCTTTTCCACTAGCCCTTTTACTATTTCTACAACCGCTGTTCTAGCTTCAGGTCTTATAGGGTATTGTGGCAAGTCCCCCTTTTCTGCCCTCCTCCTGTTCCCGTGGCAGAGACCTTTTCCTGCTTTATCTTTTTCTTTTCTAAACTGCTAAAGCTTACTGTTTTAGCCTTTTTCAAAAGTCCCTTTTACACCTTCACAGATAGCTCACCACTCGCCCAGGAGTTTGACCTGATCCCTGAAGTATTTCGACATTTAAAACTCTTTTTTTTTGCTGAGCTAGAAGCTTTCATGTCAAGGATTTACACAAAGGAAAATGGGAGCGTTTTGAAAGGCATTCTTTATCTCATTCCTAGACTAAATTTATGTATTTCAACCCAATTGCATGTTTTCTTTCGACAAGTAAGTGAGCGTGTCAAATTCTTTTTTTTTCTTTACTACCGGGACCATGTATTTTTATCTTTTACTCAACAAACCTATCCTTTGTGCATTTCCTAGCTCCGTAACTTATATCCACACCTTCGTTTCCAACTTAAAATGTAATACCATAAGGTTCACAGTTTCTTAAATTTCCCACAAACAGGACAGCACTACGAAGGGTTAAAAAAAAACATTTCACTCTGTTTGGAAAGAGTGGATGGAGCTAAAACAGGCAGGCAGCTCCACACCTTTTTAAAACAGGCTTTCATTCATTCCACAGTCAAAATTACTCGAGTACTCTCTTCATTCAAAATAGACAGGGACATTGTCAAGTGTAATATTAACGGAGACATTGGCTAGTGTAATGTAAACAGCGACATTGTCTAATGTAAAATAAACAGAGACATTGTATAGTGCAATATAAACTGAGACATTGTCTAGTGTAATGTAAACAGAGACATTGTCTAGTGCAATATAAACAGAGGCAGGGTCTAGTGTAATTTAAACAGAGACAGTGTCTAGTGTAATATAAAGAGAGACAAGGTCGATTGCAGCACAAATCAAGACATGTCCTACTGTACTTTAAACAGAGACATTGTCTAGATCAGTATAACTGAAGCAGGATGCCGCTTTCAAATTTATTAGTGTACTCAAGCTAGCCTCAGTTTAGATTATACTCGACCATATCCATGTTTATATTACACATGACCCATTCTCAGTTATTCCTGCACCAGAACAAATTTTATTTTAATTATATCTTAGCATATTTTTGTTTATGTTACATAAGTCCCTATATAACTTATTACTGAAACAGATCTTTTCTCTGTTTACATAACTCAGGACCTGATTCATATTACACTCGGCCCTGTCTGAGTTATACACACTGTCCCTGTTTAGGAACAAAAGAAAATAACAATTCGGAGCAAGAGTAGGCCATTCGGCCCCTCAAGCCTGCTCCACATTTTAATCAGAGCATGGCTGGTCTCTGACCTCAACTCCACGTTAACTGAAGTATCACATGCCAGACACTAATCTACTAAATCTCCTCTTAACCTTTTCTACTCGAAGAACAAACCCATCTTTTCCGATCTCTCCACATTAACTGAAATCACCCATCTAGGTACCAATCTACTAAATCTTATTTTAACCTTCTCTGCTCTAAGGGGAGCAACCCCAGCTTCGCAAGTCTCTCCACATAATTGTAACCCCCATACCTGATGCGTTTCCAGTAAATTTATTCTGCACCCTCTGGAAAGACTTCACGTCCTTCCTACAATGTGGTGCCCAGAATTGGACAAAATACTCCAGCTGGGGCAGAACTAGTGTTTCTCACCATTCATCCTTGGTACTATTCTGGTAAATCTCCCCTCAGCCTTCTCTGCTGTAAGGAGAACAGCCCCAGCTTCTCCAACTCTGTCCGCGCAGCGAGAGCTTACGTCCTACTGTCCCGTACTCACATTGACAGCGAGCTCCAGGCGGGCACTGGCCTGTCCACAACAGCGAGAAAGGGAAGGAAAAAACAGCAGCTGAAAGTCGACCGATGACTTAAAACAATTTTTAAATTGTTACGCTTACTTTTTTTTATAAACAGGAAAAATATCCTGACTGTGCCAACTAGAATTTCTACCCTGTGACAGTTCACCAACCAACTCCCTCTCTGGAAAGGTCAACATTTTAATTCCTGTCAGCTTTTTTAGGTGGGGGTAGGGGGGTTAAATATATATATAATTGCCATTGCTCTCTCTCTCATTTGTTAATATATATGAAAGCCCAGTGAAGGAATTGGCTGCAGAAAATTCCAGCTGAGGAATCCTCATCAATGGAAGCAGAAACACTGCAAAGGGGAAAAAAAGACACGTTTGGGCTGACAGAGGGAGGGAGGGAGTTAGGAATGGAACAAGGGATGGATGGAGAGGTGGAGGGGTGGCGGGATGGACGGAGTTAGGAATGGGTGCACGGAGTGAGCAATTGATCGAGGGGGCGATGGAGGAAGGGAGGAGTGGAGCAAGGGAGGTGTAGTGTATTAGACGGGTGGAGTCCGGCTGGAGGGAGGGAGAGGTGGGTCCAGGGAGGGAGCGATTGATGGAGGCAGGTATGGCGGGTGGGCGGGATAGAGAGAGGGAGGGATGAAGGGATGGAGGGAAGGAGAGACGGGTGGAGGATGGGAGGGATGATCGGAGGGAATGATGGTGTATCTTCCAATTTACCCGATCAAAACTTTTCATGATTTTGAACAGCTCTATTAAGTGGCCCAGAACTTGCTCGGCTCTAAGGAGAACAGTTCCAGCTTCCAGCTGCTCTGATGGTGCAGCTCACACAATGTAAATATCAAGTTCCGTGGGTCCTTCTGCCTCGAGCACTTCAAATGTTCGCTGCGGAATCACTGACACTTGTTTACGGACCCAGTGGAAATCACAGTGTGGTAATGACATCTCAGGCAAGATAAGAGAACTCGCGCCTGATGATAAACGGAGCGGTGTAAGACTGGGCTCAGACCTTGAACCTCAGACATGATGAGCTGAATGGCAGCATTTTAAAATACAAGCGGTGATATGTTCAAGCCTCGGCTCAGCAGGATCTCTCTCGCCTCTGACTCAGAAGGACACAGATACTAAACCCCGCTCGAGACATCTGAGCCCATAATCTAAACCGACACGCCTGATGTCAGTACTTTGGGAGTGCTGCATGATCAGAGGTGCTGTCTTTCGTGGCAGATATTAAACTGAGGCCCCGTCTTCCCACTCAGGTGGATTTAAAGGACTCATGGCACTATGTTAAAGAGCAGAGGAGTTCTCCAGGGTTTCCAGCAGAAACATTTATCCCTCAGCCAACATCTGAAAAATTGATTACCTGATCATTATTCCATTGCTGTTTATGGGATCTTGCTGTGCACAAATTGGCTGCCACGTTTCCTACATTACAACGGTGACCACACTTCCGAAATAATTCATTGGTTGTAAAGCACTTTGGGACAACTTGAGGTCATTAAAGGTGCTATATAAATGCAAGGTGTTTCTAAATGTCAACATTGGAAAATACATGTTGTGATATGTGAAAAGCTCAGATATTACTGTGATTGGCCGACACTCCTCTGCTCACTGCTTTAACCTATTAAGTTTCAATGGATTAAGTATTCCACTAAATGGAGATCCAGTGGAATAGCAGCCTGTTCAGAGATGTTCCACTGAGTTTGGCAGCAGAACTTTCAGAACTGATTTATTCATTTTTAAATTTATTTCCTTTGATATAAATCACATCTGTTCTAATTGAACAAAACTAAAGCCAACGTCACTGTTCGAGATATGTATATTTTTGTGTACCAACTGTCAATATTCTTAAAATAAGCCCTTGTTGTGAGTTGAAAAGAATCAATAAGTGAGTCTGTTGATCTTATTTTGCTGCCATGAATATTTCATCGGAACCAGTGAGGCGTTTATGTAAATAAACACAGAAATAGCAGTCTCAGATTAGAGTATTGTGCGACAGAAAGACAATAAATGTTTCCCCATCAACACAGCAGAGAAATAAAGATAGGGAGAAATGCAAATCTCTCAACAGATTCCAACAACAACTGTTTTTGGTACATTTCTCTAAATTATAGGTGAATAAATTAAAGATGATCCCCACAGACAGAAAGGGGAAAGATTCTAATCACCGTATATAGTGACATCACAAATGTGTCAGTGGAGACTTCCTGTATCCTCTCCCTCTCCTATTTCCACTTTCCGTCTTGTCTCTCAAGAATGGATAATTGGCTTTCCCCCACAACGAGATGTCAACATCCAACAAACGTTTTCCTTGAGCCCTAATCATATGCCTCGAACCAAATTGATCAGAAACGCAGAAGGAGCTTTAATCCAAAATGTGACATGTGCATTTAATTATCTGGCAGTTTTTGATGGGACAATGTGGAGGGATCTTTAAACAGTATCTAACCCGTGCTTTCCCAGCTCTGGGCGTTTTTGATGGGACAGTGTAGAGACAGCTTTACTCTGTATCTGACACATGCTGTACCTGCCCTGTAAGTTACATAGCTTAGTGCAGTAATAACTGAGACAGGGTCTAGTTTAATATAAACAGAGGCATGTTCTAGTTTATTATTATGAAAGAATTGGGCTCGTGTAATATAAAGAGTGTCTTTGTCTAATTTACTATAAGCAGAGACAGGGTCTTCGGTAATAGGAACAAAGGCATGGCATACTCCAGTAATATCTGAAACAGGGCCTAATACAATATTAGTGTTTCTAGTGCAGTAATAACTGAAGTAGTGGCTCGTGCAGTAAGTACTGATACTGGAACATTGTTTATTGGTTGCTGGCATGTGCGTGTGGGTGTCGCTGGCAAGGCCAACATTGATTGTCTATCCCTAATTGGCTTTGAAAAGCAGGTGGTGAACTGCCATCTTGAACGGCTGCAGCCCGTGTGGTGAAGGTACTCCCACAGTGTTAGGGAGGGTGTTCCACGAAATTGACCCAGCGATTATGAAGGATCGGTAATAAATTTCCAAGTTAAGATGGTGTGTGATTTGGAGGGTTATGTGGAGGGTATGGTGCTCCCATGAGCCCGGAGCCCTTGTCCTTCTAGGTGGAAGAGGTCGTAGGTTTGTAAAGTGCTGTCGAAGAAGTCTTGGCGAGTTGCTGCAATGCATCTTGTAGATAGTACTCACTGCAGACATAGTGCGCCGGTGGTGGAGGTTGTGAATATTTAACGTGGTGAATTGAGTAATATAAACAGGAATAGGGTCTAGTGTAATAATAACTGAGACAGGTTCTGGTGTATTATAGAATCATAGAATGGTCACAGCACAGAAGAGGGCCAGTTGGCCCATATAGCCCATGCCGCTCTCTGCAAGAGTATTTCAGCTAGTCCACTCGCCCGCCCTTTCCCATAGCCCTGTGAATTTTCTTAATTGAGGTACTTATCGAATTCCCTTTGTAATGCCATGAATGACTCAGCCTCTTCCATCCTTTCAGGCAGTGCATTACAGATCCTAACCTCTAGCTGTGTAAAAACGTTTTCCTCATGGGAACAGTTTCTCTCCAGCTACTCTGTCTCGACCCCTTATGATTCTGAACACCTCTCTCAAATCTGATCTCAAACTTCTCTGCTCTAGGGCAAACAATCCCAGCTTCTCCAGTCTATCCACAAAACTGAAGTGTCTTATCCCTGGAACAACACGTAAATCCTTTCTGCCCCCTCTGGAAGAGCTTCACATCCTTGCTAAAGTGTGGTGTCCAGAATTGGACACAATACTCCAGTTGAGGCCTAACCAATGTTTTATACATGTTCATCATAATTTCCTTCCTTTTGTATTCTATGACTCTATTTATGAAGCCCAGGATTCCGTATGCTTTTAAAACAATTTCTCAACCTTTCCTGCCATCTTCGATAATTTGTGCAAACATACCCCCAGGTTTCTCTGTTCATCACACCTTTTAGAATTGTACTCTTTCGTTTATTTTCCCTCTCCGCGTTCATGCTACAAAAATGTATCACTTGAAAATGTTCTCCGTTTCATTTGCCACGTGTCCACCCATTCCACCAGAATATCTATGTCCTCTTGCAGTCAGCACTATCCTCCTCACTGTTCACTATGCTTCCAAGCCATGAATGATATGAACATTTTAAATTGTGCCCCGTACACCAACATCTACGCCATGAATATAAATCAAGATAAGCAGAGTTCCAATTACCTACCGCTGCGGAACACCACTGTGTACCTTCCTCCAGTCCAAATAAAAACACTACTCTCTGATTTCTGTCACTCAGCCAATTTCATATCCATGCTGACACTGTTCTTTTTCTTTTATGGGCTTCAACTTTGCCGGCAAGGATATTATCAAGACACTTTATCTAACGCCTTTTGGAAGTGGACCACATCAACCATATAAACTGAGACTGGGTATTGGTGCAGTAAAAACTGCGACGGGGTCTGGTGTAACGAGAGAAACAACACATCAGACAATTACAGATTTATTAACCTCATGTCAGGTACAGGTGCATTTTCATTTTTACCAACACTTACACTAATCATCCACAGTGGAGATAAATCTCAGGAACTTCTGTGTGACGGTGAGTTTATCACTAGACAATAAAGCGGGGGGCTGCTGATTATACTCGGTGGGATTCAATCGCCTTTCCCACTGAATACAACGACAGACATGCTCACCTTGGTAACGGAATGGTCAGTGCGACATCACTTCCTATACAAGAGCATACAGGACAATGGGTTATCAATAAATTTTAAAGTTATTAAACGACATGCAATTGCATTTTGAATACAATAAAATGCTTAAAAATAATGGTTGAAGCTAATCATTTATCTTTGTTTAATGCACACATAATGAATGATGTGTTTTGTACACACACACATACACATACACACACACATATCGGAAAAACTTCGTGTGTGCTCTTTTCAGTTGTTCATCTTAACGAGATGAGAAAATTTTTTCAGGTGGATATTAGGACCACGCGGCCGCCCATCCGGCGGTGCTGTTCGGTCAAGTTTCCAGGCTCTGTCTGACATAATCAGTGGGTCACGTGACAGCGAACTAGCAAATACTGCAGGAAAAACAATCCTTAACATTAAAGAACTTGGAGTAATTGGCACAGGACAACACACGTGCAAATTAGTAACCTTTAACACACAGATTGCCACTAAGTAGTACAAAGTGCAGTGCACTATTGCACACATTCACTCCTGTCCCTCAATCCCAGTCCACCTCTTGGACATTGTTACAAAATTCACCACATCTTCTCAACACAAATATTAACGAAACAATACCAAATCAAGCAGAAATTGCAGACAGCTCTTGATAGCTGTTAACAAAACTAAACATATACTTCAAACCAAAAAAAGTATTGCATCCTCACAGAGTCTAGTGTAATATTACATAGACAGGGTCTAGTGCAATATAAAGAGAGACAAGGTATAATATAATATAAGCAGGGACAGAGCCTAGTTTAATGTAAACAGCAGCAGGGTCTAGTGTAATATAAACAGGGACAGGGCCTTGAGTGATATAAACAGAGACAGGGTCGAGTGCAATATAAACAGGGCCGGGGTCTAGTGTAATTTAAACAAAGACAGGGTCTAGTGTAATATGAAAATAGACAAGGTCTAGTAGAACATAAAGAGAGACAGGCCTAACATAACGTAAACAGGGACAGGGTCTAGTGCAAAATAAACTGAGACAGGGTCTACTGTAATATAAACTGAGACAGGGTCTATTGTATTATAAACCGAGACAGGATCGAGTGTAATATAAACAGATACATGGCCTAGTGTAATTTAAACAGCAACAGGGTCGAGTGTAATATAAACAGGGACAGGGTCTCGTGTAATATAAACAGAGACGTGGTCTAGTGTAATATAAACAGAGACAGGGCCAATCTACCAATCTACTTCATCCACCCTGCGTGTTGCATCCTTACTTAAAGAAATCCATCAAATTTGTCAAACATGATTTCCCTTTCATAAAACCATGCAGACACTGTCTGATTGAATTATGCTTTTGTAATTGTCCCGGTACTGATACTTAGACTCCAGCATTTTCCCAACGACAGATTTTAGACAAACTCGCCTATAGTTTACTGCTTTTTTAGATGGGGACAGGATCTAGTGCAATATAAACAGTAACAGCGTCTGGTATGATATAAACAGTGACAACGTCCACTGTAATTTAAACAGCAAGAGGGTCGAGTGCAATATAAACAGAGACAGGGTCTGTGTAATATAAATATAGGCAGGGCCTATTGTAATATAAATAGAGACAGGTCTAGTCTAATATATAAACATAGACAGGGTCTAATGTAATATAAACAGAGACATGGGCTAGAGTAATATATAAAAAAAGGCAGGATCTAGTGCAGGAATAAATAAGACAGGGCCGTACTTTATATAGACAGAGATACCATTGAATGTAATGTAAAGGGAAACATGGTTTAGCAGAATGATAACTGAGTCAGGGCCTAGAGGCCTTTAACCAAAGACAGGGTCTAATTTAATATAAGCAGAGACAGATTCGAGTGTAATATGAAAAAGGACATGGTCGAGTGTACTGTAAACAGAGACAGGGCCTAGTGTAACATAAGCAGAGACAGGGTGTAGTGTTCATAAGAACATAAGAATTAGGAACAGGAGTAGGCCATAAAGCCCCTCGAGCCTGCTCAGCCACTCAACAAGATCATGGCTGATTTGGCCGTGGACTCAGCTCCACTTACCCGCCCTCTGCCCATAACCATTAATTCCCTTATTGGTTAAAAATCTATCTGTGACTTGTATACATTCAATGAGCTAGCCTCAACTGCTTCCCTGGGTAGAGAATTCCACAGATTCACAACCCTCTGGGAGAAGAAATTCCTTCTCAACTCGGTTTGAAATTGGCTCCCCTGTATTTTGAGGCTGTGCCCCCTAGTTCTGGTCCCCCCGACCAGTGGAAACAACCTCTCTGCCTCTATCTTGTCTATCACTTTCATTATTTTAAATGTTTCTATAAGATCACCACTCATCCTTCTGAACTCCAATGAGTAAAGACGCAGTCTACTCAATCTATCTTCATAAGGTAACCCCCTCATCTCCGGAATCAGCCTAGTGAATCGTCTCTGTAACCCTCCAAAGCTAGTATATCCTTCCTTAAGTAAGGTGACCAAAACTGCATGCAGTACTCCAGGTGCGGCCTCACCAATACCCTGTTAAGTTTCAGCAGGACCTCACTGCTTTTGTACTCCATCCCTCTCGCAATGAAGGCCAACATTCCATTCGCCTTCCTGAATGCTACTGCAAATGCAAACTAACTTTTTGGGATTCATGCACAAGGACCCCCAGGTCCCTCTGCACCGCAGCATGTTGTAATTTCTCCCCTTTCAAATAATATTCCCTTTTACTGTTTTTTTTTCAAGGTGGATGACCTCACATTTTCCGACATTGTAATCCATCTGCCAAACCTGAGCCCATTAGCTTAACCTATCTAAATCTCTTTGCAGCATCTCTGTGTCCTATACACAACCCGCTTTCCTACTAATCTTTGTGTCATCTGCAAATGTTGTTACACTACAGTCTGTCCCCTTTTTCAGGTCATCTATGTATATTGTACACAGTTGTTGTCGCAGCACCGATCCTGTGGCACAACACTAACCATCGATTTCCAACCCAAAAAGGATCCATTTATCCCGACTCTCTGCTTTCTGCCAGCCAGCCAATTCTCAATCCATGCAAATACATTTCCTCTGACTCTGTCTACCATTATATTCTGCAGTAACCTTTTGTGTGGTACCTTATCGAATGCCTTTTGGAAATGTAAATACACCACATCCATCGGTACACCTCTATCCACCATGCTCGTTATATCCTCAAAGAATTCCAGTAAATTAGTTAAACTTCATTTCCTCTTCCTGAATCCATATTGCGTCTGCTTGATTGCACTATTCCTATCTAGATGTCCCGCTATTTCTTACTTAATGTTAGCTTCAAGCATTTTCCCCACTACAGATGTTAAACTAACCGGCCTATAGTTACCTGCCTTTTGTCTGCCCCCTTTTTAAAACAGAAGCGTTACATTAGCTGCTTTCAAATCCGATGGTACCTCCCCATAGTCCAGAGAATTTTGGTAGATTTTAACGAATGCATCTGCTATAACATCCGCCATCTCTTTTAATACCCTGGGATGTATTTCATCAGGACCAGTGGACTTGTCTACCTTGAGATCCATTAGCCTGTCCAGCACTACTACCCTCATGATAGTGATTGTCTCAAGGTCCTCCCTTCCCACATTCCCGTGACCAGCAATTTTTGGGATGGTTTTTGTGTCTTCCACTGTGACTTTTGTGTCTTCCACTGTGAAGGGCCCCATGTAATATAAACAGAGACATGGTGTAATATAAGCAGAGACAGGATCTACTGCAAGATAAACAGAGACAGGATCGAGTTTAATAGAAACAGAGGCAGGTCAAAATAACTTAAACCGAGAGAGGATCTAGTATAATATAAGGAGAGATATGGCCTCATGCAATATAAACAGAGACAGTGCCTAGTGTAATATTAACTGATACATGGTCTTGTGCAGTAATAGCTGTGCCCTCTAGATAATGGCCCTCCTGCCAGTATAAACATTTTCATAGAATCGTAGGAACATAAGCACATAAGAAATAGGAGCAGGTTCAGGCTAGCTGGCCCTTCGAGCCTGCTCCATCATTTAACGACATCATAGCTGATCTGATCATAGACTGAGCTCTATTTCCCTGCCCGCTCCCATAACCATTCATTCCCTTATCGCTCAAAAATATGTGTATCTCCGCCTTAAATGTATTCAATGAGCCGGCCTCCACAGCTCGCTAGGACAGCGAATTCCACAGATTTACAATCCTCTGAGGGAAGAAATTCCTCCTCATCTCAGTTTAAAATGGGCAGCTCCTTATTCTAGGACTATGTCCCCAAGTTTTATTTTCCCTGATGAGTGCAAATATACTCTCGGCATCCACCTTGCGAGCCCCACATTACCTTATAAATTTCGATAAGATCCCCTCTCATTGTTCTTAACCCCAATACGTATAGGTCCAATATAGTCAACTTATCTTCATAATTCATCCCCCTCATGTCCGGAATCAACTTAGTGAGCCTTCTCTCAACAGCCTCCAATGCACGTATATCCTTTCTTAAATATGGAGACCAAAAATGTACGCAGTGCACCAGGTGTGGCCTCACCAATACCACGTACGAGCCTTCTTTGCTTTTATACTTTTTCCCCCTTGCAATAAAGGCAAGAATTCCATTTGCCTTCCTGATTAATTGTAGCACCTGCAAACTAACTTTTTGTGTTTCATGCACAAGGACATACAGGTCTCTCTGTCTTGCAGCACTTTGCAATTTTTCTCCATTTAAATTCAAATTTGCTTTTCTACTTTTTCTGCCAAAGTGGATAACCTCACATTTTCCCACATTATACTCCATCTGCCAAATTTTTGCACACTCATTTAGCCTGTCTATGTCCCTTTGCAGCTATTTTGTGTCCTCCTCACAATTTGCTTTCTGTCAATCTTTTTATCATCAGCAAACTTGGCTACATTACACGCTGTCCCTTCATCCATGTCATTAACATAGATTGTAAAATTTGAGGACACAGCACCGATCCTTGCGGCACCACACTAGTCACTGTTTGCCAACCGGAAAATTACACATTTATCCCGACTCTCTGTTTTCTGTCAATTAGCCAAAGCTCTATCCATGCTAATACATTAGCCCCAACCCCGTGAACTTTTATCTTGTGCAGGGACCTTTTGTGTGGCACCTAATCGATTGGAAATCCACATATACCACATCCACTGGTTCTCCATTATCCACCCTGATCGTTACATCCTCAACAAACACAAGCAAATTTGTCAAACATGAGTTCTTTTTAATAAAACCTTTGCTTGATTTAATTATGCATATCCAAATATCCCGCTACTGCTTCCTTAATAATGGAGTCCAGCATTTTCCCAACGACAGATGTTAGGCTAACTTGTCTATAGTTTCCAATTTTTGCCTTTCTCCTTTATAAAATCGGGACAGGATCTCGTGTAATTAAAACAGAGATAGCGTATTGGGTAAATTAAACGGTGACAATGTCTCGTGTAATATAAACAGAAACAGGGTCCAGTGTAATATAAACCGAGACAGGATCTAGTGCAATATAAACACAGGCAGGATCTGGTGTATAATAAACAGAGACAGGGTCTCGTGTAATATATAAAGACAGATGGTCTCGTCTAATATAACAGATACAGAGTCTAGTGTAATATAAATAGAGACAGGGTCTAGTGTAATATATAACGAGACATGGTTTAGGATAATATAAACAGAGACATGGTCTAGCCTGATATAAATAGAGACACGGTCTAGTGTAATATAAACAGAGACATGGTCTAGTCTGATATAAATAGAGACACGGTCTAGTGTAATATAAACAGAGATAGGGTCTAATGTAATGTATACAGAGACATGATATATAAATAGAGTTAGGGTCTAGTATATTATATACAGAGAGAGGGTCTAGTGTAGAATAAGCAGAGACAGGGTCTAGTGTAATATAAACAGAGATAGGGTATAGTGCAATATAAACAGAACCAGCGTCTGGTGCAATATAAACAGTGACAGTATCGAGTGTGATATAAACAGAGAGAGGGCTAATGTAATATTAATAGTGACAGGGTCTAGTGTAATATAAACAGAGACATAGTGTAGTGGAGTAATAACTGAGAAACAATCTGCTGTGATTTCATAGTGTCACAGACAATTATGGCATAAAGAAAGCCATTCGTTCCATCACGCCTCTGCTGGCTCTGAGTGAAAACAAATTCTGCTCTTCTCCTGCTAATGCTTTTAAATATAGGACCTCTGCTTAGTGAGAGCCGATACACTATATCATAGAATCTTAGAAATTTACAGTACGGAAGGAAGCCATTTCAGTCCTTTGTACAGCGCCAGCCGACCAAGAGCTATCCTGCCTAATTCCACTTTCGAGCTCATGTTCTGTAGCCTGTAGGTTACGACACGTTAATTGAACATCCAAGTATCGTTTAAATATGGTGAGGATTCCTGCCTCAATCAATATTTCATGCAGTGCGTTTCAGACACCCACCACCCTCTCGGTGAAGACATGTCCCCTTATATCTCCTCTACATTATAAAAACAAGTTAGCATGTTGAAGACATCTATTAGGTCGCTAATTAAACTTCTCTGTTACAAGGAGAAAAGTTCTAACTTTTGAACGCTCTAATTGAAGCCTCTAATCCCTGATAACAACACGTTAAACCTCTTCCGTACCCTTTCTAGTGTCTGTACATCGTTATGGAAATGTGGTGCCCAAAATTGTCCATAATATTCCATGTGAAATCTAAGGCCAAATATAAGCAGATATAAGTTGCAACAGATTAATAACTGAGCCAGCGTCTAGAGTGATTTAAATAGAGACTGGGTCTAGTGCAAGATAAACAGTGATAGGCTCCTGTGTAACATATAAAGAGATAGGTTCCAGTGTAATATAAAGTGAGATATGGACGAGTGTAACATAAACAATGACAGGGTCTAGTTTAATATAAACAGAGATAGGGTCGTGCAATATAAACTGAGACAGGATCTAGTGTAATATAAACTGAGACAGGGTCGAGTGTAATGTAAACAGAGACAGGGTCGAGTGTAATATAAACAGAGACAGGATCTAGTGTAATATAAACTGAGACAGGGTCTAGGTAATGTAAACAGAGACAGGGTCTATGTTAATATAAACAGCGACAGAGTCGAGTGTAATGTAAACAGAGACAGGATCTAGTGTAATATAAACTGAGACAGGGTCTAGTGTAATATAAACAGAGACATGTTCTAGTGCAATATAAACAGAAACAGGGCCTGCTTTACAATAAACAGAGGCAATGTCTAGTATAATATAAAGAGACATAGGGTCTAGTGTAATATAATCAGAGACAGTGTCGAGTGTATTCTAAACAGTGACTGGGTCTAGTGTAATATAAACAGAGACAGCGTCGAGTGTAATATAAAGAGAGACACGGTCTCGTGTAATATAAACAGAAACAGGGCCTAGTGTAATATAAAGAGAGACAGGGTCTCGTGTAATATAAACAGAGACAGGGTCTAGTGTAATGTAAACAGGGACAGGGTCTCGTGTAATATACACAGAGACAGGGTCTAGTGTGATGTAAGCAGGGACAGGGTCTAGTGTAATCTCAGCAGAGACAGGGTCTAGTGAAGTAAAACATTTTAAATCTCTGGCTTGTGGTTACTGAACATCCTACAAGTGGAAATGGTTCATAACTATTTACTCGATTAAAACTCCTCATAATTTTGATCGCCTCTATTAAATCGCCCTTAACATTCTCGGATCTAAGGAGCACCGTCCCAGTTTCCAGCTGCTCTACTGATGCATCTCATGAACATCCCAGATGCGGAGTTCCTAAGATTTGATATGGAAATCCCACTTTACAACAGTGCCAGAATATCATCCCAGGCAAGATAAGAGCATTATCCACAGGAATTAAACCGACTGTGTAAGACTCGTCTCAGGCACTGAACTTTGGACACTCTGAACTAAATGACAACATCTAAAAAATAAAGCTGTGATGTGCGAAAGCCCAGGTACAATGGGATATATCTAGCCTCTGACTGAGAAGGCTGTGCGTTCAAACCCCTCTCCAGAGACTGAGCACATAATCTCGGCTGGCACGCCCGGTACCAGTACCGAAGGGGAAGGGGGGGCGCTATATTGACAGTGGTGCAGTGTTTCGGATAAGACGTTACATCTGCTGAGTCTCCCCTCACAGTTGGATGTAAGAGATTGAATGGCACTATTTTAAATAGCAGGGGAGTTCAACCCGGTGTCCATTACACATATTTATCCATTAACCAGCATCACTAAAGAACAGATTCTGTGGTTATTATCACATTACGTTTGCGGGAGCTTGCTGTGCGCAATTTGACTCCACGTTTCCTACATTACAACAGTGACTACACTTCAAACGTACTTCATTGTAAAGTGCTTTTGGACATTCCGAGGATGTGAAAGTCGTGAAAGTTATTTCTAAATGTCAACATTTAAAATACACGTTGCAATGCTTCATTCCTCTGGTCGCTGTTCTAACTTCTTTAGTTTAAATGGCTGGAATCTTACGCTAAATGGACATCCAGTGAATCACTGATCTGTTCAGAGAAGTTCCACTGACTTTGGTAGCAGAATTTTCAGAAATGAATTTTTAATTTTAATATTTTCCCTTTGATAAAAATCACATCTCTTCTAGTTGAACAAACCAAAAACCGATGTCACTGCTGGATATATTTCCATTTCTTTGTACCACCTATCAATATTCATAAAATAAACCCGTGCTGTTAGTTAAAACGAATCAGTAAGTGACTTTGTGGATCTGCTTTTGCTGCCATGAACACACTTCATGGAAACCAGTGAGATGTTTATGTAAATAAACACAGAAATAGAAATCCCAGATTAGAATATTGAACGACAGAAACACAAACAATGTTTCCTCATCAATACAGAATAGAAATAAACAGAGAGAGAAATGTTAATGTCTCAACGGATACCAGCAACAATTGATGTTTCAGATATTTCTTTCACGTATTGGTGAACAAATCAATGATGATATCCACAGTCAGAATGGGAAAGATGCTAGTCAACGTATTTAGTGACAGCTCAAATTTATTCGTGACAATTCCCTGTATTCCCTCCCTCTCTGCCTCTCTCTGCTATCCACACCTTCTGCCTTGCCTCTAAAGAATGCCTCATTATCTTCACCTCACAATAAGAAGTCAATGTCTACCAAAAATGTTCCCTAAGGTCTATTTCCAGGCTTCAAACCAAATTGGTGGGTGTGCGGAGAGGCAGTTTTATAATAAAATATGTCGTGTGAACTCAAAGATCCTGAGTGTTTGATGGGACTCTGTAAAGGGAACTTTACTCTGCATCTAACCCCGTGCAGTACCTGCCCTGGAAGTGATTGATGGGACGGTTTCGAGGTAGCTTTGCTCTGCATAGACCAGTGATGTACCTGCCTTGAGAGAGTTTAATGGGACAGTGTAGAGCGGGCTTTACTCTGTAGCTAACCCATGCTATATCTGCCCTGGGAGTGTTTGCTGGGACAGTGTGGAGGGAGCTTTACTCTGTATAGACCAGTGCTGTACTTGCCCTGGGAGAGTTTGATGGGACGGTGTAGAGCAAGCTTTACTCTCTATCTAAACCGTGCTGTACCTGCCCTGGGAGTGTTTGATGTGACGGTGTTGAGGGACGTTTACTGTTTCTCGAATCGTGCTATACCTGAGCTGGGAGTGTTTGATGGGACAGAATCAAGGGAGCTTTTCTCTGTATAGATTCGCGCTGTACCTGCCCTGGGAATGTTTGATGGCACAGTGTGACATCACTATCCCAGAAAAATGTTATTATCAGTGCAACTTCCTGTATATTGCATTTCGTTTTTACCTGTTTGACATCATCACGTCAGCAACACGTAAACAATGGGCGACGTCATTATTCACAACAATGCAGCGTCATCAATGTGACTTGGTCGCCATAGCTAAATCAGTGCGATCTCTGACCCTCAGCCACACGGATTGGTCGATTTGATCTCTATGGACACATCTATACCCCAGGGTCCAGTGCAGTAATAACCGAGACAGGTCCAATTGTAACATAGACAGAGTGAGGATATAGTGACAAGGTCTAGTGTAAAATAAACAGACACAGCGTCTAGTGTAATATAAACAGAGACAGTGTCTAGCGTAACTTAAACAGAGACAGGGTCTAGTGTAATATAAACAGAGACCGTGTCTAGTGTAATATAGAAAATACAGGGTCTCGTGTAATATAAACAGAGACAGGGTCTAGTGTAGTATAAAAAATACAGGGTCTAGTGTAATATAAACAGAGACAGTCTCTAGTGTAATATAAACAGAGACAGTGTCTAGTGTAATATAAAAAATACAGGGTCTAGTATAATAGAAACAGAGGCAGGTTCGAGTGCAATATAAATAGAGACAGGGTCTAGTGTAATATAAATAGAGACAAGGTCTAGTGTAATATAAACAGAGAAAGGACCAATCTACCAATCTATTATAAAGAGACAGGAGATAGTATAATATAAAGAGTGACAGTGTCTAACATAATATAATAAAGGATATCGTGCTCTAATAATAACTAATACATGATCTATTGTATTAGAAACATTGACATTTTCTAGTGCAATATAAACTGAGACAGAGTCTAGTGTAATATAAGGAGAGACAGGGACTAGTGAAATATTGACAGAAACAAGGGGTACAGTAATATAAACAGAGACAGCGTCTAGTTCAGTAGTAACTGAGACAGGTTCTAATGTATTCTAACGGAGGGTCTAGAAATGTGATAACTGATACAGAGCCTAGCATAATAAAAACAGAGACCATGTCTAGTGCAGTGTAACTGAGACAAGATCTACAGTAATAAAATAGAGCCCAAGACGAGTGCAGTAATAGCTGAGACAGGGCCTTGGGCAATCTGAATAGAGAGATGGTCGAGTGCAGTTATAATTAACCAGGGTCTAGAGTAATTTAAACATATAGAATGTCTAGAGTAATTTGATAGCAACATTCCAGCCATGCAAATTTTCATGTCTGTCTGACTGTCTATCTGTCTGTCTGTCTGTCTGTCGTTCGGTTGATCGGTCCCTCCGTCTTTCCGTCCGTCGATTCGTACTTCTATCCATCTATCTGTACTTCTATCTAATATTACACTGGACCCTGTCTCTGTTTATATTACACTGGACTCAGTCTCTGTTTATATTACACCAGAGCCTGTCTCTGTATAAATTACCCGAGTCCCTGTCTCTGTTTATATTACACAAGACTCTGTCTCTGTTTATATTGTACTAGACCCAGCCTCTGTTTATATTACACTAGACCCTGTCCCAGTTTATATTACACTAGACCCTGTCTCTGTTTATATTACACTAGAGCCAGTCTCTGTTTATATTACCCGAGTCCGTGTCTCTGTTTATATTACACAAGACCCTGTCTCTGTTTATATTGTACTAGACCCAGTCTCTGTTTATATTACAGTAGACCCTGTCCCTGTTTATAGTACACTTGACCCTGTCCCAGTTTATATTACACTAGACCCTGTCTCTGTTTATACTACACTAGACCCTGTCCCAGTTTATATTACACTAGACCCTGTCTCTGTTTATATTGCACGAGACCCTGTATCTGCTTATATTACACTGGACAGTGTCTCTGTTTATATTAAATTATAACCTATCTCTGTTTATATTACACTAGACCCTGCCTCTGTTTATATTAAACTAGACCCTGCTCTGTTTATATTACAGTAGACCCTGTCTCTGTTTATATTCTTTCAGACACTATCCCTGTTTATATTACACTAGACCCTGTCTCTGTTTATATTACACTGGACCCTGTCTCTGTTTATATTACACTAGACCCTGTCTCTCTATATATTCTTCCAGAAACTAACCCTGTTTATTTTACACTCGACCCTGTCTCTGTTTACATTACAGTAGATTCTGTCTCAGTTTATATTACAGGAAACCCTGTCTCTTTTTATATTACGCCAGGCACTGTCTCTGTTTATATTATCCTCGACACTCTCTCTCATTTTATTACACCAGATCATCTTTCCTTTTCAAATACATATTGATTTCCCTATTTGAAAGTTATGATTGAATCTGCTGCCATAACCCTTTCAAGCACTACATTCCAGGTTATTACAACTCGCTGCATAAAAAATCTCCTTATCTCCCTTCTTTTATTTATTTTATCAATCACCTTAATATTTGTCCTCTGCTTACCGATAGACCTGCCGATGGAAACCCTACTTTAATATCAACTCTATGAAACCCCTTCACAATTTTAATTCCCCCCGAAGCATTCCCTCCTATAATAAGAATAATCCCATCCTCTCTCGTCTCCACATAACTGAACTCCCTCATGCCTTGTAGCAATCTCCTCTGCATCCTTAGCAAGAGCCTGACAATCTTCCTAAAATATGGATTGAAATAAATGCAATCATTATTTGCCCTTCAGATTATTTCTAAGGATACATGCTCCCTTCAAATTTGACTGACTGAGAAGCATTAATTATATTGTTTTACTTGTTTTGACAATGCAGACGGTGACTGAAATGCTCAGCAACATCCGTCTCCACATGACTCATGTATCAATATGATCACTGTCGCCACCTGCTGATAAACGATATCTACTGCAAGCCCCAGAGCTTACTTGAAACATGATTCATAATTCCAACCACAATAACTTGCTTGAACGTTTACCCAGAGGATTTTTTTTTAGAGCAAACCACTAGAGGTGCAGATGATCAGAAATTATCAAGGGCGGAATATCAAAATTATTGTTGCAAATTCACCTTCAAGCCATCACACAGAGCCGTCAGATTAGATAAACTTCCATAATGAATAAAAACCTCACAGGAAAAATGGTACAACCATGGCTAACAAGGGAAGTTAAAGATAGTAGTGCATTAAATGAACAACTTAGAATGTTGACAAAAAGAGTAGTAAGCCCGACAATTGAGAAGATTTTAGAATTCTGCAAAAGATGCACATGCAACTGAGAATATGGGAGAAAATATAAAATTAAATAAGCTATCAAAAACCTAAAAACAGATTGTTAGAGCTTCTACACGTGTATAGAAAATCAGTTAAATTACCGTACTGTACAATACAAAGTTAGGTGGGACAGTAAACAGTGAGGAAGAAGTAAGGAGGCTGCAAAGGGATATTGACAGGTTAAGTGAGTGGGCAAGAACATGACAGCTTGAGTATAATGTGGAGAAGTGTGAAGTTACGCATTTTTGTAGGACAAATAGAAACAAGAATATTTTTTGAATGCTGAGAAACTGGGTAATGTTGTTGTTCAGAAAGACCTGGATGGCCTTGTACACGAATCACAGAAAGCTAAAATAGAGCCAAAGTGAGCAATTAGGAACGCAAATGGTAAGCAACATTTTATTGCAAAAGGATTGGAGTATTAGAGCAAAGAAGCCTTCATGCACATATATAGGGCCCTGCTGAGACTACACCTGGTTTATTGTGTACAGTTGTGTTCTCCTTACCGAAAGAAGGATACACTTGCCTTGGAGGGAGTGCATCTAAGGTTCATCAGACTGACCTAATTCCTGGGTCGGCGGCGGGGGTGGAGGGGGTGCGGGGGTGGGGGGGTGGTGCTGACCTGTGAGGAGAGATTGAGTATGTAATGTCCATATTTACGAGAAAATCAGAACATAAGAACATAAGAATTGGGAGCAGGATTAGGCCATACGGTGCCTCGAGCCTGTTCTGTCATTCAACGAGATCATGGCTGATCTTCTGCCTCAACTGCACTTCCCTGCACTATCCACATATCTGAATGGAAACAAATGCAGGGCTTCGGGGAAAGGGCGGGGAATTGGGTCAATTATACAAAGTACTTCAAGTGTGGTCTAACCAAGTTTAGCATAAGTTTTGCACTTTTAGTTTTCTATCCCTCTCGAAATAAACCCGAGTTCAGGTATTCTTCTTTTTATGGAATTATTAACCTGCGTCGCAAGTTTTAGTGATGTGTGTATTTGCACTCTCAGAGACCTTTGTTCCTCCATCCTACTTAGATTCTTATTTTAAACGTGATAAGTGACCTCTTTATTTTTCTTACCAAAATGTAATACCCCATTATTTTCTGTGTTGAAATTAATTAGTCAATTCATGTATTCTTGTAATTCGTTGAAGTGTTCCACAGTATTTACACCCCGACACGCCGGCCCCACGTGCATTCGGAAATGTAGAAGTTGTGTTTTTGACTCCAAAATCTAAATTGTTAATATAAGTTGTGACCAATAGTGGACCCAGCACTGATCCTTGTGGAATCGATCGATCGATCTATCTATCTATCTATCTATCTATCTATCTATCTATCTATCTATCTATCTATCTATCTATCTATCTATCTATCTATCTATCTATCTATCTATCTATCTATCTATCTATCTATCTATCTATCTATCTATCTATCTATCTATCTATCTATCTATATATCTATCTATCTATCTATCTATCTATCTATCTATCTCTCTATCTATCTCTCTATCTATCTATCTATCTTTCTATCTATCTATTTTTCCATCTATCTATATATATATAAATATATAGATATATATCTTTCTATCTATTTATTTATTTATCTATCTCATTCTCTCCCTCTCTCTCTATCTATCTATCTATCTAGCTATCTATCTATCTAGCTATATATCAATCTATCAAGCTAGCTAGCTATGAATCTATCTATCTATCTATCTATCTATCTATCTATCTATCTATCTATCTATCTATCTATCTATCTATCTATCTATCTATCTATCTATCTATCTATTTATCTCTCTATTTATCTCTCTATTTATCTATCTATCTATCTATCTATCTATCTATCTATCTATCTATCTATCTATCTATCTATCTATCTATCTATCTATCTATCTATCTATCTTTCCATCTATCTATCTTTCCATCTATCTATATATATAGATATATATCTTTCTATCTATTTATTTATGTATCTATCTCTTTCTCTCCCTCTCTCTCTATCTATCTATCTATCTAGCTATCTATCTATCTAGCTATATATCAATCTATCTAGCTAGCTAGCTATGAATCAATCTATCTATCTATCTATCTATCTATCTATCTATCTATCTATCTATCTATCTATCTATCTATCTATCTATCTATCTCTCTATCTCTCTATTTATCTCTCTATTTATCTATCTATCTATCTATCTATCTATCTATCTATCTATCTATCTATCTATCTATCTATCTATCTATCTATCTATCTATCTATCTATCTATCTATCTATCTATCTATCTATCTATCTCTCTATCTATCTATCTATCTATCTTTCTATCTATCTATCTTTCCATCTATCTATATATATAGATATATATATTTCTATCTATTTATTTATGTATCTATCTCTTTCTCTCCCTCTTTCTCTATCTATCTATCTATCTAGCTATCTATCTATCTAGCTATATATCAATCTATCTAGCTAGCTAGCTATGAATCTATCTATCTATCTATCTATCTATCTATCTGTCTATCTATCTATCTATCTATCTATTGCAGGGTTATGTGCGGTACTGATACTCCAGCTGACTGCTGCTATTGACATGGTTTCTGAGACATTGGATATATTTCCTTTCCTGGGATATGGGAACATTTACACAACGAAAAAATTAAACTTAACTCCAGTACTGTTACTGGGTAGATGTGTATATAAATAAGTATTTTGACAATGTGAAGGGTTTTGAAGTTGGCTTCCCGGCATGCGGTCAGTAGTGAGAAAACTGTCCTTTGATGGACTGCACAGAAACCCACATGCTTCCTGTAAATGACACTGGTGTTCGAGGCTCGCTGACGGTAGTCAGTTAGGTTACTGCCAAATATTGTGTGGGTCAGATTAGCGTGAACAAGAATGGGAGAAAGATGGTATTTAACTATTTGAACATTAAATTATTCAGTCGAACTTTTAAAATAAGAAGCATTTTACATGGTATAACATCTCAAGAATGATTTTCCATAAATTCCATTCTCGCCATATAATAAGATAAGATCGGAAATAATGAATTGATCCACACGGTATCTAAGGAAAACTATTTCCAAATAAAGACCATTCTAGACCATTCAGTCACTTTATTCAGTACAGTATGAAGTGCTGGAGAGAGGTTTAATGGCCTCACCCCACACTGTAATGAGATGAGTGGGATTCGCAAAGTAAATAAAACAGGTTGAATTGCCTTGAATATTCTCACAGAGAAGTGCCAGCTGTACTTCTTTAATATTCTCACAGAATTTTGCGCCTGGTCTAAACTAATGTCTCTATTATTCCTGATTAGTAGCCGCGCAGTGTGCGGTGTAATTTGCGCTGATTTGGATCCCTGAACACCCCCTCTCATAGCCCGGTTACCATTGGGTGGTGCAATGCCCAGATTGTGATTTGTTTTTGCTGGAGATGAAGCATTTATTCCTGTGATATTCTGTAACATACCGTTATGTCCTGATACACCGAATTCCTGTTACCCGTGTCTGTTACACAGTCGGTCGCTATTAAAGTTAGCTGCAAGGATTTGGATGTCGAGGTTTGCTGATCACATTATCGGTTCTGATTCACAAGCTTCTCTCATAAAACGCAGGTCTGAAGCGGACGGGCCCCATATTATTATGTGTCTCCGTCAACTCACTCCTTTATCATCAGTCAAGCGGACTTATTTTAAAGCTAATTTTACAAACAGCTGTCTTAGGGTCACAGACTCAGGGGCAGTTAGTGAAATGCAATGAGAGACAATTGCGTAATGTGAGGAGCAAGATCTCATCTCCAGACCAAAAGTGTAGCTTTAGCCACGTACACCGTAAATCGAATCACATTACCCATCTCTCGCACTCGGTTAAATAGAGTGATAACAATTCAGATTATAGGGGATACTTTATTGGTACAGATGCATGGATAGTTAGCGGGAGATCGAGAAACACAAACTGGCAGTGTCTTTGGACCCTGATAATATAATTCAATCTCAGAGATTCACAACCCCTGTGAAACAGTGAGTAAATAAAGGGATTTAATTTACAGTCCAGATGTGAGTCCATTCTGTTGGTGATGCGGAAGGAGTGATGTGGATCCAGAAACCGCCCCTATCTGGGCATCAATGGGCGGCGCCAGTGACCTCGCCCCCATCTCCCGGGTATTTAACTGCCGGTCACTGGGACTGCAATATAACAGTCTGGGAGTGTGTTTGCTCAGTGAGTTCTTGCCGGAACCATTCACCACACATTGCCAGGAGGATGAGGTTGGCGATTTCTCTCAGTCTGTTGCTGGCTTTCTTTTCCCGTGAGTAGTTTTTATTGTGCAATCTCTCACTGTTACTGTCTCAGTATTAGTTTCTCTCTGGAATGTTACAGCGTCAGGAATCATTTCACCAGGATTGATCCTCTGGGGTTTTTGATTATTTTTACAGGTGTCCACTCGGATGTGGTGTTGATTCAGCCCGAGGCAGAGACCAGGATTCCCGGAGGCTCCCTGAGACTGACCTGTCAATCCAGCGGCTTCGATCTTGGTGGTAGCTACATGTACTGGATCCGCCAGGTTCCCAGACAGGGGCTGGAGTGGCTGGTTACCTATTACAGTCCATCGAGCAAGTATTATGCCTCAGGGATTGAGAGCCGATTTACTGCGTCCAAAGACACTTCAAACAACATCTTCACGTTGGACATGAAGAATCTGAGGAGCGAAGACAACGCCATCTATTTCTGTGCAAGGGACTACAGCAATGGATCACGGTGCTATCCAGACCGAGCTCTCCATACAAAAACCCCAGACAGGGAGTTTGCTCAAAACTGTGATCGCTACCACACCAGGAGCGTCGAAGGAACTGAAGCTTAAATAAAAATAATGAGTGGAAGTAAGATATATATATATATTTAAATGTATTACATTTGTCTGCTTTATTAATGGTGATTGCCATGCTGAATCTGCACAGAGGCTTCAGAAGTATTCCAATCATTGTTATAAATATAATGAACGGTACAAACTGAAATATCTCACTGATTCACTCTTAGGGGTGTCGGAATCATGTTTTTAGAGCTGGGTGCAATTTAATCTCTGTATTTTATAGTTTACAGTCCACCGGAGTATTTGACATGACATATCTCACTGTGACGCTACGGGCTACTGGGGACAAGGGACCATGGTGACGGTGACTGCAGGTAAGGAACATTCACTCATTCAAAAACTGTTGTATTTGTGTCTTTATTTTATATTTCTGTTCATTTTAATAATGATTTCGTTCACTGAAACTTGGGTCCGGTGGATTTTGTTTTGAGATTTTTTGCAACGCTCAATGTGATTCTGCTGCAAAATGATTATAGAATTCAACAGTTTCTCCACAGAAAATGTTGTTGATGTGATTTGGTGTTTATTCGCTGACGACTGTGTGCCTGGTTACTTTAAATACTTTATGGTTGTTACACTGTTTGACGTTTCTGCAATGTTTAATCTCGGTGACCTATGATTGTTGCAGTTTTTCTGATCGAATGCAAACATTGTGTTTAAATCTATTTAAAGGAACATTGTAGGCACAAAACAGAAAGCTTAGCGATCAATAAATAATCTTCAGGAATTGAATGCTTTTTATTGAAAATTACATTGTCATCTACTGAGCGAATGTTCCCGAAAGTTTAGATTCAATATGTGAAGCGTTACTGTAATTAAGAACTGAACAATTAACACATTTCCAGCCGGAACAGATTTAAATTAATATTACTAACATTATTATAATGCAGTAATATCACCAATTATTATTAAATATGCTATAATATCAACATTAATGTATTTAACAGTCTAAACACAATTCTGCTGAAAGTATTTTAAATTTCTGTTGAATTCAATCATTAGTTATTTCAGTGTTAGACGGGTTCGGTGATTCTGTAATGAGATTTTTTGCAAGGATACATTTGATTCTGCTGGAAGTGTTTATAGAGTGAAGGGTCTGCTGCATGAAAGGTTCTGTCGAGGGATTCGGCCCCTCAGTGATGTGATTTAGTGTTGATCTGCTGAGGAGAGTTTGTGCCTGTGTCACTCAGAATACCTAGAATTTGGGAAACCGTTTGGCGTTTCTACAATGTTTAATAAATATTGGGTGTTGTTTGTTAAAACTTTCACTAAACTAATCTTGAACACTTTGCAAGACCAAAACCTGTCTCTCAATAACAAATTTCGCTGTATTAGTAAGGCTGAAATTCAGGCACATTAAGTTAATTTCAAATGTTGCAGGTAAGTGTGCTTCTGAGGAGGAAGGGCCAGACAGGCACTCAGATTATTTTCAATAATCATCTAACATTAATTAGAATGTAACATCAGTGATCATTTATTAAACACAAACGATCCCTTACAATTGCGTTGCATACTGGTCCGTATTATAGTTATTGCAAAACCTCAATGGTTGGAGAGAATGTTTAATTAATTCCAAAATTAATTTATAAATCAATGCATTTATAACCCGGCTGTGCTGAGTTCGATAAGGTGCCGCTGCAGATTTTGGTGAATTAACTTGCTGTTTTGCCTCGATGATTTTACAGGTTATATTTACTGATGAAAATATATCAAATCAGTGGGTGGTCAGATTTCAATGTAGATGTCTCCTGGATTGTGACATTCTTATTCTGTCACCGAGTCCCGTGACGGCAGCAAATTCCCGTGGAATGTGAATTATTGCTTTCAGGGGAGTTAATTTTTACACGGTTTCCAAGAAAGTTGACAGAGATGGAAAAATGGCTGGATTCTGAAGAGTCTCTCAAATTAATATCAGTTTAATTTCAAAGAATCTGCGGAGTTGAGGTGGTTGGAAATTGACAAGAAATAAATTAGAAATCAAGCAGCTTCATTGAAATTAACAGATTGAACTGGTCTCTCTGCCTGGAGCACCGTTTGTGTCTGTTCTGTTTCTGTGCGCCTGCTCACTGTGTGAGAATCAGGAGTCCTCCTGACCGGTTGTAAACCTTCTGGATTGTGATTCTGTATTGCGGGGAGTGTCATTTAACTCAGTTATTTAAGAAACTGGTATATGTGAGAAACGTAAAAGTTTGACTTTAAAGTTGATGAGTCGCCGCAGAAATGAGATCAGTTACCCAGAGTGTGACAGTCAGAAGAAACAGTTCCGAAACACCATGGGGGGACAGTAGAAGGAGCTTTAATCAGTTTCCAACCCAGTTGTACATGCCCTGGGAGTGTTTGATGGGACAGTGCAGAAGGAGCTGTACTCTGTATCTAGCCCATGCTGTACGTGCCCTGGGAGTGTTTGAATGGACAGTGTAGAGGGCGCTTTACTCTGTATCTAACCCCATGCTGTACGTGCTCTGGGCGTGTTTGATGGGACAATGTAGAGGGAGCTTTACTCTGTATCTGACCTATTCTGTACCTGCTCTGGGCATGTTTGATGGGACAATGTAGAGGGAGCTTTACTCTGTATCTTGACCCATGCTGTATCTGCTCTGGAAGTGTTTGATGGGACAGTGTAGAGGGAGTGTTACTCTGTATCTGACCCATGCTGTACCTGCTCTGGAGGTGTTTGATGGGACAATGTAGAGGGAGCTTTACGCTGTATCTTGACCCATGCTGTACCTGCCCTGTTTGGATTGATGGCACAGTGCAGAAATAATTTTACTCGGAATCTAAACCTTGCTATATTTGGCCCGTCTTACGGGGTAGTGTAGTTTAATATGCATTCATCCTTTGCTTTACATGACCTTACAGCGCCAGACAGATCAGTGAAGAGAGAGATTTACTCTATCGAATCTATCCTGTATCTGATTTGAGTGATTTTCTAAAAATATTGAAGAAACTTCAATCTGCATCTAACTAATAAGATATCGAATTAGTAATGGTTATACAGTTGAGCATCAGATAATTATTGAATGAGATTGGTGTGATCCGAAGCTCACTTTCAGAACAAACAGCGCCTCGTCTGATCTGATGGGTGCTCCAATTTATTTTGGCAATTTTGGACCTGCACTGGGGCTGTTTGATGGGACATTGTAGAGGGAGATTTATTCTGTATCTAACCCATGCTGTACCTGCCCTGGGAATGTTTAATGGGACACTGTAGAGGGAGCTTTACTCTGTACCTGTATTGGGAGTGTTTGATGGGACAGTGTAGAGGAAGCTTTATTCTTTATCCAAGCCTGACTGTACCTGCCCTGAGTGTGTTTAATTGGCAATGTGGAGGGAAATCTACTTTTTATCTAACTCGTGCCGTACCTACCCTGGGAGTGTTTGATATGACAGTGATGAAGGAGCTTTACTCTGCAACTAACCCGTACTTTACTTTATCTGGCAGTGCTTGATGGGACATTGCAGAGATTGCTTTAATCAGTATTTAAACTTTTATTTACAAAGACGTGGAGCTTAATTGGGTCCTTCAATATAGATTGATCTTCTATTTAATCAGAGCTATAGGTGAGCTGGTGCGCTTTACAGGGGCAGTGTATGGTAAGCTTGTCTTTGTACATGTGATAATTGTGCTGAATCTAATCGGTCAATTTGATAACGCATTTTATGGAGAGACATTTCGTAGCACATCTCTGCAGTACTTGAGCTGGGAATGTTTGACGGGATAGTACAGATAACGTACTACTCTGTGTGCAACCCTTGCTATACCTGTCATGACCCACACGACAGCATAGCGGGAGCTTTGCTCTCATATCTCTGCTGTATCTGACCTGAGAGTGCTTGGTCAGGCAATGTTCAAGATACCGCTAGCTGCGACTAACAAATAGCAGGTAAACTACTCGTGACAGATATACACAATAAATCGTCCGATTGACCAGATTAAACAACGCACATTCATTGATGTTTATATTCTTTCTGAAAAAATGCCAAATTTTTAATGAGTTATTAATGTTTGAACATTTTGAGCATCAGATTACTATTGAACACGATTGGCCTGATCCTCAGCTCACTTCCAGAACAAACTGTTTCAGGAAGTGAATAACGCTCCAGAAAGCAGCGCCTGTTCTGATCTGTTGGGAGGCTGTAAGTTATTTTCACAATTTAAATGGAGGATATCAAGACTCCCACGAATTAATCGTCATGAGGACCTCATGTTTAGAAACATTATGTTGTTCAATTCTTCCTGAAAAGGTTAAAGGCAGGGACAAACTATGAGAGATGCAGCTATTGGCCTGGATCACAACACAAGGCGCACAGTCACTGAGCTGCAATTCTGTGAAACATTTAAAGAGATAGAGTCAACCTGCAATAAGTCATCATTCGCAATGAATTTTAAGCCTTTATAGCAGCATGCGATTGACTAATTTGCGTCAGATTTATAAGATCTCTTTATTTTAAATATCCTCTTTAATTACAACAAACAATAAAAATAGATCTGGTAGAGGTGTCCAAAATATGAAGCGTTTCCTTCCATTAAATCTAGTAGAACTATTCCCACTGACTCGTGTAGAATGATAGCATCTCACAGCACTGAAAAGGCCATTCAGGCATCGTGCCTATGCCGGCTCTGAAAGAGCTGTCCAATTTAGTCCAACTCCCCAGGGTTTTCCTTCTAAACGTGCCACTGAGTCCTCCTGACGTACAGGAGGAACTGCCTGGAGCATTCCTGAAATTACCAACCCTCTGTGTGAAAAAATTACCCCAATTTCCCCTTTTGATCTTTTGCCAATTATTTTAAATTTGTGACCTTTGGTTACCCACCTACTTTCCAGCGGAAGCAGTTTCTCCCTACTTGCTCTATCAAAACCTGTCATCATGTTGAATATCTCTCTTCGGTCTCCTCTTAACCTCTGCTCTAAGGAGAATATCCCAGCTTCTCCAATCTATCCACATAACTGAAGACCCCATCCCTGGCATCATCCAGGTAAAAGCTTCCCCTCTACACTCCCCAATGGCTTGACATCCTTCCTAAATTGTTGTTCCAGAATTGTGCACAATACCCCAGCTGAGGCCTAACACGTGATCTGTAAGTTTAGCATAACCGTCTTGTTTTTGTAGTCAATGGCCCATTTACAAAGTCATGTATCCCATACGCTTTCATAACTGCCTTACCAGTTTGCCCTGCCCCCTTCAAAGATTTTTGAATATGTTCATCTAGATTTCTCTGTTCGTGCATCCCCTCAAAACAATACTATTTAGATTATACTGCTTCTCCATCTTCCACCCAATGTGCATCGCTTCTCAATGATTCGCATTAAATTGCAATTGCCATGTCCCGGCGCATTTCACTGGTCCATCTGTCTCCTCATGGAGTCTGCTGCTTTCATGCTCACTATTGGCTACGTTGCCAGGTTTTGCATCACCTTCGAACTTCGAAATTGTATTCCCTATAACCAAGTCCAGGGCATTGTGATATAACAAGAACAACAATGGGAACTGAAATGGGCCATTTAAGGAGAAACTTCCAATTAACCGGATTTTGGAATGGTATTTTATTCGGATTATTAATTGAGTGGCAGGGAGGAGGAAACTCAAGAGACATGCATTCAATGGGATGGGATAGAGCCCAGATCACAGTGCACTGAGGGACATCGGTCTCCATCAAATGCTGAGAAAATGAGGGAGAAATTCGACTCAATCGCAATTCACCGACAGCTTGAATCTTAGAAACTTAACTATGGAAATGCTACCTGTTGAATTATGTGGTATGCAAATTTAGAGGGTTTTTTGCTAACGTCCGAAGCAGGAATTCCGCTGTTACTTTGAAGTGCAGTCACTGTTGTTTTGTAGGGATACGCCGCAGGCAATGTGCACAGAGCAAATTTCCCCAAACTGCAATTAAATAAAGGACCAGAAATGGTGCTGATTGAGAAATAAATGGAGGCCGAAATAACAGGAACACGTCTCTGTTCTTCTATTGTATGATCCAATGAAGGATTCTTTATTGACGAGTTGTGTAAATGTTCTTGTTGTGTAATGTGATAGAGCTCGGGGATAGAGAGGTGTGTTCCTGACCAGGGCATCGACAGGTCCTTATGATGGAACTGACAGAAACTCAAATGCCCGTGTAGTCTTTGATGGGGAAATGGTGGAATTAGTTTATTCTGCAGTCAAATTTCGAGCTGTTTATTTCTTTTATAAGCACGGATTACAGAGTCTAACTTGTTCAATGGGCCATTCTTTCCCAGTAACACCGTCTCCCCCCACCCTCTACGCCCTGCTCTCCTCCTGTGAACAACCCAGTACCGATGGCTCCATCACGTACGGCTGTTTGGCGATGGACTACTCCCCCGACATCACCAGCCTTTCCTGGAAGAAAGATAAAGAGCCAATCACCACTGGATTGAATACCTACCCGTCAGTGCTCAACAAGAAGGGAATCTACACCCAGAGCAGCCAGTTAACCATCGCCGAGTCAGATGTGGGGAGCAGCACAATCTACTGCGAGGTTCGACGTGGTGTGTCGGTCTGGGCCATCACAATGCTAGGTTAGTGATGTGGATTACAGGGCAAACAATGATAAGGTGAGAAATTATGTTCAACTTGTAGAGAAATTTGGTTAGACAACACTTAGAGTACTGTGTACAGTTCTGCTCTCCATATCATACTTAGAATACTGTGTACAGTTCTCGTCTCCAAATCACACTTAGAGTATTGTGTACAATTCTGCTCTCCCTATCATACTTCTAATATTGTGTACAGTTCTGGTCTCCATATTACACTTAGAGTATTGTATACAGTTCTGGTTTCCATATAATAATTAGAATACTGTGCACAGTTCTAGTCTCCTTATCACATTTAGAATATTGTTCACAATTCAGGTTTCCATCTCATACTTAGAATACTGTCGAAAGTTAGCTCTCCACATCATACTTAAAATATTATGCACAGTTCCGGTCTCCATATCACAGTTAGAATACTGTACACAGTTCTGTTCTCCATATCACGCTTAGAATATTGCTTAAAGTTCTGGTTTCCATCTCATACTTAGAATACAGTGTAAAGTTCTGGTCTCCATATCATACTGAGAATAGTGTGCATAGTTCTGGTCTCCATATTACACTTAGAATAGTATGCATAGTTCTGTTCTCCATATCACACTTAGAATATTGCTTAAAGTTCTGGTTTCCATCTCATACTTAGAATACAGTGTAAAGTTCTGGTCTCCATATCATACTGAGAATAGTGTGCATAGTTCTGGTCTCCATATCACACTTAGAATATTGTGCATGGTTGTGGTCCCCATATCGCACTTAGAATATTATGCACAGTTCCGGTCTGCATATTAAACTGAGAATACTGTGCACAGTTCTGCTCTCTGTAAATGCCAGGTTAGTGTTCGTCTGACAGCAAAGAACCTGTTAAAATATAAGGACACTTTGCATTTCTTAATCAATTATTTTCTAAGCAATGTCAATAATATGTTTTTTTTTGAAGATCCTGAACCGGACATCGTTCCTCCAACTGTTCTCCTCACGCTGAGTTCTACTGAACAAATCACCAGCAGCAGATATGCAAGCGCCGTGTGTTCAATCATCGATTTCAGGCCAAAATCACTGACCGTGAATTGGCTGAAGAGTGGACAACGCATGGATTCGGGCATCATCACCTCTCCCGTCTTTGAGGTGAACGGGAACTTCTTGACGGCCAGTCGGCTGACAGTCCCCGCCGAGGAATGGTTCACCGGCTCGGTCTACACCTGCCAGGTCACTCATGAAGGGGTCACGCAAAACCGTAACTTCAGCAGATCTCAGGGTAAGAGACACAATCCCGGGAGGTTGCACACCATTCTGAGCGCTGACCTCAGTAAGGATTTTATTGGAATTAGTAAAAAGCAGAGGACTGTTCCTAATTTCCAATCATGCAGTTTGTGTATTCTTGCGATACAAACTTGCCTTTATACAGCGCCTTCAGCGACCACAGACTGAACCAAAACGCTTGCCAGCCAATGAATTAAGTTGTGAAATGTGGTCACAGTTGTAATGTACAAAGTACGGCAGTCATTTAGTGCACAGCAAGCTCCCACAAACAGCAGTGTGATAATGACCATTTTTTTTTGTTGAGTGATATTTCTTGAGGGATAAATATTCCCAGGCCACCAGGGAGAACTCCTCTGCTTTTCATTGAAATAATGCCAGAGTATCGTTTACCTCCACCTGAGAGGCCAGACGGATCCTCGGTTTAACACCTGATCCAACAGACGGCAACTCCGATAGTGCGCCATGCCCCCAGTACTGCACTGGGAGACTCAGCTTACATTTTGTGATCAAATATCTGGAGTGGAAATTCAATCCAGGATCTTCTGGTTCAGGATTCCTCAATGCTCAGGATTTATTAACCTCGCCAAAGAAGCTTTCCCCTTGCTCTGATGTCAGGCAGTGAGTGAAGTGTCCTTAGTCTCAGGTTTATCCTGAGTTGGCTGATCATATACGGAGCGGCTGTCGGAGTCTGGAACCCTTTCCTGCCAACTGTCCAGAAATCCTGCTAGAATGGGCATCTACCCTATTCAGAGCACAGAGCTCAATTCTCGGCTCCGCACCACAGGAAGGATATACATGGAGGCGCTAAACTGCAGGTTTACCCGAATTAAACCGGGGCTAATAATGTAAAATGATCAGTCGACGAGTATAAAACGTTAAGAGATGATTCAATTGACGTGTTTAAGTTGATAAATGGAATTGATCGAGTAGATATACAACATTTATTTAGTTTGATGAAAGAGTCGAGAACAAGTAGCAGAAACTTAACATTAGAGTTAGGCCGTGCAGAGGTGATGTCAGAAAGGATTTTCTCACAAGAAGAATATTGCAAGTCGGGATTTCCCTCCCCAAAAGCTGCTGACACTTGCTTTCAATTGAAAAGTTGAAAATTGAGATTTATAGATTTTTGTCAGGCAAGGTTATCAAGGGTTACACAACCAATGCGTGAAGATGGTGTTGAGTGTTCATCAGCCATGATCTAACTGGTTGGCGAGACAGGATGGATGGACTGAATGCCCTCCTCCTGTTCCTATGTTGCTATTAATGCCCTGAGGTCATATTTCTCTCTGAATCTCTCTCACCAGACATGATAAATGTTCAGTAATTACAGAAATTAACAAGCGACCTCACATCATTCCAAATGATGCCGCACCACAAAGATTCCTTGGAACTCCATTCTCCCGAACTTGCACTTCTCCTCTGACGGGGGCTGTGACTGGTTCCTGCACATTTTCACTGCAACAAAAAACGCAGCAAGAGACCAGAAACTTAACTTTGTTTCCTGTTGTCCCATAAATCCTGAAATTAATTTGACACTGGTTTTGAACCAGTATAATGTCTGGTGTAGACCTCTTGAACTTCGGGCTTTTCGGGCTTCAGCTATTATAACCAACGGTGATGCATTTGGGTGCAAGGATCTATGGACGGGCTTAAAGGAGCAAGGGATTTCAGGAAGAGCGCTATTCCATGCCTAACACAATGTATTCCGATTTTATGCCGGGTATTTGCTTCACAGCCCATTACAGGTGGCTCTGGCTGCAAATACACAAGAAATGTTACAGATCTCTCGGAATCGTTGCCAATTCATTGTCCTTCCAATAACGCCGGTGTTGAGGCAACAGCGAGAGGTTGATATCTCAAAAGTGATATATTCCCCTTGAAAGATTTAAGGCTAAATATTGGTGTCCGGATTCTGAAGCTTCAGCTTTTCCTGACTTTCATTCCTGTTTCGCAGTGGTTGTCCCATGCAGCGATTCAAAAATCACTCTTCGCCCACCGTCATTGGAACAGGTCTTACTGGAGGCGATGGTGACCTTAACCTGCGTCGTGTCTGAGGCTCCTTATGGGCTCACCGTGACCTGGACCCGGGAAAAGGAGGCTTTGAAATCAGAGATTGCCTTCCAGCCGGGAGAGGATCCCAACATAGTGATCAGCAACTTAAACATCTCGACACAAGACTGGCTGAGTGGGGATAAGTTCTACTGCGTGGTGAGCCATCAGGATATGCCGACTCCTCTCAGAGATTCCATCCACAAGGAAAAGGGTGAGCGGGGAGATTGTTGCAATAAGTGAGATACTGTGACTATTTCCAGTGCATGTGCAAGGGACAATTCATTATATAAAGTGTTTAATGGGCTGCTCTGATTATTCAGTTTGGTAATTCCACGAACTCAGCACTCTGGGACCTGACATTATGTATTTTAGGGGAAACTGGACAAGTCCATGAGTGAGAAAGGAATAGAAGGGTATGTTATTAGGAATAGATTAAGTGAGCTAGGAGGAGGCTTGTGTGAAACATACACACCGGCATAGACCAGTTGGCCAAATCTCCTCATTCTGTGCAGTAAATTCTGTGTAATTTTCCAGACCAACCCTTGGAGATTTCAGAGAGAAAGATTGTGTTCCCTCTGCTGCGGGATGGAAAACCAGAGAGGCCCCAGAGGGGAAAAGGAAAAGCTTTAAAATTCAACGCAGTGTCCATTTCTCTCACATCTAACCACCTGAAATTGGCTGAATTTAAATGAGGAAGCCGAGTTGTGGGCGGTGGTCTCACAGGCCACCCGGGAGAACGGGAGGATTGGAAGCCGAGTCAGGAGGTCTCGGATCGCGGGGGCTGGGTTACACAGGGACCCTGGATCCAGGAGGTAGGTGTATGGGCAATTACCACCTGGGTGCAGCAGTCCCCGCCTCGCTGTAACTGCAGGGATTTACACAGTGTGTCAAACCGGACCAGCGACAGTTAAACACCAAATGGTGGTTAAAATAGAAGATTCCAGTCCCATTTAAATATTTTACTCAAATATAATATTACAACCGGGAGTGGGCGCGTTGACGTCGGGATTCCTATTTTTAACAATTTAAAAACCTCCACGCCCAAAACCCGCCTGCTGTATTGATTTAAAGTTTTCCCATTGTCTCTGGAACTGTCCAGTTCATTGGCCTTTATTGTAACTGTTCCACAGCGAAAGATCCGCGGGAACCGGCCGTGTCTGTCCTCCTGCCCTCGGCAGAAGAAGTCTCCGCTCAGAGGTTGGTCAGCCTCACCTGCTTAGTGAGAGGTTTCTCCCCCCGAGAGATCTTCGTCAAATGGACCGTCAATGACAAGCCGGTGGATTCCGGCAACTACAAGAACACCGAGGTGATGGCAGAGAACGGCAGCAGATCCTTCTTCATGTACAGCCTGCTATCCGTTGCAGCCGAGGAGTGGGCCAGCGGCGCTTCTTACTCCTGTGTGGTGGGACACGAAGCGATCCCCTTGAAGATCACCAACAGAACCATCAATAAATCCAGCGGTAAACCCAGTTTCGTCAACATTTCCCTTGTTCTGATGGACACCGTCAATTCTTGTCAATGAGAATCTCTCGATTGCATTTCAGTTCTTAAATAAAAAACAATAAAGGGCTTTTTTTCCAATCGTGAGTTAAACAGGCAGCCGCTCAATTAACTATGTTTCCTAGTTTTGCCAATGTGAGGGCTGTTTATCTGAAGTCGGGTGTTTGCGCGTCTCGCTCCCAAGGCTTGTACAGCCAGCGCTCCCAGCTCAGATACACCATGGGTTAGAGACTGGGTGAAGTTCTCTCATTACAGGATTCCTGAAAGTAACTTCAGCAGAGAGAGAGTAAAGGGTAATTTTAACTCACTGTACCTCTCATACCCAACAGCGAGAGGGGAACGGGAAATGCATAATTCTCGTAACCCCCACTGCCCCTCCCACAGGGAGATGGGAAATGAACCACTCTCTTGTAAATGCACTAAGTTGCCATCAGTACAATGTCACATTCTAACCCATGGTCAAAAGATTTTAAACTTGCCACATGATTATTATATTCTGAAATAACTATTTATTCCACGTAATATTTTTTAATTAAATAGTCCCTGTTAATTGTAAACTAACATGCTGAATTCTAATGGGCCATATCTAAACTGGTGATTGAATCCTCTGCGGGTTTCTCATAGTTGTGTCCCTGATGTTTCTGAGGCCCATCGGTTGAATTGTTGCATTCCTTCGGCTGACGTCACATTGCGCCTCACACAGGAAACATTTACACAGAGCAGGGAGAATACATGTGAAAGTGAGTCTGTCTGTGTTCATATGTAAGTGTGATGATGATTTTGTATAAGTGTGTGTATTTTTGTGTAAGTGCACAATTTCACAGTAACACACATAGACTTACATATAAAGACATACGTTAACACTCTGACACATAATATTATACATAACTCGAATATAATGAAAACCATCATTGTCAAATCCAGTTATTGGTACTCTCTGAAAATTTTAACAATAGCAATAATACACGTCAATCTAAATGCACACTTACACAACGGATACTTACACACACTTACACACACATAGACACACACATCAATCCACACAGACACTGACACAAAGCACACCTACACCCACTTACACACACATAAACACATACATCAATCCACACACACACTTACACAAAACAAACTTACACACACATAGACACACGCATCAATCCATACACACAGACTTACAAAACACACTTACACACACTTACTCACACATAAACACATACATCAATCCACACACACACTTACACAAAACACACTTATACACACATAGACACACGCATCAATCCATACCCATACACTTACAAAACACACTTACACACACTTACACACACATAAATACACATCAATCCACACACACACTTACACAAAACACACACACACTTGTAAACAAACGCATCAATCCAAACACACATTTACACAAAACACACACACGCTTACATGCAAACATACTATTGCACTTAGACACACACATCAATCAAAACACACACTTTCACAAAACACACACACACAAACACACACAAACTTACCTGCAAACCCATTGCTACACATAAACACACACACGCTTACACCTAAACATGAACAACACTGAGACATAGCCGTACACTTACAGGGAAACACACACCTGAACACATTTACACAAGTATGAACACGCATATAAATCCAAACACAATCTAACAAAAACACACACAGACAAACTTACAGGTACACACAATGTGACATGAAAACTCACAAACACACACTTACACCTCAACATTAGCAAACACTTGGACATAACCATACATATACACTTACAGGGAAACACACACATGAACATACATATACACCGGGTTACACATACACTTACACATAAGCACACACATGAACACACTTGCACACACACACACACACACAAACCCTTTGATATGAACATGCTTACACATAAAAGTACACACACTCACCTACACCAAATCTCACACTCACAATTAAATTTAAACACACACACTTACATAAAAACACACGCATTCTTAAACAAAACATAAAGAAAGATTTACACACACATACACAATCTTAGAAATACACACACGCACAACCCCACAGATCAACACCCTCACAGGGAACACAAACACTGACTAATCCAGAACAACAGATAGTTATACAGTGATATAGACACTAAAGAGCACAAACAAAAACGTCAGGCTATAGAAGAATGTAGAACAAAGATGCAGTTTTTGGACGGGCAAAGTATCCAATGCTTGGCCTGAATAAATAATTACTGATACCATAATATCTAACATTTCACTATTCTGGCCTTACACATACACTGGATCAATGTAGTTGTTGCAAGCTGAAACGTTATTTATGTTCAGAGCATTGCCGTAACATATATAAAAAAAAGGTTATAACTCACAACTAATCTCTTAAAAGCCTCCTTGGCAGCCTCCAACTAAGTAACTACCTTAACCTAGAGGAAAAATAATCGATATCCTGCTGTACACCTTCCTCGATGTTTCATCGTATTATTCCCGAATGGTAGATCGTAGCAAAGTCATCCAAAATCAATTAGCCTCTGACATGGAAGAAAAACTATCATATTTTCCAAAACGGACTATAGGAGGATCATAATGTTGGGGAGGAGTTAAACTAATATGGCAGGGGGATGGGAACCAAAGCAGGGAGACAGAGGGTAACAAAAAGGAGGCAAAAGCAAAAGACAGAAAGGAGATGAGGAAAAGTGGAGGGCAGAGAAACCCAAGGCAAAGAACAAAAAGGGCCACTGTACAGCAAAATTCTAAAAGGACAAAGGGTGTTAAAAAAAACAGCCTGAAGGCTTTGTGTCTTAATGCAAGGAGTATCCGCAACAATGTGGATTAATTAACTGTGCAAATAGATGTTAACAAATATGACGTGATTGGGATTACGGAGACGTGGCTCCAGGATGATCAGGGCTGGGAACTCAACATCCAGGGGTATTCAACATTCAGGAAAGATAGAATAAAAGGAAAAGGAGGTGAGGTAGCATTGCTGGTGAAGGAGCAAATTAAGGCAATAGTTCGGAAGGACATTAGATTGGATGATGTGGAATCTATATGGGTAGAGCTCCAGAATACCAAAGGACAAAAAACGTTAGTGGGAGTTGTGTACAGACCTCCAAACAGTAGTAGTGATGTTGGGGAGGGCATCAAACATGAAATTAGGGGTGCGTGCAATAAAGGTGCAGCAGTTATAATGGGTGACTTTAATATGCTCATAGATTGGGTTAACCAAACTGGAAGCAATACGTTGGAGGAGGATTTCCTGGAGTGCATAAGGGATGTTTTTTTAGACCAATATGTCGAGGAACCAACTAGGGGGGAGGCCATCTTAGACTGGGTGTTGTGTAATGAGAGAGGATTAATTAGCAATCTCGTTGTGCGAGGCCCCTTGGGGAAGAGTGACCATAATAAGGTGGAATTCTACATTAGGATGGAGAATGAAACAGTTAATTCAGAGACCATGGTCCAGAACTTAAAGAAGGGTAACTTTGAAGGTATGAGGCGTGAATTGGCTAGGATAGATTGGCGAATGATACTGAAGGGGTTGATTGTGGATGGGCAATGGCAGACATTTAGAGACCGCATGGATGGACTACAACAATTGTACATTCCTGTCTGGCGTAAAAATAAAAAAGGGAAGGTGGCTCAACCGTGGCTATCAAGGGAAATCAGGGATAGCATTAAAGCCAAGGAAGTGGCATACAAATTGGCCAGAAATAGCAGCGAACCCGGGGACTGGGAGAAATTTAGAACTCAGCAGAGGAGGACAAAGGGTTTGATTAGGGCAGGGAAAAAGGAGTACGAGAAGAAGCTTGCAGGGAACATTAAGACGGATTGCAAAAGTTTCTATAGATATGTAAAGAGAAAAAGGTTAGTAAAGACAAACGTAGGTCCCCTGCAGTCAGAATCAGGGGAAGTCATAACGGGGAACAAAGAAATGGCGGACCAATTGAACAAGTACTTTGGTTCGGTAATCACTGAGGAGGGCACAAACAACCTTCCGGATATAAAAGGGGTCGGAGGGTCGAGTAAGGAGGAGGAACTGAGGGAAATCCTTATTAGTCGGGAAACTGTGTTGGGGAAATTGATGGGATTGAAGGCCGATAAATCCCCAGGGCCTGATGGACTGCATCCCAGAGTACTTAAGCAGGTGGCCTTGGAAATAGTGGATGCATTGACAGTCATTTTCCAACATTCCATTCACTGTGGATCAGTTCCTATGGAGTGGAGGGTAGCCAATGTAACCCCACTTTTTAAAAAAGGAGGGATAGAGAAAACAGGGAATTATAGACCGGTCAGCCTGACATGGGTAGTGGGTAAAATGATGGAATCAATTATTAAGGATGTCATAGCAGTGCATTTGGTAATAGGTAATATAACAAGTCCAAGTCAGCATGGATTTGTGAAAGGGAAATCATGCTTGACAAATCTTCTGAAATTTTTTGAGGATGTTTCCAATAGAGTGGACAAGGGAGAACCAGGTGATGTGGTATATTTGGACTTTCAGAAGGCTTTCGACAAGGTCCCACACAAGAGATTAATGTGCAAAGTTAAAGCACATGGGATTGGGGTAGTTTGCTGACATGGATTGAGAACTCGTTGTCAGACAGGAAGCAAAGAGTAGGAGTAAATGGGACTTTTCATAATGGCAGGCAGTGACTAGTGGGGTACCGCAAGGTTCTGTGCTGGGGCCCCAGCTGTTTACACTGTACATTAATGATTTAGATGAGAGGATTAAATGTAGTATCTCCAAATTTGCGGATGACACTAAGTTGGGTGGCAGTGTGAGCTGCGAAGAGGATGCTATGATGCTGCAGAGCGACTTGGATAGGTTGGGTGAGTGGACAAATGCATGGCAGATAAAGTATAATATGGATAAATGTGAGGTTATCCACTTTGGTGATAAAAACAGAGAGACAGACTATTATCTGAATGGTGACAGATTAGGAAAAGGGGAGGTGCAAAGAGACCTGGTTGTCATGGTACATCAGTCATTGAAGGTTGGCATGCAGGTACAGCAGGCGGTTAAGAAAGCAAATGGCATGTTGGCCTTCATAGCGAGGGGATTTGAGTACAGGGGCAGGGAGGTGTTGCTACAATTGTACAGGGCCTTGGTGAGGCCACACCTGGAGTATTGTGTACAGTTTTGGTCTCCTAACCTAAGGAAGGACATTCTTGCTATTGAGGGAGTGCAGCGAAGGTTCACCAGACCGATTCCCGGGATGGCGGGACTGACCTATCAAAAAAGACTGGATCAACTGGGCTTGTATTCACTGGAGTTCAGAAGAATGAGAGGGGACCTCATAGAAACGTTTAAAATTCTGACGGGTTTAGACAGGTTAGACGCAGGATGAATGTTCCCAATGTTGGGGAAGTCCAGAACCAGGGGACACAGTCTAAGGATAAGGGGGAAGCCATTTAGGACCGAGATGAGGAGGAATTTCTTCACCCAGAGAGTGGTGAACCTGTGAAATTCTCTACCACAGAAAGTTGTTGAGGCCAATTCACTAAATATATTCAAAAAGGAGTTAGATGAAGTCCTTACTACTAGGGGAATCAAGGGGTATAGTGAGAAAGCAGGAAGGGGGTACTGAAGTTGCATGTTCAGCCATGAACTCATTGAATGGCGGTGTAGGCTAGAAGGGCCGAATGGCCTACTCCTGCACCTATTTTCTATGTTTCTATGTTTCTATGTTTCTATAATGGAAGAGCGGCAGTGGAGTGAGGAACAGTGAGAGATTGCTGAGAGTGATTAACATAACACAAAATATACACTGAAAGTCCAATTAAAGATCAAACTAATACTTTAAGGTGAAAAAAAGAGAATATAAAATAATAGTATGATACCCGGGATTAATAAACGATCTGAATATATTTCCTCCCCTACATCCCCGTAGATTCCTCAGACCACATCTGGAATGAAGACTATGAGGACGAGAGCGGCAACATCTGGACAACAGCTTCCACATTCATCATCCTGTTCTTCCTGAGCATTTCCTACAGCGCTGCCGTCACTCTGGTGAAGGTGGGAAGATTCAATCCGCTCACACTTCCATCTGACTGAAGCCGTTTGACAAATCTCTGGATGTTTCATTAATATAAACCCTGAGATAAATGCCCCAGACCACTAAACCTCCGCTTCATTCTTTTATCCATCTTTTACAGCTCAAATGATGGTCTGAATTTCGGCCGCCGTGGATGTTCCTCATCTGTTTATCATCCCTGTGTCACTAAAAATAAAATATGTTCTCTTGGTGATTCTCAGAGTAAACTACCTTCAGTTACTAGATCCGAATCAGTCGCTGAGAAATATATAACTGGGATTTCCGTCTTTCTGTTTGAAATGTGTTCGATAATTGTGGCTGTAATGTAACTGCATCTCAGAGTTTCACCGTGCCTTGTACATTTCATGTGTAAATAAATAACTTTTCTCATTCTTATTCACAAGTGTTCCCTTCCCTTTATGCTGAGCCCCTGTTCACTCGCTCTGATGTCTGTCACAACTGTGCAGATAGCGGCAGCTCCGACATAAGAACATAAGAAATAGGAGCAGGAGTAGGCCCTACGGCCCCTCGAGTCTGCTCCGCCATTCAATAAGATCAGGGCTGAACATCGACCTCAACTCCACTTTCCCGCCTGATAGCATATCCCTTGCTTCTCCTAGGTTCCAAAAATCTAACTATTTGAGTCTTGAATATATTTAGAGACTCAGCATCCACAGCCGTCTGTGGCAGGGAATTCCAAACATTCACAACCCTCTAAGTGAAGAAATTCCTCCTCATCTCCGTCTTAAATGGCGGGGTAAACAAACCTTCTGCATTTAACTTGTCAAGCGCCCTCAGAATCTTATGTTTCAATCAGATCACCTCTCATTATTTTAAATTCCAGAGACTATAGGCCCAATCCGCCTGTGTTCGGTTCTCAATGTATTGCTCAGTTATATTCACTTTGTGTTCACGTTTTTACACTTCCCTGTAAATTGTTTTCCGTGAAATTGTTAATAAATCTGGAATGACAAATTGAAGTAACTTGGATTTTCTCCATGGCTCCTGTACACCGCTCCATTTTTCCTGTCACACTGTGTTTTATTTGCCTGACAGGTATATTTCACCCGTCCTGTCTGGGTTGTGATTGAACCCAAGTCCCGTTGGTGAAGGACCCACGGGACCACCCAGTGTCCCATCGGATTAAAGACACCTCTACCACTGCCTTGTTGTATCCGGTTCCAGAGGCGGAATTACGGCACAACGACCAGGTGCACCATGCAGTCTCCTCTAATATTATGGTCTGTCACAGTCACATGGCAGGTTCTATTAAAAAACAGCACTCCGTTCCGTCACAGATTGTCACAGTTCAGTACACGGCAGAGTAAGTCTACCTTTCACTGTCCCATCAAACTCTCCCAGGGCAGGTACATTACGGGTTAGAAATCTGATACAAACGCTCAAGGTAGCACAACACCGGAGAATGGCCCCCAAGAGGGTGAGCCTGTGCTGGCGCAATAGGGTGAGCCTGTGCTGGCCCAATAGAATGAGCCAGGCTTGCCCAATAGGGTGAGCCCGAGCTGGCCGAACAGGGTGAGCCCGGGCTGGCCCAATAGGGTGAGCACATGCTGGCCCAATAGGGTGAACCCATGCTGGCCCAATAGAGTGAACCGGGTTGGTCCAATTGTGCGAGCCCGGCATGGCTCAATATGTCGAGCCCAGGCTGGCTCAACAGGGTGAGCCCAGGCTGGCCCAATAGGGTGAACCCGTGCTGGCCCAATAGGGTGAGACGGGCCTGCCCAATAGTGTGAGCCCTGGCTGGCCCAATAGGGTGAGCCCGAGCTGGCCGAATAGGGTGAGCCCGGGCTGGCCCAATAGGTTGAGCACATGCTGGCCCAATAGGGTGAACCCATGCTGGCCCAATAGAGTGAACCGGGTTGGTACAATTGGGCGAGCCCGGGCTGGCTCAATATGTCGAGCCCAGGCTGGCTCAACAGGATGAGCCCAGGCTGGCCCAATAGGGTGAACCCATGCTGGCCCAATAGGGTGAGACGGGCCTGCCCAATAGTGTGAGCCCTGGCTGGCCCAATAGGGTGAGCCAGTGCTGGCACAATAGGGTGAGCCCAGGCTGGCCCATTAGGGTGAACCCGTGCTGGCCCAATAGGGTGAGACGGGCCTGCCCAATAGTGTGAGCCCGGGCTGGCCCATTAGGGTGAGACAACAATCAGCACAACAAGGCTCCCTGTCAGGGGCTACTGACCTGGTCACAAACATGTGTCCAATCAAACTGACAGACATGCTGAAGCCCCGCCCATCCATTATCCCTGCCCAAAGGGCCGCGCATGCGCCCCGAGACCCAGCCGAACCAAGATGGCGACCACTGAGCCCTCTCCCCCAACCTGACCAAGATGGCGGCCGCTGTGCCCGCTCCCCCGGGCGCTCACTGACTGGGCCTGGAACCGGCCTGTGCTTCGGTTCTTGGTGACGAGCCCGGGTGTATGTGAAGATGATGGTGCGGATTTTTGTCTCTCGGGCCTGGGCCCGCACTCTTGCTGTGTGTCCCGCCCTGGGTTTATTAACGCAGGGAACTATTTGTTCTGCACTTTGTGACTGACAGGCGACAAGCCCCGCCCCATCCGGGCCCGAATCATTCCATGCATGTGGTGCAGTGAAATAAAACTGGCACTTCGGCTGGGGGAGGCATACACTGGGACTGGGGTAAGGCACTTCGAATGGGGGAGGCATGCACTGGGATTGGGGTAAGGCACTTCGGCTGCGCGATGCATACACTGGGACTGGGGTAAGGCATTTCAGATGGGGAGGCATGCACTGGGACTGGGGTAAGGCACTTCGGCTGGGAGAGGCGGGCACTGGGACTGCGGTAAGGCACATCGGCTGGGGGAGGCATGCACTTGGACTGGGGTAAGACACTTCAGCTGGGGGGGCATACGCTCGATCTGTGGTAAGGCACTTCAGCTGGGGGAGGCGTGCCCTGGGACTAGGGTAAGGCACTTGGGCTGTGGGAGGCATGCATTGGGAAAGGGGAAGGCAATTTAGCTGGGGTGGGGGCATGCACTGGACTGAAGTAAGGCACTTTGGCGGGGGGATGCATATACTGGGACTGGGGTAGGGCACTTCGGCTGGGGGAGGCATGCACTGGGACTGGTGTAAGGCACTTCGGCTGGGGACAGAATGCACTGGGACTGTGGTAAGGCACTTCGGCTGGAGGAGACTTCCACCGCGACTGGGGTAAGGCACTTTGGCTGGGGGAGGCATATACTGAGGTAAGGCACTTCGCCTAGGGGAGGCATATACTGGGACTGGGGTAAGGCACTTCGGCTGGGGGAGGCGGGCACTGGGACTGCGGTAAGGCACTTCAGATGGGGGAGGCATGCACTGGGACTGGGGTAAGGCACTTCGGCTGGGGGAGGCCTGAACTGCGACTGGAGTAAGGCACTTCGGCTGGGGAGGGGTGCACTGGGATTGGGGCAAGGCACTTTGGCTGGCAGTCGCTGTCTTCTGGGAGCTCTGCCTCTGTTGTTTCAGGAAATCAAAGTGGATCAAGTTACAATTTGCAAGTCAATGATACGTTGGGATGGGTGTTTTCAGTTACACATTCGAGTGAAACCTCAGGATTTGGCTCATCCTCCAAAGGAACCAATCATGGAAAATGGTTGGAACATGGCGGCCATTTTTGCAGTACAAATAAGCGCGTCCTTTATTAACTCGCTGCCTCCCTCCACCCATCTCTGACCCCCTGTCTCGCCCACTGAGCATGCTCAGCTCACACTGCCTGGCTGATTGATGGCAGCTCCCGACCAATAGGGAAAGCAGTTGTGGAGCTGGAGGACTGGGTGAGCGGTTAGTCTTCCAACCAATCGGCGTGTGGAAGTGGTGCGGCCCCTGTATTGTGTAGGGTTAATCACATAGGGTTAATTATGATATTTCGACATTTACAGTATGTTTCTGCTTCATGCCGAGTGGAATGTTGTTGATGCAGAGAGAGAGAGAGAGAGAGAACTTGATGCACACACCATCTTGTTTATGGGACGGTCGGCGCCTCGAGGTCTCATGCTTTGTGGAAGAACAGCTGGGGCCTTACTGATTAGGAGTTGGCCATAAGCCACATGCACCCATGTTTGTTCAATAGTATAAAGGAATGGAACTGTCCAGTAGCTCTTTTAACTTCAACTTGGACCGTGATTCGCGAGCGGTGCCGGGACCCCCAAGGCTCCAGACCAGCCATCGTTGTGGAGTTCCCGATGGGCCGAAAGCTGTGAGCTTTGTTGCATCTTATCATACTTCTCTTTTCTTTGTAAACTGTATTATGTTTCTTTTCCCTCAGTAAACGGTGTTTTATCTTTACTTCATTTGTCGTGTCTCTTATTTAACATCCATCCAGATCCCGAACCTGGGTCTATTATTATCGATCCAAAAAATGTTGGTGTCATGAACATGATCTGGTAAAATGTTTATGAGAAAAGACAAGGAGCAGTCTCCTCCTGCGGGAGAGAAGTATATAATACCAGGGTGGAGCACGAGGGATGAGGGTTTTGGCTCTCTTGCCAATGTTCTAGCCCAGTTTGCACCCCCGCAACATTGGGATATGCAGTTATTGGAACAGAGCAAAGATAGACCCGTACCCCACGTGGTACTGTCTCTCCTGGAGGAAGCGGGCTTCCCACAGGAGAAAAGTAATCCCTCACAAATGGGATGGATTTTGTTGACAGCATTAAAGACGATGTGTAAACAACTTGAGGAAAGTGAGGCAGAAAACCTAGAGTTAAAAACAGCTGTTAAGTTTTTCGAAAGTCAAAACTCGACTCTCACTGAAGCGGTCCGCACTGCACAATAACGGGTGGACAAGCTCAATGAACAATCAGAAACTTTAATATGCCATCTGGTGAAAGTACAAAATTATTAAAAAGCCAGATGACGGAAATTACAGATAGATCGGTCAAAGGTACGTGCATTGGTAGCTGGACCCACTTGGGATCCGGCTCATTGGGAAGGAGACATCTGGTAATCCTCTGACTCAGAATATGAATGGTCAGATGGAGAGGGGGGGGAACGGGAGGAAACTAAAAACCCTCCCCCATATGATCCGAGCACGAAAGCTAAACCCTTATGATAAATAAGGCGAAACAGCAAGATGGGGAACAGCCGGTAACCACTAGAGGGGTGCGTGACTTCACCACTAGTGAGTTACAAGAAATAGGGTCTCGATTTCGCTAAAAACCCGGGAATCATTGTCAGAATGGCTAACCCGGATTTGGGATCAGGGAGCATCAGGCGTAATATTTAACCCTGAAGAATTAACAAAAATGAGGACTATGATTACGGACCACCATATCACAGCAATTCTACGGAATGTCCAGGGCACAAGTTCGCTATGGGACATGGTTACTATAGGGGTCCAGAAAAAATATCCCTCCGCCATTGATTGGGAAGGGAAGGTAAAACCTTGGAGTACTGTGCTGGAGGGTGTGATACAATTGTGCAAGATGGCAACACAGGGAAGAATATATCACCAACAATATGGGGGGCCAGATCAGGAGCTCTTTACGGCAGGAATACGGAGCAGGCTGATGAAGAGGGATGCGCTACGTGCATTATTGGGACCAGCCCAAGAGAAGCGGGTGGGGGACGCTTTCCTATTGTTAGGACAGTTAGAGGATGTCGAAGATAGTGTGCGAGAGTCGAGAACGGCTAATGTAGAGGGGAATCGGGACCAGCGACAAGGTTCGACCTCTGGGAACGATATAAGTTCAGGAAAGACAAAAAAAAAGAATTGTGCGGAGGGACATGTACGCGGCTTTACTGAAAGCAGGGGTCCCCAAGGAAAAAATTTATGGAATCCCAACAGGAGCGATGTATTCTATATGGAAGCAACACTGCGTCCCGTGCACAGGGAAGGTTAAAAGGAGGGAGGTAAGGGCGACTAAGTCGGATAGCGATAATCTGTGGATGCGGAGAAACCACCTCCCACTAGTCTATACCCCAGCGTAGAAGAGCTGTGGAAGGCTAGTAATCCCCTCGACTGGGTTGTGACTGGGATCCGGGAGTACTCCCTGTTAGAACCACGTCAACCCAAGTTCCCGGGGATCTGAGGCCACACATTCCAATTATGATACATTGGCGGGACGGGGGGGAACATACAAAGAGATGTTGCTTTACTAGACACAGGGGCAGAAGTTACTATTATCCATGGAAATCCTAGGAAACACACAGGGACCTGTATGATGATTAATGGTTTCGTGGGGCAGAAACGCCCGCTGTCCAAACAACTATCAGAATGGCGGTGGGAAATTGGTCTCTGCGCTGGGTAACGGTATTAATATCGGCAGTAAAGGAACATATTATTGGGATGGACCTTTTAAAGGGAACCACACACAACACCTCGTTCAGGCAATTTTCATTCGGGATACGGGCGAACACTGAGATTGCAGGGGAAGCAAAGTGGGAACAAGTGGTAATACCACAGCCATTGCGTATAGTGACAATGAAACAGTACCAAATACCTGGGGGACACAAAGAAATAGAGGAAACCATACAAGGGCTCTTGGAGGCGGGAATCATTAGACATGTGGTGTCCCCCTGCAATAGCCCTGTTTGGCGTGTGCAGAAACCCAACAAAAGTTGGAGGATGACTGTGGATTACCGACAACTGAACAAATGTGCCCCTCCCCTGGCAACCGCTGTCCCAGATGTAGTAACTATAACAGAGCGGCTGTCTCAAGAAAGTGCGGAGTGGTATGCGGTAATCGACCTGGCCAATGCCTTTTTCTCCATTCCAATAGCGGAAGAATCCCAGGACCAGTTTGCATTCACTTGTGAAGGGAGGCAATACACGTTTAAAAGCCTACCTCAAGGTTACCTACATAGCCGTACCCTATGCCACGGATTGGTGGCCCGGGACCTGGTTGTGCACGTTGGCTCCTAATGTCTCACTGGCACACTACATCGATGATGTACTAATAAGAAATCCCACCGAGGCTGTGGTGTCAGAAGCCCTAGCTACTTTAGTCCAACACATGTGAGATATGGGCTGGGAGATAAATCCGAAGAAGGTGCAGGGCCCTAGCCAGATTGTCCAGTTTCTGGGGATCCAATGGTCTCGGGGTGAGCGCATCATACCCGAGCCTGTGAAGAATAAAATTCAAGAAATGGCCACCTCCACGAATAAAGCTGAGGCACAATGGTTCGTGGGACTATTGGGTTACTGGAGGAGACATATACCTCACCTCACGATGCTTTTAAAACCGTTGTATGCCGTAACACGAAAAAAGGCCCACTTCGAGTGGGGAAAGGAACAACAGGTGGCTTTTGATGCAGCCAAAGAAGCCGTAGCTCAAGCTTTACCCCTAGCCCCATGAGTGCCTGGACAGCCTTTTGAGTTACAGGTATCCGTTACCAATGATACTGCAGTATGATGTTTGTGGCAGGTTCAACATGGCACTCGTATACCGTTAGGGTTCTGGTCTAGAAAATTGACAGATGCTGCTGCTCGTTACACTCCATTTGAGAAAAAATTATTAGCATGTTATTGGGCCATTACAAAAACAGAAGGACAGACAGGGGACGACAAAGTCAATTTAAGACCAGACCTACCCATTTTATCGTGGGTTCTCTCAGAAAATGGGACACACAAGATCGGGCGAGCGCAGCAAAGCTCCATAGTGCGCTGGAAATGGTATATCGCAGACAGAGCAAGTAAAGGGAAAGAAGTAATCACCCGACTACATGAGCATGTGGCTGGATACCCACAAACAGCTGAGAGTGAACTTACGCAGTCGTCTGTCAGTTTAAGCAAAGAGTCACCGATCCCCTGGGGCGTGCCTTTTGAACAGTTAACACCCGAAGAACGTAGCCATGCCTGGTTCACAGGTGGCTCAGCGGTCTGGCGAAATGGCCTTCGGTGATGGCGAGCCACTGCCTTCAATACAAAAACCCAGACAATTGTGCATGATGAGGGCGTGGGAGGCTCCAGCCAGCAAGCCGAACTAGCAGCTGTAGTCCTTGCGTTAGAAGAGAAACGGCAACACGTACACATATATACTGACTCAGGGGCAGTAGCCAATGGCATGGCGGGCTGAATGCGAAACTGGCATGAACATAACTGGCAAATAACGGGGAAAGACTTGTAGGGAAAGTACCTATGGGAACAAATATGGTCCAAAGCCCAGGAGATGAAAATAACTGTATATCATGTGGACACTCACATGAAAAACACTTCAAAGACCTCTGAATATAATAACACCGTTGATAATATAGCCCGGGTACGGGCTATCAAACAGGCGGAAGAGGAAGAATATGGCACAGGCAAGTGGGCCCACTACAAATCTAGACATTTGGGCATTCAGGGTACGATACAGTGGGCACGAAATGGGGGGGTTACATTTGACTACGGACGGTGTTAAACAGATCATAAACACCTGTGAAATGTGTCAAAAGGTGAAGCATTTCCCCCTACAACGACAACCCGGTGCCATATTAAGAGAGGGACTCAACCAGCAGAAACATGGCAAGTTGATTATGTAGGACCTTTACCATTGCAACAACGGTTCCAATATTTGCTCACTGTTGTTGATACCTATTCTACATTTCTGATCGCTTAACCAGTGTCTAAAGCGAATCAACAAAGTATGATTAAAGGACTGGAGAATTTAATCACATACTACGGTGAGCCAGCAGAAGTACAATCCGATAATGGGTCGCACTTCACAGGTCAAACAGTGCAACAGTGGGCGGTAGACAACGAGATCTATTGGATGTTTCACATACCTTACTATCCGCAAGCTGCAGGGTTAATAGAACGCATGAATGGATTACTTAAGCAACAGATTAAAATATTAACTACCACTAACACATTGCAAGGATGGTTAAAGGTCTTCCCACAAGCAGTGCGCAATCTGAATCACCGACCATTGTGGGGGGAACTCCATAAGCCACATGTTAGGCAAAGTTAGTGTCCCTACTATTGAAAAAGGAAATCAGACTCAGGACACAGTTTGTGAAGGAGGAAAAGTGTGGGTGCAGTACCTCCAGAAACGCTTACAAGCAGGGGAAATCTTAGCGAAAGGAGAAGGAAACACTTATTGGGTGCTCCTGACCGGTCAATACATTCCTCTCTCTGTTGACAAGGGTAAATTGACTAAACGGGGCTGAATTAATATAATTATGCTTCCTCCCACAGGAATTCTGCCCAAAATGGCGACCTGCCAACTCGTGCTGGCCAGCATCTGTGTCTCGTTATCTGTGACTGTGCTACTTCCATCCTCAAACCCAGCATCAGATGGCCATATAGGGTGACGGTTAGGCTAACACTGATCGTACGCAAGACAATTACTAACCTTCCTCCCATTGTAGACCTAACTCGTTAAGCTCAATTTCTAAAAGATAATCATAAAGGTTACTGACGAATTGAGCAAACGAGGGCGTACTCTTCATACTCTGCAAGTTGCTATGAGTTACAGTGAAGGCACCTTGGTCAGAGTTGCGACAACGATCACTGACCTTACAGTACACCATTGGTGGGACATCTTTTAAGGATGGTCCCCAAAAACATCCGCCACTTTGAAGCTGTTAATACATCCTATCGTTGTTTTACTCGTCCCGTTTTTACTGATATTACTGCTTGTATGTATTCTTTGGTGTAGATTGCGGGCGTTGCTTGCGCATACACAACATGTAACTGATGCATTACGCCTTCAACTCGATTATAATACTTAGAATGTCTAAATTTCAAGGGTGGATTGTATTGTATAGGGTTAATCACATAGGGTTAATTATGATATTCCGACACTTATAGTGTGTATTCTGCTTCATGCCTCGTGGAATGTTGTTGATGCAGAGAGAGAGAGAGAGAGACCTTGATGCACACACCATCTTATTTATGGGACGATAGGCGCCTCGATGCTTCATGCTTTGTGGAAGAACAGCTGGGGCCTTACAGATTAGGAGTTGGCCATAAGCCACATGCACCCATGTTTGTTCAATAGTATAAAGGAACGGAACTGTTCAGTAGCTCTTTGAATTTCACCTTGGACCGTGATTCGCGAGCGGTGCCGGGAGCCCCAAGGCTCCTGACCAGCTGTCGTTGCGGATTTCCCGACGGGCCGAAGGCTGTGAGCTTTGTTGCATCTTATCATACTTCTCTTTTCTTCGTAAACTGTATGATGTTTCCTTTCTCTCAGTAAATGGTGTTTTATCTTTACTTCATTTGTCTTGTCTCTTATTTAACATTCATCCAGATCCCGAACCTGGATCTATTATTATCGATCCAAACACATGCTAGCACAAGTCGTTTACACAGGTTATACAATACAAGCAGCTTGTTGGAGCATAAATGTTTCTGGCTTTCTCAAAAGCAATTACTTGTTTTTTCCCCCCCATACCCAGTTCTCACTTTTACGCAATCACACATGTAGGGGCTCTAAGAGGGTGCTTAACCCGGGTAGGAAGTTACCAAAATAGTTGAGGAGTCCCAGGAACGACCGCAGCTCCATGACGTTCTGTGGCCTGGGCGCGTTCCTGATAGCCTCTGTCTTGGCGTCTGTGGGCCGAATGCCGTCCGCCGCGATCTTTCTCCCCAAAAACTCCACTTCTGTTGCCATGAAGATGCATTTCGACCTCTCCTCCAGGTTTTGTAGGTGCTCGATGGTGTCCCGACCCGTGAACAATATGTCGTCCTGAAAAACCACCGTGCGTGGTACCGACTTGAGTAGGCTCTCCATGTTTCACTGGTGGATCGCTGCAGCCAATCGAATTCCAAAAGGACATCTGTTGTAGATGAACAGTCCCTTGTGCGTGTTAATGCAGGTGAGGCACTTCGAAGACTCCTCCAGCTCCTGCGTCATGTATGCCAAAGTCAGGTCGAGCTTGGTGAACGTCTTGCCTCCTGTCTGCGTCACAAATAGGTCGTCTGCCTTAGGTAGTGAGTATTGGTCCTGTAGCGAGAAATAATTAATAGTTACTTTCTAATCGCTGCAAATCCTGACCGTGCTATCACTTTTGAGTACTGGAAAAATCGGGCTGGCCCTCTCACTGAATTCCACTGGAGAGATGATGCCCTCGCGTTGCAGCCTGTCCAGCCCGATTTCCACTCTCTCCCTCATCATGTGAGGTACCGCTCGCGCCTTGTGGTGAATGGGCCGTACCTCTCGGACCAAGTGGATAAACACCTTCGCCCCGGAAAAGTTTCCAATGCCTGGCTCAAAAAGGGAAAGACATTTTTAAGAACCTGGGTACACGAGGCCTGATCGACATGTGATAGCGCTCGGATGTCACCCAGTTCCAGCGGATTTTTCCCAGCCAGCTCCTTCCAAGCAGTGTGGGGCCATCGCCCAGGACAATCCAGAGTGGCAGTTCGTGCACCATGCCCTCGTTGGTGACCTTGACTATGGCACTGCCCAGGACAGTGATGAGCTCTCTGGTGTACGTTCTCAGTTTCGTGTGCATGGGGCTCAGGGTTGGTATGAGTGCCATATTGCACCACAGTCTCTCAAACATCTTTTTACTCATGATGGATTGGCTAGCACCAGTGTCCAGTTCCATGGCTATGGGTAAGCCATTGAATTTTACATTTAACAATATAGGTGGACATTTTGTCGAAAATGTGTGCAGCCCGTGTACTTCAGCATCTGCCTCCTCTCTCTGAGGCTTGAAATTGCTTTGTTCCACCATGGACCGATATTCCTCTGCCACGTGGTGGTCAGCAGGTTTAGCTGAACTTGCAGCTCGTCTGCAAGCTCGTTGGAGGTGCCCCATTGTTCCACAGCTGTTGCAAACATACCCTTTGAACCGGAATGAATAGGCAGAATGGAAGCCTCCACAATGCCAACAAGGTGTTAATTGCCTTGCGGACTCTGAGTCATCTTGGTCACCTGAGGCCTGCTGGCAGTTGCAGACTCATGGTTTCTGCCCTGTACATTTCTGCTCGCAAACCCAATTCCAGTTATGTCTGAACATTGCTAGCACTTGTGTGCTGAGAGATTTGTTTGTTGTTATCATTGGTGGACATAAACGCCTGTGCTATTTCAATGGCATTACTAAGGGTCGGTGTCTCTACAGTAAAAAGTTTTCATAGGATGGTCTCGTGGCCAATGGCCCGTAAAAAAAATTCTCTGAGCATCTGCTCCAGGTAGCCATCAAACTCACATTGTCCTGCAAGTCGCCTTAGCTCGGCGATGTAGCTCGCCACTTTCTGACCTTCAGATCGCTGGCACGTGTAGAACCGATACCTTGTCATCAGCACAATCTACCTCGGGTTAAGATGCTCCAGAACCAGTGTACACAGCTCCTCATATGACTTGTCTGTGGTTTCACTGGAGCCAGAAGATCCTTCATGAGGCTGTAGGTCGGTGCCCCGCAGACCGTGAGGAGGACGTTTCTCCTTTTTGCAGTGCTTCCTTCTCCGTCCAGCTCGTTGGCTACAAAGTACTGGTCTAGCCGTTCGCCATAGGCTTCCCAGTCCTCACTCTCCGAGCTCTGCTCCAGGATGCCCACAGTTTGCTGCATCTTTGTGTTGGATTCGTATTCTCGTCGCCAGTTATTGTGTTCCAAACACAGATGGGACTGCACACAGGGAGGTGAAAGTAATAGTGACCTCAGTCTTTATTAAGACACTCCAGAGTGAGGAACAGACCGTAGGGGCCGGCTTATATACAGTGCTTCCAAGGCATGTTGGGATCCATTGGGATTTCAGGGGATGTGCTCCCTGGTGGCGAAGCATGGGAGTTCATGCTTTACAGATACACAACAATCCCCCTCCCCCAATTCGGTCTTCCACACCTCCCACCCAACTCGGGTTCCCTCCCCTCCCACACACCACCCCCGGATTCGGGCTCCCTCCAATCCCGATTCGGACTCCTCCACCCTCCCCTTCCCCCGATTCGGGTTACTCCACCCTCCCCTCCCCCCCGACTCTGGCTCCTCCCCTCCGCCCCAACTCGGACTCCTCTCCTCCCCACAACTCAGGCTCCTCCCCTTCCCCTCCCCCCAAAAAACTCGGGCTCTCCCCTCCTCCCGAAATAACTCGGGCTCTCCCCCTCCCCTCAAACTCGGGCACTCCCCCTCCCTCTCCCTCTCCCCCAACTCGGTCTCGCCCCGTTTCCCTCTCCTCAACTCAAAATCTCAGCCTCCCCCTCTCCCTCAACTCTGGCTCGTCCCCTCCCTCTCTCCCCCAACTCGGGCTCTCCCCCTCCCACTCCCTCTCCCCCAACTCGGGCCCCCCTCCCCCTCTCCCCCAACTCAGAATCTCACACTCCCCCTCTGCCTCAACTCGGCCTCTCCCCCTCCCTCTCTCCCCCAACTCGGGCTCTCCCCCTCCCTCTCTCCCCCAACTCAGGCTCTCCCCTCCCTCTCTCCCCCGACCACGTCTCTCCCCCTCCCCCTCAATTCGGGCACTCCCCCTCCCCCTCAATTCGGGGTCTCCTCCTTCCCCTCTCCCCAACTCGGGCTCTGCCCATCCCCCCGCCCCCAACTCGGGCTCTCCCCCTCTCCGGGCTCTCCCTCTCCACCCCTCTCCCCTCCCCCAGCTCGGTCTTTCTCCTTCCCTCTCTCCCCCAACTCGGGCTCCCCCAACTCGGGCTCCCCCAACTCGGGCTCTTCCTCTCCCACAACCCGGGCTCTCCCCCTCCCCCTCTCTCCCAACGACATCTCTCCCCCTTCCCCAATCCCGGCTCTCCACTTCCCCCCCTCTCTCCCAACCCCGTCTCCCCCCCTCCCCCAACCGCGGACGCTCCCCCTCCCCCTCTCTCCCAACATGGGCTCTCCCCCTCCCCCAACTCGGGCTCTCCCCCTCCCCCCTGAAGGTGCTGACTCTGGCTGGGTTCAGTTCTACACTCACTAGTTCCCTTCCCCTGAAGGTACTGACTCTGGCTGTATTTAGTTTTACACTCACTGGTTCCCCTCCCCTGAAGTGCTGACACTGGTTGGGTTCAGTTCTACACTCACTGGTTCCCTTCCCCTGAAGGTACTGACTCTGGCTGGGTTCAGTTCTACACTCACTGTTTCCCCTCCCCTGAAGTGCTGACACTGGTTGGGTTCAGTTCTACACTCACTGGTTCCCCTCCCCTGAAGTGCTGTCTCTAGCTGGGTTCAGTTCTACACTCACTGGTTCCCCTCCCCTGAAGGTACTGACTCTGGCTGGGTTCAGTTCTACACTCACTGGTTCCGCTCCCCTGAAGTGCTGTCTCTAGCTGGGTTCAGTTCTACACTCACTGGTTCCCCTCCCCTGAAGATACTGATTCTGGCTGGGTTCAGTTCTACACTTCCTGGCTCCCCACTGTTTGTGAAGTGCTCATGGCACTTTATTAAACACACACAGCAGAAGCACATTAATATGATGGGAGATAACTGACTAATGAGCAGTCAGCAGCGTGGAGCCTCCTCAGAATACCATTCCTTTACAGCCAGTACTTACAGGAGCTGGGACACGCGAAGTGTTCCATTAATTCACTGATACATTTGTTCACTAAAAATAGTAATTTCTACTTAAATTACAGAAAGTCCCAGACCAGTCCCCATTTCTCCTCCATTTACAGACGTTCCCTGACCAATCCCCATTTCTCCTCCATTTACAGACGCTCCATGACCAATCCCCATTTCTCCTCCATTTACAGACGCTCCCTGACCAGTCCCCATTTCTCCATTTACAGACACTCCCTGACCACTCCCCATTTCTCCTACATTGACAGACATTTCCTGACTCGCTGGAGATTTCCCAGCACTTCCTGGTGGTCCTGGAGTCTGTATCTGAAACTGGCAGGTCGTTGTGGAACGGCGGATAATGCAGAGTGTTGTCTCTCAAACTCCAGGAGGAAACGGGATTTTGTGTTATGGCTTGAAACAGATGGAACCCTGTGGAGTGGAGCAAACATTGCAGCATTTGGTAGTGAAATGGATTCATTCAGGACAGGCAGCAGGGTTTCAGGAAATCACACAGTGCAGTGAGAAAGGAAATAAATGTTGTGCAGATGGATTGTCAAAAGGTGTTTGATAAGATGCCGGACAGGAGGCTTGTTGATCAAATTAAGGCTTATAGTATTAAAGGGAGTGGGGCAGCGTAGAGAGGAATTTGGGTCAAGGGCAGAAAACAGAGAGTGGCGGTTAATGGAGGTTTTTCAGACTGGGGGGATGTAAACAATGGTGTCCCCAGGGTCAGTGTTGAGACCATTGCTCTGCTTAATATAGAGAAATGATCTGGGCTTGGGTATATGCGGCACATGATCAAAATCTCCAGGGAACGCCAAAAAGGGCCCATGGCCAACTGTGAAGAGGACTTTAAGTGCCTTCATTGTCAATACACAGGTTAGTAATTGGGCAGGTAGATGTGAAATGAAATTTAATGCAGAGAAATGTGCTGCGATAGATTTCGGGAGGAAGAAAAAGGGAGGCAATATATATTAAATGGTAAAACTTTCAATGGAGTAGAGGAGCAGAGAGATTTAGGGTTGTAAGATTCTAGCTAATTCCTTATTTTATTGAGGATCGAGAGACGAGTGTTATAACACGAGAACATAAGAAATAGGAGCAGAAGTACGTCATCTGGTTCCTCGAGCCTGCTCCGCCATTCAATAAGATCATGGCTAATCTGATCCGGGCCTCAACTCCACTTCCCTGCCCGCTCCCCATAACCCTTCACTCCCTTATCGCTCAAAACTCTGTATATCTCCACCTTAAATATATTCAATCATTATTATTAGAAACATTAATATTTTAAGAAATATAATTTGAGCAGATTCTCTGTGCTCTACCACATCAGAGTAAAGATGCAAGTCCCGCGTGTCCACAGTACCTGACACCAGGTCAGCCCACTGGATGGAACCTCGGGTGCCCTGAGCTTGATCTCCGGTGTCTCCAGTCCCCACTGCCCCCTTACATCAGTCTCCCCTCACTTTTATACCCTGCACTGATTCACCTCTGACACCGGAGTCTTCTTTGTCTTCTCTGCTGGGTTTGGGCATGAAGCGAGGAAAAGACAGCTGGAACTTCTTTAATCCGTGATTTACAAGGACACTTTTCCTGGTTCCCAGCAGTTACTTTTCTTCAGTAATATTCTCATTGTCCCTAAACTCCCCTGCCTGCTATTAGTTGTTATGTTTTATAGTTTCACAATTATAGGTATCAGCATCACGCATTATAATCTAATCTATTGTGTTACTCACTCTGGTTTAAGCTTACATTGTGGTTACTAACAGACAAACCCTGTTCTTTCCCCTGATCTGATTATAGATTGCAACAGTGGGTTCAGCGAATGGAATGTCTGATCAGTGTTGCCATGGTGACCTGTCTGCAGCGAATCGATTGTTTGCGTTTCTAACTCAGCCTAAACTTATCTTTCCCATGATGCATATTTAAGTCGAAGTCAATGTATTTTAGCCATTTTATGTTGATAAAGTCGTTAAAGAAGCACATGGGTTCCTACGGTTTATAAATAGGGGTGTGGAGTACAAAAGGGCAGAGGTCATGTAAACTTGCATAAATCATTGGTTAGGCTACAGTTCGAATATTGTGTCAGGTTTTGGGGAACTTACACCAGGAAGGATGTGGAGGCCATGGAGAGGGTGCAGAGAGATTCACTGAGATGATACGAGGGAAGAGAGGCTTTAGTTATCAGGGGAGATTGGAGAAACTGGGACTCTTTTCATTAGAACAAAGGGTCATTGGAGATCTGAGGGAGGTATTCAAAATTTGATCGGTAAATGAGGAAAAACTATTTCCACCAGTCGGTGAGTCAGTAATTCGAGGGCGTCAAATTCAAACCATCAACAAAAGGCTCAGACCCAGGGTGAGCTATCGAACACACTGTACAACAATGTCCGGGACACTCACTGTCCCTCCGGACCTGTGTCCAGGGGAGGAACTGATAGGTTTTCCTTATCTTTGGGTTAAATGATGTTCTCATCGAGGTGATGGATGTCAGTGTTTGGGAATGGGTCATTCGGAGCACCTTGTGTCAGCCTAATGCACTTCCAGGGCAGGTACAGCACGGGGTTAGATACAGAGTAAAGCTCCCTCTACACTGTCCCAACAAACACTCCCAGGGCAGGTACAGCTTGGGTTAGATACAGAGTAAAGCTTCCTCTACACGGTCCCATCAAAACTCCCAGGGCAGGTACAGTACTGGTTAGATACAGTGCAAAGCTCCCTCTACACTGTCCCATCAAACACTCACAGGGCAGGTACAGCACGGGTTAGATGCAGAGTAAAGCTCCCTCTACACTGTCCCATCAAACACGCCCAGGGCAGGTACCGCACAGGATTGCTGCACTGTCAGTGTTGCCATCTTTCAGGTGAGTCGTTCAACTGAGGCCCCATCAGCTCTCAACAAATATCACTCAAACAGATTATCTGGCCATTGCTGTTCATGGCAGCTTGCTGTGTGCAAAGCATCTGCTGCATTTCCTATACTACAATAGTGAATGCACTTCAAATGTACTTTGGTGTTGTTGCACTTCATTGGCTGTAAACATTTTGAGGTCATGTGAGGCGCTGCATAAGGACAGGTCTTTGTTAAATGAAGGAGAAAAGTTCCAAAAAAGGAACAATTAGTAACAGGACAACAATTAGACTCCTCTTATATTGGAGAAGTCACGCAATCTACGCAGTGTGTGTTGGAACCAAAGCTGATTTATTTGTCAGATATCCAGAACATTAAATCCAGCCCAGTTACAGGGGAAACACAGCCCGACTGTCAGAATTAACACGATTCAGGCCTGATGTGATTCACAGCAGAATCCAACCCTGCAGTCACTTGAGAACTCGCAGGTGTCTGAGCAGGTTGTATGGGGCAGTGAATCCCTTCCCACAGACGGAGCAGGTGAACGGCCTCTCCCCAGTGTGAACTCGCTGGTGTGTCAGCAGGTTGTATGGGGCAGTGAATTGCTTCCCACAGATGGAGCAGGTGAACGGCCTCTCCCCAGTGTGAGCGCGTTGGTGTTTCCTCAAATCATTTCTGCTTTTAAAACTCTTCTCACAGTCAGAACATTTAAACGGTTTCTTATTGGTGTGAACAAGTTGGTGTGCCAGCAGGTTGGATGAACAAGTGAATCCATTCCCACACACGGAGCACGTGAATGGCCACTCCCCAGTGTGAGGTGGCTGGTGTGTCAGTTCGCTGGATGAATCACTGAATCCCTTCCCACACATGGAGCAGGTGAACGGCCTCTCCCCGGTATGTACTCGCTGGTGTCTCAGCAGGTGGGATGGCCAATTGAATCCTTTCCCATACTCTGACCAGGTGAACGGCCTCTCCCCAGTGTGATTGCGCTTGTGAATTTCCAGCTCAGACGGGTAACTGAATCCCTTCCCACAGTCTCCACATTCCCACGGTTACTCCATGGTGCTGGTATCCTTGTGTCTCTCCAGATTGGTTGATCAGTTGATGCCTCGCCAACACACAACACGTTTACAGATTCTCTGCGCTGTGAATGGTGCGCTGTTTTTTCAGGCTATGTAACTGGTTAAAGCTCTTTCCAAAGGCAGTGCACGGGAACACTTTCACTCGTCTGTGTGTGTCTCGGTGCTTTTGAAGTCACACTGATGTTTGAAATATTTGCCCACAGGCAGAACAGACAAACATTTCTCCTTCCACATTCAAAGGCCGATGATATTCATGTTGCGTTGGATCAAGTGACTCTGTGAGATCTTGGTGATGTTTGGTTCCAGTTTCTCATCTGCAAATCCTTCCCTTCTAATACCCTGAAAAAGGAGTTTACAAAAGTCATCTCTGTAAGGACAGGATATAAATTCAGAACAGTCAATTTTGGTTTCTGTGGTACACATATTCCTCTCTAGTTTCCCCACAAATGTAAATCCCTAACCCACACACTATCCCTACTCCCCATGCTGAAATCCAAACCCATTACATCATCACCAACATTTTTTCCTTCTTGCTGAAGGTGCTGACTCTGGCTGGATTCAGTTCTACACTCACTGGTTCCCCTCCCTCTTCTCCGCTGAAGGTGCTGACACTGGCTGGGTTCAGTTCTACACTGACTGGTTCCCCTCCCTCTCCTCCCCTGAAGGTGCTGACTCTGGCTGGGTTCAGTTCTACACTCACTGGATCCCCTCCCTCTCCTCCCCTGAAGGTTCTGACTCTGGCTGGGTTCAGTTCTACACTCACTGGATCCCCTCCCTCTCCTCCCCTGAAGGTGCTGACTCTGGCTGGGTTCAGTTCTACACTCACTGGATCCCCTCCCTCTCCTCCCCTGAAGGTGCTGACTCTGGTTGGGTTCAGTTCTACACTCACTGGTTCCCCTCCCTCTCCTCCCCTGAAGGTGCTGACACTGGCTTGGTCAGTTCTACACTCACTGGTTCCCCTCCCTCTCTTCCCCTGAAGGTGCTGGCTCTGGCTTGGTTCTAATTAGGCCACAGCTAGAGTACTGTGTGCAGTTCTGGTCACCACATTACAAGAAAGATGTGATTGCACCACTCAGGGTACAAAGATTTACCAGGATGTTGCCTGGACTTGAGAATTTTAGCTATGAGGACAGATTGGATAGGCTGGGGTTGTTTTTTTAGGAAAAGAGGACGTGTGGAGAGACCTCATTGAGGTGTATAAAATTATGAGGGGCCTAGATAGAGGGGATAGGAAGGACCTATTTCCCTTAGCAGAGGGTCAATACCTGGGGGTGCATAGATTTAAAGTAATTGGTGAAAGGTTTAGATGGGATTTGAGAAGTTTTTTCACCGAGAGGATGGTGGGAATCTGGAACTCGCTGCCTGAAAGAGTGGTAGAGGCAGAAACCCTCATAACATTTAAAAGTATTCTGATATGCACTTGAGGGGACTAGATAGAGTGGATAGGAAGGACCTATTTGCCTTAGCAGAGGTGTTAGCTGTGGCTCAGTGTGTCAGAAGGTTGTGGGTTCAAGTCCCACTCCAGAGACTTGAGCACAAAAAATCTAGGCTGACACGCCAGTGCCACTGCACTGTCGGAGGAGCCATCTTTCGGATGAGGCTTTAAACCGAAGCCTGGTCAACTCTCTCTCTGGTGGACGTAAAAGATCTCATGGCACTATTTCGAAGAAGAACAGGGAAGCTATCCACGACGTCGTGGCCAATATTTATCCTTTAACCAAAATAACAACAACAATTTATCTGGTCATTATCACATTGCTCTCTGTGGGAGCTTGCTGGGTGCAAATTAGCTGCCGTGTTTCCCACATTACAACAGTGACTACACTCCAAAAGTACTTCATTCTCTGTGAAGAGCTTTGAGACGTCCGGTGTTCGTGAAAGGCGCTATATAAATGTAAGGCTTTCTTTTTTGTGCCGTAACCTACAGAGCTACAGACCAAGAGCTGTACAGTGGGATTAGGCTGCAGAGCTCTGTGCCGGCCGGCATGGACACGATGGGCCGAATGGCCTCCTTCTGTGCTGTCAATGTCTGGGATTCGATGATGTCACAGGTCTCACCAGCAGCTGCGCTGCCTGATGGGTGATTGACAGCCGACAGTCTGCGCATGTGCACCGATAACCATGTCCGGCACAGCACCCCATCTCGGTCGATATCGGTAATAACCGCGCATGCCCAGGGGACACCAACCGCCGCCTCCCCCCCACACTCAGAGCTGCGCCTGCTCACTCGGATCCTGTGGTGTGGAGTCAGCACAGCACCTTCCGGGGAAAGGCGTTTGTGTCCGTTAAGAGCCATGAGCGGTGATGCAAAGTAAGTTTTCTCCGCTCCGATTGGGTAGAGAATTGCACGGGGGGGATAGGGAGAGAATAGAGGGAGATCCAAACCCGAGAGTCCGCCCATCCGGGTCCCCGAGAACAGTTTCCACCAGTTTGGCGGAGCGCGCTTGAGGGACACGTGACCCGGGCCTGATTGACAGGAGCTTCCGACCAATGCGGAGCGAGTGGGGCGGGGCTGGAGAAGCAAGCTGGCGGAGGGTCCTCCAACCAATCGGGGAGCCCGAGGGGCGGGATTTGTGCCGCTGATTGTCTGAGCCGCAGGGCACGACCTTGTGCAGTCCCTTGTTCAGGGCCTGGGGCCAGGGGAGGCGATGGGCGTTCATTGTGGGTCCTTTTGGACACATCATCATCATCATCATCATCATAGGCAGTCCTTCGGAATCGAGGAAGACTTGCTTCCACTCCTGAAGTGAGTTCTTTGGTGGCTAAACAGTCCAATACGAGAACCACAGACTGTGTCACTGGTGGGTAGGACAGGTTTGTCGCACACTCCTTCCACTGCCTGCGCTTAACCTCTTCATGCACTCGGCATTGAAACTCGAGGCGCTCAGTGCCCTCCTGGATGCCCTTTCTCCATCCAGGATAGTCTTTGGCCAGGGACTCCCTGGTGTCAGTGGTGATGTCGCACTTTATTAGAGAAGCTTTGAGGGTGTCCTTGTAACATTTCTGCTGCCCACCTTTGGCTCGTTTACCATGGACACAAGGCTCTGGGGCTCACAACCCACTGGCTCACATTTTAATGAAGATTTTTTAAATTTAGCATTTTAATATAGACTTGTTAAATTCATGGATAAAAGCAGACAAACCCCCTGCTTCTGCGGAACAGTCTGGAGGAGGCCAGCATCGTGAGACCTGAGCGAGCGCGGGAGTACAAAGGGCAGCAGTCAGGAGGAGGCCAGCATCACAAGACCTGAGCGGACGCGGGAGTACAAAGGGCCACAGTCAGGAGGAGGCCAGCATCATGAGACCTGAGCGAGCGCGGGAGTACAAAGGGCAGCAGTCAGGAGGAGGCCAGCATCGTAAGACCTGAGCGAGAGCGGGAGTACAAAGGGCAGCAGTCAGGAGGAGGCCAGCATCATGAGACCTGAGCGGACGCGGGAGTACAAAGGGCCACAGTCTGGAGGAGGCCAGCATCGCGAGACCTGAGCGGACGCGGGAGTACAAAGGGCCACAGTCTGGAGGAGGCCAGCATCGCGAGACCTGAGCGGACGCGGGAGTACAAAGGGCCACAGTCTGGAGGAGGCCAACATCACAAGACCTGAGTGGACGCGGGAGTACAAAGGGCTGCAGTCAGGAGGCCAGCTTCACCAAAAACATAAAGTAAAAAAAAATCGAAATCGAAGTGTGACGTCACAGCCAAGCAGGTAAGTGATTGGCTGGTGGATTGATGAGTATTTTTTTTCTTTAAGAAATCTTTGGTTAGGAACTGCAATTAAAGATTTGTGATCTTTTTTATCTGAGAACCAGTTAATTAAATCGGCTCTGTGCTGAAACAGTTTGGGTGGAGATAATGAATAATAAAGGGAAACCCCACAGATTAAAAGGGTACAGGAGGATAGGGAATTGGTGACCGTCGCGCACAAGAGTATGGCCAGGCAGGTTGTGCAGGAGTCCCCTGAGACTATCCTGCTCTCAAACTGGTACTCTATTCTGACTACTGGCGATGGCGGTGATGACTCTGGGGAGAGCAGCCAGGGCCAAGTCCACAGCACCGTGGGTGGCTCAGCTGCACAGGGGGTAGGAAGAAAACAGGAAAGGCTATAGTGATAGGAGATTCAATAGTTAGGAGAGCAGATCGGCGCTTCTGCGGCAGCAAAAGTGACATCAGGATGGTGTGTTGCCTCCCTGGTGCAAGGGTCAATGATGTAACTGAGCGACTGCAGGGCATTCTGGGGAGGGAAGGGGAATAGCCAGTGGTTGTGGTCCACATTGGTACCAACGACATAGGTAGAAAGAGGGATGAGGTCCTGAAAGCTGAGTTTAGGGAGCTAGGGGTAAGATTGAAAGCAAGGACCTCAAAGGTGGTAATCTCGGGATTACCATCAGTGCCACGTACTAGTGAGGGTAGAAAAAGTAAGGCTAGTCAGATAAATACGTGGCTGGGGCATTGGTGTAGGAGGGAGGGCTTTAGTTTCCTGAACAATTGGGACCACTTCTGGAGTAGGTGTGATCTGTACAATTCGGACAGGTTACACCTCAAGAGAGACGGGACCAATGTTCTCGCGGGTGGTTTTGATAGTGCGGTTGGAAGGGCTTTAAACTAGCTTGGCAGGGGGATGGGAACCCAGGAGAGGGCTCTGAGCTAGTTAGAGTGGTTGAGAGCTCAGATGAACAGAACCCCAAGAAAGGATGCAAAAGGCAGGCGGCAACAGAGCAGAGCAGCACTGGAGTAAGTGTAAACCACAAGGTGATAGGAAGGGAGAATATGTATGAATATAAAGGGGTTGCAGGAGGGGTCAAAACTTAAAATAATGGTTTAAAAACGAGTATTAAAACGCTTTACCTAAACGCACGCAGCATTCGAAACAAAGTAAATGAGTTGATGGCACAAATCATTACAAATGGGTATGATTTGGTGGCCATCACAGAAACGTGGTTGCAGGGTGGCCAAGACTGGGAATTAAACATACAGGGGTATCTGACAATTCGGAAAGATAGACAAGAAGAGAAAGGAGGTGGGATAGCTCTGTTAATAAAGGATGATATCAGGGCAGTTGTGTGGACAATATTGGCTCTAATGAACAAAATGTTGAATCATTGTGGGTGGAGATTAGAGATAGTAAGGGAAAAAAGTCACTGGTGGGCGTATTTATAGGTCCCCAAATAATAACTTCACGGTGGGGCGGACAACAAGCAAGGGAATAATGGAGGCATGTGAAAAAGGAACGGCAGTAATCATGGGGGATATTAACCCACATATCCATTGGTCAAATCAATTCGCATGGGGTAGCCTTGAGGAGGAATTCATAGAATGCATATGGGATTGTTTCTTCGAACAGTATGTTAGAGAAGCAACAAGGGAGCAAGCTATCTTACATCTGGTCCTGTGTAATAAGACAGGAATAATAAATTATCTCCCAGTAAATGATCCTCTTGGAATGAGTGTTCACAGTATGGTTCAATTTATAATACAGATTGAGGGTGAAGAAGTAGTGACTCAAAGGAGCATACTATGCTTAAACAAAGGGGACTATAGTGGGATGAGGGCAGAGTTGGGTAAAATAGACTGGGAACACAGACTAAACGGTAGCACAATTGAGGAACAGTGGAGGACTTTTGAGGAGCTCTTTCATAGTGCTCAACAAAAATATATTTCAGTGAAAAAGAAGGGCGTGAAGAGTAGGGATAATCAGCCGTGGATAACCAAGGAAATAAAGGAGAGTATCAAATTAAAAACCAACGCGTATAAGGTGGCCAAGGTTAGTGGGAAACTAGAAGATTGGAAAAATTTTAAATGACAGCAAAGAATGACTAAGAAAGCAATAAAGAAATGAAACATTGATTACGAAAGTAAACTTGCGCAAAACATAAAAACAGATAGTAAAAGCTTTTACCAATATATAAAACGGAAAAGAGTGACTAAAGTAAATGTTGGTCCGTTAGAAGATGAGAACGGGGATTTAATAATGGGAAATGTGGAAATGGCTGAGACCTTAAACAATCATTTTGCTTCGATCTTCACAGTGGAAGACACAAAAACCATGCCAAAAATTGATGGTCACGGAAATGTGGGAAGGGAGGACCTTGAAACAATCACTATCACTAGGGGGGTAGTGCTGGACAGGCTGATGGATCTCAAGGTAGACAAGTCCCCTGTTCCTGATGAAATGCATCGCAGTGTATTAAAAGAGATGGCGGAAGTTATAGCAGATGCATTCGTTATAATCTATCAAAATTCTCTGGACTCTGGGGAGGTACCAGCGGATTGGAAAGCAGCTAATGTAACGCCTCTGTTTAAAAAAGGGGGCAAACAAAAGGCAGGTCACTATAGGCCGGTTAGTTTAACATCTGTAGTGGGGAAAATTCTTGAAGCTATCATTAAGGAAGAAATAGGGGGACATTTAGATCGGAATTGTGCAATCAAGCAGACGCAACATGGATTTATGAAGGAGAAATCATGTTTAACTAATTTACTGGAATTCTTTGAGGATATAACGAGCATGGTGGATAGAGGTGTACCGATGGATGTGGTGTATTTAGATTTCCAAAAGGCATTTGATAAGGTGCCACACAAAAGGTTACTGCAGAAGATAAAGGTACGCGGAGTCAGAGGAAATGTATTAACATGGATAGAGAATTGGCTGGCTAACAGAAAGCAGAGAATCGGGATAAATGGGTCCTTTTCGGGTTGGAAATCGGTGGTTAGTGGTGTGCCACAGGGATCGGTGCTGGGACCACAACTGTGTACAATATACATAGATGATCTGGAAGAAGGGACAGAGTGTAGTGTAAAAAATTTTGCAGATGACACAAAGATTAGTGGGAAAGCGGGTTGTGTAGCGGACGCAGAGAGGCTGCAAAGAGATTGAGATAGGTTAAGCGAATGGGCTAAGGTTTGGCAAATGGAATACAATGTCGGAAAATGTGAGGTCATCCACCTTGGGGAAAAAAAAAACAGTAAAAGGGAATATTATTTGAATGGGCAGAAATTACAAGATGCTGTGGTGCAGAGGGACCTGGGGGTCCTTGTGCATGAAACTCAAAAAGTTAGTTTGCAGGTGCAGCAGGTAATCAGGAAGGCGAATGGAATGTTGGCCTTCATTGCGAGAGGGATGGAGTACAAAAGCAGTGAGGTGCTGCTGCAACTGTACAGGATATTGCTGAGGCCGCACCTGGAGTACTGCGTGCAGTTTTGGTCACCTTAGTTACGGAAGGATGTACTGGTTTTGGAGGGGGTACAGAGACGATTCATGAGGCTGATTCTGGAGATGAGGGGGTTACCTTATGATGATAGATTGAGTAGACTGGGTCTTTACTCGTTGGAGTTCAGAAGGATGAGGGGTGATCTGATAGAAACATTTAAAATAATGAAAGGGATAGACAAGATAGAGGCAGAGAGGTTGTTTCCACTGGTCAGGGAGACTAGAACTAGGGGGCACAGCCTCAAAATACGGGGGAGCCAATTTAAAACCGAGTTGAGAAGGAATTTCTTCTCCGACAGGGTTGTGAATCTGTGAAATTCTCTGCCCAAGGAAGCAGTTGAGGCTAGCTCATTGAATTTATTCAAGTCACAGATAGATTTTTAACCAATAAGGGAATTAAGGGTTATGGGGAGCGGGTGGGTAAGTGGAGCTGAGTCCACGGCCAGATCAGCCATAATCTTGTTGAGTGGCGGAGCAGGCTCGAGGGGCCAGATGGCCTACTCCTGTTCCTAATTCTTAAAAAGTCACTTGGTGGGTGTAGTCTATAAGCTCCCGAACAGTAGCAACTCTGTTGGTCGAAGTATAAATCAGGAAATAGTGGGGGCTTGCAAAAAGGGAACAGCAATAATCATAGTTGATTTTAACCTCCATATTGATTGGACAAATCAAATTGGTCAGGTAGGCTTGAGAAAGAGTTCATAGAGTGCATAATGGATGGGTTCCTTGAACAGTATGCAATGGAACCAACAAGGGGGCAGGCTATCTTAGATATGGTCCTGTGTAATGAGACAGGATTAATAAACAATCTCCTTGTAAAGGATCCCGTTGGAATGAGTAGCATGATTCAATTTCAAATTCAGATGGAGGATCTCTAACCAGCATACTCGGCTTAAATAAAGGAGACTATGAAGGGGTGAGGGCTGAGTTGGCTAAAGTGGGCTGTGAAAATAGATTAAAGTGTAGGACGGTTGGTGTACATTTAAGGAGATATTTCACAACTCTCAAGAAAAATATATCCCAGTGAGGAGGAAAGCGCATAAGAGAAAAGATAGCCATCCGTTGGTAACTAAAACTGTTTCAACATCCTGATCATTTGAGCCAATATCGTTTCTCACTGTGGCAGTGATTCCATCCTTTATCATCAGAGCTACCCCACCTCCTTTTCTTTTCTGTCTGTCCCTCCGGATTGTCAAGTACCCTGAAATGTTAAGTTCTCAGTCTTGATCACCTTGCAACCACGTCTCTGTAATGGCTATCAGATCATACCCATTTGTAACTGGTGTTGGTGGTAAACCCTGACTAAGAACCTAGAGCTCTCACGTTTGCAGCTCCGGGACATTTCACGGGAACAGGCCCAGGTTGGCGGCCTTTGTAAAGGAACGCCGCAAGTTTGTGCATCGCTATCGCTGTTCATCGAGCTGCAGAGCGCATGTGTGGCCATCTTTGTAAATGAACACAGAGTGCTTGGGTCTTCAGGGTCCCAGTGAGTATAGAAGTGAACCCAGCCAGAGTCAGCACCATCAGGGGAGGAGAGGAAGGTGAACCAGTGAGTGTAGAACTGAACCCAGCCAGAGTTGCTGGGGAAAACTGGGAGTTGAGGATAAAATGTCTTGAGGCGTGCGATGTGTTTGGATTTCAGCACAGGGAGGAGGCAGCGATTTACAGCTTTGGAGGAGCAAGAGAAGAAAAAATGTTCCATCGAAACTAGAATTTACTGTTTTGAATGTTTTTCCTGTATTTATGGTGATGAGATCTGTAAACTCCTTTTACAGGGTATTCAAAGGATTTGGAGACGGAAAACTCAAACCAAACATCACACCAAGATCTGACGGAGTCACTTGATTCCTCAGGACCTGAATATCATCGGCCTTTCAATATAGAAGGAGAAATATTTGTCTGTTCTGCCTGTGGGAAAAATTTCAAACATCAGTGTGACTGGAGAAGCACCGAGTCACAGACACCCAAGTGAGTGTTCCAGTGCACTGACTGTGGAAAGAGCTTTAACCAGTTACACAGCCTGAAAAAACATTTTACCATTCACAGCTGGGAGAACCGTACACGTGGTGTGTGTGGACCAGGCTTCAACTGATCATCCAACCTGGAGAGACACAAGGATACCTGCACCATGGAGAAACCGTGGAAATGTGTGGACTGTAGGAGGGGATTTAGTTCCCCATCTAACCTGGATATTCATCAGCGCAGTCACACCGGGGGAAGGGATTCACTTGGTCATCCCACCTGCTGACATATCAGCGATTTCACACTGGGGAGAGGCTTTCTGCTGCTGAACTTAGCGTGTGCCCCACAGCATCTCGCTCACCTTCGATGTGTGAATGGAGCATCATGGCTGCAAACCTGGTTTTAATTTTAATTTGAATCCACTCAGGAAATGTATTTAACAAAAGATGAACAAGTAAACCGATTACATCAATTAATTAATTAATTGGCAAAGCTTTAGAGTCACCAAGATGAACAAGTAAACACATCAAAGCCCAATCGTCCAGCTCTGTATTCACAGGAGAATGTCTGTTTTCTAAGTGATCACGTGAACAGAATATAGGAAGACCATAAGTTTAAGAACCTGTAGAATCTGTTGTAAATATCTTTCAAATCCTGACTGGTACAATCTCTCGGTTTCCTTTCAATTGAAATGAATGGAAGATGAGAGGGGTTTAAGAGGAGGGGTAAGTGAGGGTGGAGAATAAGGGTGAAACGAGTTGGGATGAAGATGGTTGGAGAGCAGAGGAGCAAGAGGAGCTGGGATGAGGGTTTTGGTGAATAGTAGTGTCTCAATTTCACTGAATAAAATATAATTATTGTCACCAATATGAGTTAAGTCAAAGCTTTCTGAATTTAGGCGTGAAAGGGTTAATTGGCACAGACCCAAAAACTCAACAAATTGACTTGACGCATAGTAATTAATCAACATTTTGTTCAGTGGAACTGGGGTCCGGAGATCTGTGGCCAATTAGTTTTACTTGGCCAGGCTATCAATCCAGGATGGAGAATCTCTGGGAGATGGATGACTAATCTCCTACCAGTAGTTGAGCGATGGGTTTGCTAAGCATGGCTAACCTAACAGAACGTGCCAGGGACAATGAACATGGGAAGCTGCTCCCTACCACTCACTTGCCATCATTCCTCGCGAGTCCACAAGGTGACTCGTACCGAAAGCGGTCGATTGGGTCCAGAGTCAAATTGACGAGGGCAAGTCCCAATTTGACAAAGGGAATCTTATATTGGCTTATGCAACCCACCTCTGCGCACAGACTTGAGAAATTAACAGGTGAGAGAGGAGAAGCATAAGGAACAGGCGAGACAGAGAGGGAAAAAGATCTAAGCTGCAAGTTAACCCAGCCGAGAACTCAGCAAAGGAAGGAAAAAACAGAATGAGGGAATAAGTTGCTCAGATGACAATTTAAAAGGCGAAAAAAGGAAACTTAAAGTTGAAACCAACACTGAATCTGTCAGTTTCTGTGCCGAGAAAAATAAAGCACAAGATTACTGAGTGAAAGGAACCTTAAAGGATGCTGGAATTTCAGTTTGTGTGAATTGTATTAGAGTGGAAGTTTTCCTGTGCATGAATGTTTAAGAATTTACAGTATTCCTTTTGTCTGAAAGTCTGTCTTTGAAAAAAGCGTCTGTTATGTTTGTTTTAGCTTCACCCACTTTTCTCTGCATGGAGCTAAAAGCCGTTTAACCCTTTGTTGTCTTGGATGTTGGGAGTTTTAAGGAAGTGTGGATATGTTCAGTATGTTCATTTCAATTCAGATTGTGGAACTAGTAGCAGGGGATCTTTATGATTTACATTTTGAAGTTAAAGACGCTGTTGGTATATTTTGACTGGGGCAAGCTGTGCAACACTGAAAGTCAGGCGAGTTTGTTTTACAAAAGATAAACTTCAGCCTTGAAGTTACGGTTGCCATGTGCCTGATACTTGGTTTGAAATTTCTCAAAGCACTTTGTTTTTTCACATTTAAATAAATTAAATCAATGTTTCTCCACTCATATTCAGTATTTTTAGTCATTTGGAAAAACACCTGAAGGTAACAATGATGTAATTTACTGTGTTCTGTAAGCATGTGCTACTTTGTTTTATTTTATCTGTTCTGTATTGTTTTAAGTTAATAAAATATTGTTCCGAATTAAATAGGAGCTATTGAAATTAACTAAGCTATGTTTTATTCAAGGTTAATAATGATAGCTTTATGAATGATTTCAGCTGTTTTGACGGATTTTTAATTCCTAAGGAAGTTTTAAATTTCCAAACTTCAAAAAAAGAACCAAGTGTTGATTTAAAACGAACTTCTGTTTGTTCACTTGAGTCGTAACGAATTCAATCTTCTGTTTCTAATCAATTTACAACTGGAGTATAGTCACAGATGGAGCACGTGTAACCAGGCATGGGTATCTCCACGCTAACGAACAAAGGAAAAAGCTTACATTTATAGACTATTTTCTTATCAAACTGGAGCCGGCTTTGCCAAATATGGTAGTCTCTGGCTACTGCATCGTCCAGAGACACAAGTTTACATCAGCAACACATTTAGAAGCATTGTGGCCTGCTATGGTGATCATAAACCACTAGTTCTGGACTTTTCTTATCCAAACAATATTTCTAATCCATTCTATTATGAATATCGAAGCCTGGTTGATCGCAAAACACCAGCTGTTGCTAAGTGAAATCTGTCACTCTCTCCCTAATAATACGAACCACATTTTCCCTCTTTTGAATGAATGAAACATAAACCCCTTTCAGAAGCTGAATTAACCAGGGTCCACATGTCAACCTGTCCCACAGGTTTTTTTATGGGTTACATTACCTGTTGACAAAGTGTTTTATATCCTTCTTTGTCTTTACTAATCCTAGTTTCCTCTCAGCGTCCTTCCCTTCCCTTATATTTTCAATGTCCCTTATTGACTTCCTTACAGCATAATGCAATGACCATAATCCCTGAAGCTATGATCCGTGCTATCACCAATCCCAGCTGGAACAATCTAACTAGATACTACTTTCCACCATTCCTGATTCTCAAGTCTTGGGATTGCCTGCTCTGTCTCTCTCTTCCTCTATGATTTGCACTGTATGTTTCTGGGATGACCTAATTCGCAGAATTATGAGCTTTAAAGCCAGAAACAGGGAGAATATAGTGTCCTATATGTGGAATGACTTGAATGGCTTCATCCTCCAGAGGCAGCCTTGTCTGCAGATAAGTTGCGTTATGATGATGTGCCAGAATCAATGTTTAGCACCGATACATGTTTTCCTCGGTGGAATCAAGCTAAAGTGATGTTCTAGTATGGGGCATCGGGTTGAACCCACAGTCATATACGTGACAGTAGTAGTCACACAATACTGTCCTTTTCCTTTTGTACATGGTATTAGTTTGGCCTTCGCCCCATTTATTTATTTCAATCTGGCATTCTGGAGATTCCTTGTCGAGGGTGAACCCACAAGCTGGAACATCTACAAACCCATGTTGTCCCTTTCAGAGTACAACACTGCATATCTGGTGCTATCCAAGTTACTCCCTTCTTAATCAGATATCTTGGATATTCCTCATACTGTTTATGGATCGGACCTAGCTCAGTCTTCCAGCCTTGCAAACGGTTATACCCGATACACCGTCCAAGGTTTCGTTTCATTTACATTTTTCCTCAGCAAAAACAAGAGCAGTCCCACTGGTCTAATATCTTCACTTCTTTCTCCTTCCCTCGGGGACAAAATCCCCATTCCTATTGGCTGCATCACATCAAAGCATATGACTTGGTTCCCCTAAAACATTTTCTCAGTTGTTCTTCATGAATAAACAAAGGGATTTGATTACTCTCTCTCTTGTCCAGTCCCTTCTGCACTACATTCATCATAAATGTCAGAGGCTACACATGATACCTCCAGTAAGCCACATCATGTTCCCATTCACTTTCTATATCTATTCTGTTCACTCCTGCTAACCTTGCTGTGGCTCATATTCTGAGCTATCCTGTCAGCTCTCACTTTCCTTGTGATTTAAACTGATTCTCCTTGTGTTCCCCATCTTCCTCATCCCTTGGTTCCTGTTTTCTTTTCTTTATAACACATCCTTTACTACTTCTCTTCCCATTTTGTCTATTAATTGTGAATATCTCCCTTCACATAATCTAGTTGATACATTCAAGCTCATGTTTAAATCTTTTGATTTCAATGAACAATTTAAAAACACACATTGTTATATAATACATTTCCTGATTCAGTTACTTCTAGTCCATTACATGTGGGTTCTTTTACTGGATGGGACAGGTCGAGTTCTTTTTGTGAGGTGGGATGTCATTTTATTTAAGTCCCACATATGATGATCACTATCAGCGTTTGTACTTGGCAAACCAATAGTAAACATTACTGATCAACATACGACATTTCTTACTTTAAAATAACCTGCCGTCATTACATTTTAAGTTTGTATTGAAGTATTTTATTATGGTCTTGAATTACTTATTGTCCTGGTGTGATACTAACTCTTTAAGTGAACACTATTAATTTAGTGTTTCGGGTCAGGATGTGTCCCAACCCACCTGGTTCAGGGGAGTCTTCCTGGTCTCCCAATCTTCCCAAGGAGCAGGCTTTAGGGTTCTTTCTCTATTACCACCAAAATTATGCTTTTGAGGATCTATACCTCGGTTTATCACGGATTCCAAAACTAACCCTTTTGAGGTCCTCTGCTTCCTCCTGGAGATCGCCTCTCACTTGGATCCATGTTTTGTTATGGAGCCTGTAAGGTCTGGCCTCCTTATCTCCCACCTTCAGCTTGTAGCTGATCTGTACACAGCAATGGCCACCTTGACCAGACAGAAACAGGCTGACTTTTTTTATTTTTAGCCTCTCTACAAGCTTTCTTTGTTCAGTACTTAGTGGAGGCCTTGAAACTGACAACCATTCTAGCTGTAAGGAAATCCGAATTTGATCAGCATTCTCGCTCCTGTTAATTCTAATGCCTCTGACAGGTAGCAGTGTGTTTAACTCCATCCTGATTATTTCAAAGTCGGTTTCTCTATGGAGAACGTGTCACGGCCTTGACGGTTTAAAAAGTTCTCTCACTCTCCTGAGCTACATTAGCCATTTCATGTTGTGCTGTTGTCAATAACTGAGCTTGCCTGAGACTCGTTCACACACACATGCAGCGGTATCCCAATATCATGCCACATTTGACATCTGACCGAAGCCATTTGAGGTGATCTTATCAAAAGATCGTGGGGTGTCTGAAGATCTTTGCTCATCTCCCTCTGCATGGTCCCGATGTCTCGGGTAGGGGCCAGGCGATCAAATTCAGTTTTCTTATTGTTCAGTGTAGGCAATGACACAAATATCTCAGAGAAATCTTAGCAATTTCCTACACTTCCCTGACTTTAACAAGAATTTACATTAACACAAGATTGTACCCAGGTGATTTATGACAATTCACCCGGGAACAATTAGTGAAGAAACATTTCTATTTGGAGGTGTAACTTTCCTGTTTTCCTCTTATATCCTCACTCATTTCCTCTCATTACATTTTATACAGTGTTCACCATTTCATTCATGAGCCCAGAGGAACTTTACTGTCGCATACAATATTATCATACTGTCTTTAAACATCGATCAAACATTCCCACTTGGTCCAAGTTTTGACCCAGTTTCTTTGTTTAATTTTATTTAACCGAACCTCTTCTTGGACCTTTTATTCTCCAAAATATGCCACGAGGAAGGGTGTTAGTTACCTTTAGCATAACAGTCGCCCCAAAAAACTTATTTCTGACCACATAGTTTGGACAGAACCACAGAGACGGGACTTTTTCAAAAATAAAACTTAATTATCTCAATTTTCAGCTAAATTTTCCTTCCCATGTGTTTGACCAGCGACGCTTAGCAATATATATATATAACATCAGTTTTAATTTCACAAACAAATTATGCCCAGACTTTGTCATTTTACAAAGAAGACAAAAGTAACAATTGCGTTTGGATGCAAGTCATTTATCTTCCCCTTCGAGCAGTGTGACTTGGACAATAGGATTACATCGGATATAGGACACAGAAACAGGCCATTCGGCCCAACCAGTCCATGCCGGCGTTTATGCTCCACTCGAGCCTCCTCCCTTCTTTCCTCATCTAACTATATCCACATAACCCTCGATTCCCTTTTCCCTCATATGTTTCTCTAGCCTCCCCTTAAATGCATCGATACTATACGCTTCAATCCCTCCCTGTGGCAGCGAGTTGCACATTCTCACCACTCTCTGGGTAGAGATTTCTTCTGAATTCTCTATTTCATTTCTTGGTGACTATCTTATGTTGATGGCCTCTAATTATGCTGGTCCCCACAAGTGGAAACACTGTATCTTCTCTATCAAAACCTTTCATCATTTTAGGTCACCCCTCAGCCTTCTTTTTTCAAGAGAAGAGAGACCCGGCCTGTCCATCCTTTCCCGATAGGTATACGGTCACCTTTCTGGTATCATCCTTGTAAATCTTCTCTGCACCCTCTCCAGTGCCTCCATATCCTTTTTATAATATGGTGACCAGAATTGCACACTCAAAGTCGAACCAAGGTTCAATACAAGTTTAGCATAACTTCACCACTTTTCCATTCTATAACAATTCAATTCTATTACAATCAATCCCAATAATTTAACTCAATACTTTAAATTCTTAAGTCCAACTTTGTCAGCATGCTGCGACATTCGATGTCTGCAGATAACTGGAGATAATTTTGTTTTAACTGCTGGATCTTTTGCTGTGCCATCAACCTCTTATCCAACTGGAACTGGCATTGCCTGATATGGTAGTCTTTGGCTACGTCATAGTCCAGAGACACAAGTCTGCATTTTCTTCAACATTCATCAACAATGTTGGAAGCACTGGTCTTCCTGTGACAAGCACAAACCACTAGTCTCTGAACTTTTCTTATTCTAACATAATATTTCTAATCTAAACATTCTATGATGAAAATATCCTCAGACAGTTGGTTGCAAACACCAACTGTTGCTCAATGAAATCTCTCTTTAATGATAACAACCACATTTTCGCCGATATGGAATGAACTAAACATGAACACCTTTCAGAAGCTGAATTAACCGAATTGCCGATGCCAATACCCCTCTCATCTTCCATTCACTTCAACTGAAAGGAAAACGCCAGATTGTATCAGTCGGGATTTGAAAGATATTTACAACAGATGCTAGATATTCTTAGAGTTAGCATTGTTCTCTATTCTGTCTACTAGAGGAGTTTGATAACAGACTTTCTCCTGTGAATGTAGAGTGGAATCTTGGGCCGGGATGTATTTACTTGTTCATCTTGTTGACTCGAAACCATTGCCAATTATTTGATGTGATCTGTATTTTCTTAAATACATTTCCTGAGTGGATTCAAATTTAAATTGAACCCAGGTTTGCAGGCGTGATGCTCCATTCACACATCGAAGGTGAGAGAGATGCTGTGGGGCACACGCTAAGTCCAGTATCTGAAAGTGATTCACAGACTGGGTTTTGTGTTCAGGGCTCCCAGGCATGTTATCGACACCTTCCCACAATACCAAGGCTAGGAGAGGCACTCTGGAAGGTATGGGAAACTGGCATTTGTCCACGAGAGTAACCGAAGGTATGAGAACTGAAATAATCCAGAGTTAGAAAGGAGAAAAGGCCCCAAAATGGTGCAGTCAGTAACAGGACATCAATTAGTCTCCTCTTATCTTGGAACATTAAATGTCGACACACTCTGTTATTGAAACATCTAAATATTATATTCCAGCCCAGTTATAGGGGTTATTATCATCAGAAACAAACTTCAACTGTCGGAATGGACACGATTCAGTCAGGATGTGATTAACAGCTGCAATAACAGCAGAATCCAACCCCTGCAGTCACTTGTGAACTTGCTGGTGTGCCAGCAGGTGGAATGACCGAGTGAATCGCTTCCCACACACGGGGCAGATAAATGGCCTCTCCCCAGTGTGAACTCGCTGGTGTATCAGCAGGTCGGATGACCGAGTGAATCCCTTCCCACACACGGGGCAGGTGAACGGCCTCTCCCCAGTGTGACTGTGTTGATGAATTTGCAGTGCAGATGGGTAGCTAAATCCCTTCCCACAGTCCCCACATTTCCACGGTTTCTCCGTGGTGCGGGTGTGGTTCTGTCTCTCCAGGTTGGATGATCAGTTGAAGCCTCCTCCACACACAACACGTTTACAGTTTTCCCCGCTGTGAATGGTACGATGGTTTTTCAGGCTGTGTAACTGGTTAAAGCTCTTTCCACAATCAGTGCACTAAAACACTCTCAATCGGGTGTTTGTGTCTCTGCTTTTTCAGTCACACTGATGTTTGTAATCTTTCCCCACAGACAAAACAAAAAAACATTTCTCCTTCCACATTCAAAGGCCGATGATATTCAAGTCCTGATGAATTGAGTGACTCTATCTGATCTTGACGTGACGTTTAGTTTGAGTTTCCCTCCTTCAAATCCTCCCCTTCTAACACCCTGCAAAAAGAGTTTACAAAAGTCATCACTGGAAGTGCAGGATCGAAATTCAGCAGAGACAATTCTAGTTTCTATGGAACATTCTTTCCTTCTGCTGTGTGGTTTTAAGTATTGACTTAATAAAAATAATAAAGAGGGAGAAGATAGATTGAGAGTAAACTGTCAAGAAATATAAACACAGTCAGAGCTTCTACAGGTATATAAAAAGGAAGAGATAGCTAAAATAAACATTGGTCCCTTAGAGGATGAGATGGGGAATTAATAATGAGAAACAGGGAAATGGCAGAGTCTTTAAACAAATATTTTGTGTGGTCTTCACGGTGGAAGACACTAAAAGCACCCCAATAATATTAATGAAGGGGTCACAGGGAGTGAGGAACTTAAAACAATCACTATCACAAGAGAAAAAGTATTAGACAAACTATTGGGACTAAATGTGGACCTCCCTAGGGTCTTAAAAGAAGTGGCTGCAGAGAAAGTGGATGGATTGGTTGTAATCTACCAAAATTCCCTGGATTCTGGCAAGGTCCCAGTGGATTGGAAAACCTCGAATGTAACACCACTATTCAACAAGGGAGGGAGGGAGAGAGAAAGCAGGAAACTATAGAGCAGTTAGCCTAACATCTATCATTGGAAAAATGCTGGAGGCCATTATTAAGGAAATAGTAGCAGGACATTTAGAAAATCATAATAGTCAAGCAGAGACGGCATGGTTTTATGAAAGGGAAATCATGTTTGACAAATTTGCTGGAATTCTTTGAGGATGTAACGAGCAGGGTGGATGAAGAGGAACCAGTAGCAGTTGTGTATTTGCATTTCCAGAAGGCATTCGATAAGGTGCCAGATAAAAGGTTACTGCACAATATAAGAGCTCACAGGGTTGGGGGTAATATATTAACATAGATGTAGGATTGGCAAACTAACAGAAAAAACAGATAAATGGGTCATTTTCAGCTTGGCAAACTGTAACTAGTGGGGTGCCACAGGGATCAGTGCTGGGGCCTCAACTATTTACAATCTATATTAATGACTTGGATGAAGGGACGGAGTGCACTGCAGCCAAATATGCTGCTGATACAAAGATAGGTGGGAAAGCAAGTTGTGAGGAGACAAAGACAAAGGGTTATGGACAGGCTCAGTGAGTGGGCAAAAATTTGGCAGATGGAGTATAATGTGGGAAAATGTGCGGTTATGCACTTTGGTAGGAAGAATAAAAATCAAATTATTATTTAAATGGAGACTACAAAATGCTGCGGTACAGAGGGATCTGGGGGTCCTTGTGCATGAAACACAAAAAGTTAGCATCAGGTACAGCAAGTAATCAGGAAGGCAAATGCAATGTTGGCCTTTATTGTAAGGGGAATGGAGTATAAAAGTAGAGAAGTCTTGCTACAACTGTACAGGGTGTTCGTGAGATGATTTTGAGGAATAGACAAAATATCTAAGCATTGATAAATGCATCATCTAACATCTCCAACTGAGCTAACCTGCTGTAACTATGTCAGTATTTGTGTCAGCTGTGACTCAGTGGGTAACACACTTGCCTCTGGGTCACAAGGTTGTGGGTTGATGTCGCACTCCAGAGACATGAACACAAAAATCTCGGCTGATGCTCCAGTGCAGTGCTGAGGGACTGCTGCCCTGTCGGAGGTGCTGTCTTTTGGATAAGATGTTAAATCGAGGCCCCGTCTGCTCCCTCAGGTGGACGTAAAAGGTCCCATTGCACTATTTCAAGCAGAACAGGGGAGTTATCCCCGATGTCCTGGCCAATATTTTCCCTCAACATCAGTAAAGCAGATTATCTGGTCATTATCACATTGTAAATTGGTTGCTGCGTTTCCTACATTACGATAGAGACTACACTTCAAAAAGAACTTAATTGACTGTGAAGGGCTTTGGGGCATCTGGTGGTGGTGAAAGGTGCAAAATAAATGCAAGTCTTTTTATTTTCTATATGTCTTTTATTACTCTCCCTTCTCCCATTGTGCCTCCTTTTGTCTGCTGTCACTTCCCCACCTCCTCTTCCCCACCCAACTTTACAGTTCATTTCTTGTGTACATGGTCTCTCTCTCTCTCTCTTTCTCTCCTTTCCCTCACTCTATCGCTCCCTTTAAGCTGTCCATCTGCCATATCTCCCAGTTCTGATCAAATGCTCTCCCTGACCCATCACCATTTCTCCTTCCTCTATAGACAACAACAACTTTCATTTATATAGCGCCTTGAAGAACATAAGAGTTATGAGCAGGAGTAGGCCATATGGCCCCTCGAGCCTGCTCCACCATTCAATATCATGAATGATCATCAACCTCAACTCCACTTTCCCGCCCGATCTCCATATCGCTCGATTCGACGAACACCAAAAATGTATCTATCTCAGCCGTGAAATAACTCTGTAAAATGGCCCCTGGTGCTTCACAGGAGCATTATCAGATAGAATTTGACACCGATGGTCAAAGAGGCACATTTTAAAGAGAGTTAAAAAGGAAAAGAGTGGCTCAAGTAAATGTTGGTCCCCTGGAGGATGAGACTGGGGAATTAATAATGGAGAACAGGGAAATGGCAGAGACGTTGAACAAATATTTTGTATCGGTCTTCACGGTAGAAGACACTAAAAACATCCCAATAGTGGATAATCAAGGGGATATAGGTAGAGAGGAACTTAATACAATCACTATCAGTAATGAGATGGTACTGGGTAAAATAATGGGACTAAAGGTGGACAAATCCCCTGGACCTGATGCCTTCCATCCCAGGGTCTTAAGAGAAATGGCTGCAGAGTGGATGCATTGGTTTTAATCTACCAAAATTCCCTGGCTGCAGTCCCAGCAGATTGGAAAACCACAAATGTAACGCCCCCTATTTAAAAAAGGAGGCAGACAAAAAGCAGGAAACTATCGACCAGTTAGCCTAACATCTGTCGTTGGGAAAATGTTGGAGTCCATTATTAAGGAAGCAGTAATGGGACATTTGGAAAACCATGATTCAATCAAGCAGAGTCAGCATGGTTTTATGAAAGGGAAATCATGTTTGACAAATTTGCTAGAGTTCTTTGAGGATGTAAAGAGCAGGATGGATAAGGGGGAAACCAGTGGATGTGGTGTATTTGGATTTCAAGAAGGCATTCGATAAGGTGCCACATGAGAGGTTACTGCACAAGATAAAAGCTCACTGGGTTAGGGGCAATATATTAGCATGGATAGAGAATTGGCGAACTAACAAAAAGCACAGTCGGGATAAATGGGTCTTTTTCCAGTTGACAAACAGTGACTAGTGGAGTGCCGCAGGGATCGGTGCTGGGTCCTCAACTATTAACAATCCATAGTAATGACTTGGATGAAGGGACAGAGTGTAATGTAGCCAAGTTTGCTGATGATACAAAGATGGGTGGGAAAGCAAATTGTGAGGAGGACACAAAAAATCTGCAAAGGCTCAGTGAGTGGGCAAAAATTTGGCAGATGGAGTATAATGTGAGAAACTGTGAGATTATCCACTTTGCCAGAAATAATAGAAAAGCAAATTATAATTTAAATGGAGAAAAATTGCAAAGTGCTGCAGTACAGAGAGACCTGGGGGTCCTTGTGCAAGAAACACATAAAGTTAGTATGTAGGTTCAGCAAGTAATCAGGAAGGCAAATGGAATGTTGGCCTTTATTGCAAGGGCAATGGAGTATAAAAGCAGAGAAGTCCTGCTACACCTGTACAGGGTATTGGTGAGGCCACACCTAGAGTACTGCATACAGTTTTAGTCTGCTTATTTAAGGAGGGATATACTTGCATTGGAGGCTGTCAGAGAAGGTTCACTAGGTTGATTCCGGATATGAGGGGGTTGTCTGGTGAAAATAGGTTGAATAGGTTGGGCCTATACTCATTGGAGCTCAGAAGAATGAGATGGGATTTTGTTGAAACATATAAGATAATGAGGGGGTTCGATAAGGTGGATTCAGAGAGGATATTTGCATCCACTCATAGGGGAATATAAAACTAGAGGACATAGTCTTAGAATAAGGGGCCGCCCATTTAGAACTGAGATGGGGAGAAATTTCTTCTCTCAGAAGGTTGTTAATCTGTGAAATTCTCTGCCCCAGAGAGCTGTGGAGGCTGTGTCATTGAATATATTTAAGGTGGAGATAGACAGATTTTTGAACAATAAGGGAATTAAGGGTTATGGGGAGTGGGCAGGGAAGTGGAGCTCAGTCCATGACCAGATGAGCCATGATCTTATTGAATGGCGGAGCAGGCTCGAGAGGCTAAATGGCCTACTCCTGCTCCTATTTCTTATGTTCTTTGGGTCTTAAAGGAGGAGGGAGAGGTTTAAGGAGGGAATTCTGGAGCTTAGGGCCTAGCCACCAATGGTGGTGAGATTAAAATCAGGAATGTGCAGGATGCCAGAGATCCTGGAGGGTTATAGGGCTGGAGGAGGTTACAGAGGTAGGGAGGGGCGAGGCCACGGAGGGATTTGAAAACAAGGATGAGAATTTTTTAATTGAGCTTCGTGCCCAGTCATCATTTCTCCTTCCTTTACAGACGCTCCCTGACCACTCTCCATTTCTCCTTCCTTTACAGACGCTCCCTGACCACTCTCCATTTCTCCTTCCTTTACAGACGCTCCCTGACCACTCTCCATTTCTCCTTCCTTTACAGACGCTCCCTCACCACTCTCCATTTCTGCTACATTTTTTGAAATATTTAAAGATTTTAATCTTTGAAGGTCGCAGGACAGGTTAACAAAGCTGTTAATAAAGCGTAAAGGATCCTGGCTTTATAAATTGAGGCACAGAATACTAAAGCCGGGAAGTTATGCTAAAGCGATATAAAACACTAGCTCGACCCCAGCTGGAGGATTGGGTCCAATTCTGGGCACACTTCAGGAAGGACACAAAGGCTTTGGAGAGGGGACAGAAGAGATTTACTGGAATGGTGCCAGGGATGAGGAAGTTCATTTATGTGGAGACTGGAGAAGCTGGGATTGTTCTCCTTGGGGCAGAGAAGGCTAAGACGAGATTTGATAGAGGTGTTAAAAATCATGAAGTTGAGATAGATTAAATAGAGAAACTGTTTCTAACGGCTGATAACCAGAGGGCACAGATTTGATGCGATTGGCAAAAATAGAGGTCACATGAGGAAAACCATTTTCCCACAAGGAGTGGTTAGGGTTTGGAATGCACTGCCTGACGGAGCGGTGGAGACAGAGTCAATAGTAGCCTTCAAAAGTGAACTGGACAAAGACTTGAAGCAGAATGATATTGCAGGGATTTGGGGAAAGGTTCGGGGGAAGTGGGATAACCGGATTGCTCCCCGAAAGTATCGGCGCAGTCGATGGGCCGAATGGCCCCCTTCTGTGCTGCAATATTCTGTGATTCTAGAATTCTTTACAGGCGCTCCCTGCTCAGTCACCATTGCTCCTTCGTTTACAGACGCTCCCTGGTCCATTACTATTTCTCGTTGATTTACAGACGCTCCGAGAGTTTGACGCAGACACAGCGCATGCACTGACCGCTCCTTCGGGCTGGAGCGGACCCAGGACCCGGCAGGCAGGGGGAGAATGTTCCCCGGTTTATATCACCCCCGCCCCCTGGTTTGGGGAGAATGTTCCCCGGTTTATATCACCCCCCCGGTGTGGGGAGAATGTTCCCCGGTTTATATCCCCCCCCCCCGGTGTGGGGAGAATGTTCCCCGGTTTATATCCCCCCCGGTGTGGGGAGAATGTTCCCCGGTTTATATCCCCCCCGGTGTGGGGAGAATGTTCCCCGGTTTATATCCCCCCCCCCGGTGTGGGGAGAATGTTCCCCGGTTTATATCCCCCCCGCCCCCTGGTGTGGGGAGAATGTTCCCCGGTTTATATCCCCCCCCCCGGTGTGGGGAGAATGTTCCCCGGTTTATATCCCCCCCGCCCCGGTGTGGGGAGAATGTTCCCCGGTTTATATCCCCCGGTGTGGGGAGAATGTTCCCCAGTTTATATCCCCCCCCCCCCCGGTGTGGGGAGAATGTTCCCCGGTTTATATCCCCCCCCCCCCGGTGTGGGGAGAATGTTCCCCGGTTTATATCCCCCCCCCCCCGGTGTGGGGAGAATGTTCCCCGGTTTATATCCCCCCCGCCGGTGTGGGGAGAATGTTCCCCGGTTTATATCCCCCCCGCCGGTGTGGGGAGAATGTTCCCAGGTTTATATCCCCCCCCCCCCCCGCGGTGTGGGGAGAATGTTCTCCGGTTTATATCCCCCCCCCCCGGTGTGGGGAGAATGTTCCCCGGTTTATATCCCCCCCCCCCGGTGTGGGGAGAATGTTCCCCGGTTTATATCCCCCCCCCCGGTGTGGGGAGCATGTTCCCCGGTTTATATCCGCCCCCCCCCCCCCCGGTGTGGGGAGAATGTTCCCCGGTTTATATCCCCCACCCCCCACGGTGTGGGGAGAATGTTCCCCGGTTTATACCCCCCCGGTGTGGGGAGAATGTTCCCCGGTTTATATCCCCCACCCCGGTGTGGGGAGAATGTTCCCCGGTTTATATCCCTCCCCCCGGTGTGGGGAGAATGTTCCCCGGTTTATATCCCCCCCCCCGGTGTGGGGAGAATGTTCCCCGGTTTATATCCCCCCCCGGTGTGGGGAGAATGTTCCCCGGTTTATATCCCCCCCCGGTGTGGGGAGAATGTTCCCCGGTTTATATCCCCCCCGGTGTGGGGAGAATGTTCCCCGGTTTATATCCCCCCCGCCCCGGTGTGGGGAGAATGTTCCCCGGTTTATATCCCCCCCCGGTGTGGGGAGAATGTTCCCCGGTTTATATCCCCCCCCCCGGTGTGGGGAGAATGTTCCCCGGTTTATATCCCTCCCCCCGGTGTGGGGAGAATGTTCCCAGGTTTATATCCCCCCCCCCCCCCCGCGGTGTGGGGAGAATGTTCCCAGGTTTATATCCCCCCCCCCCCCCCCCCGGTGTGGGGAGAATGTTCCCCGGTTTATATCCCCCCCCCGGTGTGGGTAGAATGTTCTCCGGTTTATATCCCCCCCCCCCGGTGTGGGGAGAATGTTCCCCGGTTTATATCCCCCCCCCCGGTGTGGGGAGCATGTTCCCCGGTTTATATCCGCCCCCCCCCCCCCCGGTGTGGGGAGAATGTTCCCCGGTTTATATCCCCCCCGGTGTGGGGAGAATGTTCCCCGGTTTATATCCCCCCCCGGTGTGGGGAGAATGTTCCCCGGTTTATATCCCCCCCCCCGGTGTGGGGAGAATGTTCCCCGGTTTATATCCCCCCCCCCACGGTGTGGGGAGAATGTTCCCCGGTTTATATCCCCCACCCCCCACGGTGTGGGGAGAATGTTCCCCGGTTTATACCCCCCCCCTCCCCCCGGTGTGGGGAGAATGTTCCCCGGTTTATATCCCCCCCCCGGTGTGGGGAGAATGTTCCCCGGTTTATATCCCCCCCCCGGTGTGGGGAGAATGTTCCCCGGTTTATATCCCCCCCCCGGTGTGGGGAGAATGTTCCCCGGTTTATAACGCCCCCCCCGGTGTGGGGAGAATGTTCCCCGGTTTATATCCCCCCCGCTGTGGGGAGAATGTTCCCCGGTTTATATCCCCCCCGCCCCGGTGTGGGGAGAATGTTCCCCGGTTTATATCCCCCCCGGTGTGGGGAGAATGTTCCCCGGTTTATATCTCCCCCGGTGTGGGGAGAATGTTCCCCGGTTTATATCCCCCCCCCCGGTGTGGGGAGAATGTTCCCCGGTTTATATCCCCCCCCCCGGTGTGGGGAGAATGTTCCCCGGTTTATATCCCCCCCCCCGGTGTGGGGAGAATGTTCCCCGGTTTATATCCCACCCCCCCGGTGTGGGGAGAATGTTCCCCGGTTTATATCCCCCCCCCCGGTGTGGGGAGAATGTTCCCCGGTTTATATCCCCCCCCCCGGTGTGGGGAGAATGTTCCCCGGTTTATATCCCCCCCCCGGTGTGGGGAGAATGTTCCCCGGTTTATATCCCCCCCGGTGTGGGGAGAATGTTCCCCGGTTTATATCCCCCCCCCCCGGTGTGGGGAGAATGTTCCCCGGTTTATATCCCCCCCGGTGTGGGGAGAATGTTCCCCGGTTTATATCCCCCCCCCCCGGTGTGGGGAGAATGTTCCCCGGTTTATATCCCCCCCCCGGTGTGGGGAGAATGTTCCCCGGTTTATATCCCCCCCCCCGGTGTGGGGAGAATGTTCCCCGGTTTATATCCCCCCCCGGTGTGGGGAGAATGTTCCCCGGTTTATATCCCCCCCCCGGTGTGGGGAGAATGTTCCCCGGTTTATATCTGGGCCCGGGGCCTGCACATGCTCAGCTCACACTGCCCGGGTGATTGACGGCAGCTCCCCACCAATAGGAAGAGCGATGCGGGGCTGGAAGACCGAATGTGCGGTTGGTCCTCCAACCAATTGGAGTGTGTGAGGGGCGGGGCTTCCGGCAGGCTGTAACTAGTGGGGTGCAGCAAGGATCAGTGCTGGGGCCTCAGCTATTTACAATCTATATTAATGACCTAGATAAAGGGACCGAGTGTAATATTTGCTGACGATACAAAGCTCGGTGAGACAGTAAGCTGTGAGCAGAACACAAGAGTGCAAAGATATATAGACAGACGATGTGAATGGGCAGTAAGGTGGCAGATTGAGTACAATGTCGGGAAATGTGAGGTTATTCACTTTGGTAGGAAGAATAGAAAAACAGAATATCTTTTAAATGGTGAGAAACTTTAAATGTTGGTGTTGAGAGAGATTTGGGTGTCCTTGTGCAAGAAACACAGAAAGCGAGCATGCAGGTACAGCAAGCAGTAAGGGGGTGGAGTATAAGAGTCAGGATCTATTGCTGCAATTGTACAGGGCCTTGGTGAGACCACACCTGGAGTACTGGGCAGTTTCGGTCTCCTTATCTAAGGAAAGATATACTTGCCTTGGAGATGGTGCAACGGAGGTTCACAAGATTGATTCCTGGGATGAGAGAGCTGTCTTACGATGAGAGATTGTGTAGAATGGACATATACTCTCTGGAGTTTAGAAGAATGAGAGGGGATCTCATCGAAACATACAAGATTCTGAAGGGTATTGACAGGATAGATGCTGGGAGCTCGATTCCCCCGGGCTGGAGTGACTAGAACTCGGGGGCTCAAGATAAGGGGGAGGTCATTTAAGACAGAGATGAGAAAGTTCTTCACTCAGAGGGTTGTGAATCTTTGGAATTCTCTGCCCCAGAGGGCTGTGGATGCTCAGTCTATTCAAGGCTGAGATAGATAGATTTTTGGACTCTCGGGGAATCAAGGGATATGGAGATCAGGTGGAAAAGTGGAGTTGAGGGCGATGATCTTGTTGAAAGGCAGAGCAGGCTCGAGGGGGCGTATGACCTACTCCTGCTCCTATCTCTGATATTCTAATATTGACATCTAAGGGCCTCTAGATTTATTAGTCCCACCCTTTATCTTAAGGGAACATACTTGCTCTGAACCCTCACTATCTCCTCCTTGAATGTCTCCCACTGCTCTGACACTAATTTACCTTCAAGTAGCTGTTTCCAGTCCACTTTGGTTAAATCACATCTCTGCTTCGTAAAATTAACTTTACCCCAATTGAGAACTTTTATTCCTGGTCCATCTTTGTCCTTTTCCATAACTACCCTAAATCTAACTGAATTATGATCACCAGCACCAAAATACTCTCCCACTGATACCCCTTCCACCTGCCCAAGCTTCATTCATTAAACCTAAGTCCAGAATCACCCCCTCGCTTGTTGGGCTTGCTACGTAATGGCTAAAAACGTTCTCCTGAATGCATTTTAAGAATTCTGCTCCTTCTATATCTTTCATACTAATTCTATCCCAGTTAATATTTGGGTAGTTAAATCCCCGACTATTACTGCCCTATTATTTTTGCACGTATCAGAAATGTGCCGACATATTTGCTCTTCTGTCTCCCTCTGACTGTTTGGAGGTCTATAGTACATCCCCAGCAGTGTGATCGCCCCTTTTTTGTTCTTCACTTCTCCCATGTGGCCTCATTTGATGATCCTTCGAACATATCATCCCTCCCCACAGCTGGAATTGTTTCTTTAATCAACACTGCGACGCGCTCTCCTTTTTTTATCCCTGTCTCTATCTCGTCTTAAAACCCTGTAACCAGGAATGTTGAGCTGCCATTCCTGCAGTTCTTTTAGCCGTGTTTCACTAATAGTTACAATATCATACCCCCACATGTCTGTCTGTGTCCTCAGCTTATCTGCCTTAATCCCCAGAGTCCTTGCATTGGCATTGAAGTATTTCTAGATTGATTCCTGTGATGAGAGGGCTGTCTTATGATGAGAGTTTGTGTAGAATGGGCCTATACTCTCTGGAGTTTAGACGAATGAGAGGTGATCTCATTGAAATACACTGGCACTGGCATTTAGTGCTGCCAAACTCCCTTATTGTCTATTTTCTAGCTTTTGTTTCCTCTGCCTTCCAAACACGATACCTACTGTCCCCTCTCTCTGTCCACACTGTCCCCTCTCTCTGTCCACACTGTCCCCTCTCTCTATCCACACTGTCCCCTCTCTCTGTCCACACTGTCCCCTCTCTCTGTCCGCACTGTCCCCTCTCTCTGTCCACACTGTGCCCCCCTCTCTGTCCACACTGTCCCCCCTCTTTCTGTCCACACTGTCCCCTCTCTCTGTCCACACTGTCCCCTCTCTCTATCCACACTGTCCCCTCTCTCTGTCCACACTGTCCCCTCTCTCTGTCCGCACTGACCCCTCTCTCTGTCCACACTGTCCCCTCTTTCTGTCCACACTGTCCCCTCTCTCTATCCACACTGACCCCTCTCTCTGTCCACACTGTCCCCTCTCTCTCTCCACACTGTCCCCTCTCTCTATCCACACTGTCCCCCCCTCTCTCTGTCCACACTGTCCCCCCCTCTCTCTGTCCACACTGTCCCCCCCTCTCTCTGTCCACACTGTCCCCCCCTCTCTCTGTCCACACTGTCCCCCCCTCTCTCTGTCCACACTGTCCCCCCCTCTCTCTGTCCACACTGTCCCCCCCTCTCTCTGTCCACACTGTCCCCCCCTCTCTCTGTCCACACTGTCCCCCCCTCTCTCTGTCCACACTGTCCCCCCCTCTCTCTGTCCACACTGTCCCCCCCTCTCTCTGTCCACACTGTCCCCCCCTCTCTCTGTCCACACTGTCCCCCCCTCTCTCTGTCCACACTGTCCCCCCCTCTCTCTGTCCACACTGTCCCCCCCCTCTCTCTGTCCACACTGTCCCCCCCTCTCTCTGTCCACACTGTCCCCCCCCTCTCTCTGTCCACACTGTCCCCCCCTCTCTCTGTCCACACTGTCCCCCCCTCTCTCTGTCCACACCGTCCCCTCTCTGTCCACACTGTCCCCTCTCTCTGTCCACACTGTCCCCCCTCTCTGTCCACACTGTCCCCCCTCTCTGTCCACACTGTCCCCCCTCTCTGTCCACACTGTCCCCTCTCTCTGTCCACACTGTCCCCTCTCTCTATCCACACTGTCCCCTCTCTCTGTCCACACTGTCCCCTCTCTCTGTCCACACTGTCCCCTCTCTCTATCCACACTGTCCCCTCTCTCTATCCACACTGTCCCCTCTCTCTGTCCACACTGTGCCCCCTCTCTGTCCACACTGTCCCCCCTCTCTGTCCACACTGTCCCCCCTCTCTCTATCCACACTGTCCTCTCTCTCTGTCCACACTGTCCCCTCTCTCTATCCACACTGTCCCCTCTCTCTATCCACACCGTCCCCTCTCTCTATCCACACCGTCCCCTCTCTCTATCCACACCGTCCCCTCTCTCTGTCCACACTGTCCCCTCTCTCTATCCACACTGTCCCCTCTCTCTGTCCACACTGTCCCCTCTCTCTGTCCACACTGTCCCCTCTCTCTGTCCACACTGTCCCCTCTCTCTATCCACACTGTCCCCCCTCTCTGTCCACACTGTCCCCTCTCTCTGTCCACACTGTCCCCTCTCTCTGTCCACACCGTCCCCTCTCTCTGTCCACACCGTCCCCTCTCTCTATCCACACTGTCCCCTCTCTCTCTATCCAGTGAGGATATTGTCCGGTCCTGTTGAGGTGCAACCTGTCCGGCTTGTACTGGTCTCCCCTCCCCCAGAAACGCTCCCAATACCTCAGGAATCTAAAGCCCTCCCTCCTGCACCAAACTCCAGCCATGCATTCATCTGCTCTATCCTCTTATTTCTGTACTCACCAGCACGGGGCACCGGGAGTAATCCGAACATTACTACCTTTGAGGTCCTGTTTTTTAATCTCTTTCCTCGCTCCCTAAATACTGCCTGCAGGATCTCATCCCTCTTTCTACCGATGTCATTGGTCCCGATATGGACCACAACCTCTGGATGTTCATCCTCCCCCCTCAACAATGTCCTGCAGCCACTCAGTGACATCCTTGACCCTGGCACCAGGGAGGCAACATACCATCCTGGAATCATGTCTGTGCCTGCAGAAGCACTTGTTTGTTCCCCGAACTGTCAAATCCACTCCCACTATTGCTCTTCCACTCTTCTTCCTCCCCGCCCTGTGCAGCTGAGCCACCCACGGTGTCATGGACTTGGCTCTGGCTGTACTCCCCAGAGAAACCATCGCCCTCATCAGTATCCAGAACTGAAAACCGGTTAGCGAGCGAGATGCACTCAGGGGACTCCTGTCCTACTCTTGCCCCATAACGCTGAAAGTTTTTTAAACTCATGTTTATCTCTTCCGAAAGTTACAAGTGAATCTGCTTCCACCACCCTAACAGGCAGTGCGTTCCAGGCCAGAACATCTCGATGCTTCATTAGTCCCCTCATGTAGCATCTGCTTCATTTACCAATCACATTCAATCTGTGCCTCTGGTTACTGAACTTTCTGACACTGGAAATTGTTTCTCCTTATTAAGAGGATTGGCGGGCTGGAGGAGGTTACAGAGATAGGGAGGGGCGAGGCCTTGGAGGGATTTGAACAAGAGGATGAGAATTTTAAAGCCTGAAGCCACCAGCCGTCTCCCCCAGTGCAGAATGTGACTCACTGCTAACAGAAAGGATTTTTGTTTACTTACAAAAGATGCATAATGGAGGGAAATCAATCTCTGTATCTTTAACTAACAGCGACATGAGGGAAATGAATGATCTTTAAACACCTGGTTCACTTGGCACTGAAGGGTCTGAAACTCATAATAGGAACTCCAGGGAAATAAAATACTGACAAGTGTTAAACTGTTTGGCTGACAAAAGAAATCTCGATTTAACTTTAAAAGATAAAATTGTTTAACAGGGGTTCACACAGACTCACCTGACAGGCCGACTCAGGATCCACCCCTCAAGCACCGCGATTGGTTGCAGAACATGCTGCTCCCTGGGCCCTCCGGCCTCTGACCTCTTTTCCTGTTGGTTCCCAGGACAATCAATCACAATTCGCCAACATTACACTGCCAGATTAAGTTGAGAGGCTCAGAGGAAGAAATAAAATGGGCCCGTGAATCTGAGTTAAGAAATAAAATTAGAGAAGCATAATTAAATTTATAAACAAAACTATTTAAAGTCAAATCAAATGAATTGTTGCATTTAATACATCCTTCTGGGCCAAGTGGGAAACAAGTGATGTGTGGGCTGTGCAGAGTGTCTGTGCCCGGTTACACAGCGTGTCCCTTGCTCCCCGCTCCAAGTGCACATGTTTCAGCTCACATCCAACTGACTGGATAAACCTCGCCCGTCTAAACCCCATCACACAAATAGCAGCATTTGATGTTTAGTTCTGCTCAACCTTTATAAACACTGGTTAGGCCTCAGCTGACACATTGTGCTCAATTCTGGGCACCACACTTTCAGAAGGGTATCTACACCTTAGAGAGGGAGCAGAAGAGATTTACTAGCATGGTACGAAGGAGGAGGGACTTCAGTTATGTGGAGATACTGGAGAAGCTGCGGTAATTCTCCTTGGAGCAGAAGAGGTTAAGAGGAGATTTGATAGAGTGTTCAAAATCATGAACGGTTTTAATAGACTAAATAAGGAGAAACACTTTCCAGTGGCAGAAGGGTCGGTAACCAGAGGACACAGAGTTCAGGTGATTGGCAAAAGAAGCAGAGGCGACATGAGGAACCATTGTATAAGCAACGGGTTGTTGCAATCTGGAATGCACTGCCTGATAGGGCGGTGGAAGCAGATTCAATAGTGGCTTTCAAAAGTGAATTGGATAAATACTAAAGGGACAATATTTGCAGAGCTATGGGGAAAGAGCAGGGGAGTGGAACTAACTGGATAGCTCGACCATAGAGCCAGCACAGGCACGATGGGCCGAATGGTCTCCTGCACTTTCATTCTATGAAAATGGCGGATGATCTTATCCAGAATGTTGCGACCACATATCCCCAGAAAACCAAGACCGCCTATTTCCACGTGTGTAATATCGGCCGTCTCCATCCCTGCTTCAGCTCACCCTCTGCTGAAACCCTCATCCATTCCTCGGTTACCTCTAGACTTCACTATTCCAACACACTCCTGGCTGGCCTCCCACATTCTACCCCACGTAATCTTCACCTCATCCAAAACTCGGCTGCCCGTGTCCGAACTCGCACCAAGTCTCGTTCACCCATCACCTCCAGTGCTCACTGACCGACATTGGCTCCCGGTTAAGCAACGTTTCGATTTCAAAATTCTCATCCTGGTTTACAAATCCCTCCATGGTCTCGCCCCTCCCTATCTCTGTAATATCCTGCAGCCCCACAACCCCCAGAGATGTCTGCTCTCCTCTAATTCTGCCCTCCTGAGCAAACCTGATTATAATCGCTCAACCATTGGTGGCCTTGTCTTCTGTTGCCGAGGTCCCAAGCTCTGGAACACCCTCCTGAAACCTCTGTGCCACCTCCCTGAAGGTGCTGACTCCGGCTGGGTTCAGTGCTACACTCCCTGGTTCCCCTCCCCTGAAGGTACTGACTCTGGCTGGGTTCAGTTCTACACTCACTGGTTCCCCTCCCCTGAAGGTACTGACTGTGGCTGGGTTCAGTTTTACACTCACTGGTTCCCCTCCCCTGAAGGTACTGACTCTGGCTGGGTTCAGTTCTACACTCACTGTTCCCCTCCCCTGAAAGCACTGACTGTGGCTGGGTTCAGTTCTACACTCACTGGTTCCCCTGCCCTGAAGGTACTGATGCTGGCTGGGTTCAGTTCTACACTCACTGGTTCCCCTCCCCTGAAGGTACTGACTCTGGCTTTGTTCAGTTCGACACTCACTGGTTCCCCTCCCCTGAAAGCACTGGCTCTGGCTGGGTTCAGTTCTACACTCACTGGTTCCCCTCCCCTGAAAGCACTGATTCTGGCTGGGTTCAGTTCTACACTCACTGGTTCCCCTCCCCTGAAGGTACTGACTCTGGCTGGGTTCAGTTCTACACTCACTGGTTCCCCTCCCCTGAAGGTACTGACTCTGGCTTTGTTCAGTTCTACACTCACTGGTTCCCCTCCCCTGAAAGCAGAGACTCTGGCTGGGTTCAGTTCTACACTCACTGGTTCCCCTCTCCTGAAAGCACTGACTGTGGCTGGGTTCAGTTCTACACTCACTGGTTCCCCTCCCCTGAAAGCACTGACTCTGTCTGGTTTCAGTTCTGCACTCACTGGTTCCCCTCCCCTGAAGGTACTGACTGTGTCTGGGTTCAGTTCTACACTCACTGGTTCCCCTCCCCTGAAGGTACTGACTCTGGCTTTGTTCAGTTCGACACTCACTGGTTCCCCTCCCCTGAAAGCAGAGACTCTGGCTGGGTTCAGTTCTACACTCACTGGTTCCCCTCTCCTGAAAGCACTGACTGTGGCTGGGTTCAGTTCTACACTCACTGGTTCCCCTCCCCTGAAAGCACTGACTCTGTCTGGTTTCAGTTCTACACTCACTGGTTCCCCTCCCCTGAAAGCAGAGACTCTGGCTGGTTTCAGTTCTGCACTCACTGGTTCCCCTCTCCTGAAAGCACTGACTCTGGCTGGTTTCAGTTCTGCACTCACTGGTTCCCCTCCCCTGAAGGTACTGACTCTGTCTGGTTTCAGTTCTGCACTCACTGGTTCCCCTCCCCTGAAGGTACTGACTCTGTCTGGTTTCAGTTCTACACTCACTGGTTCCCCTCCCCTGAAGGTACTGACTCTGTCTGGTTTCAGTTCTACACTCACTGGTTCCCCTCCCCTGAAGGTACTGACTCTGTCTGGTTTCAGTTCTACACTCACTGGTTCCCCTCCCCTGAAGGTACTGACTCTGGCTGGTTTCAGTTCTGCACTCACTGGTTCCCCTCCCCTGAAGGTACTGACTCTGTCTGGTTTCAGTTCTGCACTCACTGGTTAACATACGATATCAGAGCAGCAGTCGGCCATGCGGCCCCTCGAACCTGCTCCGCCATTTAATACGATCGTGGCTGATCCGATCATGGACTCAAATCCCATTCCCTGCCCGCTCCCCATAACCCCTTATCGTTTGAGAAAGTGTCTATTTCTGTCTTAAATTTATACAATGTCCCAGCTTCCACAGCTCTCTGAGGCAGTGAATTCCACACATCCACAACCCTCAGAAGAATTTTCTCCTCATCTGAGTTTTAAATGGGGGCTGCTTATTCTAAGATTATGCCCTCTAGTTCTAGTCTCCCCCATCAGTGAAACATCCTCTCTGCATCCACCTTGTCACGCCCCCTCATAATCTTATATATTTCGATAAGATCACTTTTCTATCTTCTGAATTCCAATGAGTAGAGGCCCAACATATTCAACCCCCTCATCTCCGGAATAAACTTTGTGAACCTTTTCTGAACTGCTTCCAAAGCAAGTATATCCTTTCGTAAATACAGAAACCAAAACTGTACGCAGTATTCCAAGTGTGGCCTCAACAATACCCTGTACAACTGTAGCAAGACTTCCCAGCTTTTATACTCCATCCCCTTTGTAATAAAGGCCAAGATTCCATTGGCCTTCCTGATCACTTGCTGTACCTGCATACTGATCTTTTGTGTTTCATGCACAAGTCCCCCCAGGTCCCGCTGTACAGAAGCACTTGGTAATCTTTCTCCATTTAAATAATAACTTCTTCTGTGATTTTTTTTCTGCCAAAGTGCATGACCTCACACTTTCCAACATTATACTCCATCTGCCAAATTTTTGCCAACTCACGTAGCCTGTCAATGTCGTTTTGCATATTTTGTGTGTCCTCCTCACACATTGCATTTCCTCCCATCTTTGTATCATCAGCAAACTTGGCTACACTACACTCGGTCCCTTCTTCCAAGTCGCTAATATAGATTGTAAATAGTTGGGGTCCCAGCACTGAACCCTGCGGGAACCCACTAGTTACTGATTGCCAAACTGAGAATGAACCATTTATCCCGACTCAATATTTCCTTATAAGTCAACCCTCTCATCTCCGGAATCACCCTCATGAACCTTCTCTCAACTGTCTCTCCTTTCCTCCCCTGAAGATGCTGAATCTGTCTGGTTTCAGTTCTGCACTCACTGGTTCCCCTCTGTCCCCGCCCCTGAAGGTGCTGTCTCGGGCTGGAATCAGTTCTACACTCACTGGTTCCCCTCTCATCCCTTGAAGATGCTGACACTGGCTGGGTCCAGTTCTACACTCACTGGTTCCCCTCCATCTCCTCCCCTGATGGTACTGACTCTGGCTGGGTTCAGTTCTACACTCACTGGTTCCCCTCCCCTGAAGGTATTGACTCTGCCTGGGATCAGTTCTACATTCACTGGTTCCCCTCCCTCTCCTCACCTGATGGTGCTGACTCTGGCTGGGTTCAGTTCTACACTCACTGGTTCCCCTCCCCTGAAGGTATTGACTCTGGCATTTTCAGTTCTGCACTCACTGGTTCCCCTCCCCTGAAGGTACTGACTCTGGCTGGGTTCAGTTCTGCACTCACTGATTCCCCTCCCCTGAAGGTGCTGACTCTGCCTGGGTTCAGTTGTCTACTCAGTGGTTCCCCTCCCTCCCATCTGCCCCGTCCCTTAAGGCGCTAACTCTGGCTGTGTTCAATTCCACACTCACTGTTTCCCCTCCCTCCCCTCTCCAGCACGCAGATTTCAGGGAGTGAGGAGAGAGATTAAAAAGCAGGACCTCAAAGGTAGTAATCTCCGGATTCCTCCCAATGTCACGAGCTAGTGAGTACAGAAACAGGAGGATAGAGCAGATGAATGCCTGGCTGGAGAGATGGTGCAGGCGGGAGGGCGTTAGTTTCCTGAGGCACTGGGACCGCTTCTGGGGGAGGTGGGACATGGACAATCCGGACAGAGCTGGGACCAATATCCTCGTGGCGGGGGGGTTTGCTAGTGCTGTTGTGGAGAGTTTAAAACTAGCTTGGCAGGGGGATGGGAACCTGAAAATAGAGTCAGTAGGGAGGGGAGTAAAGCTGGAATTAGGAAGCAAAAAGAAAGAAAGTGAGTTTGGAGGAGAGAGGAAACAAGCAGGAAAAAAGTGTAAAAAAACAAGGCACTTTGTCTAAATGCACGTAGCATTTGTAACAAAATAGATGAGTTGACGGCACAAAGATACAAATGGGTATGATCTGATAGGCATTAGAGAGACGTGGTTGCAAGGTGAGCAATTAGGGAATTAAATATTCAGCGGTACTGGACAATCCGGAACACAGACAGAAAGGAAAAGGAGGTGGAGTAGCTCTATTGATAAAGGATGGAATCACTGCAATAGTACGAAACGATATTGGCTCAAATGATCAGGATGTTGAAACGGTTTGGGTGGAGATAAGGAACAATAAGAGGAAAAAGTCACTGGTGGGTGTAGTCTATAGGCCCCCTAACAATAGCTACTCTGTTGGTCAGCGCATAAACCAGGAAATAGTGGGGGCTTGTAAAAAGGGAACAGCAATAATCATGGGTGATTTTAACCTCCATATTGATTGGACAAACCAAATTGGTCAGGGTAGCCTTGAGGAGGAGTTCATAGAGTGCATAAGGGATGGGTTCCTTCAGCAGTATGTAACGGAACCAACCAGGGGGCAGGCTATCTTAGATCTGGTCCTGTGTAATGAGACAGGATTAATAAACAATCTCCTAGTAAAGGATCTCTTGGAATGAGTGATCATAGCATGATCTGAATTTGAAATTCAGATGGTGGGTGAGAAAGTTGGATCTCTAACCAGCGTACTAATCTTAAATAAAGGAGACTATGTAGGTATGAGGGCAGAGTTGGGTAAAGTGGACTGGGAAAATAGATTAAAGTGCAGGACGGTTGATGAACAGTGGTGTACATTTAAGGAGATATTGATTGCACAACTCTCAAGAAAAATATATTCCAGTGAGGAGGAAAGGGTGTAAAAGAAAAGATAGCCAGCCGTGGCTAACTAAAGAAATAAAGGACGGTATCCAATTAAAAACAAGGGCATACAAAGTGGCCAAAACTAGTGGGAGGACAGAAGACTGGGAAGCTTTTAAAAGCCAGCAAAGAATGACTAAAAAAAATTATTAAGAAAGGGAAGATAGACTATGAAAGTAAACTAGCACAAAATATAAAAACAGATAGCAAGAGTTTCTATAGGTACATAAAAAGGAAAAGAGTGGCTAAAGTAAATGTTGGTCCCTTATAGGACGAGATCAGGGAATTAGTAATGGGGAACATGGAGGTGGCAGAAACACTGAACAAATATATTCTATCAGTCTTTACGGCCGAGGACACTAACAATATCCCAACAGTGGACAGTCAAGGGGCTACAGGGAGGAGGAACTTAACACAATCACGAAGAAGGTGGTACTCAGTAAGATAATGCGACTAAAGGTGGATAAATCCCCTGGAGCTGATGGCTTGCATCCTCGGGTCTTAAGAGAAGTCGCAGCAGGGACAGTGGATGCATTGGTTGTAATTTACCAAAATTCCCTGGATTCTGGGGAGGTCCCAGCGATTGGAAAACTGCAAATGTAACGTCCTTATTTAACAAAGGAGGCAGAAAAAAAGCAGGAAACTCTGGACCAGTTAGCCTCACTTCTGTGGTTGGGAAAATGTTGGAGTCCATTATTAAAGAAGCAGTAGCAGGATATTTGGAAAAGCAAAATTCGGTCAGGCAGAGTCACCATGGGTTTATGAAGGGGAAGGCATGTCTGACAAATTTGCTGGAATTCTTTGAGGATGTAACAAACAGGGTGGATAAAGGGGAACCAGTGAGTGTGGTGTATTTGGACTTCCAGAAGGCATTTGACAAGGTGCCACGTAAAAGGTTACTGCACAAGATAAAAGTTCACAGGGTTGGTGGTAATATATCAGCAAGGATAGAGGATTGGCTAACTAACAGAAAACAGAGAGTCGGATAAATGGTTCATTCTCTGGTTGGCAACCAGTAACTAGTGGGTTGCTGCAGGGATCAGTGCTGGGACCCCAACTATTTACATTCTATATTAAAGAACTTGGAAGAAGGGACTGAATGTATGTTGCCGAGTTTGCTGACGATACAAAGGATGAGAGGAAAAGCAATGTGTGAGTACACATAAAATCTGCAAAAGGACATAGACAGGCTAAGTAAATGGGAAAAAAATTGGCAGATGGAGTATAATATTAGAAAGTGTGAGGTCATGCACTTTGACAGAAAAAAAATTAAAGAGCAAGTTATTATTTAAATGGAGAAAGATTGCAAAGTGCTGCAGTACAGCGGGACCTGGGGGTACTTGTGCATGAAACACAAAAGCACAGTATACAGGTACAGCAAGTGATCAGGAAGGCGAACGGAATCTTGGCCTTCCTGATCCATGTTTATGAAAGGATATACTTGCTTTGGAGGCAGTTCAGAGAAGGTTTCGGAGATGAGGGGGATGACTTATGAGGAAAGGTTGAGTAGTTTGGGCCTCTTCCCAGTGGAATTCAGAAGAATGAGAGGTGATCTTATCGAAACGTATAAGATTATGAGGGGGCGGGAAAAGGTGGATGCAGTGAGGATGTTCCCACTGATGGGGAGACTCGAACTAGAGGGCATAATCTTAGAATAAGGGGCCACCCATTTAAAATTGAGATGAGGAGGAATGTCTTCTCTCAAAGGGTTGTAAATCTGTGGAATTTGCTGCCTCAGGGAGCTGTGGAAGTTGGGTCATAGAAACATAGAAAATAGTTGCAGGAGTGGACCATTCAGTGTTTTTGTGACTGGAAGGCTGTTTCCAGTGGGGTTCTGCAGGGCTCAGTGCTGGGTCCCTTGTTTTTTGTGGTATATATCAATGACTTGGACTTCAATGTTGTTGGTATGATTAAGAAGTTTGAAGGTGACACTAAAATAGGCTGCGTGGTTGAGAATTAAGAAGAAAACTGCGGACTGCAGGAAGATATCAATGTACTGGTCAGGTGGGCAGTAAAGTGGCAAATGGAATTTAATCCGGATAAGTGTGAGGTAATACATTTGGGGAGGTCTAACAAGGCAAGGGATTACACATTAAATGCTACAACACTGAAAATTGTAGAGGAACAAAGGGACCTTGGAGTGTAGGTCCACAGATCCCTGAAAGTGGCAGGCCAGGTATATAAAGTGGTTAAGAAGGCATATGGAATACTTACCTTTATTAGTCGAGGCATGGAATACAAGAGCTAGGAGGTTATGCTTGAACTGGTTAGGCCGCAGTTGGAATACTGTGTGCAGTTCTGGTCACCACATTACAGGAAAGATGTGATTGTACTGGAAAGGGTACAGAGGAGATTTACAAGAATGTTACCTGGACTGGAGAATTTTGGCTATGAGGAAAGATTGGAGATGCAGAGTCCATTTTCTTTGGATCAGAGGACACTGAGGGGAGACCTGATGAAAGTGTATTAAATTATGAGGGGCCTGGATAGAGTGGATAGGAAGGACCTATTTCCCTTGGCAGAGGGATCAACAACAAGGAGGCACAGATTTAAAGTAATTGGTTTAGAGGAGATATGCAGGGAATTTTCTTCACCTGGAGGTTTGTGGGGGTCTGGACCTCACTGCCTGAAAGGGTGGTAGAGGCAGAAACACTCAGCACATTTGAAAAATACTCGGATGTGCACTTCAAGTGTCATCACCGACAGGGCTACGGACCGAGAGCTGGAGAGTGGGATTAGGCTGGATAGCTGTTTGTTGGCCGGCACGGACACGGTGGGCTGAAATGGTCTCCTGCCATGCTGTAAATTTCGATGATTTTATGATTAATGACCGAGATGAAGGGACCGAGTGTAATGTATCCAAATTTGTTTAGGATACAAAACTAGGTGGGACAGTAAGCTGTGAGAACACAAGAGTCTGCAAGATATACATAGATAGACTCTGTGAGTGGGCAGTAAGGTGGCAGATGGAGTATAATGTAGGGAAATGTGAGGTTATTCACTTTGGTAGGAACAACAGAAGAACAGAGTATCTTTTAAATTACGAGAAACTTTTAAACATTGGTGTTTAGAGAGATTCGGGGTGTCCTTGTGCAAGACACACAGAAAGTGAGCATGCAGATATGCAAGCAATAAGGAAGGGAAATGGTTTGTCCTTTATTGCAAGGGTTTGGAGTATAAGAGTAAGGAGGTCTTGCTACAATTGCACAGGGCCTTGGTGAGACCACACCTGGAGTATTGGGCACAGTTTTGTTTTCTTATCTCAGGACGGAAACACTTGCCTTGGAGACGGTGCAACAAAGGTTCACAAGATTCCTGGGATGAGAGGGCTGTCTTATGATGAGATAGTGTGTAGAATGGGCCTATACACTCTCGAGTTTAGAATAATGAGAGGTGATCTCATTGAAGCATACAAGGTTCTGAAGGGGACTGACAGGTTAGATGCTGAGAGGTTGATTCCCCTGGCTGGACTGTCAAGAACTAGGGGCACAGTCTCAGGATAAGGGGTAGGCCATTTAAGACAGAGATGAGGAGGAATTTCTTCACTCAGAGAGTTGTGAATCTTTGGCATTCTCTCCCCCAGAGGGCTGTGGATGCTCAGTCTATTCAAGGTTGAGATAGATAGATTTTTGTATATTAAGGGAATCAAGGGATCTGGAGATCAGGCGGGAAAGTGGAGTTGAGGGCGATGATCAGCCATGATCTCATTGAATGGCGGAGCAGGCTCGAGGGACATTATCGCCTCCTCCTGCCGCTATTTCTTATGTTGATATCCAGGGGACTCTAGATTTATTAGTCCCACCCTTTTTCTTTAAGGTAACATACTTCCTCTGAACCCTCATTATCTTCTCCTTGAATACCTCCCACTGCTCTGAGACTGATTTAACTTCAACATAAGAACATAAGATTTCAGAGCAGGAGTAAGCCATTCGGCCCCTCGAGCCTGCTCTGCCATTCAATGAGATCATGGCTGATCTTCTACCTCAACTTCACTTTCCTGCACTATTCCATATCCCTTGATTACCTTAATTTACAAAAATCTATCGATCTCTGTCTTAAATATGCTCAAAGACAGAGCCTCCACAGCCCTCTGGGGTAGAGAATTACAAAGATTAATGAGTGAATAAGTTTCTGCTCATCTCAGTCCTAAATGGCCAACCCCTTATTTTGAGACTGTGACCCCTGGTTCTAGACTCCTCAGCCAGAGGAAACATCCTCCCTGCATCTATCCTGTCACGCCTTGTAAGCACTTTTTATGTTTCAATGAGATCATCTCTCATTCTTCTAAACTCTAGAGAATACATGCCTAGTCTACTCAATCTCTCCTCATAGGACAATCCTCCCATCCCAGGAATTCAGTTTGGTGAACCTTCGTTGCCATCCTCAACAGCAAGTACATCCTTCCTTAGGTAAGCAGCCAAAACTGTACACAATACTCCAGCTGCAGTCTCACCAGGAACCTATATAATTGCAGTAAGACGTCTTTACTCTTGTACTCAAATCCTCTTGTAATAAAGGCCAACATACCATTTGCTTTCTTCATTGCTTGCTGTACCTACATATTAACTTTCAGTGATTCGTGTACAAGGACACCAAGGTCCCTCTGAACACCAACGTTTCCCAATCTCTCACCAATTCAAATAGCTGTTTCCAGTCCACTTTGGCTAAACCACATCTCAGCTTAGTAAAATTGGCTTTTCCCCAATTGAGAACTTTTATTCATGGTCTGTCTTTGTCCTTTTCCATAACTACCCTAAATAAAACTGAATTATGATCACTAGCACCAAAATGCTGTCCCATCGATACCCCTTCCACCTACCCCTTTTTGGGCTTGCTGCGTACTGGCTAAAAAGTTCTGCTGGTTGCTGACCACTCTGTGAAGGGAAATAGGTCCTTCCTCTCCACTCTATCTAGGCCGCTCATAATATTATACACCTCATTAAGATCTCCCTTCAGCCTCCTTTGTTCCAAAGAGGGTTGGTGGGCTGGAGGAGGTTACAGAGATAGGGAAGGGTGAGACCCTGGAGAGATTTGAACAAGAGAATGCGTATTTTAAAGGCTGATACCACCAGCCATCTCGCCCAGCACAGAATGTAATTCACTACCAACAGGAAGGATGTTACTTTAAATACTACAAATGCATAATGCGGGGAAATCAATCTCTGTCCCTTTAACTAACAGCGTCATGGAAAGAGGAAAATGAATGACATTTAAACACCTGATTAACTTGGCACTGAAGTGTCTGAAACTCATAATAGGAGCTCCAGGAAAACAAAAAACTGAGCAATGTTACATTGTTTTGTTAACAAAAGAAATCTTGATTTAACTTTTAAAAGATAAATTGTTTAACAGGGATTCACACAGACTCACCCGACAGGCCGACTCAGGATCCACCCCTCAAGCACCGCGATTGGTTGCAGAACTCGCTGCTCCCTGGGCACTCCGGCCTCTGACCTCTCTTCCTGTTGGTTTCCAGGGCAATCAATCACTACTCGCCAACATTACACTGCCAGATTAAGTTGAGGGGCTTGGAGGAAGAAATAAAACAAGACCGTGAACCTGAGTGAAGAAATAAAATTAGAGAAGCATGATGAAATAAACAAGGATAGACAATATAAACTGAAGGGTACAATCCGAAAGGGGGTGCATGAACAGTGAGACCTGCGGGTATATGTGCACAAATCACTGAAGGTGGCAGGACAGGTTGGGAAAGCAGTTAAAAAAGCTTACAGGTAGCTGGGCATCACAGAGTACAAAAGCAAGGAGGTTATGATGAACCTTTGTAAAACACTGGTTCGGCCTCAACTGGAGCATTGTGTCCTATTCTGGGCATCGCACATTAGGATGTAAAGGCCTGAGAGAGGGTGCAGAAAAGATTGACAAGAATGATTCACGAGATGAGGGACTTCAGTTCCGTGGATTGACTGGAGAAGCTGGGGTTGTTCTCCTTAGAGCAGAGAAGGTTGAGAGGAGAATTGATAGAAGTGTTCAAAATCATGAGGGGTGTGGACAGAGTAGATAGAGAGATACTGTTCCCACTGGCAGAAGGGTAGAGAATCAGAGGAGATGGATTTAAGGTGAATGGCAAAAGAACCAAAGGTGACATCAGAAAATCTATTTTACGCAGCGAGTGGTTAGGATCCGGAAAGCACGGCCTGAAAGGGTGGTGGAGGAAGACTCAATCACAGCTTTCAAAAAAAAAAGTTGGATAAGTATCTGAAAGAAAACATTTGCAGGACTGGGGGAAGGGCGGGTCAGTGGGACTAGCTGGGAGCAGGCAAGGGTTCGATGGGCCGAACGGCCTTCCGTGCTGTAACCATTCTCTGATTGTGTGAGCAGAACCACTCTGTTCCCTGACTCAATCTAAAGCCTTCCTGATTGTGAGCACCTGTTAAACCTGCCCTGCACCTTCACTGCTCCAAGGAGAACCACCCCAGATGCTGCAGCCATCATCTTATTGAATGGCGGCAGGCTCGAGGGGCCAAAGGGCCGACTCATCTCCTATTTCTGATGTTCTCATGTGTTCATGTCACTGGTCCCCATCCTGCACCTGCTCCCTGCAGTAAGATGGCCGCCGTGCATGCTCCCTGCCCTGCAGCGGGACAATGGAAAGTATTGTGACGTCGAGGAAGCCCCGCCCCCCGTGGTGAGCGGCCCCGTGCTGCCCAAAGATGGCGGCCGAACTCCCGGCAAACCCCGACAGTAACCAAGGCCCGTCCCCGCCCGAAGGTGCCCCACAGCCGCCACCCGCCGACTCGGCGGCAAATCTCACCGCCCGCACGTGTCCGTGAGAAGGTGAGTCCTCAGGGAGGCTGAGCGCGCTGCCCGGGCTGCTCATCCATCCTCCGCGTGGGGCAAAACATCGTCCGTACGCAGCTAATCTCCCACAATAGGCTGGGCCCGCGCCTGCGCACAACTCTGCCTCGCCTCACCTGGGCCCCGAGCTCAAAGGCTGCGAGCGGAGCCCACCAACAAACCCCCCAACCGCCCGCCCGCAACACTCAGCCCGCAGCCAATGGCGAGGGGGCGCGGGGCACCAGCTCACCCAGGGCGCTGCTCCGCGCCAATCAGTGGCGGGGGCGGGGCCGGGCACCAATCAATCACTGGTCCCTGAAGGTACTGACTCTGGCTGGGTTCAGTTCTACGCTCACTGGTTCCCCTCCCCTGAAGGTACTGACTCTGGCTGGGTTCAGTTCTACACTCACTGGTTCCCCTCCCCTGAAGGTACTGACTCTGGCTGGGTTCAGTCCTACACTCACTGGTTCCCCTCCCCTGAAGGTACTGACTCTGGCTGGGTTCAGTTCTACACTCACTGGTTCCCCTCCCCTGAAGGTACTGACTCTGGCTGGGTTCAGTTCTACACTCACTGGTTCCCCTCCCCTGAAGGTACTGACTCTGGCTGGGTTCAGTTCTACACTCACTGGTTCCCCTCCCCTGAAGGTACTGACTCTGGCTGGGTTCAGTTCTACACTCACTGGTTCCCCTCCCCTGAAGGTACTGACTCTGGCTGGGTTCAGTTCCAGACACTGACATCATTCACATTGTTCCTGCACCAAGATGCCGGCGCATGCGCGGTGCTACTCACTGAATCAAAATGGAGGAGCGCTGAACCTGCCTTCCTGTACGAAGATGGCCGCCGTTATCCTGGGCCTGTGACCGGAGAAAGCCCCGAAGCTGCAACCGCCGATATTCCGGTTATTATTCCGGGCTTGCGGCAGGCAGCGGTTGTTTATGAAGCCTCCCCGGCTCCCCGCTGGTCCATTTCTCCACTCTATCCCGATGAAAAGGAAACTTCTGAGGAGCCTATACAAAACGTGTCGCTGCCGCCAGGGCCCGCGCCTGCGCACTGAGCTCCTGTAGTCTGGATGCGGCACTTTCTTCTCCGCGGGGCACGCTGGGTACATAAGACCATGTTAAATCGGTGCAGGAGTGGGCCAGATGCTGCACGGTTATATACAGAGTAAAGCTCACTCTGTACTGTCCTAAACAATCCCAGGGCAGGTACAGCACGGGTTAGTTACAATTTAAAGCTTGCTGTACGCTGACTCATCAAACACTCCCAGGGCAGGTACAGCACATATTAAATACACAGTAAGGATCCAGTTACACTGTCCCACCAGGTATTCCCAGGGCATTTACAGCACGGGTTAGATACAGAATAAAGCTCACTCTGCACTGTCCCAAGAAACAATCCCAGGGCAGGTACAGCACAAGTATTTTGTTGTTAATCTGTAAATAAAAAGCCCCCTGATTAAAGGGGGAAGGAGACACAAAATAAACCAATTAAACTTTGGACGGTAAACTTAAATCAAATTAACAGTTGGTTGCTGCAGGCGATGATGCACTCCAGTCCGTCTGGTGCTGATCTCTTGCAGAAGGCCGCAAGCGTACTGGTGGCAGGTACAGCACATGTTAGATAGAGAGTAAAGCTCCCTCTACAGTGACCTATCAAACACTCCCAGGGCAGGTACAGCACGGGTTAGATCTGGAGTAAAGCTCCCTCTACATTCACCAATCCAACACTCCCAGGGCAGGTACAGCAGGGGTTAGATACAGAGTGAAGCTCCCTCTGCACTGTCCCATCAAACACTCCCAGTGCAAGCACAGCATGGGTTAGATACAGAGTGAATCTCCCTCTACACTGTCCCATCAAACACTCACAGGGCAAGTACAGCATAATTTAGATGCAGGGTAAATGTATTTTTAAACAGGCAATCCAAAATTGCACAGGACAGGCACAATACAGGTTAGGTACACATCATCATCATTATAGGCAGTCCCTCGAAATCGAGGAAGAGTTGCTTACACTCGAAAGGTGAGTTCTTAGGTGACTAAACAGTCGAATACGGGAATTACAGTCTTGGTCACAGGTAGGACAGCCAGTCGTTGAAAGAAAGGGTGCGTGGAACTGGTTTGCCGCATGCTCCTCTGCTTGGTTTCTGCATGCGCTCAGCGATGAGACTTGAGGTGCTCAGCGCCCTCCCCGGATGCATTTCCTCTACTTAGAGTGAACTTTGGCCAGGGACTCCCAGGTATCAGTGGGGATGTTGCATTTTATCAAGGAAGCTTTGACGGTGCACTTGAAATGGTTCGTCTGCCCACCTTGAGCTCGCTTGCCATGTAGAAGTTCTGAGCAGAGCGCTTGCTTTGGGAGTCTTGTGTGAACCATGTGAACAATGTGGCAAGCCAGATTAGGAAAAGGGGAGGTGTAACGAGACCTGGGTGTCATGGTACATCAGTCATTGGAGGTTGCATGCAGGTACAGCAGGCGGTTCAGAAAGCAAATTGCATGTTTGCCTTCATAGTGAGGGGATTTGAGTACAGGGACTAGGAGGTGTTGCTACAGTTGTACAGGTCCTTGGTGAGGCCAAACCTGGAGTATTGTGTACAGTTTTGGCCTCCTAACTTGAGGAAGGACATTCTTGCTATTGAGGGAGTGCAGCGAAGGTTCACCAGACTGATTCCCGGGATGGCGGGACTGACATATCAAGAAAGACTGGATCAACTGGGCTTGTATTCACTGGAGTTCAGAAGAATGAGAGGGGATCTCATAGAAACGTTTAAAATTCTGCTGGGTTTAGACAGGTTAGATGCAGGAATAATGTTCCAATGTTGGCGAAGTCCAGAACCAGGGGTCACAGTCGAAGGATAAGGGGAAAGCCATTTAGGACTGAGATGAGGAGAAACTTCTTCGCCCAGAGAGTGCTGAACCTGGGGATTCTCTACTACAGAAAGTTGTTGAGGCCAATTCACTAAATATATTCAAAAAGGAGTTAGATGAAGTCCTTACTACTAGGGGGATCAAAGGGTATGGCGCGAAAGCACGAATGGGGTACTGAAGTTGCATGTTCAGCCATGAACTCATTGAATGGCGGTGCAGGCTAGAAGGGTCGAATGGGCTACTTCTGCACCTATTTTCTATGTTTCTATGTTTCTATTTGTGTCCCTGGAGATGGAGCATGCGGTATCCACGAGAGATGGCCACCTCAGAGACTAGAGTGCATCATTTCAAGAGGGAACTGAATTTTAATTTTAATAAATTTGATTTAATTTGACAAAGCTTCCCTTAATGTTGAATTGTTAAGTTTTGTTTTTGGTGCCCTCAAAAATAATAAAGGGGCACTTTAATGAAAGTTTCTGGAGTGTGACGCCCCTCCCCACTTTAATCAGGGGACACTTGATTATTGTTTTACTTAAAATAGTTGTGAACAATTTGGCCCACCCAATGGAACTGGTCGAGTGTGGTCAGTGCTTTGATGCTGGTGATGTTGGTCTGATCGAGGAAACACCAGGACTGGTTTAATGAGAATGACGAGGAGATACAGGAGCTAATTGTTAGCAAGCACAGGTCATTTCTGAACCTAAAACAACAACCCAACTCGGGAGCAGCAAAGCAGCATTACAGACGGCTTAAGGCCGAGGTCCAAGAAAAAACCTGTGACCTAAAGCATAGATGGTGGGTCGAGAAATCACAGGAGGTTCAGCAGCTGGCCGACAGCCATGATGTGTGACGAGTCTTCATCGCAGTCAAGGCCACCTATTGCCCAAGCACCCAAGGCCCCACCCCACTGCTGGCCAAGAATGGGGAAACACTCATCAAGGACACTGAGGCAGTCAGGACCCGCTGGAAGGAGCACTTCGAAGATCTCTTTAACTGAGACTCTGCCTTTGACTCGAGTGTCCTCGACTCCAACCCACAGCATGCTACCCGCCAACATCTCCGCAAAACCCCAGCCCTGCACGAGATAGAGAAGGCCATCCACCAGCTCAAGAACAACAAGGCAATGGGAGCGGATGAAATTCCCACTGAGGCACGAAATTATAGCAGAGAGGCAATATTGGCAAAAATGCATGCCCTCATCTCTCTCATCTGGAAGGAGGAGAGCATGCCTGGAGATCTCAGAGATGCAGTAATCTTTAACAAAGGGGACAAGTCCAATTGCGGCAATTACAGATGGATCGCCCTGTTATCAGCCACTGGGAAAGCCATCACTAGAATCCTCCCAAACCGTCTTCTCCCTGTGGCTGAGGAGCTCCTCCCGGAGTCACAGTGTGATTTTTGTCCTCTACGGTGTATCACGGACATGAGTAGGTACACAGTAAGGATCTCAATACGCTGTCCCATCAGACACTTGCAGGGAAGGTACAGCATGGGTTAGATACAGAGTAAAGCTCCCTCCACACTGTCCCATCAAACATTCCCAGAGCAAGAACAACATGGGTTAAACAAAGATGATAGAGCTCCCTCTATACTGTTCCATCAGTCATTCCCAGGGCAAGTACAGCACAAGTTGGGTACAGACTACATCTCCATCTAACTTGTCCAGTCATTCCAGGGCAGATATAGCATCGGATAGATATAGAGAGAATCTCCCTCTACTCTGTTCTGCCAGACATTGCAAGGGTAGGTACAGCATGGGTTAAATACAGAGTAAAGCTCCCTCTACACTGTCCCATCAACCATTCGCAGGGCAGGTACCATCAAGCTCATGGCCTACAGGATTGTAGTAATACCCGCCCTCCTGTATGGCTCAGAGGCATGGACCATGTACAGTAGACGCTCAAGTCACTGGAGATATATCACCAACAATGTCTCTGCAAGAACCTACAAATCCCCTGGGAGGACTGGCACACCAACATCAGCGTCCTTGTCCAGGCTAACGTCCCCAGTATTGAAGCACTGACCACACTCGGTTAACTCCACTGGGCAGGCCACATAGTTCGCATGCCAGACACAAGACTCCCAAACCAAGTGCTCTATGTGGAGCTCCTTCATGGCAAATGAGCCAAAGGTGGGCAGCGGAAACGTTTCAAGGACACCCTCAAAGCCTCCCTGATAAAGTGCGACATCCCCACTGACAACTGGGATTCCCTGGCCAAAGACCACCTTAATTCGAGAAAGTGCATCCGGGAAGTTGCTGAGCACTTCGAGTCTCAATGCCGAGAGCATGAAGAAATCAAGCGCAGGCAGCGGAAAGAGCATGTGGCGAACCAATCACACCCACCCCTTCCCTCAATGATTATCTGTCCCACCTATGACAGAGTCTGTGGCTCTCATATTGGACTGTTCAGACATCAAATAACTCACTTCAGGAGTGGAAGCAAGTCTTCCTCGATTCCGAGGGACTGCCTATGATGATGATGATGATGATGAGGAGGACAAGTCAGGTTAGATGCAGAGTAAAGCTCCCTCTACACAGTCTCACTAGACATTCCCAGGTAGGCACAGCATGGGTTATTAAAGGATAAGTCTCCTTCTAGCCTGTCCCAGACACTCACAGGGTAGGTACAGCATAGGTTAGATACAGAGTTAATCCCACGCTACGCTGTCCCATCAAACACTCACACAACAGGCACAGCACGGGTCAGTCAGAGAGTAAAGCTCCCCATAGATTGCTCCATCAAACACTCTCATTGCAGGTACAGCACGGGTTAGATACAGAGTAAAACTCCCGCTAGTCTCATTAAACATTCCCAGGGCAGGAACAACACGGGTTAGATACTGAGTAAAGCTCACTCTACACTGTCCCATCAAACACTCGGAGGGAAGATACAGCACAGGTTAGATAAGAGAGAGAAGCTTGCTCTACACTATCCCATCAAGAACTGCCAGGGCAGGTACTGCACAGGTTAGACAGCAAGGTTTAGGCTGGGTTTTCCAGAACTTGGGGCCTGGGCAACAGAAGGCACAGCCACCAATTATAATCAGGGATGCTCAGGAAGACAGATATCTCATGGGTGGGTGGGTGTCAGCGGTGGTTGTGGGGCTGGAGGAATTTACAGTGCTAGGGAGGGGCAAGGTCACGGAGGGATTTGAAAATAAGTATAAGAATTTTGAAATCAAGGAGTTGCTCAACTAGAAGCCAATGTAGGTCAGTGAGCACTGCGGTGATGGGTGAGCTGGACTTGGTGCGAGTTAGGGCATGGGCAGCCGAATTTTGGATTAACACTAGTTTATGTGGAGTAGAATGTGGGAGAAGTGCATTGGAATAGTCAAGTCCAGAAGTCACACAGGCATGGATGAGGGCTTCAGCAGTGGATGAGCTGAGGCAAGAGCGGGGACGGATGATGTTGCAGAGGTGGAAATTGGCAGTCTTAATTATGCTGTTGATATCTGATCAAATAACCTACTTCAGGGTTAAGTATGAAACCAAGGTTACGAACAGTCTGGTTGAGGCTCAGACAGAAGTTGGGGAGAGGGATGCAGTTTGTCAGTCGGGAACGGAGTGTGTGGCAATGACAATTACAAATATCAGAATATTTCACAGGCTATCACGTGCAAAATGCATGGATGAGTTTTTAAAATTCAATCGGTTCCAAAAATGGATTACAGAAAGTAACAGATTTCAAACCTTATGCAAGATGGTTCAATAAAGGGCTGTTTGCAAGGATTTCAGCTGAGTTTAAGGTGAGACACTGCAGTTAATTCTACAACAACCACAACCCATGTACTCAAATGGAACAAGTTTGGGGTTTGATAGAAGGCGAACTAGGTGAGAAGTGATATATGTTAGATTAATAAAAAGTACTAAAATGGAAGAGTCAGTAACAGAACATCAAACAGTCTCCTCTGATCATGGAGGAATCAAATATTCGACACAATGTGTTTGAAACAAAGATAATGTATTCAACATTTATACACAATATTAATCTCCAGCTCAGGTATAGGGGTTATTAAGATGATCAGAAACAAACATGAGGTGCCAGAATGAACATGGTTCAGTGCCCAAAGCAATCACAGTAAATCCTGTTCGAGTCACAAATGCAGCCTTTTTGCTCAGCTCATTTAAAACTGAAATGAGGAGGAATTGCTTCTCTCAGAGTGTTGTAAATCTGTGCAATTCTCTGCCTCAGAGAGCAGTGGAGGCTGGGTCATTGAATATATTTAAGGTAGAGATAGCCAGATTTTTGAGCGATAAGGGAGTAAAGTGTTCCGGGGAGTGGGCAGGGAATCATAGAAACATAGAAACATAGAAACATAGAAAATAGGTGCAGGAGTAGGCCATTCGGCCCTTCGAGCATGCACCACCATTCAATAAGATCATGGCTGATCATTCCCTCAGTACCCCTTTCCTGCTTTCTCTCCATACCCCTTGATGCCCTTATCGTAACGAACACATCTAACTCCCTCTAGAATATATCCAATGAACTGGCATCAACAACTCTCTGCGGCAGGGAATTCCACAGGTTAACAACTCTCTGAGTGAAGAAGTTTCTCCTCATCTCAGTCCTAAGTGATCTACCCCTTATCCTAAGACTGTCCCCTGGTTCTGGACTCCCCCAACATCGGGAACATTCTTCCCGCATCTAACTTGTCCAGTCCCGTCAGAATCTTATATGTTTCTATAGATCCCCTCTCATCTTTCTAAACTCCAATGTATAAATTCCCAGTTGATCCAGTCTCTCCTCACATGTCAGTCCAGCCATCCCGGGAATCAGTCTGGTGCAGATTCAATAGTAACTTTCAAAAGGGAATTGGATATATACTTGAAATGGAAAAAATTGCAAGGCTATGGGGGGAAAGGGCAGGGTCGTGGGACTAATTTGGACAGCACTTTCAAAGAGCCGGCATGTGATTGGCTGAATGGCCTCCTTCTGTGCTATAAAATTTAATGAAATTTAAGTTGATGACCTAATGGTAGGATGTTAAAGTCCTTGGCTTTCCCTACAGATCAGTAACACTATCCTTGCAATAAAATGCAATGAGAAATTGAAATGATCTTTTAAACACAAGCAGCTTGGCACCTGTACCAACACTTCGGTACCTGTAACTCGACACAAACACAGATCACAAACATTCTGCTGGGATGGTATGAGCTTGCTTATTTTGCATGTTACTTCTTCAGCCTTGCAGTCCTACACATTTCAGGGCAATTAGGTCCTCTTGCTGAGGGCTGAAACCTATCTGAAAAAATTAATACATTATTTCGATGAGGTCTGCAGCATCAAATGGTCAAAGAGTGTTGATGAACCTTTGGCCACTGGAGACAAGAATAAGACTTTTTCTTTTCAATACAGGGTTAAGTTGGACAATTCCTTTCCAGGACACTGCTCAGCTGTCTACCTGCATCGAGGTGCCATTGAGTGGTTGGTTGTACATCAGTAGACTAGTATCGTCATAATCAGAGCTCGATTTTTTTTTGTTAGATTTCCTTTTCGTTATTGACTCTTTGAACTAGTCGACATATCCACGTGGGAACACTTGGCTAACAAGTCTTTTGGGGAAAACATAATAAATTAATCCAAGTGCCCCCCAATCTGGGGGACACTCCAAACACTTTTCACGTGCCCTTTTTTTTGTGATTTTTGTGGGGGTTTTTTGTTGTTTTTTTTGGGGTAGTAAAACGATCATTTACAAGTGCCCACTATAAAAGGGGAAAGGGACACTAAAACCCAGCAATTAAAACAAATTAAACTTTAAAACATATAAAATCAAATTAAAATTTGGTTGCCGGGGGTGACAATGCACTCCAGTCCCTCAGGTGCCCACCTCTCACGGAAGGCCGCGAGCGTACCGGTGGACACCGTGTGTTCCATCTCCAGGGACACCGTGGCCCGGATGTAAGCACGGAAGAGAGGCAGTCAGTCAGGCTGAACGACCCCCTCGACCGCCCGCTGCCTGGACCGGCTGATGGCACCCTTGGCAGTGCCCAGGAGCAGTCCTACAAGTAGGCCTTCGGACCTACCCGCTCCGCTCCGCACAGGGTGCCCAAAGATCAGGAGTGTGGGACTGAAGTGCAGCCAGAAATTGAGAAGCAACTCATTTAAATAATGGAACAGGGGCTGCAACCTCGTATATTCACTTAAAACGTGGAACACAGACTCTTCCAGACCGCAGAAATTGCAGGCGGCCGGGGAGCCCATGAACCGACTTAAAAATTTATTGCACGGGCCTGCTCCGTGCACCACCCTCCAGGCCAAGTTCCCGATAAATAGCGGGAGGACTCCTGCGTAGAGTGCACTCCATCGGGGACCCCCGCCTCCTCCGGATGGCAAGATAGTACGCCATGGCGTGTCCGGATGGCAGATGAGGATGGCAAGGTTGAGAGTGTGCAGGAGCAGCCCGTACAGGAAACCCCACCGCGCGGAACTGAAAGGCACGGAGGGGATTTCCTCGAGGTGGCTCAAGTTGTGAGGCACCGGCTCCCGAGGGAGGTTGCGGGGTTTGGCGCCAATGCGGAATTCCGTCCAGATGGGGGTCAGTTCGGACGGGATCTCCCCACGTGCTTGAGCCTCCTCGACACACCTAACAGAGTCAGGGCCCAGAGCTGCTTTTAGCGACTTGATGGCATCGGCCACGCAGTGGACGTCGGCCGAATTTAGGCACCATGCCAGCATGTCTGGCGCCATCCAGCCTGCTCCTCCACCATCCAGCAGGTCCTTGACCATGGTCACCTCGCCAGCCACAGCCCTCTCGTCCGACTGCCACCTAAAACCTTGATTGTGGAAGTCCGGATTCCTGAGCAGCAGCTCCTGCAGGACAGCCGCCACTCCAGCTGGTGGAGAGCTGCGCTTGGTGGAGACTTTGTTCCAACATTTGGCTAACGAGTCTGAAAAGAAAATGCCATCTGACTCAATCCTGACATTGGATCCTATTTTCCTTAAATGTAAAAGGCAATTTCTTCACTGTCCTGCCCTGTACCCTCAAGGCGCTAACTCGTGCTGGGGACAGTTTGACAGCACATGGGTGCCGTATGCTACTTTCCCAAGTGGCAATCCTTCAGTAAATGTCCGAAAAGAACTTGACCATGGGTATCACAACCGAGTCCAAATTTGACAAATTTTCTTGCAAGTAGGGATCAGTGGATCTGGCCGAAATTCTAGTTTCCTGAGTCCAGGGGCACCGAAACCAACTGTATCTCCAAACTGCTGTCTGAGACCAGCTAGCTCTGCGGAAAGCAATGATTGAACCTGGGACTATCTCACCTCTTGGGCTCAGCTGCACACTAGCTATACCAACTACACCATCAGTGGAAACAAATAAGACAACTGTAAGAAGTAGTGAGGTACTGATGTCTGATTCTGTAATCTGTACAGTGAGACACCAGGTCTATTCTTGAGCACCCTTCTGCGCTCATAGAAGTGTCAACATTTTGCTTGAGTAACTCATTGATTGTTCTGTCTCATTCTTCAGAATAGCAGCTTAGAAGTCTGGTGTGGCTTTATGGTTTACATGGGTCCAGGCTTTGGCCTGGAGAAGGTTCTGTCTGTTAAATGTCGACCCATACAATTGGACTGAAATTGCTGTCCAATCATGGTTGAACAACTCTCAAATTGCTTTGCTCTTAGACCTAAATCGGCAATCAGCATGTGACTGATTGATACCTGCCAGCAGCAATGCCACACCCATAGATTGGAGCGTTGCATTATTCTGCCCAGTGGTCAGAACATCTGTGCGAGTTCAGAAGCCCATAATAGTCAGAATACTGCAGGATATATTTCCACAAGGAACAGAACGGAGAGAAATGACAGTCCCTTTCCAACTAACAGATGATACTTCTAGTCTCCAAACCTGAGCTTCCTAAAAAGTAGAGCTAATTCCATGATCAGACCAGCCATGGCTTTATTGAATGGGGAGCAGGCTCGGGGTTCTGGGTGGCCCACTCCTGTTCCTCTTTCTAATGGTCATATGTACCCAGCATTCTCCGCGGGGGAGAATGTGCTGCACCCAGACTACAGGAGCTCAGTGCGCAGGCGCGGGTCCTGGCTGTGTTTGGAGCATGTGCGGAGGTGGAGGAGACATGTTTTGGACAGGCTCCTCAGAAGTGTCCTTTTCAGCGGGACGGAGCGGAATAATGGACCAGCAGGGAGCCGGGGAGGCTTCATAAACAACCGGTGTCCGCTGCAAGCCCGGAAGTGGGTGAGTTCGGGCAAGCAGGGGTGGCAGATGCTGCTTTGTCTTGTTTTTCCTATCTGTGCTGACACTAGAGCAGCTGATAAGGAGTGCGAGAGTAGGAGACAGAGGCCCAGAGACAAGCCCAACCAGTTGCAGACAAAGATAGAGGGTTTGAAATCGAGAGGTGACGTCGCAGCCAAGCTGGTAAGTGGTTGGCTGTTCGACTGGTAAGTATAACTCTCTTTTAGACTGACTTTTAGATTGGTTTAATTGGCAGCCAACCAATAAGTAGCTGTTTGGTGTTTAAGTAAATTTTAGTAAGTAAATTAATTTAAGGGTTAAGTCATGGCAGCAGAGCTCGGACATGTGTCATGCTCCTCCTGTGTTACATGGGAAGTCAGGGACGCTTCCAGTGTCCCTGACTACTATGTGTGTGGGAAGTGTGTCCAACTGCAGCTCCTGACTGACCGCATGACGGCACTGGGAAAAAGAGTGGGAGAGCTATAGTGATAGGGGACTCTACTGTAAAGGGAATAGATCGGAGTTTCTGCGGACGCAACCGAGACTCCAGGATAGTATGTTGCCTCCCTGGTGCAAGGGTCAAGATGTCTCGGAGCGGCTGCAGAGCATTCTGGAGAGGGAGGGTGAACAGCCAGTTGTCGTGGTACATGTAGGTACCAACGATATAGGTAAGAAGCGGGAAGAGGTCCTACAAGCTGAATTTAGGGAGCTAGGAGTTAAATTAAAAAGTAGAACCTCAAAGGTAGTAATCTCTGGATTGCTACCAGTGCCACGTGCTAATCAGAGTAGAGGGAGCAGGTTAGTTAGAATAAATACGTGGCTTGAGCAGTGGTGCAAGAGGGAGGGATTCAAATTCCTGGGACATTGGAACCAGTTCTGGGGGAAGTGGGACCTGAGCTGCAAGGAGGATGCTATCAGGCTGCAGATTGACTTGGATAGGTTAGGTGAGTGGACAAATGCATGGCAGATGAAGAATAATGTGGATTAATGTGAGGTTATCCACTTTGGTGGTAAAAACAGAGAGACAGACTATTACCTGAATGGTGACAGATTAGGAAACGGGGAGGTGCAACAAGACCTGGGTGTCATGGTACATCAGTCATTGACGGTTGGCATGCAGATACAGGAGGCGGTTAAGAAATCAAATGGCATGTTGGCCTTCATAGCGTGGGGATTTGAGTACAGGGGCAGGGAGGTGTTAGTACAGTTGTACAGAGCTTTGTTGAGGCCACACCTGGAGTATTGTGTACAGTTTTGGTCTCCTAACTTGGGGAACGACATTCTTGCTATAGAGGGAGTGCAGCGAAGGTTCACCAGACTGATTCCCGGGATGGTGGGACTGACATATCAAGAAAGACAGGATCAACTGGGCTTGCATTCACTGGACTTCAGAAGAATGAGAGGGGTTCTGATGGTTTTCGACAGGTTAGATGCAGGAAGAATGTTCCCAGAACCAGGGGTCAGAGTTTAAGGATAAGGTGTAAGCTATTTAGGATCGAGATGAGGAGAAACCTCTTCACCCAGAGAGTGGTGAACCTGTGGAATTTGCTACCACAGAAAGTTGTTGAGGTCAATTCACTAAATATATTCAAAAAGGAGTTCGATGTAGTCCTTACTACTAGGGGGATCAAGTGGTATGGCGAGAAAGCAGGAATGGGTTACTGAAGTTGCATGTTCAGCCATGAACTCATTGAATGGCGGTGCAGGCTCGAAGGGCCGAATGACCTACTCCTGCCCTATTTTCTATGTTTCTATAATAACCGGAATATCGGCGGTTACAGATTCGAGGCTTTCTCCCGGTCACAGGCCCAAGGCAACAGCGGCCATCTTGGTACAGGAAGCATGTTCAGCGTTCCGCCATCTTGATGCAGTTAGTAGCAGAGCGCATGCGCGGCCATCTTGGTGCTGGAATGTTCGTGTCTGGGACTGAACCCAGCCAGAGTCAGCACCTTCAGGGCAGGGGCACCAGTGAGTGCAGAACTGAACCCAACCAGAGTCAGGACCTTCAGGGCAGGGGCACCAGTGAGTGCAGAACTGAACCCAACCAGAGTCAGGACCTTCAGGGGAGGGGAACAAGTGAGTGTAGAACTGAGCCCAGCCAGAGTCAGTGCCTTCAGGGGAGGGGAACCAGTGAGTGTAGAACTAGACCCAGCCACAGTTAGCACCATTATTGGAGGAGAGGGAGAGGAAACAAGTGATTGTAGAACTGGACTCAGCCAGAGTCAGCACCATCAAAGGTGGAGGGGAACCAATGAGTGTCGAACTGTACGCAGCTAGAATTGGTGGGGAAAATTGGGAGTGGAGGTGAAGCAGTCTATAACATAAGAATATAAGAAATAGGAGCAGGAGTAGGCCATTTGGCCCCTCGAGCCTGCTCCCCATTCAATAAGATCATGGCTGATCTGATCATGGACTCGACTCCACATAGGTGCCCGCTCCCCATAACCCTTTACTCCCTTATCGCTGAAAATGTGTCTCTCTCCACCTTAAATATATTCAAAGACCCAGCTTGCACAGCTCTTTGGGGCAGCTAATTCCATGGATTTACAACCCTCAGAGAAGAAATCTCAGTTTTAAATGGGCGGCTCTTTATTCTGAGACTATTTCCGCTAATTTTAGTTTCCACTATGAATGGAAATATCCCCTCTGCATCCAGCTTGGCGAGCCCCCTCATTATCATTAAATTTCAATAAGATCACCTCTCATTCTTCTGAACTCCAATGTGTAGAGGCTAAACCTACTCAACCTATGCTCAGAAATCAACCCCCTCATCTCTGGAATCAACCTAGTAAACTTTCTCTGAACAGCCTCCAATGTAAGTATATCCTTCCTTACATACGGAGACCAAAACTGTACGCAGTACTCCAGGTGTGGCCTCACCATTACTCTGTACAGTTGTAGCAGGACTTCTCTGCTTTTATACTCTATCCCCCTTGCAATAAAGGCCAACATTCCATTTGCCTTCCTGATTACTTGCCGTACCTGCATACTAACTTTTTGTGTTTCATGCACAAGACCCCCTAGTCTCTCTGTAATGCAGCTCTTTGCAATTTTTCTCCATTTAAATTATAATTTGCGTTTCTATTATTTCTGCTAAAATGGATAACCTCACATTTTCCCACATTATACTTCATCTGCCAAATGTTTGCCCTCTGACTAAACCTGTCTGTATCCCTTTGCAGATTTTTTGTGTCTTCCACACAATTTTTGTAACAACTGCAAACTCGGTCCCTTCTTCCAAATCATGAATATGGATTGTAAATAGTTGAGGATCCAGCGCCAATCCCTGCGGCACCCCACTAGTCATGGTTGCCAACTGGAAAATGACCCATTTATCCCGACCCTCTGTTTTCTGTTAGTTAGCCAATCCCCTATCCACGTTAATATATTACCCCCAACCCAGTGAGCTTTTATATTGTGCAGTAACCTCTTAGGTGGCACCTTATCGAATGCCTTCTGGAAATCCAAATACATCACATCCACTGCTTACCCCTTATCCACCCTGCTCGTTACATCCTCAAAGAACTCCAGCGAATTTGTAAACTTGATTTCCCTTTCATAAAACCATGTTGAATCTGCTTGAATAAATGATGCTTTTCCAAATGTCCTGCTACTGCTTCCTTAATAATGGACTCCAGCATTTTCCCAACGACAGAAGTTAGGCTACCTGGTATATGGTTTCCTGCTTTTTGTCTGCCTCCTTTTTCAAATCGGCAAGTTACATTTGCACTTTCCAATCTGTTGGGACCGCACTAGAATCCAGGGAATTTAGGTAGATTACAACCAATGCTTCCACTATCTCTGCAGCCACTTCTCTTAAGACCCTAGGATGCAAGCCATCATGTTCAGGGGACTGTTCTGCCTTTGGTCCCATTATTTTACCTAATACTACGTCATTAGTGATTGTATTACGTAACTCCCTACCGATAGCCCCTCGCTTATCCACTGCTGGGATGTTTTTAGTGTCTTCTACCATGAAGGACTCTTACTGTATTCTGTATTCTGTGCTAGCTTACTTTCATAATCTATCTTCCCTCTCAATCATTTTTTAGTCGTTCTCTGCTGGCTTTTAAAAATGTCATAAACCTCTGGCCTCCCACTAGTCTTGGCCACACCGTATGCCTTTGTTTTCAATTTGATTCCTGCCTTATTTCCTTTCTTAGCCACGGATGGTTATCCCTTCTCTTAGTCTCTCCTTCTCATTGGGATATATTTTTGTTGCAGGTAATGAAATATCTCCTTAAATGTCTGCCACTGCTCATCAACCGTCCCATTCTTTAATCTATTTTCCCAGTCCATTTTAGCCAACTCTGCCCTCATACCTCTGCAGTCTCCTTTATTTAAGCTTGGGACCCTAGTTTGAGAACCAACTTTCTCACCCTCCAGCTGAATTTGAAATTCAACCATATTATGGTCACTTATTCCAAGAGGATCTTTTAGTACGAGATCATTTATTAATCCTGCCTCATTACACAGTACTAGATCTAAGATAGCCTGCTCCCTGGTTGGTTCCACAACGTACTGTTCAAGGAAACTATCCTGGATACACTCTATGGACTCCTCCTCAAGGCTACCCTGGCCAATTTGCTTTGTCCAATCAATATGAAGTTTAAAATTACCCATAAATATTGCCGTTCCTTTATTACAAGCCTCCATTATTTCTTGATTTATACTCCGTCCAACAGTGTAGCTACTGTTCGGGGGCCTATAGACTCTGCCCACCAGTGACTTTCCCTTTATTATTCCTCATCTCCACCCAAACTGATTCAATATCTTGATCCTCTGAGCAAATATTGTTTCTCACTAACGCACTGATCTCATCCTTTATTAACAGAGCTATCCCACCTCCTTTTTTTTCAGTCTGTCCTTCCGAATTGTCAAATATCCTTGAATATTTAGTTCCCAGTCCTCGTCACCTTGCAACCACGTCTCTGTAATGGCTATCAGATCATACCCATTTGTATCTATTTGTGCCGTCAACTCATCTATTTTGTTACGAATGTTATGTGCATTTAGACAAAGAACTTTTAAATTTGTTTTTTTTACCTGTTTTTCCTGCTTTTTTCTTCTTTCCTTCAAACTCACTTTCTATATTTTTGCTTTCTAATTCCAGCTTTACTTCCCTACCGACTGAATCTATTCTCAGGTTCCCATTCCCTTGCCAAGCAAGTTTAAATTCTCCCCAACAGCACTGGCAAACCCCCCCACCCCCGGCGAGGATATTGGTCCCAGCTCTGTTGAGGTGCAACCCGTCCGGCTTGTACTGGTCCCACCTCCCTCCAGAAGCGGTCCCAATGCATCAGAAATCTAAAGCCCTCCCTCCTGTACCATCTCTCCAGCCACGCATTCATCTGCTCTATCCTCCTATTTCTGTACTCACTAGCTCATGGCACCAGGAGTAATTTTAAATATTACCTTAGACCATGTCACTGTTTATAATTACACATGACCCAGTCTCGGTTTATATTACATTCGACCCTGCCTCTGTTTATATTACACTAGACCCTGTCCCTGTTTATTTTACACTAGACAGTATCACTGCTTATAAATAGAAGTATAGAGTACGAACGCGTGGATATTATGATGAACCTGTACAAAACACTGGTTCGGCCTCAACTGGAGTATTATGCCCAATTGTGTGCAACACACTTTGGGAATAATGTGAAGGCCTTGGAGAGGGTGCAGAAAAGATTTACGAGAATGATTCCAGGGATGAGGGACTTCAGTAACCTGGACAACTGGAGCAGCTGAGGTTGCAAGGGGGATAGAGTATAAAAGCAGAGAAGTCCTGCTACAACGGTACACGGTTTTAATGAGGCCACACCTGGAGTACTGCGTACAGTTTTGGTCTCTGTGTATTTAAGGAAGGATATACTTTCATTGGAGGCAGCTCAGAGAAGGTTCACTCGGTTGATTCCTAACATGAGGGGGTTGACTTATGAAGAAAGATTGAGTAGCTTGGGCCTATACTCATTCGAGTTCAGAAGACTGAGAGGTGATATAATTGAAACATATAAGATATTGAGGGGGCTTGACAAGGTGCATTCAGAGAGGATATTTCCACTCATAGGGGAATCTAGAGCTTAGGGGGCATAGTTTCAGAATAAGGGATTGCCCATTTAAAACTGAGATGAGGGGGAATTTCTTCTCTCAGGGTTCTAATTCTGTGGCATTCTTTGCCCCAGAGAGCTGTGGAGACCGGATCATTGAATATATTTAAGGCGAAGATAGATAGATTTTTTAGCGATTATGGGAGTAAAGGTTTATGGGGAGCGGGCGGGGAAGTGGAGCTGAGTCCATGATTAGTTCAGCCATGATTTTATTGAATGACAGAGCAGGCTCGAAGGGCAAATGGCTGACTCCCATTCTTATTTCTTATGTTCCCCTTAGAGCAGGGAAGATTGAGCGGAGATTTGATAGAGGTGTTCAAAATCATGAGTGGTCTTGCCAGAGTAGATCGTGAGATACTGTTCCCATTGGCAGAAGGATCGTGAACCAGAGGACACAAATTTGAGGTGATTGGCAAAAGAACCAAAGGCGACACAAGAAAAAACCTTTTTGCGTAGCGAGTGTTTAATATCTGGATTGCGCGGCCTGAAAGGGCGGTGGAGGCAGACTCAATCACGGCTTTCAAAAGGGAGTTGGATAAGTACCTGAAAGAAAAATATTTGCAGGGCTGTGGGGTAAGGGTGGGGGAGTGGGACTAGCTGAGGTGCTCTTGCAGAGAGCTGGCACGGGCTCGACGGGCCGAATGATCTTGTTCCGTGCTGTAACCATTCTCTGATTCTATGGTTCTAACTCTCTCATCATAAGCCTCCATTCCCTTCTCCCTCATATGCTGATCTTCAGTGTATCGATACTGGAAACACAGAGTGACCAATCCAGAGCCGCTCTGTATCAGGGTGGGTGCTGGATACTGAAGTCGCTCCCTGGCCTCCTGTGTGGGTCGGTTTGTTGCATCAGTTTGAGCTGGATTGGAGAGGGGGAGAAGCTGCTGGGTTTAACCCCCAGTACCTCTGGGCCCAGTCGGGACCAACACTTTACGATGAGAGACTATCAACGGCGGTGGATTCTAGGGGAGATTAGGTTGTGAAACAGACACTGCCCGCACAATGTAGAAGCGTATTGTTTTAGGAACAAGTATTTCTATAGAGGCTTTCAATATACAGATTTGTTTGAATCCATTCTTGGGATGTGGGTGTCGCTCGTAGGGCCAGAATATATTTCCAATTTCCATTTGCCCCTTGACAAGGTGATGGTGGGCCTTCTCGAACTGCTGCAGTCTGTGTGGTGAAGGCCCTCCCACAATGCTGTTAGGTGAGGAGTTCCAGGATTTTCACCTAATGACGATGTAGGAACGGCGATATATGCCCAAGTCAGGATGGTGTGAGACTTGGAGGGGAACTTGGAGGTGATGGATTTCCCATGCACCTGCTGCCCTGGTCCATCTAGGTGGGAGAGGTTGTGGGTTTGGGAGGTTCTGTCAAAGTTCTGGTCGAGTTGCAGATGTTTGAATTCCCTCCCCTTCACCCTGCCCACCTCTCCCTCCTCCCATAGAGGCCAGAGTCTTGTGTAGGCCCAGACCGGGTGGTGGGTTCCCTTCCCTGAAGGACATTGGTGATCAGTTGGGTTATTATGACAATCCGGCAGCTTTCGTGGTCACTTTTTTTCTGTTGGCGGCCGCACAAATAGCCAGGTTCATTCAGCTCAATTTCAGAACCTGCCTTTGTGTTTTTATGGGTTCTCTCTCACCCACCCTTTTTTCTGTTTGAAACTCACTTTACAGGTTATTAAAAGGAGAAGATTTGTCGACCAGAGGCTCAAACCAAACATCACATTAAGATATGACTGAGTCACTCAATTCATCGGGAATGGAATATCATTGGCCTTTGACCATGGAAGCAAAAAGCACTGTTCACAGTGGGGAGAAATGGTACACGTGCTCTGCATGTGGGCAAGGCTTCAGCCGATCAGCCAACCTGGAGAGACACAAGTGCAGTCATACTGGGGAGAAACTGTGTAAATATGGGGACTGTGGGAAATGTTTCAAGCTGGAAACACATTGGCGAGTTCACACTGGGGAGAGGCCATTCAGCTGGTCCGATTGTGGGAAGGGATTCACTTGGTCAGCCGACCTGCTGAGGCACCAGCGAGTTCACATTGGAGAGAGGCCGTTCACCAGCTCCGAGTGTGGGGAGGGATTCGCTCGGTCCTCCCACCTGCTGAGGCACCAGCGAGTTCACGCTGGGGAGAGGCCATTCACCAGCTCCGAGTGTGGGGAGGGATTCACTCAGTCATCCACCCTGATGAAACACCAGAGAGTTCACAAGTGACTGCAGGGGTGGCATTCTGCTGTTATTGCTGCTGTTAATCACATCCGGACTGAACCATATTCATTCTGACAGTTGAGGTTTGTTTCTGCTGATGCTAATAACTCCTGTAACTTGACTGGAGTTTAATATTTGCGATATAGACAAATAAATTAGTGTTGCTTTCAACATATTGCTGTGGATTTTTGTCTTCAGCACCCGAGTGTTTAGCATCACCTGGCTGGAGCTCAGTGAGGACAATCTGTGGGGAGGATTGTATGGGGGGAGAACTTCAGCATGGGCACAGTCCTTCAGGGTCACACTGAGAGGGGCAAATGGCACTTTGGTCTTTCTCATCACACTTCACTGTCAGCAAAGTCACCGAGCGGGGTAATCTTGATGGTGTAAGGTGCGGATGATATCCACCCAAGTGTGTTTAAAGAGATGGGATGGGTGCTCTGTTAGCCCCTTGCCCATATCTCCAACAGCTCAGTAGAATCATGGGTTGTTCCCTGAGATTGGAAGGTAACACACGTAGTTCCCATTTTTCAAATTGGGCACAAGTCAGAGCTCGGGAATTGAAGGCCCATCAACGTGACCTCAATCACTGGGAAGGTGCTTGAAGGGATCCTGAGAGATGCTGTTTTCCATCATGGGGAAAGGGAAGGGGCTATTAGAGATACTGAACATGGATTCCGGTAAACATGGTCACGTCTTACAAGCTAGCTTGAGTTTGTAAAGAAGTTGTTAGGTTGGTGGATGGGGGAATCTGGTTGACATTGTCTACCTCAAGGTGTCAAACTCATTTTCTATGGTGGGCCTGATCCAATATCCTGGCACTTGGCATAGGCCACATTCAGAAAAAGCTATTAAAATAGGAATACATGAAATAAACTACATCGGAATTTACATTTAGATTTGATTTACTGCCTCTGCTCCCGATCTCTGGCACCTCTTAGCTTGAGCATTCATGAACTGACCCTGCTCAAACCATAACCACAAGGATATCGGTGCATGGTTCTGCCTGTAACCACAAGGCTGTGTCACTGCCACACACAGATACCGTTTCTTTGTTTCACATCTCCATACAAACACCATCACCCCACACATCCCCTTTCTACACAATTGCAGCAGACATGAGCAAGGACATGAGGCTTATTAAAAGACACATTTCATTACAGCAAAGGTTACACTGGGAGACATGTTCAGTTATCTTCCATTACAGGCAAAATGCCGGGCAAACCAGCAGCACACTGACACCTGAGCAGTGTCTCATCGGCCTACAGGCTTTTCTTAAATATATTTTCTGCCTGGATATAAACTTAAACCAGCTTTGCAGACGTGATGCTCGATTCACACATAGAAGGTGAGAGAGGTGCAGTGGGGAACATACTAAGTCCAGTAGCTGAAAGTGATTCACAGACTGTGTTTTGTGTTTAGTGATCCCGGGCCTGTTACCAATACCAGCAAAGATGAAGCCCATGGTATAAAACGGACAGTGGATACTGTCTCACTGTAAGCGAGTCAGAATGAGAAGCTTTAACAACAGCTGATGTTTCACAAAGGGAGACCTCACCAGACCAAAGGACATTGGAGGCGTTTAATGGGCTGTTTGTGTCACTGGGCTACAGGAGGCTATTTGTGACAGAAGGAAAGCTGCTCACAGCAAACAAAGAGTTTACCTGCCAGTCCAGGCCCACTCTGACCCCCACCTTGTCTCTATCACTATTGATGGACACTGCTGCAGTAATACTCCTCTGACTTTTCCTCTCTTCTCCCTCCTTCACCCTTAATACATGACCCGACACAATCTCCCTCCCCCGACATCCTCACTGTGCTGGAGTCCACGCCAATCTCCCCATCTGCTCCTTGTTCTCTCCCTGGATCCTGAAACTACAGTCTGCATCCCAATGTACTTAAGGAAGTGGCCCGACAAATAGTGGATGCATTGCTCATCATTTTCCAACAGTCTATCGACTCGGTATCAGTTCCTATGAACTGGAGGGTAGCTAATGTAACACCACTTTTTTAAAAAGGGGGGAGAGGAAAACGGGTAATTATAGACTGGTTAGCCTGACATCGGTCGTGAGGAAAATGTTGGAATCAATTATTAAAGATGAAATAGCAGCGCATTTGGAAAGCAGTGACGGGATCGGTCCAAGTCAGCATGGATTTATGAAAGGGAAATCATGCTTGAAAAATCTTCGAGAATTGTTTGAGGATGTAACTAGTCGAGTGGACAAGGGAGAACCAGTGGATGTGGTGTATTTGGACATTCAAAAGTTTTTTGACAAGGTCCCACACAAGAGATTGGTGTGCAAAATTAAAGCACATGGTATTAGGGTTAAAGTATGGATGTGGATAGAGAACTGGTTGGCAGACAGGAAGCATAAAGTCTGGATAAACGGGTACTTTTCAGAATGGCAGGCAGTTACTCGTGAGGTGCCGCATGGCTCAGTGCTGGGACCCCAGCTATTTACAATATACATCAATGATTTAGATGAAGGAATGGAGTGTAATATCTCCAAGTTTGCAGATGATACTAAGCTGGATCGCGGTGTGAGCTGTGAGGAGGATGCTAAGAGGCTGCAGGGTGACTTGGAAAAGCAAATGCATGGCAGATGAAGTATAATGTGGATAAATGTGAGGTTATCCACTTGATGGCAAAAACATGAAGACAGAATATTATCTGAATGGCGACAGATTAAGAAAAGGGGAGTTGCAATGGGACAAGGGTGTCATAGTACATCAGTCATTGAAAGTTGGCTTGCAGGTACAGCAGGTGGTGAAAAAGGCAAATGGTATGTTGGCCTTCATTGCAAGAGGATTTGAGTATAGGAGCAGGGAGGTCTTACTGCAGTTGTGCAGAGCCTTCGTGAAGCCTGACCTGGAATATTGTGCTCAGTTTTGGTCTCTTAATCTGAAGAAGGACATTCTTGCTATTGAGGGAGTGCAGCAAAGGTTCACGTGTCTGATTCCCGGGACGGCAGGACTGACCTATGATGAGAGACTGGATCGACTGTGCCTGTATTCACTGGAGTTTAGAAGGATGAGAGGGGATCTCATATAAACATATAAGATTCTGACGGCACTGGACAGGTTCGATGCAGGAAGAATGTTCCCGATGTTGAGAAAGTCCAGAACCAGGGGACATAGTCTAAGGATAAGAGGTAAGCCATTTAGGACCGAGATGAGGAGAAACTTCTTCACTCAAAGTTGTTAACCTGTGGAATTCTCTGCCGCAGAGAGTTGTTGATGCCAGTTCGTTACATATATTCAAGAGTGGGTTAGATATGGCCCTTACCTCTAAAGGGATCACGTGGTATGGAGAGAAAGCAGTAAAGAGGTACTGAGGTGAATGATCAGCCCTGATCTTATTGAATGGTGGTGCAGGCTCGAAGGGCCGAATGGCCTATTCCTGCACCTATTTTCTATGTTTCTATATTTCTAACTAACTCTTCCCCCTCCTGAAGTCTACAAGCTCTAAAACTGAAGCTTGGTGACCCTCAGTCCCTACTCCTTGATTTACCTCCCCTTCTCTCCTCCTCTTTCCCCCTTGGTTGTGTTCCACACTCTGGGCCTTGGGCCTTCCCTGGGGATTCTCAGTATGAACAGGGTGTGTGTGTTGAGACAGGATGTCCCAGCTCTCCACCTTTAAAGGGATAAGGAGAGGACCAGCTTGGCTGAATGGCCCTGCTTAGTGACATCACTGCAGCGCCTAGCAACCACCCTCCCTGAGCCCTGCTCATTATGGGCTGGGTTGAGCTCAGTGCTGTCACAGGAAGGGCAACAGGAGCAGGATTCGAGCCATGTGGAGCCCAGGATTAATGGGGAGAGGTACAGGATCAATTTATACCATATTGAGTGAGAAATGTCAGTGTCCCAGACACTCCCTGTCCCTCAGTATCTGTGTCGAGGAGCGACCGATGGGTTCAATCTATATCTAACCCATGCTGTGCCCGACTGGAGAGTGTTTGATGCTGGCACGAGGTGCTCAGCTCAATGAACACAACATTTTACCCAAAGATGATCAGATAAACCCATCAGCTTCTCCCCTGGACACAGGCCCTGAAGGACCGGGAGTGTCTCTAATAATTTAGCTGGTGCCCTTGATTAAATTTAAGCACCTCACATCTCTTTTAAAAAATGTGTTCATGGGATGTGTGTCTCGTCTCTCACCTCTCATTCTTCTAAACGCTGGAGAACATAGGCCTGGTCTACTCAATCTCTCATAGGACAATCCCCCCATCCCAGCAATCAGTCTGGTGAATCTTCATTGCACTCCCTCTATAGTAAGTTTATCTTTCCTTCGGTAAGGAGACCAAAACTGCACACAATACTCCAGGTGTGGTCTCACCAGGGCCCTGTATAATTGCAGTAAGACGTAAATACTCAAATCCTCTTGTAATAAAGGCCAATAAACCTATTGCTTTCTTAATTGCTTGCTGCACCTGCATATTAATTTTTAGCGATTTGTGTACAAGAACACCCACGTCCCTCTGAACATAATGTTTCCCAAACTCTCACCATTTAAAAAAAATACTCCGCCTTTCTATTTTTACTATACGTGTCTAACTTAACATTTCTTCACATTATATTTCATTTGCCATGTTGTTGCCCACTCACTGAGCCTGTACATATCCGTTTGAAACCTCTTTTCATCCTCCTCACACTTACATCCCCAACTAGCTTTGTAGCCTCAGCAGACTTCGATATATTACATTTGGTCCCCTCATCCAAATTATTGATATAGATTGTGAATAGCTGGGGCCCAAGCACCGATCCTTGCAGCACCCCACCAGTTACAGCCTGCCAACCCGAAAATCACCCGTTTATTCGTACTCTCTGTTTTCTGTCAATTAACCAATCCTTAATCCTTGCTCGTATAATAATCCCTTGTGAGGCACCTCATCGAATGCCTTCTGTAAATCTAAATACACGTCTGTTCCAATGGGATTCTCACAGACTCTTTGTCTGACTGGCTCTCTCTTTCCCATCATTTCGGTCTGTCCCTGTCTTTGCCTGTCTCTGTTAGTCCCTGCCTGTAAGCTGAGAAGTATTTCCATCATTTTCTGTTTTAGTCTCTATCGCTCTCTCTCTATCTGTCTCTCTCCTTGTCACTGTCTTTATCATTGTCTTTCTCTCACTCTTTCCCTCTCTCTCTTAATAGATCACATGCACACATCTCTGTATATGTATATGTTTGAGTCATTTTCTCACTCAGTCTGCCTCTCCTTCTCAGTCTCACAATTTCTGTCTCACGTTGTCTCTATCTCGCTGTCTGTCTCTCCCTGTTTGTCGGTTTGTCTCTGTCTCTCAATGTGTCCGTCGACTTCTCATGGTGTCCAGTTCTGTTCACAGTGACTCGATTGCTGCTCTGACAGAACTGGTACCCGTCAATTCCTCGTTAGTATAGTGGTGAGTATCCTTGCCTGTCACGTCGGAGACGTGGGTTCAATTCCCCGACTGGGAGGCAGTTGTTTTAAAATGTCGAATTTTACTTCTGTTTCTTGGAAGAGATTCATATTAAAAAGTTCCAGAGCAATAAAGAACTGTGAAAATACAGGTAGATGAGATTGCCTCGTCCAGATTTTTAGCAAACGGTGAATTTTTCAGGAGTCTTTGGCCGTCTGCTGCACAGAGATGGATGACTGAGTTTTTTCTGAGTAACGTTTAAAAAGGCAGCGTCACAGTAGTCGTGGCCGAGTGGTTAAGGCGATGGACTAGAAATCTATTGGGTTATCCCGCGCAGGTTCGAATCCTGCCGACTACGATTCTCAGCATTTTTCATTCCATTTCACAATTTAACCGGTTCTCTGCCAAACTGATTCTGAGATAGATGGAATAACGTCCCACACCTTTCAACTTTGACATTTTTTTCTCATTTTTATTAATCTGCAATATTCACGATACATCCGTTTCAAAAATCGCAAACATCAGTCAAAGTTGCGACAGTGATTCAGCCTGTCAATCCCTCGAGATGTCGAAGGCATCTGTGCATGCCCGTTGGTGCGTGCAAATTTTTAGTTATGTGTGTGTGGGTCTCTGTGTCTGTCTATCTCTTTATATGTCTCTGTGTATGTGCAACTGTCTGTGGAAATCATCACCATGAATTTGGTATGTCCTGGAAAGTATAAAAACGACTTGGGGAAAATAATACGGTTGTGAACTTTTGTATCGGCTTTGGTTCAGTGGCCGCATTCTCGACTGAATCGGGAGTTTGCCTGTTCAAGTCGCACTCCTGAGACTTGAGCATATCATCTTGGCTAACACACTAGTGCAGCACTTGGGGAATTTTGCAATGTTGAAGCTGTTGACTTTCGGATGAAATGTTAAATTGAACCTCCGTCTGCGCCCTCGGGTGGATATGAAAGTTCCCAGTGCATTATTCGAAAAAGAATAGGAAAGTTGCCCCCGTGTCAATATTACTAAAAATGTTCGTAAATGCTCACTGAAAGCCGATGTGTATGTGTTTGTATGTGGGGTTGGGGTTGAAGCCCAGATTCTCACAGAGACAGAATCCAGGTTCTCACAGGACCAGAATAGCCGAGTGGTTGAGGCGTTGGCCTTAAAACTCAATGGGATTGTCCCGCGTGGGTTCGTCCCCCACTCCTGGTGTCTCTATAATTTAACACGGATTTCCTCCCATTCTGATCAGTGAGACCGGATTTTCATCGGTTGAATCAGCAATTTTCTGTAACAATGTGACACTCTGAACCGATAATGAAATGAAATTGTGAAATATATCTGTATCGCTCGGTTTGTGCCTCTCTCTCTCTCTTCAGAGAGTTTTGTATGTTTGAGTCTTTGTCTCTCTCAGTCTGACTCACTCTGTCTGTCCCTGTTTCTCTGTTTGTCTCTGTCTCTCAATCTGTCTCTTTCTCACGGTGCACGTCTGTTCCAATGGGATTCTCTCAGACTATTTGTCTGACTGGCTCTCTCTTTCCCATCATTTCGGTCTGTCCATGTCTTTGCCTGTCTCTGTTAGTCCCTGCCTGTAAGCTGAGAAGTATTTCCATCATTTTCTGTTTTAGTCTCTATCGCTCTCTCTCTATCTGTCTCTCTCCTTGTCACTGTGTTTATCATTGTCTTTCTGTCACTCTTTCCCTCTCTCTCTTAATAGATGTTTCCAGTAAAGTGGACAAAGGAGAACCAGTTGATGTGGTATATTTGGACTTTCAGAAGGCTTTCGACAAGGTCCCACACAAGAGATTAATGTGCAAAGTTAAAGCACATGGGATTGGGGGTAGTGTGCTGACGTGGATTGAGAACTGGTTGTCAGACAGGAAGCAAAGAGTAGGAGTAAACGGGTACTTTTCAGAATGGCAGGCAGTGACTAGTGGAGTGCCGCAAGGTTCTGTGCTGGGGCCCCAGCTGTTTACATTGTACATTAATGATTTAGACGAGGGGATTAAATGCAGTATCTCCAAATTTGCGGATGATACTAAGTTGGGTGGCAGTGTGAGCTGCGAGGAGGATGCTATTAGGCTGCAGAGTGACTTGGATAGGTTAGGTGAGTGGGCAAATGCATGGCAGATGAAGTATAATGTGGATAAATGTGAGGTTATCCACTTTGGTGGTAAAAACAGAGAGACAGACTATTATCTGAATGGTGACAGATTAGGAAAAGGGAAGGTGCAACGAGACCTGGGTGTCATGGTACATCAGTCATTGAAGGTTGGCATGCAGGTACAGCAGGCGGTTAAGAAAGCAAATGGCATGTTGGCCTTCATAGCGAGGGGATTTGAATACAGGGGCAGGGAGGTGTTGCTACAGTTGTACAGGGCCTTGGTGAGGCCACACCTGGAGTATTGTGTACAGTTTTGGTCTCCTAACTTGAGGAAGGACATTCTTGCTATTGAGGGAGTGCAGCGAAGGTTCACCAGACTGATTCCCGGGATGGCGGGACTGACCTATCAAGAAAGATTGGATCAATTGGGCTTGTATTCACTGGAGTTCAGAAGAATGAGAGGGGACCTCATAGAAACGTTTAAAATTCTGACGGGTTTAGACAGGTTAGATGCAGAAAGAATGTTCCCAATGTTGGGAAAGTCCAGAACCAGGGGTCACAGTCTGAGGATAAGGGGTAAGCCATTTAGGACCGAGATGAGGAGAAACTTCTTCACCCAGAGAGTGGTGAACCTGTGGAATTCTCTACCACAGAAAGTAGTTGAGGCCAATTCACTAAATATATTCAAAAGGGAGTTAGATGAAGTCCTTACTACTCGGGGGATCAAGGGTTATGGCGAGAAAGCAGGAAGGGGGTACTGAAGTTTCATGTTCAGCCATGAACTCATTGAATGGCGGTGCAGGCTAGAAGGGCTGAATGGCCTGCTCCTGCACCTATTTTCTATGTTTCTATGTTTCTATCTATGTTTCTATCACACACACACATCTCTGTATAAGTATATATTTGAGTCTTTTTCTCACTCAGTCTGCCTCTCCTTCTCAGTCTCACCCAAACTGTCTCTCGTTGTCTCGATCTCGCTGTCTGTCTCTCCCTGTTTGTCGGTTTGTCTCTGTCTCTCAATGTGTCTGTCGACTTCTCATGGTGTCCAGTTCTGTTCACAGTGACTTGATTCCTGCTCTGACCGAGCTGGTCCCCGTCATTTCCTCGTTAGTATAGTGGTGAGTATCCCCGCCTGTCACGCGGGAGACCGGGGTTCAATTCCCCGACGGGGAGGCAGTTGTTTCAAGATGTCAAATTTTACTTCTGTTTCTTGGAAGAGATGCATGTTAAAAAATTCCAGAGCAATATAGAACTGTAAAAATACAGGTAGATGAGATTGCCTCGTCCAGATTTTTAGCAAACGGAGAATTTTTCAGGAGTCGTTGACCGTCTGCTGCACAGACATGGATGACTGAGTTTCTTCTGAGTAACGTTTAAAAAGGCAGCGACGCAGTAGTCGTGGCCGAATGGTTAAGGCGATGGACTAGAAATCCATTGGGTTATCCCGCGCAGGTTCGAATCCTGCCGACTACGATTCTCAGCATTTTTCATTCCATTTCACAATTTAACCGATTCTCTGCCAAACTGATCCTGAGTTAGATGGAATAACGTCCCACATCGTTCAACTTTGACATTTTTTTCTCATTTTTATTAATCTGCAATATTCACTATACATCCATTTCAAAAATCGCAAACATCAGTCAAAGTTGGGACAGTGATTCAGCCTGTCGATCCCTCGAGATGTCTAAGGCATCTGTGCATGCCCGTTGGTGCGTGCAAATTTTTGGTTATGTGTGCGTGTGTCTCTGTGTCTGTCTATCTCTTTATATGTCTCTGTGTATGTGCAACTGTCTGTGGAAATCATCACTATGAATTTGGTATGTCCTGGAACTTATAAAAAAGACTTGGGGAAAATAATACGGTTGTGAACTTTTGTATCGGCTTTGGTTCAGTGGCCGCATTCTCGACTGAATCGGGAGTTTGTGTGTTCAAGTCGCCTGAGACTTGAGCATATCATCTTGGCGAACACTCAAGTGCAGCACTTGGGGAATTTTGCAATGTTGAAGCTGTTGACTTTCGGATGAAATGTTAAATTGAAGCTCCGTCTGCACCCTCGGGTGGATATGAAAGTTCCCAGTGCATTACTCGAAAAAGCATAGGATTGTTGACCCCGTGTCAATATTACTAAAAATGTTCGTAAATGCTCACTGAAAGCCGATGTGCATGTGTTTGTATGTGGGGTTGGGGTTGAAACCTAGATTCTCACAGAGACAGAATCCAGGTTCTCACAGGACCAGAATAGCCGAGTGGTTGAGGCGTTGGCCTTAAAACTCAATGGGTTTGTCCCGCGTGGGTTCGTCCCCCACTCCTGGTATCTCTTTAATTTAACACGGATTTCCTCCCATTCTGATCAGTGAGAGCGGATTTTCATCGGTTGAATCAGCAATTTTCTGTAACAACGTGACACTCTGAACCGATAATGAAATGAAATTGTGAAATGTATCGGTGTCGCTCGGTCTCTGCCTCTCTCTCTCTCTTCAGAGAGTTTTGTATGTTTGAGTCTTTGTCTCTCTCAGTCTGACTCACTCTGTCTGTCCCTGGTTCTCTGTTTGTCTCTGTCTCTCAATCTGTCTCTTTCTCACGGTGCCACGTCTGTTCCAATGGGATTCTCTCAGACCCTTTGTCTGACTGGCTCTCTCTTTCCCATCATTTCGGTCTGTCCATGTCTTTGCCTGTCTCTGTTAGTCCCTGCCTGTAAGCTGAGAAGTATTTCCATCATTTTCTGTTTTAGTCTCTATCGCTCTCTCTCTATCTGTCTCTCTCCTTGTCACTGTGTTTATCATTATCTTTCTCTCACTCTTTCCCTCTCTCTCTTAATAGATCACACACACACATCTCTGTATATGTACATATTTGAGTATTTTTCTCACTCAGTCTGCCTCTCCTTCTCAGTCTCACACTTACTGTCTCTCGTTGTCTCTATCTCGCTGTCTGTCTCTCCCTGTTTGTCGGTTTGTCTCTGTCTCTCAATGTGTCTGTCGACTTCTCATGGTGTCCAGTTCTGTGCACAGTGACTCGATTCCTGCTCTGACCGAAACGGTACCCGTCAGTTCCTCGTTAGTATAGTGGTGAGTATCCCCGCCTGTCACGCTGGACACCGGGGTTCAATTCCCCTGCGGGGAGGCAGTTGTTTCAAGATGTCGAATTTTACTTCTGTTTCTTGGAAGAGATGCATATTAACAAGTTCCAGAGCACTATAGAACTGTAAAAATACAGATAGATGAGATTGCCTCGTCCAGATTTTTAGCAAATGGAGAATTTTTCAGGAGTCTTTGGCCGTCTGCTGCACAGAGATGGATGACTGAGTTTTTTCTGAGTAACGTTTAAAAAGGCAGCGACACAGTAGTCGTGGCCGAGTGGTTAAGGCGATGGACTAGAAATCCATTGGGTTATCCCGCGCAGGTTCGAATCCTGCCGACTACGATTCTCAGCATTTTTCATTCCATTTCACAATTTAACCAGTTCTCTGCCAAACTGATCCTGAGATAGATGGAATAACGTATCACACCTTTCAACACTGACATTTTCTTCTCATTTTTATATTCACTATTTAATATTCACGATACATCCGTTTCAAAAATCGCAAACATCATTCACAGTTCCGACAGTGATTCAGCCTGTCTTTCCCTCGAGATGTCTGAGGCATCTGTACATGCCTGTTGGTGCGTGCAAATTTTTAGTTATGTGTGTTTGGGTCTCTGTGTCTGTCTATCTCTATATATGTCTCTGTGTATGTGCAACTGTCTGTGGAAATCATCACTATGAATTTGGTATGTCCTGGAACTTATAAAAACGACTTGGGGAAAATAATACGGTTGTGAACTTTTGTATCGGCTTTGGTTCAGTGGCCGCATTCTCGACTGAATCGGGAGGTTGTCTGTTCAAGTAGCACTCCTGAGACTTGAGCATATCATCTTGGCTAACACTCAAGTGCAGCACTTGGGGAATTTTGCAATGTTGAAGCTGTTGACTTTCGGATGAAATGTTAAATTGAAGCTCCGTCTGCACCCTCGGGTGGATATGAAAGTTCCCAGTGCATTACTCGAAAAAGAATAGGAGAGTTGCCCCCGTGTCAATATTACTAAAAATGTTCATAAATGCTCACTGAAAGCCGATGTGCATGTGTTTGTATGTGGGGTTGGGGTTGAAGCCCAGATTCTCACAGAGACAGAATCCAGATTCTCACAGGACCAGAATAACCGAGTGGTTGAGGCGTTGGCCTTAAAACTCAATGGGTTTGTCCCGCGTGGGTTCGTCCTCCACTCCTGGTATCTCTTTAATTTAACACGGATTTCCTCCCATTCTGATCAGTGAGAGCGGATTTTCATCGGTTGAATCAGCAATTTTCTGTAACAATGTGACACTCTGAACCGATAATGAAATGAAATTGTGAAATGTATCTGTGTCGCTCGGTTTCTGCCTCTCTCTCTTCAGAGAGTTTTGTATGTTTGAGTCTTTGTCTCTCTCAGTCTGACTCACTCTGTCTGTCCCTGTTTCTCTGTTTGTTTCTGTCTCTCAATCTGTCTCTTTCTCACGGTGCCACGTCTGTTCCAATGGGATTCTCTCAGACTCTTTGTCTGACTGGCTCTCTCTTTCCCATCATTTCGGTCTGTCCATGTCTTTGCCTGTCTCTGTTAGTCCCTGCCTGTAAGCTGAGAAGTATTTCCATCATTTTCTGTTTTAATCTCTATCACTCTCTCTCTATCTGTCTCTCTCCTTATCACTGTGTTTATCATTGTCTTTCTCTCACTCTTTCCCTCTCTCTCTTAATAGATCACGCACACACATCTCTGTATATGTACATATTTGTGTCTTTTTCTCACTCAGTCTGCCTCTCCTTCTCAGTCTCACACTTTCTGTCTCCCGTTGTCTCTATCTCGCTGTCTGTCTCTCCCTGTTTGTCGCTTTGTCTTTGTCTCTCAATGTGTCTGTCGACTTCTCATGGTGTCCAGTTCTGTTCACAGTGACTCGATTCCTGCTCTGACAAAACTGGTACCCTTCAGGTCTTCGTTAGTATAGTGGTGAGTATCCCCGCCTGTCACGCGGGAGACCGGGGTTCAATTCCCCGACAGAGAGGCAGTTGTTTCAAGATGTCGAATTTTACTTCTGTTTCTTGGAAGAGATGCATATTAAAAAGTTCCAGAGCAATATAGAACTGTAAAAATACAGGTAGATGAGATTGCCTCGTCCAGATTTTTAGCAAACGGAGAATTTTTCAGGAGTCTTTGGCCGTCTGCTGCAAAGACATGGATGACTAAGTTTTTTCTGAGTAACGTTTAAAAAGCTAGCGACGCAGTAGTCGTGGCCGAGTGGTTAAGGCGATGGACTAGAATTCCATTGGGTTATCCCGCGAAGGTTCGAATCCTGCCGACTACGATTCTCAGCATTTTTCATTCCATTTCACAATTTAACCGGTTCTCTGCCAAACTGATCCTGAGATAGATGGAATAACGTCCCACTCCTTTCAACTTTGACATTTTTTTCTCATTTTTATTAATCTGCAATAGTCACGATACATCCGTTTCAAAAATCGCAAACATCAGTCAAAGTTGCGACAGTGATTCAGCCTGTCTACCCCTCGAGATGTCTGAGGCATCTGTACATGCCCGTTGGTGCGTGCAAATTTTTGGTTATGTGTGTGTGTGTGTCTCTGTGTCTGTCTATCTCTTTTTTTGTCTCTGTGTATGTGCAACTGTCTGTGGAAATCATCACTATGAATTTGGTATGTCCTGGAACTTATAAAAAAGACTTGTGGAAAATAATACGATTGTGAACTTTTGTATCGGCTTTGGTTCAGTGGCCGCATTCTCGACTGAATCGGGAGTTTCTGTGTTCAAGTCGCCTGAGACTTGAGCATATCATCTTGGCGAACACTCAAGTGCAGCACTTGGGGAATTTTGCAATGTTGAAGCTGTTGACTTTCGGATGAAATGTTAAATTGAAGCTCCGTCTGCACCCTCGGGTGGATATGAAAGTTCCCAGTGCAGTACTCGAAAAAGAATAGGAGTGTTGCCCCTGTGTCAATATTACTAAAAATGTTCATAAATGCTCACTGAAAGCCGATGTGTATGTGTTTGTATGTGGGGTTGGGGTTGAAGCCCAGATTCTCACAGAGACAGAATCCAGGTTCTCACAGGACCAGAATAGCCGAGTGGTTGATGCGTTGGCCTTAAAACTCAATGGGTTTGTCCCGCGTGGGTTCGTCCCCCACTCCTGGTGTCTCTTTAATTTAACACGGATTTCCTCCCATTCTGATCAGTGAGAGCGGATTTTCATCGGTTGAATCAGCAATTTTCTGTAACAATGTGACACTCTGAACCGATAATGAAATGAAATTGTGAAATGTATCTGTGTCGCTCGGTTTCTGCCTCTCTCTCTTCAGAGAGTTTTGTATGTTTGAGTCTTTGTCTCTCTCAGTCTGACTCACTCTGTCTGTCCCTGTTTCTCTGTTTGTTTCTGTCTCTCAATCTGTCTCTTTCTCACGGTGCCACGTCTGTTCCAATGGGATTCTCTCAGACTCTTTGTCTGACTGGCTCTCTCTTTCCCATCATTTCGGTCTGTCCATGTCTTTGCCTGTCTCTGTTAGTCCCTGCCTGTAAGCTGAGAAGTATTTCCATCATTTTCTGTTTTAATCTCTATCACTCTCTCTCTATCTGTCTCTCTCCTTATCACTGTGTTTATCATTGTCTTTCTCTCACTCTTTCCCTCTCTCTCTTAATAGATCACGCACACACATCTCTGTATATGTACATATTTGTGTCTTTTTCTCACTCAGTCTGCCTCTCCTTCTCAGTCTCACACTTTCTGTCTCCCGTTGTCTCTATCTCGCTGTCTGTCTCTCCCTGTTTGTCGCTTTGTCTTTGTCTCTCAATGTGTCTGTCGACTTCTCATGGTGTCCAGTTCTGTTCACAGTGACTCGATTCCTGCTCTGACAAAACTGGTACCCTTCAGGTCTTCGTTAGTATAGTGGTGAGTATCCCCGCCTGTCACGCGGGAGACCGGGGTTCAATTCCCCGACAGAGAGGCAGTTGTTTCAAGATGTCGAATTTTACTTCTGTTTCTTGGAAGAGATGCATATTAAAAAGTTCCAGAGCAATATAGAACTGTAAAAATACAGGTAGATGAGATTGCCTCGTCCAGATTTTTAGCAAACGGAGAATTTTTCAGGAGTCTTTGGCCGTCTGCTGCAAAGACATGGATGACTAAGTTTTTTCTGAGTAACGTTTAAAAAGCTAGCGACGCAGTAGTCGTGGCCGAGTGGTTAAGGCGATGGACTAGAATTCCATTGGGTTATCCCGCGAAGGTTCGAATCCTGCCGACTACGATTCTCAGCATTTTTCATTCCATTTCACAATTTAACCGGTTCTCTGCCAAACTGATCCTGAGATAGATGGAATAACGTCCCACTCCTTTCAACTTTGACATTTTTTTCTCATTTTTATTAATCTGCAATAGTCACGATACATCCGTTTCAAAAATCGCAAACATCAGTCAAAGTTGCGACAGTGATTCAGCCTGTCTACCCCTCGAGATGTCTGAGGCATCTGTACATGCCCGTTGGTGCGTGCAAATTTTTGGTTATGTGTGTGTGTGTGTCTCTGTGTCTGTCTATCTCTTTTTTTGTCTCTGTGTATGTGCAACTGTCTGTGGAAATCATCACTATGAATTTGGTATGTCCTGGAACTTATAAAAAAGACTTGTGGAAAATAATACGATTGTGAACTTTTGTATCGGCTTTGGTTCAGTGGCCGCATTCTCGACTGAATCGGGAGTTTCTGTGTTCAAGTCGCCTGAGACTTGAGCATATCATCTTGGCGAACACTCAAGTGCAGCACTTGGGGAATTTTGCAATGTTGAAGCTGTTGACTTTCGGATGAAATGTTAAATTGAAGCTCCGTCTGCACCCTCGGGTGGATATGAAAGTTCCCAGTGCAGTACTCGAAAAAGAATAGGAGTGTTGCCCCTGTGTCAATATTACTAAAAATGTTCATAAATGCTCACTGAAAGCCGATGTGTATGTGTTTGTATGTGGGGTTGGGGTTGAAGCCCAGATTCTCACAGAGACAGAATCCAGGTTCTCACAGGACCAGAATAGCCGAGTGGTTGATGCGTTGGCCTTAAAACTCAATGGGTTTGTCCCGCGTGGGTTCGTCCCCCACTCCTGGTGTCTCTTTAATTTAACACGGATTTCCTCCCATTCTGATCAGTGAGACTGGATTTGCATCGGTTGAATCAGCAATTTTCTGCAAAAATGTGACACTCTGAACCGATAATGAAATGAAATTGTGAAATGTATCTGTGTCGCTCGGTTTCTGCCTCTCTCTATCTCTTCAGAGAGTTTTGTATGTTTGAGTCTTTGTCTCTCTCAGTCTGACTCATTCTGTCTGTCCCTGTTTCTCTGTTTGTCTCTGTCTCTCAATCTGTCTCTTTCTCACGGTGCCACGTCTGTTCCAATGGGATTCTCTCAGACTATTTGTCTGACTGGCTCTCTCTTTCCCATCATTTCGGTCTGTCCATGTCTTTGCCTGTCTCTGTTAGTCCTTGCCTGTAAGCTGAGAAGTATTTCCATCATTTTCTGTTTTAGTCTCTATCGCTCTCTCTCTATCTGTCTCTCTCCTTGTCACTGTCTTTATCATTGTCTTTCTCTCACTCTTTCCCTCTCTCTCTTAATAGATCACACACACACATCTCTGTATATGTATATATTTGATTCTTTTTCGCACTCAGTCTGCCTCTCCTTCTCAGTCTCACACAAACTGTCTCTCGTTGTCTCTATCTCGCTGTCTGTCTCTCCCTGTTTGTCGGTTTGTCTCTGTCTCTCAATGTGTCTGTCGACTTCTCATGGTGTCCAGTTCTGTTCACAGGGACTCGATTCCTGCTATGACAGTACTGGTACTCGTTAGTATAGTGGTGAGTATCCCTGCTTGTCATGCGCGAGACCGGGGTTCAATTCCCCAATGGGGAGGCAGTTATTTCAAGATGTCGAATTTTACTTCTGTTTCTTGGAAGAGATGCATATTAAAAAGTTCCAGAGCAATATCTTGTGTTGGGGCACTTTACGAACCGAGCTACCAATACCAGTCGCTCCCTTCTGTACTGTGCAATGATTGTAAAGCTAATTCAGTGACTTGAGCCATTCTAAAATGTCTCACTGTTTTTGATGATGCATTTCACTTGCTTGTCTAATTTGGAAAGCGTTCAGAATTGTGCATTGTGACGAAGTTTTCCTTCACAGGTGGAGTCAAATTTGTTTCAAAATATTATGTTCCCACCCTTCCCCAACCCGCCCCCCCGCAACCCCAACCCCCAATTTTTGGAACACTGCAGTACTGACTGGGACGGTCACAAGTTCGATCCTTGATCTGGGCTGTTCGTTGAGCTCAGCCAAGGCAGCAGTTCACAGGTTATAATTGTCCTCTGTACAACTGGGAAGTGTGTGGATGTCATTTGAGGGCAGGAGTTGGGGCTGTGATGCCTACCACAGTGGAAATCCTGCTGGCACTCACTGAATCGACTGAACGTGAGGCACTAGAGGTTAACTAATGTCTGTGTAATTGCACCGAACCAGATTCAGCACTTTCTGGAGATAATAAAGCTCTGGCGATGAAATGAATTTGATTTTAGACAGTAAATGTCTAGAATAAGGAATTTAGGAGGGACAGGAGGGGACAGAATGTTCCATAGAATCTAGAATTGTCTATTCTTAATTTATATCCTGTACTTAAAGTAACAACGTTTGTAACCACCATTTATTTGCAGGGTATTAGAAGGGGAGGATCTGCAACTGGGCAACGCAATCCAGACATCGCGTCAAGATTTGACAGATTCCCCAGATTGATCAGGATCATCTTATCATCAGCCTTTGTAAAAACACCAATCACAGCGGGGAGAAACAGGACACATGTTCTGTGTGTGGATGCTCCTCCAACCAATCGTTCAGCCTGTGAGACTCGTATACCCACCTGACTCAACACTGTAAATGTGGGGACAGCGGGAATGGATGCTGTTGTGCGTGGAAAGAGATTCAGTCGCTCATCTCACCAACTGACATTCGAGCAGATAGATAACAAACTTTCTCCTGTGAATATAGAGCTGGGTTATTAGTCCGTGATGTGTTCACTTATTCATCTTGGTGACTCTAAACCTTTGTCAATTATTTCATGTGATCAGTTTACATGTACATATTTTAAAAAATGCATTTGCTGAGTGGATTCAAATTTAAATTGAACCCAGGTTTGCAGGCGGGGTGCTCCATTCACACATCGAAGGTGAGAGAGATGCTGTGGGGCACACGCTAAGTCCAGTATCTGAAAGTGATTCACAGACTGGGAGCTTGTCCCGGAGAGTAACTGATGGTATGAGAACTTTAATAATCCAGAATTAGAAAGGAGAAAAGGCCCAAATTAGTGCAGTCAGTAAGGACATCAGTTAGTCCCCTCTGGTCTTGGAGATATCAAATATCGACACACTGTGTTATTTGAAACATGAAAACATTAAGCTCTAGCCCAGTTATAGGTTATTCACATCAACAGAAACAAACCCCAAGTGATACAACACACATGATTCAATCAGGATGCGATTAACAGCAGCAAAAACAATAGAATCCAACCCCTGCAGTCACTTGTGAACCCGCTGGTGTCTCAGCAGGTGGGATGACTGAGTGAATCCCTTCCCACACTCAGAACAGGAGAACGGCCTCTCCCCAGTGGGAATTCGCTGGTGTGTCAGCAGGTGGGATGACTGAGTGAATCCATTCCCACACTCAGAGCAGCTGAACGGGATCTCCCCAGTGTGACTGTGACAATGCATTTTCAGCTTACAAGGTTGGGTTCAGTTCTGCAACCGCTGTGCGCAGAGTGAGAATAAAATCAATGAGCTGCCGATTCTCTCCGTTGGACAATGGGTCTTTTGTGCTGGCCCAATAGGGTGAGACGGGCTGGCCGAATAGGGTGAGCCCAGGCTGGCCCAATAGGTGAGTCCATGCTGGCCCAATAGTGTGAGCCGGGCGGGCCCAATAGTGTGAGCCGGGCTGGCCTAGTAGGAAATGGCCAGGCTGGCCCAATAGGTGAGCCTGGGCTGGCCCAATGAGGTGAGCTTGTGATGGCCTGGGCCAGGTGAGCCTGGGCTAGCCCAATAGGGTGATCACAGGCTGGCCCAATAGGGTGAGCCAGTTTGGCCCAGAGTCACCAGACAACAATCACCAGAACAACAAGGTTCCCTTTCAGGGGCCACTGATCTGGGCACAAACATGATGTCCAATAAAACTGACAGACACCCTGAAGCCCCGCCCACCCAATGTCCCTGCCGTGTCGATACTCCGAATGGAGCACTTGCTTTAGGAGGCTTGTATTGGGAATATGGACAGCAGAAATTGTAGAGTACACTCCATAACGCCTCATGGTTGACCTTGTCAAAGGCCTTCGTCGAGAGAGGCGGGAGTCGAGAGAGGCAGCGGCCTATAAAAGACTCAGCAGTCCGGGGAGCGTCGAGAGAGGCGGGAGTCGAGAGAGGCAGCGGCCTATAAAAGGCTCAGCAGTCCGGGGAGCGTCGAGAGAGGCGGGAGTCGAGAGAGGCAGCGGCCTATAAAAGGCTCAGCAGTCCGGGGAGCATCGAGAGAGGCGGGAGTCCAGAGAGGCAGCAGCCTATAAAAGGCTCAGCAGTCCGGGGAGAGTCGAGAGAGGCAGCGGCCTATAAAAGACTCAGCAGTCCGGGGAGCGTTGAGAGAGGCGTACTTGTGCAGCTCCAGCTGAGAGAAGTCAAAAAAGAAGTAGAAAGAAATCAAAAGGTGACGTCACAGCCAACGTGGTAAGTGATTGGCTGCTGATTGGTGAGTAGTTTTTCTTTTTCTTTATTAGTCAGTAACTTTTAACATTGTTGTCGGCAATTTAAGTGTATCTAAGGGTTAAGTCATGGCAGGACAGCTCGGTCATGTGATATGCTCCTCCTGTACCATGTGGGAACACGGGGACAACACCAGTGTCCCTGACGACTACATGTGCGGGAAGTGTGTCCACCTCCGGCTACTGACGGTCCGCGTTGCTGAGAATGACGTGAGTATCACGTGTAGCGAGTTGGTCTTACCGCAGGAGAAGGGTCCACAGCCAGCGAGGGAATGGAAGACCAGCAGGAAGAGTAGTGCAAGGAAGGTAGTGCAGGGGACCCCTGTGGTCATCCCACTGCAAAACAGATACACTGCTTTGAGTGCTGTTGAGGGGGATGACTCATCAGGAGTGGGCAGCAGCAGCCAAGTTCATGGCACCGTGGCTGGCTCTGTTACACAGGAGGGCAGGAAAAAGAGTGGGCGAGCGATAGTGATAGGGGATTCAATTGTAAGGGGAATAGATAGGCGTTTCTGCAGCCGCAACCGAGACTCCAGGATGGTATGTTGCCTCCCTGGTGCAAGGGTCAAGGATGTCTCGGAGCGGGTGCAGGACATTCTAAAAAGGGAGGGAGAACAGCCAGTTGTCGTGGTGCACGTTGGTACCAATGACATAGGTAAAAGAAGGGATGAGTTCCTACGAAATGAATTTAAGGAGCTAGGAGCTAAATTAAAAAGTAGGACCTCAAAAGTAGTAATCTCGGGATTGCTACCAGTGCCACGTGCTAGACAGAGTAGGAATCGCAGGATAGCTCAGATGAATACGTGGCTTGAGCAATGGTGCAGCAGGGAGGGATACAAATTCCTGGGGCATTGGAACCGGTTCTGGGGGAGGTGGGACCAGTACAAACCGAACATTCTGCACCTGGGCAGGACCGGAACCAATGTCCTTGGGGGAGTGTTTGCTAGTGCTGTTGGGGAGGAGTTAATCTAATATGGCAGGGGGATGGGAACCAATGCAGGGAGATAGAGGGAAACAAAAAGTAGGCAAAAACAAAAGACAGAAAGGAGATGAGGAAAAGTGGAGGGCAGAGAAACCCAAGGCAAAGAACAAAAAGGGCCATTGTACAGCAAAATTCTAAAAGGACAGAGGGTGTTAAAAAAACAAGCCTAAAGGCTTTGTGTCTTAATGCAAGGAGTATCCGCAATAAGGTGGATGAATTAACTGTGCAAATAGATGTTAACAAATATGATGTGATTCGGATTACGGAGACGTGGCTCCAGGATGAGCAGGGCTGGGAACTCAACTTCCAGGGGTATTCAACATTCAGGAAGGATAGAATAAAAGGAAAAGGAGGTGGGGTAGCATTGCTGGTTAAGGAGGAGATTAAGGCAATAGTTAGGAAGGACATTAGCTTGGATGATGTGGAATCTATATGGGTAGAGCTGCAGAACACCAAAGGGCAAAAAACGTTAGTGGGAGTTGTGTACAGACCTCCAAACAGTAGTAGCGATGTTGGGGAGGGCATCAAACAGGAAATTAGGGCTGCGTGCAATAAAGGTGCAGCAGTTATAATGGGTGACTTTAATATGCACATAGATTGGGCTAACCAAATTGGAAGCAATACGGTGGAGGAGGATTTTCTGGAGTGCATAAGGGATGGTTTTTTAGACCAATATGTCGAGGAACCAACTAGGGGGGAGGCCATCTTAGACTGGGTGTTATGTAATGAGAGAGGATTAATTAGCAATCTCGTTGTGCGAGGCCCCTTGGGGAAGAGTGACCAAAATATGGTGGAATTCTGCACTGGGATGGAGAATGAAACAGTTAATTCAGAGACCATGGGTCAGAACTTAAAGAAGGCTAACTTTGAAGGTATGAGGCGTGAATTGGCTAGGATAGATTGGCGAATGATACTTAAGGGGTTGACTGTGGATGGGCAATGGCAGACATTTAGAGACCGCATGGATGAACTACAACAATTGTACATTCCTGTCTGGCATAGAAATAAAAAAGGGAAGGTGGCTCAACCGTGGCTATCAAGGGAAATCAGGGATAGTATTAAAGCCAAGGAAGTGGCATACAAATTGGCCAGAAATAGCAGCGAACCTGGGGACTGGGAGAAATTTAGAACTCAGCAGAGGAGGACAAAGGGTTTGATTAGGGCAGGGAAAATGGAATATGAGAAGAAGCTTGCAGGGAACATTAAGACGGATTGCAAAAGTTTTTATAGATATGTAAAGAGAAAAACGTTAGTAAAGACAAACGTAGGTCCCCTGCAGTCAGAATCAGGGGAAGTCATAACGGGGAACAAAGAAATGGCGGACCAATTGAACAAGTACTTTGGTTCGGTATTCACGAAGGAGGACACGAGCAACCTTCCGGTTATAAAAGGGGTCGGGGGGCCTAGTAAGCAGGAGGAACTGAGGGAAATCCTTATTAGCCGGGAAATTGTGTTGGGGAAATTGATGGGATTGAAGGCCGATAAAGGGGTATGGTGAGAAAGCAGGAATGGGGTACGGAAGTTGCATGTTCAGCCATGAACTCATTGAATGGCGGTGCAGGCTAGAAGGGCCGAATGGCCTACTCCTGCACCTATTTTCTATGTTTCTATGTTTCTAAATCCCCAGGGCCTGATGGACTGCATCCCAGAGTACTTAAGGAGGTGGCCTTGGAAATAGTGGATGCGTTGACAGTCATTTTCCAACATTCCATTGACTCTGGATCAGTTCCTATGGAGTGGAGGGTAGCCAATGTAACCCCACTTTTTAAAAAAGGAGGGAGAGAGAAAACAGGGAATTATAGACCGGTCAGCCTGACATCGGTAGTGGGTAAAATGATGGAATCAATTATTAAGGATGTCATAGCAGTGCATTTGGAAAGAGGTGACATGATAGGTCCAAGTCAGCATGGATTTGTGAAAGGGAAATCATGCTTGACAAATCTTCTGGAATTTTTTGAGGATGTTTCCAGTAGAGTGGATAAGGGTGAACCAGTTGATGTGGTATATTTGGACTTTCAGAAGGCGTTCGACAAGGTCCCACACAAGAGATTGATGTGCAAAGTTAGAGCACATGGGATTGTGGGTAGTGTACTGACATGGATTGAGAACTGGTTGTCAGACAGGAAGCAAAGAGTAGGAGTAAATGGGTACTTTTCAGAATGGCAGGCAGTGACTAGTGGGGTACCGCAAGGTTCTGTGCCGGGGCCCCAGCTGTTTACACTGTACATTAATGATTTAGATGAGGGGATTAAATGTAGTATCTCCAAATTTGCGGATGACACTAAGTTGGGTGGCAGTGTGAGCTGCGAGGAGGATGCTGTGAGGCTGCAGAGCGACTTGGATAGGTTAGGTGAGTGGGCAAATGCATGGCAGATGAAGTATAATGTGGATAAATGTGAGGTTATCCACTTTGGTGGTAAAAATAGAGAGACAGACTATTATCTGAATGGTGACAGATTAGGAAAAGGGGAGGTGCAAAGAGACCTGGGTGTCATGGTACATCAGTCATTGAAGGTTGGCATGCAGGTGCAGCAGGCGGTTAAGAAAGCAAATGGCATGTTGGCCTTCATAGCAAGGGGATTTGAGTACAGGGGCAGGGAGGTGTTGCTACAGTTGTACAGGGCATTGGTGAGGCCACACCTGGAGTATTGTGTACAGTTTTGGTCTCCTAACCTGAGGAAGGACATTCTTGCTATTGAGGGAGTGCAGCGAAGGTTCACCAGACTGATTCCCGGGATGGCGGGACTGACCTATCAAGAAAGACTGGATCAACTGGGCTTGTATTCACTGGAGTTCAGAAGAATGAGAGGGGACCTCATAGAAACATTTAAAATTCTGACGGGGTTAGACAGGTTAGATGCAGGAAGAATGTTCCCAATGTTGGGGAAGTCCAGAACCAGAGGTCACAGTCTAAGGATAAGGGGTAAGCCATTTAGGACCGAGATGCGGAGGAACTTCTTCACCCAGAGAGTGGTGAACCTGTGAAATTCTCTACCACAGAAAGTTGTTGAGGCCAATTCACTAAATATATTCAAAAAGGAGTTAGATGAGGTCCTTACTACTAGGGGGATCAAGGGGTATGGCGAGAAAGCAGGAATGGGGTACTGAAGTTGAATGTTCAGCCATGAACTCATTGAATGGCGGTGCAGGCTAGAAGGGCCGAATGGCCTACTCCTGCACCTATTTTCTATATTTCTATGTTTCTATGTTTCTATGTTATGTCAAAGAATGTTGAACCAAAGCCTCAGTCACTGACACCAAGTTCCTCCCATGTGATATAAACCAACCCTTGTCACTGACAACAAGTGGACTGGGAAAATATGTTAGAGGATAAGACTGTAGAAATGCAATGGCAAACATTTAAGGAGATATTTCATAACTCTCAACAAAGGTTTATTCAAGTGAGAAATAAAGATGCTAAGGGAAGGATGAACCATCCCTGCCTAACTAAGGAAGTAAAGGATGGTATCAAATTGAAAAAAGGCATATAATGTTGCGAACGACAGTGGAAGGCCTGAGGATTGGGAAATTTTTAGAAACCAGCAAAGGACGACGAAAAAATGATAAAGACAGTGAAGATAGCAGATGGAAGCAAATTAGCAAGGAATATGGAAACAGAAAATAAGAGCTTCTACACGGATATAAAACGGAAACGAGCAGCTGAGGTCCCTTAGAAGGTGAAACTGGAGAATTAATAATGGGAAACACGGAAATGGCAGAGACTTTAAAAAATAATTTTGAATCGGTCTTCATGGTAGAGGGCACCTAAAAACTTCCTAATAATTGATAACCAAGGAGCTATTGTGGGGGGCGGGGGAGCGGGGGAGCAATCACTGTCACTAGAGATCAAGTACTAATCAAACTAATGGGACTAAAGACGGACAAGTCCCCTGGACTTGATTACATGCATTCTAGGGTCTGAAAAAAGTGGCTGCTGAGATAGAGGGTGCATCGGTTGTAATCTAACAAAATTCTCTAAATTCTGGCAGGTACCAGTGGACAGGAATACCGCAAATGTAACACCCCTAATTAAAAAAGGAGTGAGACAGAGAGCAGGAACCTATAGACTAGTTAGCCTACAATCTGTCAGTGGGAAAATACTGGAGTCTATCATTAAGGAAAAGTAGCAAGACATTTAGAGAATCATATTGCAGTCAAGCAGAGTCAGCATAATTTTATGAAAGAGAAATCATGTTGACAAATTTCCTGGAGTTGTTCGAGGATGTAACGAGCGAAGTGGATACAGGAGATCCAGTTGATGCTGTATATTTGGATTTCCATAAAGCATTCCATATGGTGCTACACAAAAGGCTAATGCACAAGCTAAGAGCTCATGGGGTTGGGGTTAATGTATCACCGTGGATGGAGGATTGGCAAACTAACAGAAAACAGAGAGTCGGGATAAATGGATCATTTTCAGGTTGGCAAACTGTAACTAGTGGAGTGCCACAGGGATCAGTGCTGGGGCCTCAACTATTTACCATTTATATTAATGACTTGGATGAAGGGACCGAGTGTAACATAATCAAATTTGCTGATGATACAAAGATAGTTGGGAAAACAAGCTGTGAGGAGGACGCAAATAATCTACGAAAGGATATAGCCAGGCTCAGTGAGTGGGCAAAATCTGGCAGATGGACTGTAATGTTTAAAAATGTCAGCTTATCCCCTTTGGTAGTACAAATAAAAAAGCAAATTATTCTTTAAATGGGGACGATTACAAAATGCTGCAGCACGGAGGGATCTGGCGGTTCTTGTACATGAAATGCAAATATTTAGCATGCAGGTACAGCAATAATCAGGAAAGCAAATGGTATGTTGGCCTTTATTGCAAGGGAGATGGAGTATGAAAGTAGGGAAGTCCTGCTATAAATGTACAGGGCGTTGGTAAGACCACACCTGGAGCACTGCACACTGTTTTGGTTTGGACTTGACTCCATTGCCGTGCCAGGGGTTTTGCTACACCAGATGGGGCACACCATTTGGGGATACTGATTCCCCACCAATTCCCATTCCCCTTCTTTCTGGTGGATAATGGAGGGGCCGCTGTGTGTAATGTGCAAGTCAGTAAGAATTGTCAGCCAGCTCTATCTAATTGGAGATTATATTCAGTACAAACGTTTACATTATTGTAGATTGTGTACCAAAGATCAAGGTAGGATTAAAGTAAACGTTCATAATTTTATTTTTGAGAGTTGCTGAATTAAGGGGAAAGATAACACACAGAGTTTTTAAATGGACACTGCAGCCCCGAGAACACAATCAGCAATATATCCAGAATATTAAGGTCCAGCCCAGTTTCAGGGTTATTATCAGCAGAAACAAACCCCAACTGTGAGAATGAACATGGTTCAGTCGGAATGTGATTAACAGCAGCAATAACAGCAGATTCTAACCCCTTGTGTTACTTGTGAACTCGCTGGTGTGGCAGCAAGTCGGATGACTGAGTGAATCCCTTCCCACACTCAGAGCAGGTGAACAACCTCTCCCCAGTGTGAACTCACTGGTGTGTCAGCAGGTGGGATGGCCGAGTGAATCGCTTCCCACACTCAGAGCAGGTGAACTTGTTCTCCCATGTGTGAACTCGCTGGTATTTCAGCTGGTGGGATGATGCAGTGAATCCCTTTCCACACAGAGAGCAAGTGAATGGCCTCTCCCCAATGTGACTACGTCGATGAATTTCCAGTTCTGACGGCGATCTGAGTCCATTCCCACAGTCACCACATTTCCACGGTTTCTCCGTGGTGTGGGTGTCCTTGTGAATCTCCACGGTTGATCGATCAGTTGAAGCCTAACCCATATGCACAAAACGTTTACAGTTTCTCGGTGCTTTGTATGCTGCGATGTTTTCTTCAGGCTGTGTAACTGGTTAAAGCTCTTTCCACAGTCCGTGCACTGGAACACTCACTCGGGAGTGTGTGTCTCAGTGCCTTTCCAGTCAAACTGATGTTTGAAATCTTTTCCCACAGGCAAGACAGACAAACATTTCTCCTTTCACTTTCAAAGGCCGATGATATTCAGGTCCTGATGCATCGAGTGACTCTGTCAGATCTTAACATGATGTTTGGTTTGTGTTTCCTGTCTGAAAATCTCCCCTTCTAATACGCTGTAAAATGGGATAACAAAACTCATCGCTGTCAGTACAGGACAGAAATTCAGGATATACTCATCTAGTTTCCATGGAACATGCTTATCTCCCTTGTCCTTCCAAAGCTATAAATCCCTCTCCCACACGTTGGCCCACCTGCTGTGCTGAAATCGAAATCAACACAAATTTCGAGACAGTTTCTCCTCCGCTCCCAGTTTTCACTACCAATTTTGGTTGGGTTCAGGTTTACACTCACTGGTTCCCCTCCTTCTCCTTCCCAGAATGTGCTGACACTGGCTGGGTTCAGTTCTCCACTCACAGGTACACTTCCTTCTCCTAAAGGTGCTGAATCTGGCTGGGTTCAGTTCAACACTCACTGGTTCCCCTCGCCTGAATGTGCTGAATCTGGCTGGGTTCAGTTCTACACTCACTTGTTCCCCTCCCCTGAATGTGTTAAATGTGGCTGGGTTCAGTTCTACAATCACTGGTTCCCCTTCCCTGAAGTTGCTTACTCTTGCTGGGTTCAGTTCCAGACACTGATATCATTCACTTTGTACCTGCACCAAGATGGCCGCACATTGCACTGTGCGACTAACTGAAGCAAGATGGCGGAGCGCTGAACCTGCCTTCCTGCACCAAGATGCCCGCTGTTAGCCTGGGCCTGTGATTGGGAAAAAGACCCAAAGCTGCAATCGCCGATATTCTGGTTACTATTCCGGGCTTGCGGCGGGTACCGGTTGTTAATGAAGCCTCCCTTACTCCCTGGTGGTCCATTATTCCCCTTCGTCCCACTGAAAAGGATACTTCTGTAGAGCCTGCCCGAAATGTGTCTCCTCCACTATTACACGCACCGCGCATACTCCAAACACAGCCATGACCAGCACCGGCGCACTGAGCTCCTGGACTCTGCGTGCGGCACATTCTCCCCCACGGGGCATGCTGGGTACATAAGACCATGAGAAATAAGAGCAGCAGGGGGCCACCCGGCCCCCGGAGCCTGCTCCTTATTCAATAACATTGGACGGGACAGTCTAGGGGGGGGGGCTTTACTCCATATCTAACCCGTGCTGTACTTGCTGTGGGAGTATTTGACGCGACATTATCGAGGGAGCTTTACTCTGTATCTAACCCGTGCTGTACCTGCCCTGGGAGTGTTTGATGGGACAGTGTAGAAGAAGCTCTAATCTGTATCTAACCAATGCAGTATCTGCTCTGGAATGCTTGGGACAGGGTTGAGGAAGATATACTCTGTATCTAACCTGCTTTGTACCTGCCCTTGCAATGTCTGGTGGGAGAGTGTTGAGGGAGCTTCACTCTGTTTCTAAGCAAGGTAAATATATCCTTCCTTAGATAAGGCGACCAAAACTGTGCACAATTATAGAGAGATAAGAGAGAGAATTACACTGTATCTACATTGTGATGTAGCTGTCCTTGGAGTGTTTATTTCGACAGTGTAGAGGGAGCTTTACTTAGTGTATAACCAATGCAGTACCTGCTCTGGGAGTGTTTGATCGAACAGTGTAGAGGGAGATTTACTTTATATGTAACAAATGCTGTATCTGCAACGGAATGGCTGGGTCAGGGTGGAAGGAGATGTACTCCGTGTAACCTGTGCTGTACATGTCCTGGGAGTGTTTGATGGGGCAGTGTAGAGTGAGTTCTACTCCGTATCTGACGCTGCTGTACCTGCCCTGCGAGTGTTTGATGGGACAGTGTAGAGGGAGCTTTACTCTGTATCTAAACACGTGCTGTACCTGCACTGGGAGTGTTTGATCGGACAGTGTTGAGGGAGCTTTACTCTGCATCTAACCACGTGCTGTACCTGCCCTGGGAGTATTTGATGGGACAGGGCAGAGGGAGCTTTACTCTGTATCTAACCCGTGCTGTACCTGCCCTGAGAATGTTTTGTGGCAGGGTTGAGGAAGATATACTCCATGTCTAACCTATACTGCACCTGCCCTGGGACTGGTTAATGGCAAAGTGTAGAGGGAGCTTTACGCTGTATCTAAACCATGTTGTACGTGCCTTGGGAGCATTTGGGATATTGTAGTCTGAGATTTACTCTGTATCAAGCCTGATAGTGTTTGGGACAGGATGGAGTGAGATTTACTCTGTATCTAACCCGTGCAATACTGGTAGTTCTGATATCAGTAGCAGTGAAAATGCTGAAATCTATTATTAAGCACGTAGTAAGTAATAACACGATTGGGCAGAATGAACACGGATTTATGAGAGGGAAATTGTACTTGACAAATCTGTTAGCATTTCTTGAGTTTGTCACTCGCAGGATAGACAAGGGCGAACCACTTGATGTGGTTTATTTAGATTTACAAAAGGCATTCAATGAGGTGCCACAAAAGGGATTATTAAACAAAATTATCGCTCGTGAGATTAGGGGTAATATATGAACAAGGATTGGTTAACGGTCAGAAAACAGAGAGTAGGAATAAACGGGTAATTTTCGGGTTGGCAGGCTGTAACTGGTGGGGTGCTGCAAGGATCGGTGCTTGGGCCCCAGCTATTCACAATCTATATCAATAATTTGGATGAGGGGACCAAATGTAATATATCGAAGTTTGCTGAGGCTACAAAGCTAGTTGGGAATGTAAGTGTGAGGAGGATGAAAAGAGGTTTCAAAGGGATAGAAACAGGCTCAGTGAGTGGGCAAGAACATGATAAATGGAATATAATGTGAAGAAATGTTAAGTTAGATACTGATAGTAAAAATAGAAAGGCAGAGTATTTATTTTAAATGGTGAGTGATTGGGAAATGTTGGTGTTCAGAGGGACCTGGGTGTTCTTGTATACAAATCGCTAAAAGATTATATGCAAGCAATTAAGAAAGCAAATGGTATATCGGCCTTTATTACAAAAAAGATTTGAGTATAAGAGTAAAGACATCTTACTGCAATTATAAAGGGCTCTGGTGAGACCACACCTGGAGTATTGTGTGCAGTTTTCGTCTCCTTACGTAAGGAAAGATAAACTTGCTATAGAGGGAGTGCAATGAAGGTTCGCCAGACTGATTTCTGGGATGGGGGGATTGTCCTATGAGAGATTGAGTAGACTAGGCCTATATTCGCTCTCGTACAGAAGAATGAGAGATGAGAGGCGAGGCGCACATCCCATGAACGAATTTTTAAAAAGAGATGTGAGGTGTTGAAATTTGATCAAGGATACCAGCCAAATTATTAGAGACACTCCCTGTCCTTCAGGACCTGTGTCCAGGGGTGAAGCTAATCGGTTTATCTGATCATCTTTGGATTAAATATTGTGATCATTGAGCTGAGCACCTCGTGCTAGCATCAAACACTCTCCAGTCGGGCACAGCGCGGGTTAGATACAGAGTGAACCCATCGGTCGCTCCCCGACACAGATACTGAGGGACAGGTAGTGTCTGGGACAATGACATTTCGCACTCAATAAGGTATAAATTGATCCTGTACCTCTCCTCATTAATCCTGAGCTTCACACGGGTCAAATACTGCTCCGGCTTCCCTTCCTGTAACAACACTGAGCACAACACAGACCAAAATGATCAGGGCTCAGGGAGGTTGGTTGTTAGGCACTTTAGTGATGTCATAAAGCAGGGCCATCAGCCCAGCTAGTCCTCTCCATGTTCCTTTAAAGGAGGAGAACTGGGACATCCTGTCTCAACACACATCCCTCTGTTCATACTAAGAATCCCCGGGAAAGGCCCAAGGCCCATAGTGTGGAACACAACCAAGGGGGAAAGAGGAGGAGAGCTGGGATATCCTGTCTCAACACACATCCCCCTGTTCATACTGAGAATCCCCGGGAAAGGCCCAAGGCCCAGAGTGTGGAACACAACCAAGGGGGAAAGAGGAGGAGAAAAGGGGACGTAAATCAAGGAGTGGGGACTGAGGGCCACCAAGCTTCAGTTTTAGAGCCTGTAGACTTCAGGAGGGATCAGCGAGTTCTGTAGTTTCAGGATCCAGGGAGAGAACAAGGAGCAGATGGGGAGACTGGTGTGGATTCCAGCGCAGTGAGGATGCAGGGCGAGAGAGATTGTGTCGGGCCGTGTATTAGGGGTGTGGGAGGGACAAGAGAGGAAAGGTTCGAGGAGCAATTACTGCAGCAGTGTGCATCAATAGTGAGAGAGAGAAGGTGGGGCTCAGAGTGGGCCCTGGACAGGCCGGTAAACTGTTTGTTTGCTGTGACCAGCTTTCCTTCTGTCACAAATAGCCTCCTGTAGCCCACTGACAAAAACAGCCCATTAAACGCCCAATGTCCTTTGGTCTGGTGAGGTCTCCCTTTGTGAAACATGGGTTGTTGTTAAAGGTTCTCATTCTGACTCACTAGTGAGACAGTATCCGCTGTCCCTTTTCTTACATGGGCTTCATCTTTGCCGGTATTGGTAACACGCCCAGGATCACTAAACACAAAACCCAGTCTGTTAATCACATTCAGCTACTTGACTTATTGTGTGCTCCACAGCATCTCTCTCACCTTCAATGTGTGAATAGAGCATCACGCCCTCAAAGCTGGTTTAAGTTTATTTCCACGCAGCAAATCTATTTAAGAAAAGCCTGTCGACCGATGAGACACTGTTCAGGTGCCAGTGTGCTGCTGGTTTGTCCGGAATTTTGCCTGTAATGGAAAATAACTGAACATTTCTCCCAGTGTAACCATTGCTGTAATGAAATGTGTCTTTTAATCAGCCTCACGTCCTTGCTCATGTCTGCTGCAATTGTGCAGAAAGGGGATGTGTGAACAGATGATCTTTGTATTGAGATGTGAAACAAGGAAACGGTATCTGTGTGTGGCAATGACACAGCCTTTTGGTCAGAGGCAGAACCATGCGCCGATATCCTTGTGCTTATGGTTTGAGCAGGGTTAGTTCATGAATGCTCAAGCTAAGAGGTGCCAGGCATTGGGAGCAGCGGCAGTAAGTAAAATCTAAATGCAAATTCCGATATAGTTTATCTTCATTTATTCCTATTTTAATGGATTTTGCTGAATGTGTCCCATGCCAAGTGCCTGGATATTGGATCAGGCCCACCCGAGAAAATGAGTTTGACATCCTGAGGTAGACAATGTCAACCGGATTCCCCCATCCACATCCTGACAACTTCTTTACAAACTCAAGCTAGTTTGTAAGACATGACCTTGTTTTCCGGAATCCATGTTCAGTATCTCTAATGGCCCCTTCACTTTCCCCATGATGGAAAACAGCATCTCTCAGGATCTCTTCAAGCACCTTCCCAGTGATGGAGGTCACGTTGTTGGGCCTTCAGTTCCCGAGCTCTGACTTGTGCACAATTGAAAAATGGGATCTACATCGGCTACCTTCCAATCTCAGGGAACAACCCATGAATCTACTGAGCTGTTGGCGATATGGGCAAGTGGCTGGCAGAGCACCCATCCCATCTCTTTTAGTACCCTTGCGTGGATATCATCCACACCTTACACTGTCAAGATTAACCCGCACGGGTTGCTGTCAGTGAAGAGAGATGAGAAAGACCAAAGTGCCATTTACCCCTCTCAGTATGACCCTGAAGAGCTGTGTCCATGCTGAAGTTCTTCCCCCATATGATCCTCCCCCCAGCTTGTCCTCTCTGAGCTCCAGCCAGGTGATGCTAAACACTCGGGTAGGAAAGAGAAAAATCTACAGCAATGTGTTGAAAGCAACACGAATTTATTTGTCTCCATCCCAAATATTAAACTCCAGTCCAGTTACAGGAGTTTTCATCAGCGGAAAAAAACCCCAACTGTCAGAATGAACACGGTTCAGTCGGGTTGTGATTAACAGCAGCAATAACAGCATAATCCAACCCCGACAATCATTTGTGAACTCGCTGGTGCCTCAACAGGTGGGATGACTGAGTGAATCCTTTCCCACACTCAGAGCAGGTGAATGGCCTCTCCCCAGTGTGAGCTCGCTCGTGCTTCAACAGGTGGGATGACTGAATGAATCACTTCCTGCAATCAGAGCAGGTGAACGGCCTCTCCCCGGTGTGAATTCGCTGGTGTGTCAGCAGGGTGGATGACTGAGTGAATCGCTTCCCACACACGGAACAGGTGAACGGCCTCTCCCCAGTGTGATTTCGCTGATGTATCAGCGGGTTGGATGACTGAGTGAATCCCTCCTGACACTCGGAGCGGGTGAACGGCCTCTCCCCAGTGTGAACTCGCTGGTGTATTTCCAGCTGGGATGGGTAGTTGAAACGTTTCCCACAGTCCCCACATTTACACAGTTTCTCCCCAGTGTGACTGCGCTTGTGTCTCTCCAGGTTGGATGATCGGCTGAAGCCTTGTCCACACACAGAGCACGTGTACACTTTCTCCCCGCTATGAACAATGCTTTTTGTATCCATAGTTGCTGGATGATAATCCATTCCCGATGAATCGAGTGATTTCGTCAGATGTTAATCTGATGTTTGGTTTGAGCCTCCGGTCGATAAATCCTCCCATTTTAATACCCTGAAAAGTGAATTTCAGTCAAGAAAAAGGGTGGATGAGAGAGAATCCACAAAAACACAAAGGCACTTTGAGAAATTCAGCTTAATGAACTTGGTAATTTGTGGGGCCAGCACTCAAAATAGTAACCATGAAAACTGCCAGTTTGTGGTAAAACCCAACTGGTTTATCAATGTCCTTCAGGAAATGGAACCCACCTCCATTGACAGCCCCACATGGGGAAATGTTGGTCCCACTGGGCCCAGAAATACTGGGGTGAAACCCAGCAGCTTCTCCTCCATCTCCACTCCAGCTCAAACAAATGCAACAAACAGACCCACACAGGAGGCCAGGTATCCAAAGCGTCTTTCCAACATTTGCAGCATAGTTGAGAGGCGATTTATTCTAATTTGTCCGAGATTTGTAGACTTCAGATTCTAGATATTAAATAAGAACATAAAAACAGAAGAATTAGGAACAGGAGTAGGCCATCTAGCCCCTCGAGCCTGCTCCGCCATTGAATAAGATCATGGCTGATCCGGCCGTGGACTCAGCTCCACTTACCCACCCTCTCACCGTAACCCTTAATTCCCTTATTGGCTAAAAATCTATCTATCTGTGACTTGAATACATTCAATGAGCTAGCCTCAACTGCTTCCTTGGGCAGCGAATTCCATAGATTCACAACCCTCTGGGTGAAGAAATTCCTTCTCAACTCGGTTTTAAATTGGCTCCCCCGTATTTTGAGGCCTTGCCCCCGAGTTCTAGTCTCCCCTACCAGTGGAAACAACCCCTCTGCCTCTATGTTGTCTATCCCTTCCTTGATTTTAAATGTTTCTATAAGATCACCCCTCATCATTCTGAACTCCAACGAGTAAAGACCCAGTCTACTTAATCTATCATCACAAGGTAACCTCCTCGTCTCCGGAATCAGCCGAGTGAATCGTCTCTGTACCCCCTTCAAAGCCAGTATATCCTTCCTTAAGTAAGGTGACCAAAACTGCACGCAGTACTCCAGGTGCAGCCTTACCAATACCCTATACAGTTGCAGCAGGACCTCCCTGCTTTTGTACTCCATCCCTCTCGCAATGAAGGCCAACATTCCATTCGCCTTCCTGATTACCTGCTGCACCTGCAAACTAACTTTTTGGGATTCATGCACAAGGATCCCCAGGACCCTCTGCACCTCAGCATGTTGTAATTTCTCCCCATTCAAATAATATTCCCCTTTGCTGTTTTTTTTCCCAAGGTGGATGACCTCACACTTTCCGACATTGTATTCCATCTGCCAAACCTTAGCCCATTCGCTTAACCTATCCAAATCTCTTTGCAGCCTCTCTGTGTCCTCTACACAACCCGCTTTCCCACTAATCTTAGTGTCATCTGCAAATTTTGTTACACTACACTCTGTCCCCTCTTCCAGGTCATCTATGTATATTGTAAACAGTTGTGGTCCCAGCACCGATCCCTGTGGCACACCACTAACCACCGATTTCCAACCCGAAAAGGACCCATTTATCCTGACTCTCTGCGTTCTGTTCGCCAGCCAATTCTCTATTCATGCTAATACATTTCCTTTGACGCCACATACCTCTATATTGTGCAGTAACCTTTTGTGTGGCACCTTATCGAATGCCATTTGGAAATCTAAATACACCACATCCATCGGTACACCTCTATCCACCATGCTGGTTATATCCTCAAAGAATTCCAGTAAATTAGTTAAACATGATTTCCCCTTCATGAATCCATGCTGCGTCTGCTTGATTGCACTATTCCTGTCGAGATATCCCGCTTATTTCTTCCTCAATGATTTTGCTTTGTACTGGAATCCAGGTCAGCGATTGGAGCATGGGCAGGACCATCGGAACGGCCCAGGTACAGCAGGCGATGCGGCAAGCAGCAGAGGAGTGGTGAAGTCGGGGTGGAGTAGCGCCGGGAGATCGGGCCTGAGAGACTGCGGCCTACAAGAGGCGAGAGTTCGGGGCTGAGAGTTTGGGGCCAAGGAGAGGCAAGAGTTCGGAATGGAGAGATTGGGGCCAAGGAGACGCGAGAATTTGGGGAGGAGAGATTGGAGCCAAGGAGAGGCGACAGTTCAGGGCATAGAGATTGGCGCCCACAAGCGGCGAGAGTTCTGGGTGGCGACATTGGGCCCCATGAGAGGCGAGACTTCGGGCGGAGAGATTGGGGCCCACGAAAGGCGAGAGTTCGGGGCGGAGAGATTGGGCCCCACGAGAGATGAGAGTTTGGGGTGGAGAGATTGGAGCCACAAGAGTTGTGAGTTCGGGGCCCAGAATCGGCAAGGGTCCAGGGACAGCATGGGCCAGACCGCACTGTGATCTATGGGCATTGCAAATATGTGCACCAGGTCTGTGCAGCAGAGCTTGGTCGCCAGTCATCTTGGTTAACCTTTGCCACTGGACCAAGACCTCACTTTGTTCAGCCCGTGTGGTGGCTGGTGTGCAACGGTTACCCACGTTAAAAGAATCCACACACAAGCTTCTTCCACACTTTAATATGTAGTTCTGGACCTGGAATATCAGGTCTCATCGTGAAACATCTGTGAACTCATCCGTTTTGGTGTGGAAGTGGGTCATCATCGATTCAAGGGACTGCCTAATTCTATACTGTACAGGAGGCCAGGGAGTGACTTCCGCATTCAGTGCCCACCCTGATACGGAGCAGCTGGGAATTGCTGGAATGCTGTATAAACGCAAGTATTTGTTTTCGTGGTGTGGCGGAGGCACTGCCCCCGGGGTTTGCTGGTGCCGGGCCTGGAGGTTTTGACACACAGGCTGAGAGCCGCATTCGGTGTTGCCCGGGAGCTGAGAGCCACACTCGGTGTTGCCTGGGGCCTGAGAGCCACTTTCGGTGTTGACCGGGGCCTGAGAGCCGCACTCAGTGATGCATGGGGCCTGGTGCATGGGGCCTGGGAGCCACACTCGGTGCTGCCCGGGACTGAGTGTCACACTCGGTGTTGCCTGCCGCCTAAGAGCCACACTTGGTGATGCTAATGCCGTGCTCGCTCCAATCAGTTCCCGGGAGCCTCTCCGCACAGGGGCGTGCTCTCCAGGGACCAGCTCTACCCAAGTTGCCCCCCTGCTGATGGAGATAGGGCGTATTCCGACGGGCGGAGCACTCTGGGTAAGATCCTCCGCCATTGTCCCCGAGAGGACGGCACAGGAGGCCATGCAGCCCATCCTGTTGTACCGGCTCTTTGCTGGGCTGTTCAATGAGTCTCACTCCTCTGCTCTTTACCCATTGCTAGATATATTTTTCCCAGCAAGTATTTATACAATTCCCTTTTAAAAGTTACAATTCAATCTGCTTCCACCACCATTTCAGACAGTGCAATCTAGATCATAACAATTCACTGAGTAACAAATGATCCCACATCTCACCTCTCGTTATTTTGCCAATCATCGGAAGTCTGACTCCTTTGGTTACCTACCCTAATGCCACTGGAAACACCTTCTCCATATTTACTCTATCTAAATCGTTCATAATTTTGTACATCTCCATCAAATCTCCTTTTACCATTTCCTGCTCTCTGGAGAAAACTTCACCAGGCTTTCCACATCACGGAAGTCTCTTCTCCCTGGCACAATTCTTTCTGCACCTTCTCTAAAAGCTTGCCATCATTACGAAAGTTTGGAGCCCAAACTTGAACACAATTCTCCAGCTGAGGCTTAACCAGTGATTTATAAAGGTTTAGCAAATTAAATATCAAATGCTGATATTTCTCTGATGGGGTTTAAAGGGCGAGGTCCATCTCGTCTCTTGTATGTGTCAATGAGACTGTGAACCTAAAGAAGTGCATTTAGAGTGGAGAGCCAGGACATGCTGTGTAACCAGGCACAAACACTCCTGCACAGCCCACACATCACTTGTTTCCCATTTGGCATGAAAGTAATGTGTTAATTGCAACAATTCATTTGATTTGATTTCAAATAGTTTAGGATAGAAATTGAATCATGTTTCTATGATTTTTCCCCAACTCAGATTCAAGGCCTCAATCTCAAAACCTGAGACTGTACATTGGGATTCCAATCCTGGGACTGTACATGGGGATTCTAACCCTGGGAGAGTACTTGGGCATTCTAACACTGGGAGAGTACATGGGGATTCTAACCCCGGGACCATACATGGAGGTTCTAACCTAGGCACTGTAATGGGGATTCTAACCCTGGGACTGTACATGGGGATTTTATCCCTGGGTGAGTATGTGGGCATTCTAACCCTGGGAGAGTACATGGGGAATCTAACCCTGGGACTGTACATGGGGATTCTAACGCTGGCATTGTACATGCGGATTCTGACACTGCGAATGTACAGAGGGATTCTAACCCTGGGATTGTACATGGGGATTCTGACCCTGGGAATGTACATGGCGTCCAGGCTTTCGGGCCCCCTTCAGAGATGACTGAGCCTCTACTTCCCCGCAGTGCTCCAAGTGTGGTCTAGCCAGGGCTTTGTGCAGCTGCAGTGGGATGGCAGCACCCATGGAACAGTACGAAGGCAGGTAGGTTACTAGTAACTTTCATTTTAAACTTTTAATCAACTTGGGAAAACTTTTAAAACTTCAAGAGAAACTTTTAAACAACTTGGGGAAACTTTTAAAAACTCTGGAGAAAATTTAAAATAATTTGGGAAACCTTTTTTAAAACTCCTGGAGAAACTTTTAAAACTTCTGAAGAAACTTTTAAACAACGTGGAGGAACTTTTAAGAATAATTTTCTTTTAAAAATGTTTTATTAAGCAATTGAATACTGTACCCCAATCTAAATAGAAAATAGTTTGGTGTGTTTTATTAGCATCATTTTCAGCCGTTTGAAAGCAGGTTACTCACGACGACGCCCAGCAAGCAGGTGTGCCTCCGACCCGGCGACCGCGACATCACCCGGCCCCTCCTGCGGCGGGCCTACATCCCTCGAGCGGCGGGTTTTCGTCCGTCCAGCAGCGGGCCTATATGTCTCTCCTCGTCGATGGCTGGACCTCCCCTTCCCCACTGGTGGCCTGGCTATGATTCTTTCACCCTCCTACTCCTTGCTGACCTCCCACTTGGAACTCCAGCAGATAACTGACTTCCTAATGCCTGCCCCCAACTAAGCCTCGGACCACTTACCAACAAGGGTGCTCCTCAACGCCGAGATTGCAGTCAACATTTCGCCTTAGGCAATTCGGCTCATACAGAAGTGCCTGGTCTCCAGTCGTCTTGGATCCCTTGCCACTGGACCAAGACCTTGCTCAGCTATGCCGCCCCACGTTAAAAGAACTCATACACAGGCATCTTCCACTCCGTTAACATGAAGTTCGGGACCTGAAACGACAGGACTCCCATTGGACAGGCCAGAATGCCGCACCACCATAGTTGCCCAGGAACTTAGAAGCTTTGACATCGACATCGCCACCCTAAGCGAGATCCGGCAGGCAGGGGAAGGCTAGCTCAAGGAACAAGATGGAGGTTACACCTTTTTCTGGAAAAGAAAACCAGAGGAAGAACGCCACCTTCATTAAGTCGGATTCGCCATCAAAATGAGCTGGTCGACAGCCGCAAAGACACCCCTGTGTGGTTAACTAACGCCTCTTGATGCTTCAACTCACCCTATCCCGGAACCAATGCGCCACAGTCATCGGTGCGTATGCCCCAACACTGGATGCAATGGATGAGACCAAAGAGGGTTTTTATTCCAACCTCGAAACATCCCTGTCCTGTGTCCCCGCAGGTGACAAACTGATCCTCCTCGGTGACTTCAATGCCAGGGTCGGCAAAGATACAGCCCTCTGGGGATGCGTGATTGGCAGTGAGGGGGTAGGGAAAGCCAACTCCAGCAGTATCCTACTCCTGACAAAATATCTAGAACATGAACTTCTCATCACCAACACCTTGTTCCGCCAGAAGGAAAAATACAAGGCATCGTGGCAACACCCTTGCTCCAAATGCTGTCACCTGCTCGACTATGTCATCGTCCGAGCCAGTGATCGCAAGGGTGTGCGCATCATCCACGTAATGACAGGAGCTGACGACTGTTGGCCGGACGACCGCCTGACTCATCATCGACATTAACCCCAAAGTGGAGGGGACAGCAGAAGCAGTGCCACAAGAAAGTCAATGCCGGGGCACTTAAAGACCCAGCTAAAACAGCCCTATACAGCCAACGCTTCACAGCTAACCTGACGTGCCTTGATGACACTGAGATGCTGAATACCCACAGTTCTTGGTCTGCCCTCAAGGCCTCATAACCAGTGCCTGTGAAGAGACACTTGGTCAGTCAACCAGAACACACGAGAACTGGTTTGATGAGAATGATCAGAGATCCAAGAATTTATATTTCTGAGGCTCAAGCAAAAACCCAACTCAGGAGCAGCAAAGCAACACTACAGGCGGCTCAAAGCTGAGGTCCAACAAAAAACCTGGCACCTAAAGAACAGGTAGTGGATGGAGAAAGCACAGGAGATACAATAACTGGCCAACAGCCATGATGTGCGAGGATTCTTCATATCAGTCAAGGCCACCTACGGTCGAAACTCCCAAGGCCCCACCCGACTGCTGGCCAAGAATGGGGAAACACTCATCAAGGACACCGAGGTTGTCAAGGCCTGCTGGAAGGAGCACTTCGAAGATCTCCTCAATCGACATTCTGACTTTGACTTGAGTGTTCTCGACTCCATCCCACAGCATGCGTCCCACCCCCACTTCAGTGAAACAACAACGTTGCATGAGGTAGGAAAATCCATAAGACAGCTCAAGAACAACAAGGCTACGGGAGGGATGGAATCCCTACTGAGGCGCTAAAGCATGGCGGAGATGTGCTGTTGGCATGGATACATGACCTCATCGCTCTCATCTGGAGGGAGGAGAGCATGACGGGAGATCACAGAGAGGCAGTGATCGTGACCATCTTTAAAAAAAGGGGGGCAATGCCAACTGCAGCAACTACAGAGGGATCTCACTGCTAATCAGGCACTGGGAAAGTTTTTGCTCGAGCCCTCTTCAACCGTCTTCTCCCTGTGGCCGAGGAGCTCCTCCTGGAATCACAGTGCCCCACGGGGCACTTCGGACATGATCTTTGCAGCGCGACAGCTGCAGGAAAAATGCAGGGACCAGCGCCAGCTGTAATACATGGGCTTTTTCAACCGTACAAAGGGATTTGACACTGTGAACCATGAGGCTCTATGGAGCGTCCTCCTCCATTTTGGATGCCCTCAAAAATGTGTCAACATCCTTCACCTGCTCCATGATGACATGCAGGTATTAATCCTTACCAACGGATCCATTACAGATCCAATCCACGTCCGGACCAGTGTCAAACAGGGCTGCGTCATTGCTCCCACCCTCTTCTCAATCTTCCTCGTTACCATGCTCTACCTCACAGTCAACAAATTCCCTGCTGGAGTGGAACCAAACTACAGAACCAGCAGGAAGCTGTTTAATCTTCGCTGCCTCCGGGACAAAGTCCAAGATAACCCCAACCTCTGTCGTTGAGCTACAGTACGTGGACAACGCCTGTGTCTGCGCACATTCTGAGGCTGAACTCCAGGATATAGTCGACGTATTTACTGAGGAACACGAAAGCATGGGCCTTACGCTAAATATCCGTAAGACAAAGATCCTCCACCAGCCAGTACTCAACGTACAACACTGCCACCCAGTCATCAAGATCCACGGCGCAGCCCTCGACAACATGGACCATTTCCCATACCACGGGAGCGTCTTATCAACAAAAGCAGACATTGATGAGGAGATTCAACACCGCCTCCAGTGCGGCAGTGCAGCCTTCAGCCGGCGGAGGAAAAGAGTGCTCAAAGACCAGGCCTTCAAAGCTACCACCAAGCTTATGGTCTATAGGGCTGTAGTAATACCCACCATCCTTAATGGCTCAGAGGCACGGACCATGTACAGCAGACACCTCAAGTCGTTGGAGATATATCACCAATGATGTCTCCACAAGATCCTACAAATCTCCTGGAATGACAGGCGCATCAACATCAGTGTGCTCGTCTAGGATAACATCCCCAGCATTAAAGCACTGACCACACTCGATCAGCTCCGCTGGGCAGGCCACACAGTTTGCATGCCAGACATGAGACTACTGAAACAAATGCTCTTTGTGGAGGTCCTTCATGGCAAACAAGCCAAACGTGGGCAGCAGAAAGGTTACAAGGACACCCTCAAAGCCTCCCTGATAAAGTGCGACATCCCCACTGACACCTGGGAGTCCCTGGCCAAAGACCGCACTAAGCGGAGGAAGTGCATCCGGGAGGGTGCTTGAGTCTCAATGCAGAGAGCATTCAGAAATCAAGCGCAGGCAGCGGAAAGAACGTGCGGCAAACCAGTCCCACCCACCCCTTTCCTCAACGACGATCTGTCCCACCTGTGACAGAATCTGTGGCTCTCGTATTCGACTGTACAGCCGCCAATAAACTCACTTCAGGAGTGGAAGTAAGTCTTCCTCGATTCCGAGGGACTGCCTATGATAATGATGATATGGGGATTCTAACCCTGAGACTGAACAAACGGATTCTAACCCAAGGAGTGAATATTTCTGGGCCTTCTCTGTTACAATTATGTAGGACTTAAACCATATGGTCGGTACTAAGCATCGCCTTTCGGGGAGATGGTGAGAAATTCGAGGTGTGGAGAGTGAGAATAAAATATCTGAAAACTCCTTTACCCACTGGGACCCGGTTGGAAACAGACACTGACACTTTGTTCCTGAACCAAGATGGTCGCGCATGCGCGGTGCGACTCACCGAATCAACATGGCGGAGCACTGAACCCGCCTTCCTGCACAAAGATGGCCGCCGTTAGCCTGGGCCTGTGACCGGAGAAAGACCCGAAGCTGCAACCGCCGATATTCCGGTTTTTATTCCGGGCTGGCGGCGGGCACCGCTGGTTTATGAAGGCTCCCCCGCCATCCGCTGGTCCATTGCTCCCCTCCACCCGCTCAAATTGAGCGCTTCTGAGGAGGGCAGGTTACCCATTTCTCCTTCGCCACTACATTCGCCGCGCATGCTCCAAACCCAGCCAGGACACGCGCCTGCGCACTGAACTCCTGCAGTCTGGGTACGGCATTTTCTTCCTCGTGGTGCATACTGGGTACATACGCCGCCATTGCAATACTGCGTTGGTGAATTGAACAGGATTTACTGGGATTGCATTGGGCATTGAACCATATTCATTCTGGCAGTTATTGTTTGTTTCTGCTGATCTTAATAACCCCTATATCTGCGCTGGAGATTAATGTTCTATATTAATGTCCTGTGATAATTTGAACTGGTGCTCTCCTCGCTCTATCCTGTGACATTTGGAGCTGGTGCTCTCCACTCTCTCTCCTGCGACATTTGGAGCTGGTGCTCTCCACTCTCCCGTTGGTGTAGGAGGGAGGACTTTAGTTTCCTGAACAATTGGGACCGCTTCTGGGGAAGGTGGGACCTGTGCAAGTCGGGACAGGATACACCTCAACAGCGACGGGACCAATGTTCCCGCGCGTGGTTTTGAAAGTACAGTTGGGAGGGCTTTAAATTAGCTTGGCAGGGGGATGGGTACCCAGGAGAGGTCTCTGAGCTACCTGGAGTGGGTGAGAGCTCAGATGAACAGAACCCCAAGAAAGAATGCAAAAGCCAGGAGGCAACAAAGCAGAGTAGCATTGGTGGAAGTGGAAACCACAAGGTGATAAGAAGGAACAATATGTATGAATATAAAGGGGCTGCAGGAGGGGTCAAAACTAAAAATCATGGTGTAAAAATTAGTATTAAAATACTCTACCAAAACGCACGCAGCATTCGAAATAATGTAAATGAGTTGACGGCACAAATCATTACAAATGGGTATGATTTGGTGGCCATTACAGAAACGAGGTTGCAGGGTGGCCAAGACTGGGAATTAAACATACAGGTTATCTGACAATTCGGAAAGATAGACAAGACGGGAAAGGAGGGGTGTTAGCTCTGTTAATAAAGGATGATATCAGGGCAGTTGTGAGAGACGATATTGGCTCTAATGAACAAAATGTTGAATCATTGTGAGTGGAGATTAGAGATAGTAAGGGGAAAAAGTCACTGATGGGCATAGTTTATAGGCCCCCAAATAATAACTTCACGGTGGAGCGGACAATAATCAAGGGAATAATGGTGGCATGTGAAAAAGGAACAGCAGTAATCATGGGGGATTTTAACCTACATATCGATTGGTCAAATGAAATCACACGGGGTAGAAACATAGAAACATAGAAAATAGGTGCAGGAGTAGGCCATTCAGCCCTTCTAGCCTGCACCGCCATTCAATGAGTTCATGGCTGAACATGAAACTTCAGTACCCCCTTCCTGCTTTCTCGCCATACCCCTTGATCCCCCGAGTAGTAAGGGCTTCATCTAACTCCCTTTTGAATATATTTAGTGAATTGGCTTCAACTACTTTCTGTGGTAGAGAATTCCACAGGTTCACCACTCTCTGGGTGAAGAAGTTTCTCCTCATCTCGGTCCTAAATGGCTTACCCCTTATCCTTAGAGTGTGACCCCTGGTTCTGGACTTCCCCAACATTGGGAACATTCTTCCTGCATCTAAACTGTCTAAACCCGTCAGAATGTTAAACGTTTCTATGAGGTCCCCTCTCATTCTTCTGAACTCCAGTGAATACAAGCCCAGTTGATCCAGTCTTTCTTGATAGGTCAGTCCCACCATCCCGGGAATCAGTCTGGTGAATCTTCGCTGCACTCCCTCAATAGCAAAGATGTCCTTCCTCAAGTTAGGAGACCAAAACTGCACACAATGCTCCAGGTGTGGCCTCACCAAGGCCCTGTACAACTGTAGCAACGCCTCACTGCCCCTGTACTCAAATCCCCTCGCTATGAAGGCCAACATGACATTTGCTTTCTTAACCGCCTGCTGTACCTGCATGCCAACCTTCAATGACTGATGTACCATGACACCCAGGTCTCGTTGCACCTCCCCTTTTCCTAATCTGTCACCATTCAGATAATAGTCTGAGCCTCTGTTTTTACTACCAAAGTGGATAACCTCACATTTATCCACATTATATTTCATCTGCCATGCATTTGCCCACTCACATAACCTATCCAAGTCACTCTACAGCCTCATAGCATCCTCCTCGCAGCTCACACTGCCACCCAACTTAGTGTCATCCGCAAATTTGGAGATACTACATTTAATCCCCTCGTCTAAATCATTAATGTACAATGTAAACAGCTGGGGTCCCAGCACAGAACCTTGCGGTACTCCACTAGTCACTGCCTGCCATTCTGAAAAGTACCCATTTACTCCTACTCTTTGCTTCCTGTCTGCCAACCAGTTCTCAATCCACGTCACCACACTACCCCCAATCCCATGTGCTTTAACTTTGCACATTAATCTATTGTGTGGGACCTTGTCGAAAGCTTTCTGAAAGTCCAAATATACCACATCAACTGGTTCTCCTTTGTCCACTTTACTGGAAACATCCTCAAAAAATTCCAGAAGATTTGTCAAGCATGATTTCCCTTTCACAAATCCATGCTGACTTGGACCTGTCATGTCACCATTTTCCAAATGCGCTGCTGTGACATTCTTAATAATTGATTCCATCATTTTACCCACGACTGAGGTCAGGCTGACCGGTCTATAATTCCCTATTTTCTCTCTCCCTCCTTTTTTTAAAAGTGGGGTTACATTGGCCAGCCTCCACTCCATAGGAACTGATCCAGAGTCAATGGAATGTTGGAAAATGGCTGTCAATGCATCTGCTATTTTCAAGGCCACCTCCTTAAGTACTCTGGGATGCAGTCCATCAGGCCCTGGGGATTTATCGGCCTTCAACCCCATCAATTTTCCCAACACAATTTTCCGACTAATAAAGATTTCCCTCAGTTCCTCCTCCTTACTAGACCCTCTGGCCCCTTTTATATCCGGAAGGTTGTTTGTGTCCTCCTGAGTGAATACCGAACCAAAGTACTTGTTCAATTGGTCTGCCATTTCTTTGTTCCCCGTTATGACTTCCCCTGATTCTGACTGCAGGGGACCTACGTTTGTCTTTACTAACATTTTTCTCTTTACATACCTATAAATACTTTTGCAATCCGCCTTAATGTTCCCTGCAAGCTACTTCTCGTACTCCATTTTCCCTGCCCTAATCAAACCCTTTGTCCTCCTCTGCTGAGTTCTAAATTTCTCCCAGTCCCCGGGTTCGCTGCGATTTCTGGCCAATTTGTTTGCCACTTCCTTGGCTTTAATACTATCCCTGATTTCCCTAGATAGCCACGGTTGAGCCACCTTCCCTTTTTTATTTTTACGCTAGACAGGAATGTACAATATTTGTAGTTCATCCATGCGGTCTCTAAATGTCTGCCAGTGCCCATCCACAGTCAACCCCTTAAGTATCATTCGCCAATCTATCCTCGCCAATTCACGCCTCATACCTTCAGAATTTCCCTTCTTTAAGTTCTGGACCATGGTCTCTGAATTAACTGTTTCATTCTCCATCCTAATGCAGAATGCCACCATATTATGGTCACTCTTCCCCAAGGGGCCTCGCACAATGAGATTGCTAATTAATCCTCTCTCATTACACAACACCCAGTCTAAGATGGCCAACCCCCTAGTTGGTTCCTCGACATATTGGTTTAGAAAACCATCCCTTATGCACTCCAGGAAATCCTCCTCCACCGTATTGCTTCCAGTTTGGCTAGCCCAATCTATGTGCATATTAAAGTCACCCATTATAACTGCTGCACCTTTATTGCATGCAGCCCTAATTTCCTGTTTGATGCCCTCCCCAACATCACTACTACTGTTTGGAGGTCTGTACACAACTCCCACGAACGTTTTTTGCCCTTTAGTGTTCTGCAGCTCTACCCATATAGATTCCACATCATCTAAGCTAATGTGTTTCCTATTGCATTAATCTCCTCTTTAACCAGCAATGCTACCCCACCTCCTTTTCCTTTTATTCTATCGTTCCTGAATGTTGAATACCCCTGGATGTTGAGTTCCCAGCCCTGATCATCCTGGAGCCACGTCTCCGTAATCCCAATCACATCATATTTGTTAACATCTATTTGCACAGTTAATTCATCCACCTTATTGCGGATACTCCTTACATTAAGACACAAAGCCTTCAGGCTTTTTTTTTTAACACCCTTTGTCCTTTTAGAATTTTGCTGTACAGTGGCCCTTTTTGTTCTTTGCCTTGAGGAGGAATTCATAGAATGCATACGGGATAGTTTCTTAGAACAGTATGTTACAGAACCTACAAGGGAGCAAGCTATCTTAGATCTGGTCCTGTGCAATGAGACAGGAATACTAAACGTTCTCACAGTAAAAGATCCTCTCGGAATGATTGATCACAGTATGGTTGAATTTGTAATACACATTGAGGGTGAGGAAGTAGTGTCTCAAAGGAGCGTACTATGCTTAAAAAAGGAGACTACAGTGGGATGAGGGCAGAGTTAGCTAAAGTAGACTGGGAACACAGACTAAACGGTGGCACAATTGAGTTACAGTGGAGGACTTTTAAGGAGCTCTTTCATAGTGCTCAACAAAAATATATTCCAGTGAAAAAGAAGGGTGGTAAGAGAAGGGATAACCAGCCGTGGATAACCAAGGAAATAAAGGAGAGTATCAAATTAAAAACCAATGCGTATAAGGTGGCCAAGGTTAGTGGGAAACTAGAAGATTGGGAAAATTTTAAACGACATCAAAGAATGACTAAGAAAGCAATAAAGAAGAGGAAGATAGATTATGAATGTAAACTTGCACAAAACATAAAAACAGATAGTAAAAGCTTTTACAGATATATAAAATGGAAAAGAGTGACGAAAGTAAATGTTGTTCCCTTAGAAGATGAGAAAGGGGATTTAATAATGGGAAATGTGGAAATGGCTGAGAACTTAAGCAATTATTTTGCTTCGGTCTTCACAGTGGAAGACACAAAAACCATGCCAAAAATTGCTGGTCACGGGAATGTGGGAAGGGAGGACCTTGAGATAATCACTTTCACTAGGGGGGTAGTGCTGGACAGGCTAATGGGACTCAAGGTAGACAAGTCCCCTGGTCCTGATGAAATGCATCCCACGGTATTAAAAGAGATTGCGGAAGTTATAGCAAATGCTTTCGTTATAATCTACCAAAATTCTCTGGACTCTGGGGAGGTGCCGTCGGATTGGAAAGCAGCTAATGTAACGCCTCTGTTTAAAAAAGGGGGCAGACAAAAAGCAGGTAACTATAGGCCGGTTAGTTTAACATCTGTAGTGGGGAAAATGCTTGAAGCTATCATGAAGGAAGAAATAGCGGAACATTTAGATAGGAATACTGCAATCAAGCAGACGCAAGCTGGATTCATGAAGGGGAAATGATGTGTAACTCATTTATTGGAATTCTTTGAGGATATAAAGAGCATGATGGATAGAGGTGTACCGATGGATGTGGTGTATTTAGATTTCCAAAAGGCATTCGATAAGGTGCCACACAAAAGGTTACTGCAGAAGATTAATGTACGCGGAGTCAGAGGAAATGTTTTAGCATGGATCGAGAATTGGCTGGCTAACAGAAAGCAGAGAGTCGGGATAAATTGGTCCTTTTCGGGTTGGAAATCGGTGGTTAGTGGTGTGCCATAGGGATCGGTGCTGGGACCACAACTGTTTACAATATACATAGATGACCTGGAAGAAGGGACTGAGTGTAGTGTAACAAAATTTGCAGATGACACAAAGATTAGTGGGAAAGCGGGTTGTGTGAGGACACAGAGAGGCTGCAAAGAGATTTAGATAGGTTAAGCGAATGGGCTAAGGTTTGGCAGATGGAATACAATGTCGGAAAATGTGAGTTCATCCACCTTGGGACAAAAAACAGTAAAAGAGAATATTATTTGAAAGGGGAGAAATTACAACATGCTGCAGTGCAGAGGGATCTGGGGGTCCTCGTCCATGAATCCCAAAAAGTTAATTTGCAGGTGCAGCAGGTAATCAGGAAGGCAAATGGAATGTTGGTCTTCACTGCGAGATGGATGGAGTAAAACGCAGGGAGGTCCTGCTGCAACTGTACAGGGTATTGTTGAGGCCGCACATGGAGTACTGCGTGCAGTTTTGGTCACCTTTCTTAAGGAAGGATATATTAGCTTTGGTAGGGGTACAGAGACGATTCACGAGGCTGATTCCGGAGAAGAGGGGGTTACGTTATGATGATAGATTGAGTAGATTGGGTCTTTACTCGTTGGGAGTTCAGAAGGATGAGGGGTGATCTTATAGAAACATTTAAAATAATGAAGGGGATAGACAGGATAGAGGCAGAGAGGTTGTTCCACTGGTCGGGGAGACTAGAACTAGGGGGCACAGCCTCAAAATACGGGGGAGCCAATTTAAAACCGAGTTGAGAAGGAATTTGTTCTCCCAGAGGGTTGTGAATCTGTGAAATTCTCTGCCCAAGGAAGCAGTTGAGGCTAGCTCATTGAATATATTCAAATCACAGATAGATAGATTTTTAACCAGTCAGGGAATTAAGGGTTATGGGGAGCAGGCGCATAAGTGGAGCTGAGTCCACGGCTCGATCAGCCGTGATCTTGTTGGGTGGCGGAGCAGGCTCGAGGGGCTAGATGGCCAACTCCTGTTCCTAATTCTTATGTTCTTCTGTTCTTATGTTCTTATTAATGTTGGGGAAGTCCAGAACCAGGGGTCACAGTCTTAGGATAAGGGTAAGCCATTTAGGACCGAGATGAGGAGAAACTTCTTCACCCAGAGAGTGGTGAACCTGTGGAATTCTCCACCACAGAAAGTTTTTGAGGCCAATTCACTAAATATATTCAAAGAGGAATTAGATGTAGTCCTTACTACTCGGGGGATCAAGGGGTATGGTGAGAAAGCAGGAATGGGGTACTGAAGTTGCATGTTCAGCCATGTACTCATTGAATGGCGGTGCAGGCTCGAAGGTCCAAATGGCCGACTCCTGCACCTATTTTCTATGTTTCTATAAATATTGAATAAATCAGCTTGGTTCAAACACAGTGTGTCGAATGTTTGATTTCTCCATAATAATAACTAATTAATGTTCTGTTACCGACTGTTCCATTTTGGGCCTTTTCTTACTATAGATTATTTCACTTCTACCCCAGTTGATCTTTTATGATATCAAATACCAAGGTTGTTCTCTATGAGTATACGGCTTGTGGGTGTCATAAACTGAACCGGAATGTTTCACATTACACTCATATGACATTCCTTTCAAGCAACCATTGAAAGTATTATGTTGCTTAAGACTGGAAATCTATTATTTTGTACATTGTTTAACGCTTTTTGAATGTGGTTACTATATGTAATCGTCTTTGAAATGTGTGATCTTTTTAACTGTCTTTCCTGATGTAATAGTTTTGTTGATATAATTTCTTACTAACATAGCTTGCAGAATTTCTTGCATCAAGATAATTGTTGAAATACTTCCATTATCGGGTCTTTAGCTCCTCCACTGATCCCTGTGAACAACCTTTGATTCGGGACTGGGTTTGGGCGCGGGTTTAGGGTTTAGTGGTTGTGGTTATTTGTTAGGATTGGGGTTAGTGGTTGGGATAGTCAGTAGGATATTAGGCACCTTGGAATCCCTGGCCAAAGTCCACCATAAGCGAAGGAAGAGCTTCCAGGAGGGCACTGAACACCTCGAGTCTCATCGCCGAGAGCATGCAGAAAACAAGCGAAGGTAGTGGAAGGAGCATCTGACAAAGCAGACTCCTCACCCAGACTTTCCATCAGCGACTGTCTGTCCCACCAGTGACAGTGACTATAATTCCCATATTGCACTGTACAATCACCTGAGAACTCACTTTTAGAGTGGAAGCATTTCTTCCTCAATTTCGAGGGATTGTCTATGATGATGATGATGAGGCTTAGGAGATAGTAATTCTCTGAACACCTCGAGTCTCAACGCCGAGAGCATGCAGATATCAAGTGCAGGCAGCAGAAAGAGTGTACACAAACCAGTCCCACCTACCCGTTCCCTCAACGACTATCTGCCCCATCTGTGACAAGTCAGTGGCTCTCGTATTGGATTGTTCAGCCACCAAAGAACTTACTACAGGAGTGGAAGCAAGTCTTCCTTGATTCTGAGGAACAGCCTATGATGATGAGTAATTAACACAGAAACCATTATTGACAATATAAGTGTCACTGGTTGTGTTCTTTTCCATTTCATGCCTTTAACCTCATGCAGACGAGTCACAAACCTGCCTCACAAACTGTTCATTCAAAGAACCTTCTTTCCTGCAAGCCTCATTTCCTCCCTTCTCTACAAATCCCACCGAACATTTAATTAGGGACATTAGATTTTGGTATTTTGGAACAAGAACAGACGGATACGTTTGCTGTGCTGGTTACATCAAATTATCAGCCTGTCTGAAAAGTGCTTCTGACAATAACCTATTACAAAATTGAAAAAAATAGAAAAGCAAATTATAATTTAAATGGAGAAAAATTGCAAAGTGCTGCAATACAGAGGGAGTTGGGGGTCCTTGTGTATGAAACACAAAGCGTTAGTATGCAGGTACAGCAAGTAATTAGGAAGGCAAATGGAATGTTGGACTTTATTGCAAGGGGGATGGATTAGAAAAGCTGAGAATTCCTACTGCAACTGCACAAGGTATTGGTGAATCCAAACCAAGAGTACTGCATACAGTTTTCATCTCCGTATTTAAGGAGGAATATACTTGCATTGGAGGTGGTTCAGAGAAAGTTCACTGGGTTGATTGCAGTGATGAGGTGATTGACTTATGAAGATAGGTTGAGTAGGTTGGGCCTATGCTCATTGGAGTTCAGAAGAATGAGAGGTGATCTTATTGAAAAATATAGGATCATGAGGAAGCTCGACAATATGCTTGCAGAGAGGATATTTCCACGCACAGGGGAAACTTAAACTAGGGGGCAAAGTCTCAGAATAAGGGACCGCCCATTTAAAACTGAGATGAGGAGGTATTTCTTCTCTCAGATGGTTGTAAATCTGTGGAATTCTCTGCCCCCGAGAGCTGTGGAGGCTTGGTCATTGTATAAATTTAAGGCGGAGATACGTTGATTTTTCAGCAATAAAGGAATAAAGGGTTATGGGGAACGGGCAGGAAAGTGGAGCTGAGTCCATGATCAGATCAGCCATGAGGGGCCAGGTGACCGACTCCTGTTCCTACTTATGTTCCTGTACCAGGCTCCACCAGTCACCATGTGATTCCACCGTCATATCTTCATCCATTACTCAGCTTTTGCCCTCACTAGAGCTGGTTTCAGCATCATGACCATTGCCCACACTAAGACTCTCTAATTCCCGAATGGTGCACAAACGCCAGCATGGACTGGTTATTCCGAATGGCCCATTTGTGTGTCGTAAATCCTGTGTAATTTTGTAGTCTCAGTGTAAGTGGTCCCTGGATTTGGTGCCTCAGTGTAAGTGGTCCCTGGATTTGGTGTCTCAGTGTAAGTGGTCCCTGGATTTGGTGTCTCAGTGTAAGTGGTCCCTGGATTTGGTGTCACAATGCGAGTAGTTTTTGGATTTGTTGTCGAAAGCACCTCGTCACTGGGACTGAGTGCAAACCCGCAGCCCAGCATTGCATTCAGCACAGAATGATCCCACTCAGTCTATTCCCAATTAACACGGTCCACATTAATTCAACAGAAACAACCCAGTGCCCACAAGTAACTGCTGCCCCTTATTTAACATCAGTGAATTATAAACATTTTAAAATAAAAATGAACCGCATCATAGCACAACAGAGGTGATTAATTTCAGTAAATCCCTTTCACTCATACACCTCCTTCACCCCGACTCTTCAACTCCCTCTCTAAATACAACTCCTCACCCCAGCTCCTCTTTCCCACTGGAGGTAAATCTCAGGAGCTTCTGTGTGACGGTGCGATGATCACTGGACAATAAAGCGCAGAGACGGCGGGGAGGGGGGGTGGGGGCTGCTCATTATCCTCGATGTGATTTAATCCGCTTTCCCACTGATTACTGCAGACAGACATGGTCACCTTGTAACAGAATGGTCAATGTGACGTCACTTTTTGAACAAGAGCACACAAGACAATGTGTTATCAATAAATAGTAAAGTTATTAAACACCCCGCAATTGCATTGTAAACAGAATGGAAATAAATTGTTGGAAAATAATTGGTGAAAATAATTATTTATCTCTGTGGAATTGACTAGCAAACATTAAGAGTGTCGTGTTTTGTTTACAAACACACATAAATATTTATATATATAGCAAAGACTCTGTGTTTGCCCTTTTCAGTTGTTCTGCTCAACCCGACCGTTTTTACGATGTGCATTTTAGGACCCTGCGGCAGCCCATCCGGCGGTGCTTGCCGGGTCAGGATATAAAGAGACCGTGCGCTGTTCCTCCTCCCACTGCCTGGGGGAATGGGGCAGGTATTTAAAGGGACAGGGACTCCCCTTTCTCTGCTTCTTTATAGTTAAAGGGACAGTCCAGTTTATCTTGGGGTGTCGGAGGACTTCACTAACAGAGCTCCCATTGACAGTCGCTCCCTTCTGTACTGTGCAGTGATTGTAAAGCTGTCCATTTCAGTTACTTGAACATTTCTAAAATGTCTCACTGATTTTGATGATCCAATTGTATAATTTGGAAAGAGTCCAGAATTGTGCAGTGTGAGGAAGATTTCATTTAAAGGTGGAGTAAAATTTGTTTCAAAATATTCTGTTCTAATCCTTCCCCAACCCCCCAAATTTTAGAACACTACAATACTGACTGGGAAGGTCCCAAGTTCAATCCTTGATCTGGGCTGTTGGTTGACCTCAGCCAAGGCAGCAGTTCAGGGGTTATAATTGTCCTCAATACCATTGGGCTAAATAAGAGTAAAAATCAGACACTGCCCCTGTTCTTCAGACCGATCAACTGGGAAGTGTGTGGATGTCATTTGAGGACAGGATTTGAGGCTGTGATGCCTACCACAGTGGGAATCCTGCTGGCACTCACTGTGTCGACTGACGGTGAGGCACGAGAGGTTTTCTAATGTCTGTGGAATTGCACCTAGCCAGATTCAGCATTTTCTGGAGATAATACATCTCAGGCGATGAAAGGAATGTTGATTTTAGAGAGTGAGGATGGAGGGTAGAGTCTTGAATAAGGAATTTACAGCTTAGGGGGGACAGGAGAGGACAGGATGTTCTGTAGAATTTTTGCCCACTCATTGAGCCTGTCTATATCCCTTTGTAGATTCTTTGCGTCCTCCTCACAACTTGCTTTCCCACCTATCTTTGTATCATCAATAATTTGGTTGCGTTACACTTGGTCCCTTCATCCAAGTCATTAATATCAATTATAAATAGTTGAGGTCCCAGCACTGATCCCTGCGGCACCCCACTAGGTACAGTTTGCAAAACTGAAAATGACCCATTTATTCCGACTCTGTTTTGTGTGTTACCCAATCCTCGATCCATGCTGATATATTATCGACAACCCCGTGAGCTCTTAGCTTGTGCAGTAACCTTATCGAATACTTTCTGGAAATCCAAATATACATCAACGGGTTGTCCTTTATCCACTCTGCTCGTTACATCTTGAAACAACTCCAGCAAATTTGTCAAACATGATTACCATTTCATAAAACCATGCTGACTCTGCTTGACTGCAATATGATTTTCTAAATGTCCTGCTTCTACTTCCTAAATGATGGACTCCAGTATTTTCCCATTGATAGATGGTAGGCTAACTGGTCTATAGTTTCCTGCTTTCTGTCTCCCTCCTTTCTTAAATAGGGATGTTAGATTTGCAGTATTCCAGTCCACTGGGACCTCTCCAGAATTCAGGGAATATTGGTAGATTACAACCAGTGCATCCACTATCTCTGCAGCCACTTCTTTTAAGACCCTGGGATGCATGTCATCAGGTCCAGGAGACTTGTCCACCTTTAATCCCATTAGTTTGCTTCCTACTTTATCTCTAGTGATAGTGATTCTTTTAAGGCCCCCACCCCCCACAATAACTCCTTTAACTACTATTGGGATGTTTTTAGTGTCCTCTACCGTGAAGACCGATAGAAAATATATGTTCAAAGTCTCTTCCATTTCCGTGTTTCCCATGATTAATTCTCCAGTCTCATCTTCTAAGGGACTTTAGCTACTCGTTTCATTTTTACATACCTGTAGAAGCTCTTACTGTCTTTTTATATTTCTTACTCGTTTGATCTCGTATGCTATCATCTCTGTCTTTATCATTATTATTAGTCCTCGTTCGCTGGTTTCTAAACATTTCTCAATCCTCTGGCCTTCCACTGTCCTTTGCAACATTGTATGCTTTTTTTCCAATTTGATACCATCCTTTACTTCCTTCGTTAGCCAGGGATGGTTCATCCTTCTCTTAACATCTTTATTTCTCTGCTGAGATTATGAAATATCTCCTTAAATGTTTGCCACTGCATTTCTACAGTCTTACCCTTGAACATATTTTCCCAGTCCACTTGGTGTCAGTGACAAGGGTTGGTTTATATCACATGGGAGGAGATTGGTGTCAGTGACTGTGGATTTGGGTCAACCTTCTTTGACCTGACCAAGGCCTTTGACACTGTCAACCGTGAGGGATTATGGGGTGTACTTTTCAAATTCGGCTGTCCTCAAAGATTTGTCACCATCCTCCACTTGCTTGGTGATAACATGCAAGCTATGATCCTGAGCAATGGATCCACCACAGACCCAATTCATGTACGGACCGGGGTGAAGCAAGGCTGTGTCACTGCACCCACGCTCTTCTCCATCTTCCTTGCTGCATTGCTACATCTCACCGTCAGTAAGCTTCCCGCTGGAGTGGAGATAATCTACAGAATAAATGGGAAACTGTTCAACCTCCATCGCCTTCAGACCAGATCCAAGGTCGTGCCATCCTCTGTCATCGAATTACAATATGCAGATGATGCTTGTGTCTGCGCTCACTCAGAGGACGAGCTCCAAACCATCGTCAACACGCTCACCGTAGTGTCTGAAAGTATAGGCCTTACACTAAACATCTCTGTAAAAGAAAAGTGCTCCATCAACCTATCCCCACCACACAGCACTGCCCTTCACCCCCACCCCACCCCAGTGATCAAAATCCACGATGAGGCCTTTGGCAAAATGGTCCATTTTTCATACCTCGAGAGCCTCCTGTCAACAAGGGCACATATCAATGACTAGGTCCAACACCACCTTGTGTGTGTCAGCACAGCCTTCGGTTGGCTAAGGCATAGAGTGTTTGAAGACCAGAACCGTAAAACCGGCACAAAGCTCATGTTCTACCGAGCAGTAGTGATACCTGCCCTCAGACATGGACTATGTACAGCAGGCACATCAAAGCACTGGAGAAATAACATGCCTCCGGAAGATCCTGCAAATCCATTGGCAGGATAGACGCACCAACGTCTGTTCTCGCACAGACCAACATCCTCAGCATTGAAGCATTGACCTCGCTCGATCAGCTACGATGGATGGGACACATCGTCCACATGCCCGATACGAGACTCCCAAAGCAAGCGCTCGACTTGGAGCTTCAACATGGCAAGCGAGCCCCAGGGGGCAGCGGAAACGCTTCAAGGGCACCCTCAAGGCCTCCTTGAAGTTCAACATCCCCACCGACACCTGGGAATCCCTGGCACAAGATCGCTCAGAGTGGAAGAGAATAATCCGTGAGGGCGTCGAACACTTCGAGTCTCTCCACCTGGAGCAAGCGGAGACCAAGTGCTGACGGTGGGAGGAGCACACGACAACCCAAGCACTTCAACAAACCGGCACTTCAACCAACGTACTTTCAACCACCGTCTGTCCAACCTGCGACAGAGACTGTAGCTCCCGCATTGGACTTAACAGACATCTGAAACCTCATTTGTAATGTGGAAGCAAGTCATCCTCGACTCCAAGGGACTGTCTATGATCATGGTGGGTTTATATCAGACAGGAGGGGATTGGTGTCAGTGACTGTGGGGTGGGTTTATATCAGACAGGAGGAGATTGGTGTCAGTGACTGTGGGGTGGGTTTATATCAGACAGGAGGGGATTGGTGTCAGTGACTGTGGGGTGGGTTTATATCAGACAGGAGGAGATTGGTGTCAGTGACTGTGGGGTGGGTTTATATCAGACAGGAGGAGATTGGTGTCAGTGAATGTGGGGTGGGTTTATATCAGACAGGAGGAGATTGGTGTCAGTGACTGTGGGGTGGGTTTATATCAGACAGGAGGAGATTGGTGTCAGTGACTGTGGGGTGGGTTTATATCAGACAGGAGGAGATTGGTGTCAGTGACTGTGGGTGGGTTTATATCAGACAGGAGGGGATTGGTGACATTGAATCATAGCAGTTTACAACACAGAAGGAAGCCATTTGGACCACTGTGTCTGTGTGGCAGAAAAACAGCGATCGAGCCTAATCCCACTTTCCAGCTCTTGGTTCAGAGCCCTGTCGGTTACGGCACTTGCAGTGCATATCCAAGTACTTTAGCAAATGCGATGAGGGTTCCTGCCTCTACTGTTCTTTCAGGCAGTAAGTTCCAGACTCTGGAGGTTATGCTAGGACCGTGTAAAACACTAGTTAGACCACAGCTAGAGTATTCGCACAGTCTGGTCACCACAGTGCAGGAAATATGTGATGCACTGGAGAGGGTACAGATGAGATTTACCTGGACTGGACTGAAGAATTTTAGCTGAAGAATGTTAAGATGGGCTGGTGTTGTTTTCTTTGGAATGGAGGAGGCTGAGGATAGAATTGCGTACAAAATTATGAGGGTCCCAGATGGAGTGGATAGGAAGGACATAAGAACATAAGGACAAATAAGAACATAAGGACTTCGGACCCCTCGAGCCCGCTCCACCATTCAATAAGATCATGGCTGATCTGATCTTGGTCCCAACTCCACTTCCCTGCACTCTCGCATAAACTGTTGACTCCCTTATTGATCAAAAATCTGTCTATCTCCACCTTAATTATGTTCAATGACCCAGCCTCCACAGTTCTCTCGGGTAGAGAATTCCAAAGATTCACGACCCTCTGGGAGATGAAATTCTTCCTCATTTCCATTTTAAATGGACAACCCCTTATTCTGAAACTATGCACCCTAGTTCTAGTTTCCCTCACGAGGGGAAACATCCTCTCTGCATCTACCCTGTCAAGCCCTCTCAGCATCTTATACATTTCAATATCACCTCTCAGTCTTCTAAACTCCAATGAGTATAGGCCCAACCTGCTCAACCTATCTTCATATGACAACCCCTTCACCTCAGGAATCAACCTTGTGAACCTTCTCTGAACTGACCTATTTCCCTTCGCAGAGAGGTCAATAACCAGGGAGCACAGATTTAAAGTAATTGGTAGAAGGATTAGAGGGGAGTTGAGCAGAAACTTTTCACCCAGAGGGTGGTGGGGGTCTGGAACTCACTGCCTGAAAGGGTGGTAGAGGCAGAAACCCTCACCACATTTGAAACATACTTGGATATGCACTGGAAGTGTCATAACCCACAAGGCTGTGGAGCAAGAGCTGGAAAGTGGGATTAGGCTGGATAGCTCTTTTTTGACCGGTACAGACACAGTGGCCGAATGGCCTCCTTCTGTGCTGTAAATGTCTATGATTCTGTGGTAGTTGAAATCCCCGACTATTGCTGCCCTATTGGTTTTGGACTTCTCAGAAACATTCCTCCATATTTGCTTTTCTATCTCCCTCTGACTGTTTATAGTACACTCCCAACATTGTGATTGGCCCGCTTTTGTTCATCAGTTCAACACATATGGCCTCATTTGATGATCCTTCAAACATCTCATCCCTCCTCACTGCTGTAACAACACCTCAGCATATCTGCCTTATCCCCTAGACTTCTTGCATTGAAGTATATACCATTAAGCACGGCCAAACTCCTTTGTTGTCGATTTTCTAGCCTTTGTTTCCACTATCTTCCAAACTCATTTACGAATTTTCTGCTCCCATTTTCAAGCTTTACTTCTCTCCCTCCTGAATCTACGCTCAGGTTCCCATCCCCCTGCCAAGCAAGTTTAAACCCTCCCCAACAGCATTCGCAAACCCCGGGAGGATAATGGTCGGGGCCCTGTTGAGGTGTGATCTTATCCGGCTTGTACAGTCCCCAGCCCCTCAGGAATCTGTCTGTTCACGCTAGCCCCTCAGAATGTTCTGCAGCCTCTCAATGACATCCTTGACCCTGGCACCAGGAAGACAACCGACCATCCTGGAGTTATGTCGGTGGCCGCAGAAAGGCCTGTCTGTTACTGTAACTATTGAAACCCCTTTCACTATTGCCTACATGACCTTGCCCTTCCCCCCGTTCCATATAGTTGAGCCACCCATGATGCCTTGGACTTGGCTCTGGCTGTACTCCCTGAGGAACCACCAGTACAGAGAGTGAGATGCACTGAGAGGGGTCCTGCACTACCTGCCTGGTCCTCCATGTCTGTCTGGGCAGACACCCATTCCCTCTCTGCCTGCACACTCTTATGCTGCGAGGTGACGACCCCCTGAAAGGTGCTATCCACGTAGCTCTCAGCCTCGCGGATGCAGTGACACTCGCTGCTGCTCAAGCTCCGAAACCCGGAGATCGAGCTCCTCCAGATGACGACACTTATTGCACACGTACTTGACCAGGGCACGAGAAGCGTGGTTGTTCCACAATGACAGGGTTTCATCTGTTTAAACAAAAACAACTCCACTGTTATTCCCTGAAATAATCCCCGCTGCCCGGCCTGAATGAATCCATGTCATTACCAAACGCTGCAATGTTTGCTGCACCTCACAGGGTTCCATCTCTTTAAATGCACTCCCCCAGCCAAACTGCCTCCCCCAGCCAAAGTGCCTTACCCAGTCCCAATATATGCCTCCCCCAGCTGAAGTGCCTCCCCCAGCCAAAGTGCCTTGCCCCAGTCCCAATATATGCCTCCCCCAGCTGAAGTGCCTTAGCCCAGTCCCAATATATGCCTCCCCCAGCTGAAGTGCCTTACCCCAGTCCCAGTACATTCCTCCCCCAGTCCTCTTTCTCAGCACCACCTGCATGGAATGATTCGGGGGGAGCGGGGGCTAGACAGTGGGAGGGGCTTGTCGCCTGTCGGTCACAAAGTGCAGAACCAATAGTTCCTTTGGGTTAATAAACCCCGGGAGGGGGGGCAGGGTTACACAGCCCGAGTGCAGATCCAGTCCCGAGTGACAACACTCCGCACCATCCGCTTCACACACAGCCAGGCTCGGGCCCAGGCCACCAATCACAGCCCGCAGGCCCCGTGTTCACCCCCAGTTCCAGGCCCAGCACACCCTATTGGGCCAGCACAAAAGACCCAGTATAAACCGAGACAGGGTCTAGTGTAATATAAACAGGGACAGGGTCTAGTGTAATATAAACAGAGACAGGGTCTAGTGTAATATAAACCGAGACAGGGTCTAGTGTAATATAAACAGGGACAGGGTCTAGTGTAATATAAACAGAGACAGGGTCTAGTGTAATATAAACAGAGACAGGGTCTAATGTAATATAAACAGAGACAGGGTCTAGTGTAATATAAACAGAGACAGTGTCCAGTGTAATATAAACCGAGACAGGGTCTAGTGTAATATAAACCGAGACAGGGTCTAGTGTAATATAAACAGAGACAGGGTCCAGTGTAATATAAACCGAGACAGGGTCTAGTGTAATATAAACAGAGACAGGGTCTAGTGTAATATAAACAGAGACAGGGTCTAATGTAATATAAACAGAGACAGGGTCTAGTGTAATATAAACAGAGACAGGGTCTAGTGTAATATAAACAGAGACAGGGTGTAGTGTAATATAAACAGAGACAGGATCTAGTGTAATATAAACAGAGACAGGGTCTAGTGTAATATAAACAGAGACAGGGTCTAGTGTAATATAAACAGAGACAGGGTCTAGTGTAATATAAACAGAGACAGGGTCTAGTGTAATATAAACAGAGACAGGGTGTAGTGTAATATAAACAGAGACAGGATCTAGTGTAATATAAACAGAGACAGGGTCTAGTGTAATATAAACAGAGACAGGGTCTAGTGTAATATAAACAGAGACAGGGTCTAGTGTAATATAAACAGAGACAGGGTCTAGTGTAATATAAACAGAGACAGGGTCTAGTGTAATATAAACAGAGACAGGGTGTAGTGTAATATAAACAGAGACAGGATCTAGTGTAATATAAACAGAGACAGGGTCTAGTGTAATATAAACAGAGACAGGGTCTAGTGTAATATAAACAGAGACAGGGTCTAGTGTAATATAAACAGAGACAGGGTCTAGTGTAATATAAACAGAGACAGGGTTGAGTGTAATATAAACAGAGACAGGGCCCAGTGTAATATAAACCGAGCCAGGGTCTAGTGTAATATAAACCGAGCCAGGGTCCAGGGTAATATAAACAGAGAGAGGGTCTAGTGTAATATAAAGAGAGACAGGGTCTAGTGTAATATAAACAGGGACAGGGTCCAGTGTAATATAAACAGAGACAGGGTCCAGTGTCATATTAAGAGACAGGGTCTAGTGTAATATTAACAGAGACAGGATCTAGTGTAATATAAACAGAGACAGGGTCTAGTGTAATATAAACAGAGACAGGATCCAGTGTAATATAAACAGAGACAGGGTCCAGTGTAATATAAACAGAGACAGGGTCTAGTGTAATATAAACCGAGACAGGGCCAAGTGTAATATAAACAGAGACAGGGTCTAGTGTAATATAAACAGAGACATGGTCCAGTGTAATATAAACAGAGACAGGGTCCAGTGTAATATAAACAGAGACAGGGCCCAGTGTAATATAAACAGAGACAGGGTCCAGTGTAATATAAACAGGGATAGGGCCCAGTGTAATATAAACAGAGACAGGGCCCAGTGTAATATAAACAGAGACAGGGTCCAGTGTAATATAAACAGAGACAGGGCCCAGTGTAATATAAACAGAGACAGGGCCCAGTGCAATATAAACAGAGACAGGGCCCAGTGCAATATAAACAGAGACAGGGCCCAGTGTAATATAAACAGGGACAGAGTGCAGTGTAATATAAACAGAGACAGGGTCTAGTGTAATATAAAGAGAGACAGGGTCTGGTGTAATATAAACAGAGACAGGGTGTAGTGTAATATAAACAGAGACAGGGCCCAGTGTAATATAAACAGAGACAGGGCCCAGTGTAATATAAAGAGAGACAGGGTCTGGTGCACTAATAACTGACACAAGGCCTAGTTTTACATTCGAAACAAGTCTTTAATATTGAAATAATTTTTCGGCAATAATAATTGAGAGGTGATAGTGTCACACGAACAGAAGCCTTTAACACTTTAACAATACAAGAAACATTCTCTATAGAATACAAGAGATACAATCTACGGTTATAATAATAGAGGTGTGCACTCGAACTGGAACTACAGGGGCAGGTTATTTTCAGGTCTGGTGTAACAATTCCAGAGACAGGGTCCGGAGTAATAACAGCAAATGCATGAGAGTAAAAAAGACAGTGTTTGATCCAATAATAACAGAGGCAGACTCGAGTGTAATACTGAACACAATGCTGGATCGAGTGTGATGGTCACACAGGCAGTGTCTTGTGCAACAAAACAAAGATTGGGTCTCCTCTAATAGTGTGTGCAAGTCAGGGCCGATTGCTATAACCTCATTCACCCATCCCCCTGTGCTCACTGACCTACATTGGCTCCTGGTTAAGCAATGCCTCGATTTTAAAATTCTAATCTTTGGTTTCAAAACTCTCCATGGCCTCGCCTCTCCCTATCTCTGTAAACTCTTACAACCCCACCACCCTCCGAGTTTCTGCACTCCTCCAAATCTGTCCTTGCCCATCCCTGATTTTAATCGACCCACCATTGGTGGCCGTGTCTTCAGCTGCCGAAGCTCTAAGCTCTGGAATTCCCCCCTAAACCTCCACCTCCTCTTTCAAGGTTCTTTTTAAAAACTACCTCTTCGATCAACCTTTTGGGAATCTGTCCTGATATCTTTCTCTGTGGATCTGTGTCAAAAATGTTTTCTTATTGATATCGATCGTGTTAAGCACCGTGAGATGTTTCATTGCATTAAAGGCGCTATATTAATGTAAGTTCTGGTTGTTTTCTTGTTGTAACAAATGCTTTGCCGAATCTGTGATAACAGAGTCAAGGCCCACTGCAGTATGAATGTGTGGGTCAGTGTAATAACACCGGCACGGTCTAGTGTAACGGGAACAGGGAACAGACCCTGTCAGCCTTGGCTCAGTGGTAGCACTCTCGGCCGAGTGAGGGTTCAATTCCCAATCCAGAGCCCGAGCACATCATCTAGGCCCAGACTCCAGGTGTCAGTACAGAGGGAGTGCTGCACTGTCAGAGGTGCCGTCTTTCAGGTGAGACATTAAACCGATGCCCTGTCTAGATTTTAAGTTGGGTGTAAAAGATCCCACGGCCACGATTCAGAGGAATAACAGGCGGAGTTCATCCCGGTGACCTGGGCAATGTGTATCCCTGAACTTACATCACTGAGAATGGATTGTCTTGTCATCATTACATGGCTGTTTGTGGGATCCTGCTGTGCACAAATTGGCTGCGGCATTTCCTACATTACATCTCCTCCCCAAAACCCCCTCACCCCAACCCCTCCTTCACCCCAACCCCCTCCTTCACCCCAACCCCTCCTTCACCCCTACTCTCCAACCCCCCTCACCCCAACCCCTCCTTCACCCCTACTCTCCAACCCCCCTCACCCCAACCCCTCCTTCACCCCTACTCTCCAACCCCCCTCACCCCAACCCCTCCTTCACCCCAACCTCTCCTTCACCCCTACTCTCCAACCCCCCTCACCCCAACCCCTCCTTCACCCCTACTCTCCAACCCCCCTCACCCCACCCCTCCTTCACCCCTACTCTCCAACCCCCCTCACCCCAACCCCTCCTTCACCCCTACTCTCCAACCCCCCTCACCCCAACCCCTCCTTCACCCCTACCCTCCAACCCCCCTCACCCCAACCCCTCCTTCACCCCTACTCTCCAACCCCCCTCACCCCAACCCCTCCTTCACCCCTACTCTCCAACCCCCCTCACCCCAACCCCCCTCACCCCAACCCCTCCTTCACCCCTACTCTCCAACCCCCCTCACCCCAACCCCTCCTTCACCCCTACTCTCCAACCCCCCTCACCCCACCCCTCCTTCACCCCTAACCCCACCCCTCCTTCACCCCTACTCTCCAACCCCCCTCACCCCATCCCCTCCTTCACCACTACTCTCCAACCCCTCACCCCAACCCCTCCTTCACCCCTACTCTCCAACCCCCCTCACCCCACCCCTCCTTCACCCCTACTCTCCAACCCCCCTCACCCCATCCCCTCCTTCACCCCTACTCTCCAACCCCCCTCACCCCAACCCCTCCTTCACCCCTACTCTCCAACCGCCCTCACCCCAACCCCTCCTTCACCCCTACTCTCCAACCCCCCTCACCCCAACCCCTCCTTCACCCCTACTCTCCAACCGCCCTCACCCCAACCCCTCCTTCACCCCTACTCTCCAACCGCCCTCACCCCAACCCCTCCTTCACCCCTACTCTCCAACCCCCCTCACCCCAACCCCTCCTTCACCCCTACTCTCCAACCCCCCTCACCCCAACCCCTCCTTCACCCCTACTCCCGGCCCCTCTTGTGTCTTGAATTGCCTTCACTGTAATGGAAACTGACAATTGGAACCGGTCAGGATTTGAAAGATATTTACAACAGATTCGAGATGTTCTGAGAGTTGGTATCTTTCTCTATTCTGTCCACTCGAGGAGTTAGATGACCAACTTTCTCCTGTGAATATAGAGCTGGAGTATTGAGTCGTGATGTATTCACTAGTCATCCTGTTGACTCTAAATATTGAGTCTTGTGGTTTCAGACACCAGATAATCAAGCTCAGAAAACCAGACTGACTTTTACTGACGTTATTAACAGCACTGCAAACATACAGACAGTATAGTTACCGGATCCGGAGAACAGGGATAATGGAGTGGGTTCCCAGGACTCCTCTCCCCAGGTGTGTCTAACAAGCTGCGGATACACTGGCGATATTTATACTGAACTTGTTTGCTACATTCCTGATCTGACCCTGCTCAAACCATAACCACAAGGATATCGGTGCATGGTTCTGCCTGTGACCACAAGGCTGTGTCACTGTCACACACAGATACTGTTTCCTTGTTTCACATCTCCATACAAACACCATCACTTCACACATCCCCTTTCTACACAATTACAGCCGACATGAGCAAGGACATGAGCCACATTAAAAAAGACAAACATTTCATAATAGCAAAGGTTAAACTGGGATAAATGTTCAGTTATTTTCTGTTCAGGCAAAATGCAGCACAATCCAGCAGCTCACCAGCACCTTTACAGCGTCTCATCGGCCGACAGGCTTTCATTAAGTCGGGGCCGTCGGTGGGAGGGTGGGGGGTAGGGACCATTGGGGGGTGTGGGGGGGTGGGGGGGGAGTGTGGGGGCGTGAGGGTCTGGAGGGCGTGAGGATCTGGGGGTGGGGGGGCATGAGGGTCTGGGGGTGGCGTGAGATGGGGGGGTGAGGGTCTGTGGGTGGGGGCGGGCGTGAGGGTTTGGGGGTGGGGGGAAGTGAGGTAGGGGGGTGCGTGAGGGTCTGGGGTGGGGGGACGTGAGGTGGGGGGGGCGAGACGGTCTGGGGGTGGGGGGGTGCGTGAGGGTCTGGAGGTCGGGGGAGCGTGAGGTGGGGGGGGGGCGAGACGGTCTGGGGGTGGGGGGGTGCATGAGGGTCTGGGGGTGGGGGGGGGTGAGATTCGGGAGGGGGGTGTGTGAGGGTCGGTCCGGGAGGGGGGGGGGGGCGTGAGGGTTGGTCCGGGGGGAGGGGGAGGGGATGGGGCGGGGCAGTCCGGGAGGAGGGGGAGGGGCGGTCTGGGAGGAGGAGGAGGAGAGGGAGGGGCGGGGCGGTCCGGGAGGAGGGGGAGGGGCGGTCCGGGAGGAGGGGGAGGGGGAGGGGGAGGGGCGGTCCAGGAGGAGGGGGAGGGGGAGGGGCGGTCCAGGAGGAGGGGGAGGGACGGTCCAGGAGGAGGGGGAGGGGCGGTCCAGGAGGAGGGGGAGGGAGAGGTTGGGGAGGGGTTTGGGAGGATCGAGCTGGTGCAGGGTCACAGCCCAGCGGGTCAGTGATTGGCTGGTGGATTGGTAAATCTTTTTCTTTTGCTTTTCAGTCGGAAACCTTTGGCATTGTTATAAGTCGGATCTGCCAGTAAATATATGAGAACTTTATTATCTAAGGAGAGCCAGTTAATTAAATCAGCGGATTGCTGAGTAGTTGCTGGGTGTATTTCTCTCAGGTTTAGAGTTTAGTTCTACTTGATAGTTGTGAGTGTAACTAGAGGGATGACAGGACAGCTCAGTCCCGTGGATTACACATCCTGTGGCATGTGGGAAATCCCGGAAGCTTCGCACAGCCGGGACGACCACATGTTCAGGAGGTGTCTCCAGCTACACCAACTCCAGCTCCGCGTTTTGGAGCTTGAGCGGCGGCTGGAGTCACTGCGGTGCATCCATGAGACTGAGAGCTACGGGGATCTCACGTTTCTAGAGGTGGTCACCCCGCAGCTTAAGAATGTGCAGGCAGATAGGGATTGGGTGACCCCTGGACAGAAGAGGAGGACTAGGCAGGTAGTGCAGGAGTCCCCTGAGTCCATCTCACTCTCCAACTGGTTCTCTGTTCTGAGTACCGGTGAGCGCGATGGTGGCTCTGGGGAGTGAGCCAGAGACAAATCCACGGCACCACGGGTGTCTCAGCTGCACGGGGAGGGAGGGGGGAGGATGAAGAATGGAAGATCTATAGTGGTAGGGGATTCAATAGTCAGTGGAGCAGACAGGTGTTTCTGCAGCCACAGACGTGACTCCAGGATGGTATGTTGCCTCCCTGGTGCCAGAGTCAAGGATGTCACTGAGCGGCTGCAGGGCATTCTGGGGGGGAGAGGGTGAACAGCCGGAGGTTGTGGTCCACATCGGGACCAATGACTTGGGTAGAGGAAACTAACAATATTCCGATAGTGGATAGTCAAGAGGCTGTAGGGTGGGGGAGGAACGTAACAATTACAATCACTAAGGAGGTGGTACTCAGTAAGATAATGGGACTGAAGACAGATAAATCCCCTGGACCTGATGGATTACATCCTAGGGTCTTGAGAAGTAGCGGCAGGGATTGCGGATGCATTGGTTGTAATTTACAAAAATTCCCTGGATTCTGCGGAGGTCCCAGCAAATTGGAAAATTGCGTATGTAACGCCCCCTTTTTAAAACAGAAGGCAGACAAAAAGCAGGAAACTATCGACCAGTTAGCATAACCATCTGTGGTTGGGAAAATGTTGGAGTCCATTATTAAAATAGCAGTTGCAGGACATTTGGAAAAGCAAAATTCAGTCAGGCAGAGTCAGCATGGATTTATGAAGGGGAAGTCATGTTTGACAAATTTGCTGGAGTTATTTGGGGATGTAACGAACAGGGTGGATAAAGGGGAACCAGTGGATGTAGTGTATTTGAATTTCCAGAAGGCATTTGACAATGTGCCACATAAAAGGTTAGAGATAGGGGGGGCGAGGCCATGGAGAGTTTGAAACCAAAGATTAGAATTTTAAAATCGAGGCGTTGCTTAACCAGGAGCCAATGTAGGTCAGTGAGCACAGGGGGATGGGTGAATGAGGTTATAGCAATAGGCCCTGACTTGCACACACTATTAGAGGAGACCCAATCTTTGTTTTGTTGCACTGGACACTGTCTGTGTGACCATCACACTCGATCCAGCATTGTGTTCAGTATTACACAAGAGTCTGCCTCTGTTATTATTGGATCAAACACTGTCTTTGTTACTCTCACAGTGGGCCATGCATTTGCTGTTATTACTCCGGACCCTGTCTCTGGAATTGTTACACTAGACCTGAAAATAACCTGCCCCTGCAGTTCCAGTTCTAGTGCACACCTCTATTATTATAACTATAGATCGTGTCTCTGTTGTATTCTATAGAGTATGTTTCTGGTATTGTTAAAGTGTTAAAGGCTTCTGTTAGAGGGGATAGTGTCACACTTTGTTATTATTGCAAAAACGCTGTTTCAATTATTAAATACTTGTTTATAGTGTAAAACTAGGCCTTGTCTCCGTTTGTGTTACGCTGGACCCTGTCTCCGTTTGTGTTACGCCGGACCCTACCTCCGTTTGTGTTACGCCGGACTCTGGGTCTTTTGTGCTGCCCAATAGCGTGAGCCCAGGCTGGAACCAGGGTGCAAACACGGGGCCTGCGGGCTGTGATTCGGGGCCTGGGACCGAGCCCCGGTGTGTGTGTAACGGATGGTGCGGAGTGTTGTCTCTCGAGCCTGGGCCCACGCTCGAGCTGCGTGACCCCCCCCGGGGTTTATTAACGCAGGGAACTATTTGTTCTGCACTTTTCTGATGATCAGGCGACAAGCCCCACCCCCTCTAAGACCGAATCATTCCATGCAGGTGGTGCCGAGAAACAGGACTGGGGTTAGGCACTTCGGCTGGGGGAGGCATATACTGGGACTGGGGTAAGGTACTTCAGCTGGGGGAGGCATATACTGGGACTGGGGTAAGGCACTTCAGCTGGGGGAGTCATGCACTGGGAGTTGGGTAAGGCACTTCAGCTGGGGGAGTCATGCACTGGGAGTTGGGTAAGGCACTTTGGCTGGGGGAGGCATATACTGGGACTGGGGTAAGGCACTTTGGCTGGGGGAGTCATGCACTGGGATTGGGGTAAGGCACTTCGGCTGGGGGAGGCATGTTTGAGCATGGGGTTTCAGAGCTTGAGCAGCAGCGAGTGTCAGTGCATCCGCGAGGCTGAGAGCTACGTGGATAGCACCTTTCAGGGGGTCGTCACCTCGCAGCATAAGAGTGTGCAGGCAGAGAGGGAATGGGTGACTGCCCAGACAGACATGGAGGACCAGGCAGGTAGTGCAGGACACCTCTCAGTGCATCTCACTCTCTGTACTGGTGGTTCCTCAGGGAGTACAGCCAGAGCCAAGTCCAAGGCATCATGGGTGGCTCAACTGTAAAGGGGGGGGCAGTGGGAAGAGGAAGGTCAGAGATACAGAGGGGTGTCGGGCTGGAGGAGGTTAGAGAGATAGAGAGGTGTGTAGGTGCTGGAGGAGGTTAGAGGGATAGGGAGGGTGTAAAAGCTGGAGGAGGTTACAGAGAGGGAGGGGTCTAGTGCTGTAGGAGGTTACAGAGGGGAGGATTGTAGTGCTAGAAGGGGTTACAGAGATAGGGCGAGGTGTAGGACCTGCAGGAGGTTAGAGATAGGGCGGGGTTTAGGGCTGGAGGAGATTACAGAGATAGGGAGGGATGTAGGGGCTGGAGGTTACAGAGATAGGGAGGGGTTTAGGGCTGGAGAAGCTTTTAGAGATCAGGATGAGTTTAAGGGCTGGAGGAGGTTAGAGATAGAGATGTTTGACGGGTCTGGAGGAGGTTACAGAGATAGGGAGGGTTTTAGGGCTGCAGCTGGTTACGCAGATAGGGAGGTGTGCAGTGCTGGATGAGATTACAGAGATAAGAAGGGGCTGGAGGAGATTGCAGAGATAGGGAAGGTTCTGGTATTGGAGGTGGTTATGGAGATAGGGAGGGCTGGAGGGCTGGAGGAGATTACAGAGATAGGGAAAGGTGTAGGGGCTGTAGGTTACAGAGATAGGGAAGGGTGTAGGGGCTGTAGGTTACAGAGATAGGGAAGGGTGTAGGGGCTGGGCGAAGTTACAGAGATAGGGAGGAATGAAGGGGACGGAGGAGCATAGAGATAAGGAGAAGTGTAGGGCTGGAGGAGGTTACAGAGATAGGGAGGGGTGTAGGGGCTGGAGGAGATTGCAGAGATTGGGAGGGGTGTAGGGGCTCGAGGAGGTTACAGAGAAAATTGGGTTATCGGGCTGGAGGTGGTTACGGAGATAGGGAGGGGTGTAGGGGCTGGAGGAGGTTAGAGATTGGGACGGGTATCGGGTCTAGAGGAGGTTACAGAGATAGGGAGGGGTGTAGGGGCAGGAGCAGGTTACAGAGAAAGGGAGGGGTGTAGGGGCAGGAGCAGGTTACAGAGAAAGGGAGGGGTGTAGGGGCTGGAGGAAATTAGAGCTAGGGAAGGGGTCAGGGCTGGAGGAGGTTCGAGATAAGGAGGGGTGTAGGGTTGGAGGAGGTTACAGAAATAAGCAGGTGCTGGAGAAGGTTGCAGAGATATGGAGGGGTGTAGGGGCTGGAGGAGGTTACAGAGATAGGGAGCTGTGAAGGTGCTGAAGGTTACAGCGATAGGGACGGGTGTCGGGGCTGGAGGAGGTTAGAGAGATGTGGAGGTGTGTTGCACTGGAGGAGGTTACAGATGGGGAGGGGTGTAGGGCTGGAGAGGTGTAGGGCTGGAAGAGATTGCAGAGATAGCGAGGGGTGTAGGGTCTGGAGGAAGTTAAAGAGATAGGGAGGGGTGTAGGGTCTGGAGGAGGTTACAGATATAGGGAGGGGTGTAGGGTCTGAAGGAGGTTACAGAGATAGGGAGGTGTGTAGGGGCTGGAGGAGGTTGAGAGAGATATGAGAGGTGTCGGTGCTGGAGGAGGTTTAGAGAGATAGGGAGGGTTGTAGGGCTAAGGAGGTTACAGAGATAGGGAGGGGTGTAGGGTCTGGAGGAAGTTAAAGAGATAGGGAGGGGTGTACGGTCTGGAGGAGGTTACAGATATAGGGAGGAGTGTAGGGGCTGGAGGAGGTTACAGAGATAGGGAGGGGTGTAGGGGCAGGGGGAGGTTAGAGAAATAGCAAGGGGTGTAGGGCTGGAGGAGGTTACAGAGATAGGGAGGTGTGTAGGGGCTGGAGGAGGTTTAGAGAGATATGAGGGGTGTCGGTGCTGGAGGAGGTTTAGAGAGATAGGGAGGGTTGTAGGGCTAAGGAGGTTACAGAGATAGGGAGGGTTGTAGGGCTAAGGAGGTTACAGAGATAGGGAGGGGTGTAGGGCTGGAAGGGGTTACAGAAATGGGGAGGGGAGGGGAGGGGAGGGGAGGGGAGGGGAGGGGAGGGGAGGGGAGGGGAGGGGAGGGGAGGGGAGGGGAGGGGAGGGGAGGGGAGGGGAGGGGAGGGATTTGAATATGAGGCTGAGAATTTTAAATCAGCGCCTCGCTGGGGCCGAGGAGGGGGGAGAAGTGCAGGAACACAACCCCCTCACTACCTACCCTGCACTAATCCCCATCATCTGTTAAATCACCTGGAGTTCCAGCGACACTCCTCCCCCTCTCTCTTGGTATTTATCTACTCACTGCCTCACTCAAAGCTTATCTCCCATTGACAGTCCGTGTGAGGGCCCTTGTTGTCCCAGAATTGCTCCCCATGGACACCGACTGACATTCCCCGTGCCTCCACCACCCTCCTCCTGTTCCGTGACGGCCGACAAATTCAGGTTGTGTTCCAGTCTGCAAGCGAAAGATCGGGAGTGGGGTGTATAAATTAAACACATGGCGGGCCGGAGGAAGGGGCTTGGGGGGCCGTGTCCTGCCCACAGGCCGTATGTTTGACACTCCTGAGCTACACTGTCAAGCCCTGTAAGAATTTTCGATGTTTCAATGAGATCACCTCTCATTCTTCGAAACTGTAGAGAATATCGGCCTGGTCTACTCAATCTCTCCTCACAGGACAATCCCCCCATCCCAGGAATCAGTCTGGTGAACCTTCGTTACCATCCTCAATGGTAAGTACATCCTTCCTTGGGTAAGCAGCCAAACTGTACACAATACTCCAGGTGTAGTCTATCCAGGGCCCGATATAATTGCAGTAGGATGTCTAGGAGCAAGTTATTATTTAAATGGAGAAAGATTACAAAATGCTGCAGTACAGTGGGACCTGGGGTCACTTGTGAATGAAACACAAAAGGATAGTATGCAGGTACAGGAAGTGATCAGTAAGGCCAATGGTATCTTGGCCTTTATTGCAAAGGGGATGGAGTATAAAAGCAGGGAAGTATTGCTACAGATATATAAAGGTATTGGTAAGGCCACACCTGGAATACTGCATGCAGTTTTGGTTTCTATATTTACGAAAGGATTTACTTGCTTCGGAGCCCGTTCAGAGAAGGTTCACTAGGTTGATTCTGCGGATGAGGGGCTTGACTTATGAGGAAAGGTTGAGTAGTTTGGGCCTCTACTTATTGGAATTCAGAAAAATGAGAGGTGATCTTATCGAAATGTATAAGATTATGAGGGTGCTTGACAAGGTGGATGCAGAGAGGATGTTTCCACTGATGGGAGAGACTCTAACTAGGGGGCATGATCTTAGAATAAGGGGCCACCCATTTAAAGCAGAAATGAGGAGGAATTTCTTCTCAGAGTTGTAAATCTGTGGAACTCGCTGCCTCAGAGCTGTGGAAGCTGGGACATGAAATAAATTTAAGACAGAAATAGACAGTTTCTTAAACGATAAGGAGATAAGGGGTTATGGGGAGTGGGCAGGTAAGTGGAGCTGAGTACATGATCAGATCAGCCATGATCTTATTGAATGGCGGAGCAGGCTCGAGAGGCCGTATGGCCCACTCCTGTTCCTATTTCTTATGTTCTTATGTTTACTCTTATCCTCAAATCCTCTTGTAATAAAGGCCGACATACCATTTGGTTTCTTCATTGCTTGCTGTGCCTGCATATTAACTTTCAGTGATTCATGTACAAGGATACAAAGGTCCCTCTAAACACCAACATTTCCCAATCTCTCACCATTTCAAATCACTGTTTCCAGTCCACTTTGGCTAAATCACATATCAGCTTAGTAAAATTGGCATTTCCCCAATTGAGAACTTTTATTCCTGGTCTGCCTTTGTCCTTTTCCATAACTACCCTAAATCTAACTGAATTACGATCACTAACACCAAAATGCTGTCCCACTGATAGCCCTCCCACCTGCCCAGCTTCAGTCCCTAATACTAAGTCCAGAACTTCCCCCTCTCTTGTTGGGCTTGCTATGTACTGGCTAAAAAGTTTTGCTGGTTGCTGACCCCTCTGCGAAGGGAAATAGGTCCTGCCTATCCACTCTATCTAGGCCCCACATAATTTTATATACCTCATTAAGCTCTCCCCTCAGCCTCCTCTGTTCCAAAGAAAACAAACTATTAAGAGGGTTGGTGGGCTGGAGGAGGTTACAGAGATAGGGAAGGGCGAGACCCTGGAGAGATTTGAACATGAGGATGTGTATTTTAAAGGCTGATGCCACCAGCCATCTCACCCAGCACAGAATGTAATTCACTACCAACAGGAAGGATGTTACTTTAAATACAAATGCATGATGAGAGAGAATCAATCTCTGTCCCTTTAACTAACAGCAACATGGAAAAGGGGAAATGAATGACCTTTAAATACCTGGTCCACTTGGCACTGAAGTGTCTGAAACTCATAATAGGAACTCATAAATAGAAAGAAAATACTGACAAATGTTAAACTGTTTTGTTGACAAAAGAAATCTCGATTTAACTTTAAAAGATGAATTGTTTAACAGGGGTTCACACAGACTCACCTGATAGGCCGACTCAGGATCCACCCCTCAAGCACCGCGATTGGTTGCAGAACACGCTGCTCCCTGGGCCCTCCGGCCTCTGACCTCTCTTCCTGTTGGTTCCCAGGGCAATCAATCACCACTCACCAACATTACGCTGCCAGATTAAGTTGAGGGGCTCGGAGAAAGGAATAAAATGAGGCCGTGAATCTAAGAAAAGAAATAAAATACGAAAAGCGTGATTAAATAAACAAGGAGGCAATATAAACTAAAGGGTGCAATCCTAAAGGGGGTGCATGAACAGTGAGACCTGCGGGTATATGTGCACAAATCGCTGAAGGTGGCAGGACAGGTTGAGAAAGCAGTTAAAAAAAACTTACAGGATCCTGGGCATCACAGAGTACAAAAGCAAGGAGGTTATGATGAACGTTTTCAAACGTTGGTTCGGTCTCAACTGGAGCATTGTGTCCAATTCTGGGCACGGCAGATTAGGATGTGATGGCCTGAGAGAGGGTGCAGAAAAGATTGACAAGAATGATTCACGAGATGAGGGACTTCAGTTACGTGGATTGACTGGAGAAGCTGGGGTTGTTCTCCTTGGAGCAGAGAAGGTTGAGAGGAGAATTGATCGAGGAGTTCAAAATCATGAGGGGTCAGGATAAAGTAGATAGAGAGATACTGTTCCCACTGGCGGAAGGGTAGAGAACCAGCGGAGACGGATTTAAGGTGAATGGCAAAAGAACCAAAGGTCACATCGGAAAAATCTATTTTACGCAGAGTGGTTAGGATCCGGAATGCACGGCCTGAAAGGGTGGTGGAGGCAGACTCAATCACAGCTTTCAAAAAAAAAAGGAAGTTGTATAAGTATCTGGAAAAAAACCATTTGCAGAGCCTGGGGAAAGGGAGGGGAGTCGGCAAGGGTCCGATGGACCAAATGGCCTTCCATGCTGTAACCATTCTGATAGAGTGGTTCTGCTCACACAGTTCCCTGACTAAATCTAAAGCCTTCCTGATTGTGAGCACCTCTGTTAAACCTGCCCTGCACCTTCACTGCTCCAAGGAGAACCACCCCAGATGCTGCAGCCATCATCTTATTGAATGGCGGCAGGCTCGAGGGGCCAAGGGGCCGACTCATCTCCTATTTCTGATGTTCTCATGTATTCATGTCACTGGTCCCTATCTTGCACCTGCTCCCTGCAGTAAGATGGCCGCCGCGCATGCTCCCTGCCCTGCAGCGGGACAATGGAAAGCATTGTGACATCGAGGAAGCCCCGCCCCTGTTGCTCCCTGCGGCGGGCGGACCCGTGCTGCCCAAAGATGGCCAAAAACTCCCGGCAACCCCAGACAATAACCAAGGCCTCGCAGCCACCACCAAAGTCTCACCGCCCGCGCGTGTCCGTGAGTCCTCAGGGAGGCTGGGCGCACTGCCCGGGCTGCTCATCCGTCCTCCGCAGGGGGAGGCAAAACCTCGCCCGTCCGCAGCTAATCTCCCACAATAGGCTGGCCCCAGCGCACAACTCCGCCCCGCCTCACCTGGGCCCCGAGCTCAAAGGCTGCGAGCGGAGCCCACCAACAAACCCCCCCAACCGCCCGCCCGCAACACTCAGCCCGCAGCCAATGGCGAGGCGGCGCGGGGCACCAGCCCACCCAGCGCGCTGCTCCGCGCCAATCAGTGGTGGGGGGCGGGGCCGCGGCACCAATAAATCACTGGTCCCTGAAGGTACTGACTCTGGCTGGGTTCAGTTCTACACTCACTGGTTCCCCTCCCCTGAAGGTACTGACTCTGGCTGGGTTCAGTTCTACACTCACTGGTTCCCCTCCCCTGAAGGTACTGACTCTGGCTGGGTTCAGTTCTACACTCACTGGTTCCCCTCCCCTGAAGGTGCTGACTCTGGCTGGGTTCAGTTCTACACTCACTGGTTCCCCTCCCCTGAAGGTACTGACCCTGGCTGGGTTCAGTTCTACACTCACTGGTTCCCCTCCCCTGAAGGTACTGACTCTGGCTGGGTTCAGTTCTACACTCACTGGTTCCCCTCCCCTGGAGGTACTGACTCTGGCTGGGTTCAGTTCTACACTCACTGGTTCCCCTCCCCTGAAGGTACTGACTCTGGCTGGGTTCAGTTCTACACTCACTGGTTCCCCTCCCCTGAAGGTACTGACTCTGGCTGGGTTCAGTTCTACACTCACTGGTTCCCCTCCCCTGGAGGTACTGACTCTGGCTGGGTTCAGTTCTACACTCACTGGTTCCCCTCCCCTGAAGGTACTGACTCTGGCTGGGTTCAGTTCTACACTCACTGGTTCCCCTCCCCTGAAGGTACTGACTCTGGCTGGGTTCAGTTCTACACTCACTGGTTCCCCTCCCCTGAAGGTACTGACTCTGGCTGGGTTCAGTTCTACACTCACTGGTTCCCCTCCCCTGAAGGTACTGACTCTGGCTGGGTTCAGCTCCAGACACTGACATCATTCACTTTGCACCTGCACCAAGATGGCCGCGCATGCGCTGTGCTACTCACTGAATCAAGATGGTGGAGCGCTGAACCTGCTCGAAGATGGCCGCCGTTAGCCCGGGCCTGTGACCGGGAGAAAGCCCCGGAGATGCAACCGCCGATAATCCGGTTATTATTCCGGGTTTGTGGCGGGCACGGGTTGTTTATGAAGCCTCCCCGGCGCCCCGCTGGTCCCTTACTCCGCTCCGTCCCGCTGAAAAAGAGAATCCTGAGGAGCCTGTCAAAAGAATTTCTTCTCCGCCATTACACGCACGGCGCATGCTCCAAACAAAGCCACGAACCGCGCCTGCGCACCGAGCACCTGCATTCTGGGTGCGGTACATTTTTCCACGCGGGGCATGCTGGGTAGATAAGAACATGACAAACAGGAGCAGGAGTGGGCCAGATACTGCAAGGGTTATATACAGAGTGAAGCTCCCTCTGTACTGTCCTAAACAATCCCAGGGCAGGTACAGCACGGGTTAGTTACAATTTAAAGCTTGCTGTACGCTGACTTTCTTCAAACACTCCCAGGGCAGGTACAGCACATGTTAAATACACAGTAAGGGTCCCTGCACTGTCCCACCAGGTATTCCCAGGGCATGTACAGCACGGGTTAGATACAGAATAAAGCTCCCTCTGCACAGTCCCAAGAAACAATTCCAGGGCAGGTACAGCGCAACTATTTTGTTAATCTGTAAATCAAATGCCCCTGATTAAAGGGAGGGGAACACAATAACCAACAAAATAAACTAATTAAACTTTGGATGGTAAACTTAAATCAAATAAAAATTTGGTTGCTCGAGGTGACGATGCACTCCAGTCCCTCCAGTGCCAACCTCTTACAGAAGGCCGCAAGCATACCGGTAGCAGGTACAGCAGGGTTTAGAGACAGAGTGAAGCTCCCTCTACACTGTCCCATCAAACACTCCAAAAATTCACAGGACAAGCACAACACAGGTTAGGTACACATTATCATCATCATAGGCAATCCCTCGAAATCAAAGGTGAGTTCTTCGGTGACTAAACATTCCAATACGGGAATTACAGTCTCTGTCACAGGTGAGACAGCCAGTCATTAAAGGAAAGGGTGGGTGGGACGGGTTTGCCACATGCTCCGACGCTTGGTTTTTGCTTGCTCTCAGCGATGAGACTCGAGGTGCTCAGCACCCTCCCGGATGCACTTCCTCCAATTAGGGCAGAATTTAGCCAGGGACTCCCAGGTATCAGTGGGGATGCTGCATTTTTATCAAGGAGGCTTTGAAGGTGTCCTTGAAATGTTTCCTCTGATCACCTTGGGCTCGCTTGCTATGTCGGAGTTCTGAGCAGAACGCTTGCTTTGGGAGTCTTGTGTCAGCCATGTGAACAATGTGGCGAGCCAGGGTATCTCTGGAGTTGGAGCACGCCGTGTCCACAAGAGATGGACACTGCAGAGACTGGAGTGCATCATTTCAAGAGAGAACAGAATTTTTATTTTAATTAATTTGATTTGATTTGACAAAGGTTCCCTTTACGTTGATTTATTACGTTGTGTTTTTGGTGCCCTCAATAAAAAAATAAGGGGCACTTTAATGAAAGTTTCTGGAGTGTGACCCGCCCCCCCCCCTTTAATCAGGGGGCACTTGATTATTGTTCTACTTAAAATAGTTGTGAACAATGTGGCCCACCCAACGCAGCTGGTCGAGTGTGGTCAGTGCTTTGATGCTGAGGATGTTGGCCTGATCGAGGAAACACTGGGACTGGTTTGATGAGAATGACCAGGAGATCCAAGAGCTAATAAATCGCAAGCACAGCGCATTTCTGAACCTAAAACAACAACCCAACTCGGGACCAGCAAAGCAGCATTACAAGTGGCTTCAGGCCGAGGTCCAAGAAAAAACCTGTGACCTAAAGCATAGATGGTGGGTGGAGAAATCACAGGAGGTTCAGCAGCTGGCTGACAGCCATGATGTGTGAGGATCCTTCACATCAGTCAACGCCACCTACAGCCCAACCACCCAAGGCACCACCCCACTGTTGGCCAAGAACGGGGAAACACTCATTAAGTCCACCGAGGCAGCCAGGACCCGCTGGAAGGAGCACTTCGAAGATCTCCTTAACCGACACTCTGCCTTTGACTCGAGTATCCTCGACTCCAACCCACAGCATGCTAACTACCACCATCTCAGCAAAATCCCAGCCCTGTACGAGGTGGAAAAGGCCATCCGCCAGCTCAAAACCAACAAGGCAATGGGAGTGGATGAAATCCCCACTGAGGCACTAAAGTATGGTGGAGAGGCACTATTGGCACAAATGCATGACCTCATCTCTCTCATCTGGAAGAAGGAGGGCATGCCTGGAGATCTCAGAGATGTAGTAATTGTGACCATCTTTAACAAAGGGGACAAGTCCGACTGCAGCAATTACAGATGAATCGCCCTGTTATCAGCCACTGGGAAAGCCATCGCTTGAATCCTCCTCAACCATCTTCTCCCTGTGGCTGAGGAGCTCCTCCCGGAGTCACAGTGTGGTTTTCATCCTCTGCGGAGTATAACGGAAATGAGTAGGTACACAGTAAGGATCTCAATACACTCTCCCACCAGACACTTGCAGGGAAGGTACAGCATGGGTTAGATACAGAGTAAAGCTCCCTCCACACTGTCCCATCAAATATTCCCAGGGCAAGTACAACATGGGTTAAATAGAGAGTAAAGCTCCCTCTATACTGTTCCATCAGACGTTCCCAGGGCAAGTACAGCACAGGTTAGACACAGACAACATCTCCCTCTGACTTGTCCGGCCATTCCGGGGCAGATACAGCTTCAGTTCGATATAGAGAAAATCTCCCTCTATACGGTTCTGCTGGACATTCCCAGGGCAGGTACAGCACGGGTTAGATACAGGGTAAAGTTCCCTTACACTGTCCCATCAACCATTCCCAGGGCAGGTACCACCAAGCTCATGGTCTACAGGGCTGTAGTAATACCCGCCCTCCTGTATGGCTCAGAGGAATGGACCGTGTACAGTAGACACCTCAAGTCGCTGGAGATATATCCGCTAGATCCTACAAATCCCCTGGGAGGACTGGCACAGCAACATCAGCGTCCTTGTCCAGGCTAATATCCCCAGCATTGAAGCACTGACTACACTTGATCAGCTTCGCTGGGCAGGCCACATAGTTCGTATGCCAGACACGAGACTCCCAAAGCAACTGTTCTATGTCGAGCGCCTTCACAGCAAATGAGCCAAAGGCGGGCAGTGGAAACATTACAAGGACACCTTCAAAGCCTCCCTGATAAAGTGCGACATCCCCACTGACACCTGGGAGTTCCTGACCAATGACTGCCCTAAGTGGAGACAGTGAATCCGGGAGAGCGCTGAGCACTTCGAGTCTCAATGCCGAGTGCATGCAGAAATCAAGCGCAGGCAGTGGAAGGAGCATACGGCAAAGCAATCCCACCCACCCCTTCTCTCAATGACTATCTGTCCCACCTGTGACAGAGTCTGTGGCTCTCATATTGGACTGGTCAGCCACCAAATAACTCACTTCAGGAGTGGAAGCAAGTCTTCCTTCTATTTTTCCTCGATTCCGAGGGACTGCCTATGATGATGATGATGATGATGATGATGACACAGGTTAGATGCAGAGTAAAGCTCCCTCCACACTGTCTCACCAGACATTCACAGGTCGGTACAGCGTGGGTTATTAAAGGTTAAATCTCACTCTAGCCTGTCCCAAACACTCCCAGGGTAGGTACAGCATAGGTTAGATACAGAGTTAATCTCCCTCTACGCCGTCCGATCAAACAATCGCTCAACAGACACAGCACGGGTTAGTCAGAGAGTAAAGCTCTCCATAGACTGATCCATCAAATACTCCCATTGCAGGTACAGCACGAGTTAGATACTGAGTAAAGCTCACTCTCCACTGTCCCATCAAACAGACCCAGGGCAGGAACAACACAGGTTAGATACAGAGTAAAGCTCACTCTACACTGTCCCATCAAACACTACGAGGGAAAATACAGCACGGATTAGATAAGAGAGAAAAGCTTGCTCTACACTATCCCATCAAAAACTGCCAGAGCAGGTACAGCATGGGTTCGACAGAAAGGTTTCGGCTGGGTTTTCCAGAACTTGGGACCTGGGCAACAGAAGAGACAGTCACCAATTATAATCAGGGATGCTCAGGAAGACAGATATCTCATGGGTGGGGGGCAGGATGGTGGTTGTGGGGCTGGAGGAATTTACAGAGCTAGGGAGGGACGAGGCCATGGAGTGGTTTAAAAATATTAGAATTTTGAAATCAAGACGTTGCTTAACTAGAAGCCAATGTAGGTCAGTTAGGACAGGGGTGATGGGTGAGCTGGACTTGGTGCGAGTTAGGGCATGGGCAGCCGAATTTTTGATTAACTCTAGTTTATGCAGAGTCGAATGTGGGAGGAGTGCGTTGGAATAGTCAAGTCTAGAAGTAACAAAAGCATGGATGAGGGCTTCAGCAGTGGATGAGCTGAGGCAAGAGCAGAGACGGATGATGTTACAGAGATGGAAATAGGCAGTCTTAATTATGCCGTGGATGTCTGGTTTAAAAATCTATTTCAGGGTTAAGTATGACACCAAGGTTGCAAACATTCTGGTTCAGGCTCAGACAGAAGTTGGGGAGAGGGACAGAGTCTGTGGCTAGGGAACGGAGTTTGTGGCAATGACAATTACAAATATCAAAATATTTGACAGGCTATCACGTGCAAAATGTGTGGATGAGTTTGTAAAGTTCAATCGGTTAAAAAATCGGGTTACAGAAAGTAACGGATTTCGAACCTTATGCAAGATGGTTCAAAGGATTTCAGTTGAGTTTAAACTGACACACTGCAGTTAAGTCTACTACAACTACAACTCGTACTCAAATGGAACAAGTTTGGGGTTTGATAGAAGGTGAACTAGGTGAGAAATGACATAAGTTAGATTAAGAAAAAGCACTAAAATGGAACAGTCAGTTACAGAACATCAATTAGTCTCCTCTGATCATGGAGGAATCAAATATTCGACAGACTGTGTTTGAAACAAAGATAATTTATTCAACATTTATACACAATATTATTCTCCAGCTCAGGTATAGGGGTTATTAAGAGCATCAGAAACAAAGTAGAGCTGCCAGAGTGAACATGTTTCAGTGCCCAATGCAATCACAGTAAATCCTGTTCTATTTACAAATGCAGCCTTTCTCCTCAGCCCATTCAAAACTGAGATACGGAGAAATGTCTTCTCTCAGAGGGTTGTAAATCTTTGGAATTCTCTGCCCCAGAGAGCAGTGGAGGCTGGGTCATTGAATATATTTAAGGTGGAGATAGCCAGATTTTTGAGCGATAATGGAGTATAGGGTTCTGGGGAGTGGGCAGGAAAGTGGAGCTGAGTCGATGATCAGACCAGCCATGATCTTATTGAATGGGGAGCAGGCTCTGGGGTCCGGGTGGACCACTCCTGCTCCTATTTCTCATGGTCTTATGTACCCAACATGCCCCGCGCGGAAGAATGTGCCGCATCCAGACTACAGGAGCTCAATGCGCAGGCGCGGCTCTTGGATGTGTTTGGAGCATGCGCGGTGTGTGTAATGGCGGAGGAGACACGGTTTGGACAGGCTCCTCAGAAGTGGCCTTGTCAGCGGGACTGAGGGGAATAATGGACTAGCGGAGAGCCGGGGAGGCTTCATAAACATCCGGTGCCCGCCGCAAGTCCGCAATAATAACCGGAATATCGGCGGTTGCAGCTTCGGGTCGTTCGCCCGGTCACAGGCCCAGACGAACGGCGGCCATCTTCGTAAAGGAAGGCAGGGTCATCGCTCCGCCATCTTGGTTCAGTGAGTAGCACAGCGCATGCGCTGCTATCTTGGTGCAGGAACCAAGTGAATGATGTTCGTGTCTGGAACTGAGCCCAGGCAGAGTCAGTACCTTTAGGGGAGGGGAACCAGTGAGTGTAGAACTCAACCCAGCCAGAGTCAGCACCCTCTGGTAATGAGAGGGAGGGGAACAAGTGAGTGCGGAACTGAACCCAGCCAGGGTCAACACCATCAGCGGAGGTGAGCTAGGTTAACCAGTGAGTGTGGAACTGAACCCAGACAGAATCAGCGTCTTCAGCGGAGGAGAGGGGAACCAGTGAGTGTGGAACTGTTCCCAGCCACAGTCAGCATCTTGAGGGAAGTGAGGAGAACCAGTGAGTGTAGAACTGAACCCAGCCAGAGCCAGCACCTTCAGGGAAGGAGATGGAGGGGAGCCAGTGATTGTCGAACTGAACGCAGCCAGAATTGGTGGTGAAAATTGGGAGTGGAGGGAAAACAGTCTATAACATAAGAACATAAGAAATAGGAGCAGGAGTAGGCCATTTGGCCCTTCGAGCCTGCTCCCCATTCAATAAGATCATGGCTAATCTGATCATGGACTCGGCTCCACTTCCCTGCCCGCTCCCCATAACCCTTTACTCTCTTATCGTTCAAAAATGTGTCTATCTCCACCTTAAATTATTCAATGACTCAGCTTGCACAGCTCTTTGGGGCAGAGAATTCCATGGATTTGCCACCCTCAGAGAGGAAATTCCACCTCATCTCACTTTTTTAAATGGGCAGCTCCTTATTCTGAGACTATGTCCCCCTAGTTTTAGTTTCCCATATGAGTGGAAATATCCTCTCTGCATCCATCTTGGCGAGCCCCCTCATTATCATTAAGTTTCAATAAGATCACCTCTCCTTCTTCGAAACTCCAATGTGTATAGGCCCAACCTACTCAACGTATCCTCAGAAGTCAACCCCCCCATCTCCGGAATCAACCTAGTGAACCTTCTCTGAACAGCCTTCAATGCAAGTATGTCCTTCCTTCAATACGGAGACCAAAACTGTACGCAGTACTCCAGGTGTGGCCTCACCAATACTCTTTACAGTTGTAGCAGGACTTCTCTGCTTTTATAATCTATCCCCCTTGCAATACAGGCCAACATTCCATTTGCCTTCCTGATTACTTGCCGTACCTGCATACTAACTTTTTGTGTTTCATGCACAAGACCCCCAAGTCTCTCTGTAGTGCAGCTCTTTGCAATTTTTCTCCATTTAAATTATAATTTGCTTTTCTATTATTTCTGCCAAAGTGGATAACTTCACATTTTCCCACATTATACTCCATCTGCCAAATGTTTACCCTCTCACTTAACCTGTCTATATCCCTTTGCAGATGTTTTGTGTCCTCCGCACAATTTTTGTAACAACAGCAAACTCGGTCCCTTCATCCAAGTCATTAATATGGATTGTAATTAGTTGAAGACCCAGCACCGATCCCTGCGGCATCCCACTAGTCATGTTTGCCAACTGGAAAATTACCATTTATCCCGACCCTCTGTTTTCTGTTGGTTTGCCAATCCTCTATCCACGTTAATACATAACCTCCAACCCTGTGAGCTTTTATCTTGTGCAGTAACCTCTTATGTGGCACCTTATCGAATGCCTTCTGGAAATCCAAATACACCACACCCACTGCTTCCCCCTTATCCACCCTGCTCATTACATCCTCAAAGTACTCCAGTGAATTTGTCAAACATGATTTCCCTTTCATAAAACCATGTTGAATCTGCTTGATTGAATCATGCTTTTCCAAATGTCCTGCTACTGCTTCCTTAATAATGGACTCCAGCATTTTCCCAATGACAGATGTTAGACTAACTGGTCTAAATTGTCCTGCTTTTTGTCTGCTTCCTTTTTCAAATAGGCACGTTACATTTGCGGTTTTCCAATCTGTTGGGACCGCCCTAGAATCCAGGGAATTTTGGTAGATTACAACCAATGCATCCACTATCTCTGCAGCCACTTCTCTTAAGACCCTAGGATGCAAGCCATCAGGTCCAGGGGACTTGTCTGCCTTTAGTCCTATTATTTTACCTAGTACTACGTCATTAGTGATAGTGATTGTATTGCGTTCCTCCCTATATATAGCCCCTCGCTTATCCACTGCTGGGATGTTTTTAGTGTCTTTTACATGAAGGACTTTTACTATCTGTTTTTATATTTTGTGCTAGTTTTCTTTCATAATCTATCTTCCCTCTCAATCATTTTTTTAGCCATTCTCTGCTGGCTTTTAAAAATGTCATACACCTCTGGCCTCCCACTTGACTTGGCCACACTGTATGCCTTTGTTTTCAATTTGACACCTCCCTTATTTCCTTAGTTAGCCACGGATGGTTATCCCGTCTCTTACAGTCTTTCCTTCTCATTGGGATATATTTTTGTTGCAGGTTATGAAATATCTCCTTAAATGTCTGCCACTGCTCATCAACCATCCCATTCTTTAATCTATTTCCCCAGTCCACTTTAGCCAACTCTGCCCTCATACCTTTGTAATCCCCTTTGTTTAAGCTTAGGACTCTGGTTTGAGAACCAACTTTCTCACCAACCATAATATGGTTGAATTTGAACTTCAACCAGATTATGATCACTCATTCCGAGAGGATCTTTTAGTACGAGATCATTTATTAATCCTGCCTCATTACTCAGTACTAGATCTAAGATAGCCTGCTCCCTGGTTGGTTCCACAACATACTGTTCAAGGAAACTATCCCAGATACACTCTATGGACTCCTCCTCAAGGCTACCCTGGCCAATTTGCTTTGTCCAATCAATATGAAGTTTAAAATCACCCATAATTATTGCCGTTCCTTTATTACAAGCCTCCATTATTTCTTGATTTATACTCCGTCCAACAGTGTAGCTACTGCTCGGGGGCCAATAGACTCTGCCCACCAGTGACTTTCCCTTTATTATTCCCCATCTCCACCCAAACTGATTCAATATCTTGATCTTCTGAGCAAATATCATTTCTCACTAACGCACTGATCCCATCCTTTATTAACAGAGCTACCCCACCTCCTTTTCCTTTCTGTCTGTCCTTCCGAATTGTCAAATATCCCTGAATATTTAGTTCCCAGTCCTGGTCACCTTGCAACCACGTCTCTATAATGGGTATCAGATCTTACCCATTTGTATATATTTGTGCCGTCAACTCATCTATTTTGTTACAAATGTTATGTGCGTTTCGACAAAGAGCTTTTCAATTTGTTTTTTTACCTGTTTTTCCTGTTTTTTTCCTCTGTCCTTCCAACTCACTTTCTACATTTTTGCTTTCTAATTCCAGCTTTACTTCCCTCCCAACTGAATGTATTCTCAGGTTCCCATCCCCTGCCAAGCTAGTTTAAACCCTCCCCAACAGACTGACTAACCCCCCCCCCCCGGACGAGGATATTGGTCCCGGCTCTGTTGAGGTGCAACCCGTTCGGCTTGTACAGGTCCCACCTCCCTCCAGAAGTGGTCCCAATGCATCAGGAATCTAAAGCCCTCACTCCTGCACCATCTCTCCAGCCAGGCATTCATCCGCTCTATCCTTCTATTTCTGTACTCACTAGTTCATGGCACCAGGAGCCATTCTAAATATTACCCTAGACCATGTCACTTTTTATAATTACACAGGACCCAGTCTCGGTTTATATTACATTCGACCCTGCCTCTGTTTATATTACACAAGACCATGTCCCTGTTTATACTACACTTGACAGTATCCCTGTTTATAAATAGAAGTATAGAGTACAAACGCATGGATATTATGATGAACCTGTACAAAACACTGGTTCGGCCTCAACTGGAGTATTATGCCCAATTGTGGGCAACGCACTTTAGGAATAATGTGAAGGCCTTGGAGAGGGTGCAGACACGATTTACAAGAATGATTCCAGGGATGAGAAACTTCAGTTACCTGGACAACTGGAGCAGCTGGGGTTGCAAGGGGGATAGAGTATAAAAGCAGAGAAGTCCTGCTACAACTCTACAGGGTATTGGTGAGGCCACACCTGGAGTACTGCATACAGTTTTGGTCTCTGTATTTAAGGAAGGATATACTTTCATTGTAGGCAGTTCAGAGAAGGTTCACTAGGTTGATTCCTGAGATGAGGGGATTGACTTATGAAGAAAGGTTGAGTAGTTTGGACCTATACTCATTGAAGTTCAGAAGAATGAGAGGTGATCTTATTGAAACATAAAACATACTGGAGGGCTTGACAAGGTGGATGCAGAGAGGATATTTCCACTCATAGGAGAATCGAGAACTAGGGGGCATAGTTTCAGAATAAGGGGTTGCCCATTTAAAACTGAGATGAGGGGGAACTTCTTCTCTCAGAGGGTTCTAATTCTGTGGAATTCTCTGCCCCAGAAAGCTGTGGAGGCTGGATCATTGAATATATTTAAGGCGGAGATGGACAGATTTTTTGAGCGATATGGGAGTAAAGGTTTATGGGAGCGACCGGGAAGTGGAGTTGAGTCCATGATCAGATCAGCCATGATTTTATTGAATGATGGCGCAGGCTCGAGGGGCCAAATGGCCTACTCCCCCTCTTATTTCTTATGTTCCCCTTAGAGCAGGGAAGATTGAGAGGAGATTTGATAGAGGTGTTCAAAATCATGAGTAGTCTTGCCAGAGTAGATCGAGAGATACTGTTCCCATTGGCAGAAGGGTCGAGAACCAGAGGACACAGATATAAGGTGATTGGCAAAAGAACCAGAGGCGACACAAGAAAAACCCTTTTCATGTAGCGAGTGTTTAATTTCTGGAATACACGGCCTGAAAGGGTGGTGGAGGTAGACTCAATCACGGCTTTCAAAAGGGAGTTGGTTAAGTATCTGAAAGAAAAACATTTGCAGGGCTGTGGGGTAAGGGCGGGGGAGTGGGACTAGCTGAGGTGCTCTTGCAGAGAGCTGGCACGGGCTCGACGGGCCGAATGTTCTTGTTCCGTGCTGTAACCATTCTCTGATTCTATGGTTCTAACTCTCTCAGCATAAGCCTCTATTCCCTTCTCCCTCATATGCTGATCTTCAGTGCATCGATACTGGAAACACAGAGCGACCAATCCAGAGCCGCTCTGTATCAGGGAGGGTGCTGGATACGGAAGTCGCTCCCTGGCCTCCTGTGTGCGTCTGTTTGTTGCATCAGTTTGACCTGGAGTGGAGAGGGGGAGAAGCTGCTGGGTTTAACCCCCAGAACCTCTGGGCCCAGTCGGGACCAACAATTTCCGATGAGAGACTGTCAACGGCGGTGGATTCTAGGGGAGATTAGGTTGTGAAACAGACACTGCCCGCACAATGTAGAAGAGTATTGTTTTAGGAACAAGTATTTCTGCAGAGGCTTTCAATATACAGATTTGTTTTAATCCATTCTTAGGATGTGGGTGTCGCTCGTAGGGCCAGAATATATTTCCAATTTCCATTTGCCCCTTGACAAGGTGATGGTGGGCCTTCTCGAACCGCTGCAGTCCGTGTGGTGAAGGCCCTCCCACAATGCTGTTAGGTGAGGAGTTCCAGGATTTTCACCCAGTGACGATGTAGGAACGGTGATATATGCCCAAGTCAGGATGGTGTGAGACTTGGAGGGGAACTTGGAGGTGATGGATTTCCATGCACCTGCTGCTCTGGTCCATCTAGGTGGGATAGGTTGCAGGTTTGGGAGGTTCTGTCAAAGTTCTGGTCGAGTTACAGATGTTTAAATTCCCTCCCCTTCACCCCGCCCACCTCTCCCTCCTCCCATAGAGGCCAGAGTCTTGTGTCGGCCCAGACCGGTTGGTGGGTTCCCTTCCCTGCAGGACATTAATGACCAGTTGGGTTATTACGACAATCCAGCAGCTTTCATGGTCACTTTTTTTCTGCTGATGGCCGCACAAATAGCCAGGTTCATTCAGCTCAATTTCACAACCTGCCTTTGTGTTTTTGTGGGTTCTCTCTCACCCACCCTTTTTCCTGTTTGAAACTCACTTTACAGGGTATTAAAAGTGGAGGATTTGTCAACCATAGGCTCAAATCAAACATCACATTAAGATCTGACGGAGTCACTCGATTCATCGGGAACGGAATATCATCGGCCTTTGACCATGGAAGCAAAAAGCACTGTTCACAGCGGGGAGAAACAGTACACGTGCTCTGTGTGTGGACAAGGCTTCAGCCGATCATCCAACCTGGAGAAACACAAGTGCAGTCACACTGGGGAGAAACTGTGTAAATGTGGGGACTGTGGGAAATGTTTCAACTACCCATCCCAGCTGGAAACACATCAGCGAGTTCACAGTGGGGAGAGGCCGTTCAGCTGCTCCGATTGTGGGAAGCGATTTACTACATCATCCCACCTGCTGGTACACCAGCCAGTTCACACTGGGGAGAGGCCGTTCACCTGCTCTGAGTGTGGGAGGGGATTCACTCGCTCTGAATGTGGGAGGGGATTCACTCAGTCATCCACCCTGCTGAAACACCAGAGAGTTCACAAGTGACTGCAGGGGTGGGATTCTGCTGTTATTGCTGCTGTTAATCACATCCGGACTGAACCATATTCATTCTGACAGTTGGGGTTTGTTTCCGCTGATAATAACTCCTGTAACTGGACTGGAGTTCAATATTTGGGAGAAAGACGAATAAATTCTTGTTGCTTTCAACACATTGGTGTGGATTTCTTTCTTTCCCACCCAAGAGTTTAGCATCACCTGGCTGGAGTTCAGTGAGGACAATCTGGGAGGAGGATCGTAAGGGGGGAGAACTTCAGGGTCACACTGAGAGGGGCAAATGGCACTTTGGTCTTTCTAATCACTCTTCATTGACAGCAAAGTCGCCATGCTGGTTCACCTTGACATTGTAAGGTACGGATGATATCCACCCAAGGGTGTTTAAAGAGATGGGACGTGTGCTCTGTCAGCCCCTTGCCCATATCTCCATCAGCTCAGTAGAGTCATGGGTTGTTCCCCGAGATTGGAAGGTAGCACACATAGTTCAAATTTTGCAAATTGGCCACAAGTTGGGAACTGAAGGCCCATCAACGTGACCTCGATCACTGGGAAGGTGCTTGAAGGGATCCTGAGAGATGCTGTTTTCCATCATGGGGAAAGGGAAGGGGCCATTACAGATACTGAACATGGATTCCGGGAAACATGGTCACGCCTTACAAACTAGCTTGAGTTTGTAAAGAAGTTGTTCGGTTGGTGGATGGGGGAATCTGGTTGACATTGTCTACCTCAAGGTGTCAAACTCATTTTCTACGGTGGGCCTGATCCAATATCCTGGCACTTGGTATGGGCCATATTCAGCAAAAGCTATTATAATAGGAATAAATGAAGATAAACTACATCGGAATTGACATTTAGATTTTATTTACTGCCGCTGCTCCCGATCCCTGGCACCTCTTAGCTTGAGCATTCATGAACGAACCCTGCTCAAACCATAACCACAAGGATATCGGTGCATGGTTCTGCCTCTGACCACAAGGCTGTGTCACTGCCACACACAGATACCGTTTCCTTGTTTCACATCTCCATGCAAACATCATCACTTCACACATCCTCTTTCTACACAATTGCAGCAGACATGAGCAAGGACATGAGGCTTATTAAAAGACACATTTCATTACAGCAAAGGTTACACTGGGAGACATGTTCAGTTATCTTCCATTACAGGCAAATACCGGACAAACCAGCAGCACATTGGCACCTGAACAGTGTCTCATCGGCCTTCAGGCTTTTCTTAAATAGATTTTCTGCCTGGATATAAACTTAAACCAGCTTTGCAGGCGAGTTGCTCTATTCACACATTGAAGGTGAGAGAGATGCTGTGGGGCACACACTAAGTCCAGTAGCTGAAAGTGATTTACAGACTGGGTTTTGTGTTTAGTGATCCCGGGTGTGTTACCAATACCAGCAAAGATGAAGCCCATGGAATAAAAGGGACAGTGGAAACTGTCTCACTTTGAGCGAGTCAGAATGAGAAGCTTTAACAACAGCCAATGTTTCACAAAGGGAGACCTCACCAGACCAAAGGACATTGGTGGTGTTTAATGGGCTGTTTGTGTCACTGGGCTACAGGAGGCTATTTGTGACAGAAGGAAAGCTGGTCACAGCAACAAACAGTTTACCGGCCTGTCCAGGACACACTCTGACCCCCACCTTCTCTCTCTCACTATTGATGGACACTGCTGCAGTAATTGCTCCTCTGACCTTTCCTCTCTTGTCCCTCCTGCACCCCTAATACACGGCCCGACACAATCTCCCTCCCCCTACATCATCACTGTGCTGGAATCCACACCAGTCTCCCCATCTGCTCCTTTTTCTCTCCCTGGATCCTGAAACTACAGTCTGCACCCTACTGTACTTAAGGAAGTGGCACTCGAAATACTGAATGCATTGGTGATCATTTTCCAACAGTCTATCGACTCTGGATCAGTTCCTGTGGACTGGAGGGTAGCTAATATAACACTACTTTTTTAAAAAGTCGAGAGAGCGAAAATGGGGAATTATAGACCGGTTAGCCTGACATCAGTAGTGGGGAAAATGTTGGAATCAATTGTTAAAGATGAAATAGCAGCACAATTGGAAAGGAGTGACCGGATCGGTCCAAGTCAGCATGGATTTATGACAAGTCTTCTAGAATATTTTGAGGATGTAACGAGTAGAGTGGACAAGGGAGAACCAGTGGATGTGGTGTATTTGGACTTTCAAAAGGTTTTTGACAAGGTCCCACACAAGAGATTGGTGTGCAAAATTAAAGCACAGTGTATTGGGGGTAATGTATTGACGTGGATAGAGAACTGGTTGGCAGACAGGAAGCAGAGAATTTGGATAAACAAGTCATTTTTAGAATGGCAAGCAGTGACTAGTGGGGAGCCGCAGGGCTCAGTGCTGGGACCCCAGCTATTTACAATATACATCAATGATTTAGATGAAGGAATTGAGTGTAATATCTCCAAGTTTGCAGATGACACTAAGCTGGATGGTGGTGTGAGCTGTGAGGAGGATGCTAAAAGGCTGCAGGGTGACTTGGACAGGTTAGGTGAGTGGGCAAATGCATGGCAGATGCAGTATAATGTGGATAAATGTGAGGTTATCCACTTTGGTGGCTAAAACATGAAGACAAAATATTATCTGAATGGTGACAGATTAAGAAAAGGGGAGGTGCAATGAGACAAGGGTGTCATGGTACATCAGTCATTGAAAGTTAGCATGCAGGTCCAGCAGTTGGTGAAGAAGGCAAATGGCATGTTGGCCTTCATAGCTAGGAGATTTGAGTGTAGGAGCAGGGAGGTCTTACTGCAGTTGTATAGACTTTTGCTGAGGCCTCACCTGGAATATTGTGTTCGGTTTTGGTCCCCTAATCTGAGGAAGGACGTTCTTGCTATTGAGGGAGTGCAGTAAAGGTTCAACAGGTTGATTCTCGGGATGGCAGGACTGACCTATGTTGAGAGACTGGTTCGACTGGGCCTGTATTCACTGCAGTTTCGAAGAATGAGAGAGGATCTCATAGAAACATATAAAATTCTCACAGGACTGGACAAGTTAGATGCGGGAAGAATGTTCCCAATGTTGGGGAAGTCCAGAACCAGGGGTCACAGTCTAACGATAAGGGGTAAGCCATTTAGGACCGAGTTGAGGAGAAACTTCTTCACTCAGAGACTTGTCAACCTGTGGAATTCTCTACTGCAGAGAGTTGTTCATGCCAGTTCGTTAGATATATTCAAGAGTGGGTTAGATATGGCCCTTATGGCTAAAGGGGTCAAGGCGTATGGAGAGAAAGCAGGAAAGGGGTACTGAGGTGAATGATCAGCCATGATCTTATTGAATGGTGGTGCAGGCTCGAAGGGCCGAATGGCCTACTCCTGCACCTATTTTCTATGTTTCTTACTCACTCTTCCCCTCCTGAAGCCTACAAGCTCTAAAACTGAAGCTTGATGGCCCTCAGTCCCCACTCCTTGATTTACCTCCACTTCTCTCCTCTTCTTTCCCCCTTGGTTGTGTTCCACACTCTGGGTCTTGGGCCTTCCCCGGGGATTCTCGGTATGAACATGGGGCTGTGTGTTGAGACAGGATGTCCCAGCTCTCCTCCTCTTTCCCCTTTGGTTGTGTTCCACACTCTGGTCTTGGGCCTTCCCCGGGGATTCTCGGTATGAACAGGGGGATGTGTGTTGAGACAGGATGCCCCAGCTCTCCACCTTTAAAGGGACAAGGAGAGGACCAGCTGGGCTGAATGGCTCTGCTTTATGACATCACTGCAGTGCCTAGCAACCAAACTCCCTGAGCCCTGCTCATTATGGGCTGGGTTGAGCTCAGTGCTGTTACAGGAAGGGAAACAGGAGCAGGATTCGACCCGTGTGGAGCCCAGCATTAATGGGGAGAGGTACAGGATCAATTTATACCTTATTGAGTGAGAAATGTCAGTGTCCCTGACACTCCCTGTCCCTCAGTATCTGTGTCGGGGAGCGACCGATGGGTTCACTCTGTATCTAACCTGTGCTGTGACCGACTGGAGTGTGTTTGATGCTGGCACGAAAAGCACAACATTTTACCCAAAGATGATCAGATAACCCATCACCTTGTCCCTGGACACAGGTCCTGAACGACAGGAAGTGTTTCTAATTATTTGGCTGGTGTCCTTGATCAAATTGAAACACCTCGGATCTCTCTTTAAAAATTTGTTATGGGATGTGCGTGTCACCTCATCTCTCCTTCTGAATGCTGGGGAATATAGGCCAGGTCTACTCATTCTCTCAGGACAATTCCCCCATCCCAGGAATCAGTCTGATGAACCTTCATTGCAATCCCTCTGCAGCAAGTTTATCTTTCCTGAGGTAAGGAGACCAAAATAGTATGCAGTACTCCTGGTGTTGTGTGAGCAGGGCCCTGTATAATTGCAGTAAGACGTAAATACTCAAATCTTTTTGTACAAAGGCCATTATAGCATTTGCTTTCTTAATTGTTTGCTGGACCTTCATATTAACTTTTAGCGATTTTTTAGGTCCCTCTGAACACAATGTTTCCCAATCTCTCACCATTTAAAAAAAAAAACTCTGCCTTTCTATTTTTACTGTCAGTGTCTAACTTAACATTTCTTCACATTATATTCCATTTACCATGTTCTGGCCCACTCACTGAGCCTGTATATATCCCATTGAAACCTCTTTTCATCCTCCTCACAACTTACATTCCCAACTAGCTTTGTATTCTCAGCAAACTTCGATATATTACATTTGGTCCAAATTATTGATATAGATTGTGAATAGCTGGGGCCCAAGCACCGATCCTTGCAGCACCCCACCAGTTACAGCCTGCCAACCCGAAAATCACCCGTTTATTCCTACTCTCTGTTAACCAATCCTTAATCCTTGCTCGTATTTTACCTTCAATCCCATGAGACCTAATTTTGTTTTATAACCTCTTGTGTGGAACCTCATCGAATGCCTTCTGTAAATCTAAATACACCACACCCAGTGGTTCGCCCTTATCTATCCTGCTAGTTACAACCTCAAAAAATGCTAACAGATTTGTCAAGTACAATTTCCCTAAATAAATCCGTGCTGATTCTGCCCAATCCTGTTAGTACTTACAACGTGCTTAATAGTAGATTTTAGCATTTTTGCTGCGACTGATGTCAGGACGACCAGTAATACAGGGGTTAGATACAGAGTAAATCTCACTCCATCTTGTCCCAAACACTACGAGGGTTGATACAGATTAAATCTCAGTCTACAATATCCCAAACACTCCCAGGGCAGGTACAACATGGGTTAGATACAGGGTAAACCTCCCTCTACACTGTCCCATCAAACACTCCAAGGGCAGTTACAGCACGGGGTTAGATACAGGGTAAACCTTCCTCTACACTGTTCCATCAATCAGCACCAGGGCAGTTACAGCACAGGGTTAGATACAGGGTAAACCTCCCTCTACACTGTTCCATCAAACACTCGCAGGGCAGGTACAGCGTGGGTTAGACATGGAGTGCATCTCCCACTACCCTGTCCCAACCATCCCAGGGCAAGTACAGCATGGATTAGATATTGACTAAATCTCCCTCTATACTGTTCCGCCGGACATTCCCAGGGCAGGTACTGCATTGGTTCGATACTAAGTAAAGCTCCCTCTGCACTGTCCAAATAAACATTCCAAGGGCAGGTACATCATAATTTAGATACAGTGTAATTCTCTCTCTAATCTCGCTCTACAATTGAACAGGGCCTTGATGAGACCACACTTGGAGCACTGTGCACAGTTTTGGTCTCCTTATCTAAGGAATGAGAGACTTGCCTTGCTTAGATACTGAGTAAATATCCCTCGACACTGTCCCACCAGACATTACAAGGGCAGGTACAACACGGGGTTAGATACAGAATAAAGCTCCGTCTACATTGTCCCATCACACACTCCCAGGGCAGGTACAGCACGGGATAAATACAGAGTAATCTCTCTGTTAGCGTTAGTGTTTTCTTAGAAGAATCACTCAACGCTCAGAGTCGGTTCCAATGCTGATGCAGCTTTTATTACGCTCAGCGGCGAGGAAAAACTCAGGACCGTATCCAGGTTTCTCTCCACAGAACAAAGGGTTACATGCACCTTTATATGTTTCACAACAGTTACAAAACAGTTTACTACAGCTACACAGCCCATCACGGCTGGACACAAGCCAATCACAACGATTATAGATTACATATAGGTTCTTTTAACCCAATAGAATTCCCCTATTATCCCGGGAACCATATGTTCGGTTATTGTCAGCTTGGGCTGATTGATGACTTTATAGGTTCTCTCCCTAGTTCTTTCATCTGGGAGAAATAATTGGTTTATAACCTTGTTTACAGGAGATGGTTTCCCTCTTATCTTTCTTCCTGGGGAATTAATTGGTTTATGACCTTGTTCACAGGAGATGGTTTCCTTCTTATCTCTGTCTTCCCGCATCCCAGGCATTCCTACAGTGGGCCTCACAGGGTTATTGCTTGGTCATTGAACGTTCAACAGTTCACAGCTTGACTACCTGATTTCCCATCATGCCTGGGCAGCCATTTTATGTGTGTGTCCACTTTAAACTTATATGCGTTTAGATATATCTAGCAGGTGCCTAATGTCTAGTATTCTGGTATGTTCTAAAGGTGCCTACCTCCTACAACAACTCCCCCTTTCGGTAAAGGGACTAGTCCTAGTCCCCTTTTAACCGACCATTCGACCTTTATTAGATTTTGTGCACGGCCCGGTACTCCCTGCCTCAACGTGCTGGCCAGTCACGCGGTTTCAGGAGTCCCGGTTGCTTAAAATGAATTGACAAAGTCCAAATCCTCCTGCCCCCTTATAAAACAGGCTTGTTTAGTATCCGGGGAACGGTGATTTGTCCGTCTTCGTTGTGCGTGGTGTCTGCATGCCTGGCAGGCCATTACGCCCCATGTTATTGCTAAGATCAATTGTATCCCGACCAGTATATGTGAAATTATTCGAATCCATGGGTGGATGTTCACATTTATTCCCCAGTCCCAGACCTTTCTCCACCAACTCTGACTTTGTAAGTCTACCTCGGTATCTTCTTCCAGTACTTTGATTTTAGTTTGCAGTTGGTGATATAGTTTTACAGATTGACCCACTCTGAGCCTCAACTCTCGTAATACTTCGGTTAGATGTGGGATAAGGACCTGATCTGGTTCATCATAAGCCTGTAAATGATCATGGAGCTGATCGGTTACCTCAATAACTTCTGACTTCCGGCGCCTAACCTGGGTGATATGCGCTTGCCCGATCGCGACAGGTCGTAGTGGTGTAAAGCAAAAGTTTGGCTGTGGTATAGGGCACTGCACGTCATTATACTGGAATGAACGCTCAGTAGTAGAGACGCAGTATCTTCCCTTCCCTCCGTAGCCTGCCCTCGCGAAGTGCATGTGTGCGGGCACTATTTCTAGTACACACCCGTCGGTTCGGTTAAACCCGCACTCGTCTCGCTCCCCTCTGCCCACCGGGTGAGGGCATACTGTGATTTCCCCCTTTTGCTTGCAATCTGCTAGGGAAATCCCGGTAAGTATGTTGTTTCGACGAACGGCAGAGGTGGTGGTCAGGTAGTAGCGTATGGAGACATTTTCCCGTATTATTCCGATATTCTCTTGTTGGTATAGGGGGAACGGCCCTGAGTCCGGCGTGGCTATAGGGATCATCAGGACTATCCCTATTCCGGTAGTCCTACCCATCTGGCAATCTGGAATTGCTGGGTATACTCTGGTCAGTCCCTTCAGAGTACAATTATCCAGTGTCCCCCTTTGGTTAGCCAACTGAGCTAAATCTTCCTGTTCTCTATCAATGAGGTGATTGATGGTTCTGGCGTGAGCTTCCAGGACTGAGATGCCATCCAGCTGGATTTTTGGCACCCTCCTTTCCTAGGTTGGCTTGGTCTTCCTGGTTTTGCTCCACCCTCTCCAATAACCCCTTCATCACCCCTCTAAGCTGTTCCACCCTCTCATTTAATCCTTGTATGTCTATCGAGTTCACTACGGAGGTCCCTGTATTGAAAACGGTAGCAACATCATTAACTATTTCCCTCTTCATCCTGGGGGCTAACGCCTGTCCCCGGAACCTACTGGCACCCATTGCATCGGCAGCCTGCTGCATTACAACTTTACTTAATACATTGTACATCTTCCTTGACTGTTCTGTACAGTATTCCGGCATCTGGATGCCTGAAATATTGATCAGAACAGGCACAATTTCATGTCTAACATTATCATACAACAGTTCCCCCTCGCTGTACATTACAATCCCATTCTCTGGTCCCTTCGTAGTTATGGGGCAAGGCAGTTCCTCGGGCAATGTAGTGATTCTTATGGGGCGCGGTGTCGGAGGGGGTGAGTAACATACATACAATGATATTGCAGCCGCCCCCGCCTCCTCGTAATACCCACACAGCCCCATTCCCTTCTTGCGGATGACTGATTGCTGGGATTGTCCCGGAGGCGCGCAAATTATGCCGAAAGTACATTCATCAGGCCCTTTGACATCCCTCCGTTTAATGCATCTGCTCCTTATACCCGTGGAGCACTGTACACATACTCTTATTCTTATTAGGATTCACTTGTAACCATGCATTAAAATAAGTCCTGTCCTTGCTCCAGTCCTTGGCTGCTGGGATGCACATTCCGTCCGTTAAATTAAACAAGACTCCATAGTTCAGGTAGTTGTTTATTTCCAGCGTGCTCTGCTGTCCGTCGGTGTTGCCCAGGGTACGTGCATGTCGCAGGGCTATCCATATTACGAGTAGCGCCTTTCGTATTCCCATTCCGGTAAGTATTATCTGTAATTTTAAACAGACGGCCTGGTCGTCACCAGGGGTTAAGTTTTTTGCTCTACGAGTGTCCCTGTCACCCTGCAAAATCAGAAGCACAAGGTTATAATCGAACCATTTCGAGCTGAATCTGTAGGGCGTGCGCCCGTGTCTTTACCCACTTAAATATTACCCAAACTCCTATGACCAAGGCCAAAGATATTCCTCCAAACATCACTGTCTGTTTTACCGTTAGGTTGGGTTTGTGGACTACACCTACCCACCGTGGGGTACATTGGCTCTATTGCCAGAGGTGATGGTGCTATGGCTGCGCACTGCACTATCCGTCTAGTCCTGTTATCTCTTCCAGCCTGTTTATCTTAGCTTTTAACTCTTCAATTTGTTTTATTGAATATCTATTTCTTTATTGTATCAGGCAAGTATTATTACATAAGCTAGTTCTGTTTTTATTTTTGTTTCCTCTGTTAGGTGAGTCTTTTTTTTCCTATTAAGAAATCCAAATTAATAATGTTCAGTATAAAACGGCTGTCAATGGAAAGGGTTAACTCCTTTCCAGGTTTGTAAGAAGACCTGATGTCATTACGTGACTTCACGTAATCATCTGAAAAAAAAGTAACTGGCTTCGAAATTAGGAATCCGTTAAAAACAGCATAAATCATTAGAGTAAACTCCAATGTTTTCTTAACTTCTAATTCAAGTACTTGCCAAATAATTTTTTATTTTTTTAAAATTGTTTTAAAACAAGGCCACACATACAATAGCAATTTTGTTTACTGAAATTCAATTCTGTTTTTTTTTATTTCTCTCTTTCTCCTCGTTATCTTCAAAACCCTCCTGCTTGTTTAGACTGTTCGGGACTTTTTTTGATAAACACTATCCATTTTGGAAATCTTTTCAAACTGCATTGAAACTTTTTCATAATTTAAAATTCGAATCCATGTAGTGTTTTTTACTTATTCCAATTTTTTTTCTTCTAATTAAACCAATATCTTTTTCACAGCAAACATCAACTAGTATTTAGTAAGTTATGTTTTTTTCCATTTAGTCCGTTACATCTTTTATTTTTCTTTCTTCAAATTAGGTTTTGTATTTTACACGGAGGGTTCGTAACTCCATAAAGTTGTTAATTTAAAATCATTTGTTTACTTTCAAAGTGGCGTCTTTATCTTTTTCTTTTTCTCCATAACTGGAATGGAGTCCAGCTTTGAGAGTTTGAGTGCTGCCTTTCGTTATCTCAAAATGCTCCAGTTTCAAAGTCGTTACTAAAGCTTGCTGTTTTTTAACATTTTCCAAAAGTTCCTTTTACACCTTCGCAGATAGCTCGCCACTTGCCCAGGAGTTTGACCTGATCAGATTTAATTTAATCTTTTTCTTTTTTTTTTAAATCCACCTCAGTATTTCCTGTGCCTTCTCTGAATATCTCAAAATCCCAATTCAAACTTTGTAATTTCAATCTTTATTTAAAACTTTTTTTTTTAGAAGCTCTTTTTTTTTTTTTTAAAGCATTCTTTATCTCATTCCGAGACTAAATTTATGTCTTTCAACCCAATCAATCATTGCATGTTTTCTTTCGGCAAGTAAGTGAGCATGTCAAATAAATATTTTGCTCAACAAACCTATTCTTTATTTGTTTATTTTCCTAGCTCCGTAACTTATCATCCGAATAAATCCACACCTGCGTTTCTAACTTAAATGTCTTAAAACTTCCCACATACAGGACAACATTACAAAGGGTTAAAAAAAAGACTTTCACTCTGTTTCTAAAATAAACAGACACTTGCATTCCTCTTCCAACCAGGCTTTCGGAACATGAAAACATAAAAAAATTCATTCTGCAGTCAAAAATCACACAGACACTTCTCACTCAACGATCAGACATTTACAACAGTCTCTCTTCTTGTTTTGGCCGGCTCTATTTTTGGATCCATGACCTTTCAGGGAATTCGTAGTTTTATCTAAATAATTCCTCACATAACTAGTTCCTGAGGATTCCACCCTGCTTTAATCATTTTTTCAATTAGCTTCTTTTGTTTTTCCGCCAGGTGGCGGGTAAGCGACCCTTCTGGTCCCCACTCGAGTTTACTTGTTTTCATGGCCATTCCTGGGTAGGACTAGTACCGTTAGGAATCTACTCTGAGGTCCGCTTTCTTTCTAGCGTGACTTGTAGTAAACTGTCTCTTGGCTACTGTCAGGTCACATGTTCTGCTGTTACACAAACTTATACAATTCTTAAAAACGCGTTTAAGCAATTCCCACAATGCTCTACGTATCCTTAACGACTACCTACCACCGCTCAGCCCGTTGGTCCGACCCTGTTCACAGGTTTGGATTCCGTTAGCCGCTGTACACCGCTTGGTTCTACACCGGGGTATTTCAAATTACACTACTGGGTCCGGAAGATGTCTCTCGGTATCACGATCCCACGGTCTAAATGTGTTCCCTACGCCTACTTGGTTCCTGGCCGTCACGTGGGACAAAAGTCCTCTTAATTCAGGCTCAGGCTAGGCGTTTGAGATATTAGAGCGTCTCCTCATGTCGATCAACCAGCTTCCACCTTTCGCACCCTTTATACTTAAAAATTATTATTTTTTTTACTCCCTCCTACAACACTCTCCCTCTACAATACCCCAACAAAAATTCCGAGGCAGGTGCAGCACGGGTTAGATAGAGTAAAGCTCAGTCTACATTGTCCCATCACACACTCCCAGGGAAGGATAGAACAGGGTCGATGATAATATAAGAAATAGGAGCAGGAGTAGGCCACTTGCCCCTCGACACTGCTCCGCCATTTAATAAGATTATGGCTGATTGATCTTGAGCTCAGCTCCACTTTCCTGCCCGCTCCCCATACACCTTATTCTCTTGTCGCTCAAAAATCTGTCTATCTCCGCCTTTAATATATTCAATGACCCAGCCTCTATAGCTCTCTGGGGCAGAAATTCCATAGATTTACAACCCTTGAGAGAAGAAATTTCTCCTCATCTCAGTTTTAAATGAGCGACCTCTTATTCTGAGACTGGGTCCCCAAGTTTTAGTTTCCCCTATGAGTGCAAATATCTTCCCTGCATTCACCTTGTCGAGCCCTCTCATTATCATATCTGTTTTCCAATCCATCTTTGGATCATCAGCAATCGTTACTACATTACACTCGGTCCCTTCATCCAAGTCATTAATACTGATTGTAAATAGTTGAGGACCGATCACTGTAGCACCCCACTAGTCACTGTTTGCCAACTGGTAAATGGCCCATTTATCCCGACTCAGATTCAAAGTAAAGCTTCGTCTACATTGCCCCATCAAACACAACTAGGGCAGGTACATCACGGGTTAGATCCAGAGTAAAGCTCCCTCTACACTGTCCCATCAAACACTCTGAGGTGAAGTACAGCACGGTTTAAACAGAGTAAATCTCTCTCTACACAGTCCAACGGCAGATACAGCACGGGTTACATACAGAGTAAAGCTCCTCCTGCACTATCCTAAAGAATCCCAGGTCAGGTACAGCAAGGGTTAGTCACAATTTGAAGCACCCTGTAAGCTGACCTATCAAACACTCCCATGGCAGGACAGCACAGGTTAAATACACAATTAAATATACATTGTCCCATCAACTATTCCCAGGGCACTTTCAACGCAGGTTAGATGCAGAGTAAAGGTCCCTCTACATGGTCTCACCAGACATTCAAAGGCAGGTACAGCACTGGTTACATAAAGATTAAATCACCCTCTAGCCTGTCCCAAACTCTCCCAGGTTAGGTACTGCATTGGTTAGATAGAGTTAATCTCCCTGTACAATGTCCCATCAAAGACTCTCAGGGCAGGTACAGCACGGGTGAGATATAGAGTGACGCTCCCCCTCGACTGTGCAGTCAAATGTTATTGAATGGGGAACAGGCTCAGGGGTCCGGGTGGCCCACTCGTGCTCCTATTTCTCATGGTCTTATGTATCCAGCATGCCCCGCGGGGGAGAATGTGCCGCACCCAGACTAAAGGAGGTCACTGCGCAGGCGCGGGCCCTGGCTGTGTTTGGAGCATGCGCGACGCGTGCAATGGCGGAGAAGACGTGTTTTAGACACGGTCCTCACAATTGTCCTTTTCAGCGGGACGGACGGGAATAATGGACTAGCGGGGAGCTGGGGAGGCTTCATAAACAACCGGTGCTCGCCGCAAGCCCGGAATAATAACCGGAATATCGGCGGTTGCAGCTTCGGGGCTTTCTCCCGGTCACAGGCCCAGGCTAACGGCGGCCATCTTCCTGCAGGAAGGCAGGGTCATCGCTCCGCCATCTTCATTCAGTGAGTAGCACAGCGCATGCGCGGCCATATTGGTGCAGGAACAAAGTGAATGATGTCAGTGTCTGAAACTTAACCCAGCCAGAGTCAGTACCTTCAGGGGAGGGGAACCAGTGAGTGTAGAACTGAACCCAGCCAGAGTCAGTACCTTCAGGGGAGGGGAACCAGTGAGTGTAGAACTGAACCCAGCCAGAGTCAGTACCTTCAGGGGAGGGGAACCAGTGAGTGTAGAACTGAACCCAGCCAGAGTCAGTACCTTCAGGGGAGGGGAACCAGTGAGTGTAGAACTGAACCCAACCAGAGTCAGTACCTTCAGGGGAGGGGAACCAGTGAGTGTAGAACTGAACCCAGCCAGAGTCAGTACCTTCAGGGGAGGGGAACCAGTGAGTGTAGAACTGAACCCAGCCTGAGTCAGTACCTTCAGGGGAGGGGAACCAGTGAGTGTAGAACTGAACCCAGCCAGAGTCAGTGCCTTCAGGGGAGGGGAACCAGTGAGTGTAGAACTGAACCCAGCCAGAGTCAGCACCTTTAGGGGAAGGGACAGAGTGGAACCAGTGAATGCAGGTTGATTTTGAAGATGAAGGGGTTGACTTATGAGGATAGGTTAAGTAGGTTGGGCCTGTACACATTGGAGTTCAGAAGAATGAGGGGCGATCTTATTGAAATTTATAAGATAAGGAGGGGGCTCGACAAGGTGGATACAGAGAGGATGTTTCCACATGGAGGAAACTATTACTAGGGGACATTGTCTTAAAAGAAGGGGCCGCCCATTTAAAACTGAGATGAGGAGGAATTTCTTCTCTCTTGAGTGCTGTAAATCTGCAGAATTCTCTGCCCTGGAGAGCTGTGGAGGCTGGGTCATTGAATATATTTAAGGCAGAGATAGACAGGTTTAACAGAGGTGCTCACAATCAGGAAGGCTTTAGATTGAGTCAGGGAACAGAGTGGTTCTGCTCACACAATCAGAGAATGGTTACAGCACGGAAGGCCATTCGGCCCGTCGAGCACTTGCTGGCTCCCAGCTAGTCCCACTGCCCCGCCATTTCCCCCTGCAAATGTTTTCTTTCAGATACTTATCCAACTTCCTTTTGAAAGCTGTGATTGAATCTGTCTCCACCATCCTTTCAGGCCGTGCATTCCGGATCCAATAGATTTTTCTTATGTTGCCTTTGGTTCTTCTACCAATCACCTGAAATCCGTCTCCTCTGGTTCTCGACCCCTCCACCAATGGGAACAGTATCTCTCTATCGCCTCTGTCCGGACCCCTCATGAATTTGAACATCTCTATCAATTCTCCTCTCCACCTTCTCTGCTCCAAGGAGAACAACCCCAGCATCTCCAGTCAATCAACGTAACTGAAGTCCCTCATCTCATGAATCATTCTTGTCAATCTTTTCTGCACCCTCTCTAAGGCCTTCACATCCTAATGTGCGATGCCCAGAATTGGACACAATGCTCCAGTTGAGACCGAACCAGTGTTTTACAAAGGTTCATCATAACCTCCTTGCTTTTGTACTCTGTGATGCCCAGCAATCTGTAAGCTTTTTTAACTGCTTTCTCAACCTGTCCTGCACCTTCAGTGCTTTGTGCACATATACCCGCAGGTCTCACTGTTCATGCAACCCTTTAGGATTGTACCCTTTCGTTTATATTATCTCTCATTCATTTAATCATGCTTTTCTAATTTTATTTCTTCACTCAGATTCACGGCCTCATTTTATTTCTTCCTCCGAGCCCCTCAACTTAATCTGGCAGCGTAATATTGGCGACTGGTGATTGATTGCCCTGGGAACCAACAGGAAGAGAGCTCGGAGGGCCCAGAGAGCAGCGTGTTCTGCAACCAATCACGGTGCTTGAGGGGTGGATCCTGAGTCGATCTGTCAGGTGAGTCTGTGTGAACCCCTCTTAAATAATTCACCTTTTAAAAGTTAAATCGAAATTTCTTTTTGTCAACAAAGCAGTTTAACATTTGTCAGTATTTTATTTCCATTTATGAGTTCCTATTATGAGTTTCAGACATTTCAGTGCCAAGTGGACCAGGTGTTTAAAGGTCATTCATTTCCCTCTTTCCATATCGCCGTTACTTAAAGGGACAGAGATTGATTTCCCCGCATTATGCATTTGTAGCAGTTAAAATAACATCCTTCCTGTTGGTAGTGAGTTACATTCTGTGTGTGATGAGATGGCTGTTGGCATCAGCCTTTAAAATACACATCCTCTTGTTCAAATCTCTCCAGGGTCTCACCCTTCCCTATCTCTGTAACCTCCTCCAGCCCACCAACCCTCTTAATAGTTTGTTTTCTTTGGAACAGAGGAGGCTGAGGGGTGACCTTAATGAGGTGTATAAAATTATGACTGGCCAAGATAGAGTGGATAGGAAGGACCTATTTCCCTTCGCAGAGGTGTCAGCAACCAGCAGAACTTTTTAGCCAGTACGTAGCAAGCCCAACACGAGAGGGGGAAGTTCTGGACTTAGTATTGCTAGTGATCGTAATCCAGTTAGATTTCTGGTAGAAATGGAAAAGGACAAAGGAATAAAAGTTCTCAATTGGAGAAAAGTCAGTTTTACTAAGCTGAGATGTGGTTTATCCAAAGTGGACTGGAAACAGCTTCTGGAAATGGTGAGAGATTGGGAAATGTTGGTGTTCAGAGGGACCTTGGTGTCCTTGTACACAAATCACTGAAAGTTAATATGCAGGTACAGCAAGCAATGAAGAAAGCAAATGGTATGTTGGCCTTTATTACAAGAGGATGTGAGTACAAGAGTAAAGACGTCTTACTGCAATTATATAGGGTCCTGGTGAGACTACACCTGGAGTATTGTGTACAGTTTTGGCTGCTTACCTAAGGAAGGATGTACTTGCCATTGAGGATGGCAACGAAGGTTCACCAAACTGAATTCATGGGATGGGAGGATTGTCCTATGAGGAGAGATTGAGTAGACTAGGCATGTATTCTCTAGCGTTTAGAAGAATGAGAGGTGATCTCATTGAAACATACAAAATGCTTAAAAGGGCTTGACAGGATAGATGCAGGGAGGATGTTTCCTCTGGCTGAGGAGTCTAGAACCAGGGGTCACAGTCTCAAAATAAGGGGTTTGCCATTTAGGACCGAGATGAGCAGAAACTTATTCACTCATTAATCTTTGTAATTCTCTACCCCAGAGGGCTGTGGAGGCTCTGTCTTTGAGTATATTTCAGACAGAGATCAATAGATTTTTGTATATTGAGGGAATCAAGGGATATGGAATAGTGCAGGAAAGTGGAGTTGAGGTAGAAGATCAGCCATGATCTCATTGAATGGCAGAGCAGGCTCGAGGGGCCGAATGGCATACTCCTGCTCTGAAATCTTATGTTCTTATGTTGAAGTTAAATCAGTCTCAGCAGTGGGAGGCATTCAATGAAGAGATAATGAGGGTTCAGAGGGAGTATGTTACCTTAAAGAAATAGGAGCAGGAGTAGGCCATAAGATCCCTCGAACCTGCTCCGCCATTCAATGAGATCATGGCTGATCATCGACCTCAACTCCACTTTCCTGCCTGATCTCCACATCCCTTGATTCACCGAGAGTCCAAAAATCTATCTATCTCAACCTTGAATAGACTGAGCATCCACAGCCCTCTGGGGGAGAGAATGACAAAGATTCACAACCCTCTGAGTGAAGAAATTACTCCTCATCTCTGTCTTAAATGGCCTACACATTATCCTGAGACTGTGCCCCCGAGTTCTAGACAGTCCAGCCAGGGGAATCAACCTCTCAACATCTAACCTGTCAGTCCCCTTCAGAAACGTGTATGTTTCAATGAGATCACCCCTCAATATTCCAAACTCGAGAGTGTAGAGGCCCATTCTACACACTATCTCATCATCAGACAGCCCTCTCTTCCCAGGAATCAATCTTGTGAACCTTTGTAGCACCGTCTCCAAGGCAAGTGTTTCTGTCCTTAGATAAGGAGACCAAACTGTGCCCAGTACTCCAGGTGTGGTCTCACCAAGGCCCTGTAGGATCGTAGCAAGACCTCCTTACTCTTATACTCCAACCCCTTGCAATAACGGACAAACCATTTGCCTTCCTTATTGCTTGCGTACCTGCATGCTCACTTTCTGTGTGTCTTGCACGAGGACACCCCAAATCTCTCTGAACACCGACGTTTAAAAGTTTCTCATCATTTAAAAGATATTCTGTTTTTCTGTTGTTCCTACCAAAGTGAATAACCTCACATTTCCTGACATTATACTCCATCTGCCACCTTCCTGCCCACTCACATAGTCTATCTATGTATATCTTGCAGACTCTTGTGTTCTCACAGCTTACTGTCCCACCTAGTTTTGTATCATCAGCAAATTTGGATACATTACACTCGGTCCCTTCATGTAGGTCATTAATCATAAAATCATCGAAATTTACAGCACGGCAGGAGACCATTTCAGCCCACCGCGTCCGTGCCGGCCGACAAACAGCTATCCAGCCTAATCCCACTCTCCAGCTCTCGGTCCGTAGCCCTGTAGTTGATGGCACTTTAAGTGCACATCCAAGTATTTTTCAAATGTGGTGAGTGTTTCTGCCTCTATCACTCTTTCAGGCAGTGAGTTTCAGACTCTCACAAACCTCTGGGTGAAGAAATTTCCCTTTCTATCTCCTCTAAACCAATTACTTTAAATCTATGCCCCTGGTTGTTGACCCCTCTGCCAAGGGAAACAGGCCCTTCCTATCCACTCTATCCAGGCCCCTCATAATTTTATCGACTTCCATCAGGTCTCCCCTCAGCCTCCTCTGTTCCAAAGAAAACAGATGCAGCATTTCCAATCTTTCCTCATAGCCAAAATTCTCCAGTCCAGGTAACATTTTTGTAAATCTCCTCTGCACCCTTTCCAGTACAATCACATCTTTCCTGTAATGTGGTGACCAGAACTGCACACAGTATTCCAGCTGCGGCCTAACCAGTTCAAGCATAACCTCCTAGGTCTTGTATTCCATGCCTTGACGAATAAAGGTAAGTATTCCATATGCCTTCTTAACCACCTTATCTACCTGGCCTGCCACCTTCAGGGATCTGTGGACCTACACTCCAAGGTCCCTTTGTTCCTCTACAATTTTCAGTGTCGTACCATTTAATGTGTAATCCCTTGCCTTGTTAGACCTCCCCAAATGCATTACCTCACACTACTCCGGATTGAATTCCATTTACCACTTTACTGCCCCCCTGACCAGTACATTGATATCTTCCTGCAGTCCGCAGCTTTCTTCTTAATTCTCAACCACACAGCCTATTTTAGTGTCACCTTTAAACTTCTTAATCATACTCCCAACATTCAAGTCCAAGTCATTGATATATATCACAAAAAACAAGGGACCCAGCACTGAGCCCTGCAGGACCCCAATGGAAACAGCCTTTCAGTCACAAAAACACCCATCTACCATTACCTTTTGCTTCCAGCCTGAGCCAATTTTGGATCCAATTTGCCACTTAGCCCTGGATCCCTTGGGCTTTTACTTTTGTGACCAGTCTGCCATGTGGGACTTTATCTAAAGCATTGCTGAAATCCATATACACTACATCATACACACTACCCTCATCGACCCTCACGGTTACCTCCTCTCAAAATTCAATCAAGTTAGTCAGACACGATCTTCTCTTAACAAATCCATGCTGACTGTCTTTAATTAATCCATGTCTTTCCAAATGAAGATTTATCCTGTCCCTCCGGATTTGTTTCCAGTAATTTTCCCACCACTGAGGTTCCGGAGTGATGTCAGGAAGCACTTCCTCACACAAATGGTGAGAATCTGTTTCTCTTGGCTCGAGAGTCGAGAACTAAGGGTTATTGTCTCAGGATACAGGCTCAGCCATTTAGGACTGAGCTGATGAGAAATTCTGCACTCAGAGGGTCGTGAATCTTTAGAATTCTCTACCCCAGAGGACTGTGGATGCTGAGTCATTGAGTATATTCAGAGCTGAGATAGAAAGCTGTTTGGACACTAAAGGAATCGAGGGATATGGGGATAGTGCGGGAAAGTGGAGCTGAAGTACAAGATCATCCTGGATCTTATTGAATGGTGCAGCAGGCTCGAGGGGCCGTATGGCCTACTCCTGTTCCTAGTTGTTATGTATGTTCTTGTGTTCATTCACGACTGGATGTGGGAGGACTGCAGAGCTTTGATCTGATTCATTGATTGTGGGATTGCTTGGCCCTGTTTATACCATGCTGCTCTCGCTGCTTAGTATACATGTAGTCCTGTGTTGCAGCTTCCCCAGGCTGGTACCTCATTTCTCGCTACGCCTGGTGCTGCTCCTGGCATGCTCTTCTGCACTCCTAATTGAACCAGACTTGATGGTAATGTTAGAGTGAGGGATATGCCGGACCATGAGGTTACAGATTGTGGTGGAATACAATGCTGCTGCTGCTGATGGCCCACAGCACCCTGAGGATGCCCCGTTTTCAGCTGCTAGATCTGTTCTGCATCTATCCCGTTTAGCACGGTGATGGTGCCACACAACACATTTGAGAGTGTGTTCGGTGTGACTTTGTCTCCACAATGACTGTGTGCGGTGGTCACTGCTACCAATGCTGTCATAGACAGAGGCAGCTCCATGTGGGACAGGCTCGATGTACCTGATGGTCTTTACCTGTCCGTCATTGTTCGTATCTGTGACAGGTAGATTGGTGAGGACCAGGTCAAGTAGGTTTTTTCCTCGTGTTGGTTCCCTCACCATCTGCTGCAGGCCCAGTCTGGCAGATATATCCTTCAGGACTCGACCAGCTCAGTCAGTAGTGGTACTACCGAGTCACTCTTGGTGATGGACATTGAAGTTCCCCTCCCAGAGTACATTCTGTGCCCTTGCTACCCTCAGTGCTTCTTCCAAGCTTAAACCAGTGTGAGTAATAGAATAGATTACATTATAATGTGAGATGTTTATACCTATAATTGTGAAACTATAAGAACTAACAGCAGGCAGGGTAGTTTAGGGATAATGAGAAAATTACTGAAGAAAAGTAAGTGCTGGGAACCAGGGAAAGTGTCCGTGTAAATCACAGATTAGAGAAGTTCCAGCTGTCTTTTCCTCACTTCCTGCCCAAACCCAGCAGAGAAGACAAAGAAGAGTCCGGTGCCAGAGGTGGATCAGTGCAGGGTATAAAAGTGAGGGGAGACTGATGTAAGGGGGCAGTGGGGACTGGAGACACCGGAGATCAAGCTCAGGGCGCCCGAGGTTCCATCCAGTGGGCTGACCTGGTGTCAGTTACTGTGGACACGCGGGACCTGCATCTTTACTCTGATTGGTGGATCAGTATAAGATACGGTGGGTGACGGAGAAACTGCTCATCTTATATTTCTTATTAAGGTATTAAAGTTGCTGACACTGGACTCTGGAACTTGCTAATTAATAAGACAAGGGATTAGCTCGACCTTTACATCCCCAAATCTCTCTACCCCTCCACTCCTTTTAAAATGTTACCATTTAATGTACATTTCCTCCATTTTTCTTCCAAAATGTTTTGCATCAGATTTCTCTGCACTAAATTTCATCTGCCATTCATCCAGCCCATTTACAAACCTGTGCATTCAGACTGAGCTCACTTACAGTCCTCTGCACAGAGCCCCACGCTCCCCATTTTTGGCGTCATCTGGAGATTTTGATCATACTGCAGGTCTGATCACCGATATTTAAAATAATTTATTTATTATTATTTATTGTCCCTCTGGCCCCAATCTCGATAGCATGACAAAATAAAATTCAGTTCCCCCAATTTGGACTTTCAATTATTGGAAAAAATTGTCAGGGACAGGATACATCTTCATTCAGAAAGACCGGGATTAATCAGGGACATTTAGTACGGATTTGTTAATGGAAGGTCGTGTCTGACTAACCTGATTTTAGTTTTTGAGGAGGTCACACGGAGGGTCGATGACGGTGTTGTGTTTGACGTTGTGTATATGGATTTTAACAAGGCTTTTGACAAGATCCCACATGGCAGACTGGTCATGAAAGTAATAGCCCATGGGATATAAGGCAAAGTGGCAACTTGGATCCAAAATTGGCTGATGTCAGAAGCAAAGGTTAATGGTCAATGGGTGTTTTTGTGCCTGGAAGGATGTTTCTGGTATACATCAATGATTTAGACTTGAATGTAAAGGGTATGACTACGAAGTTTGCAGATGATACGAAAATTGTCCGTGTGGTTGATAATGAAGAAGAAAGCTGTAGACTGCAGGAAGGTATCAATGGACCTGTCAGGTGGGCAGAGCAGGGGCAAATGGAATTCAATCCGCAGAAGTGTGAGGTAATGTATTTGGTGAGGGCGAACAAGGAAAGGGAATACACAATAGATGGTAGGACACTGAGAAGTGTAGAGGAACAGGGGGACCTTGGAGTGCTTGTCCACTGATCCCTGAAGGTAGCAGGACAGGTCGATAAAGTGGTTAAGAAGGCATACGGGATACTAGACTTTATTAGCCGAGGCATAGAATACAAGAGCTTGAACTGTACAAAACACTAGTTAGGCTACAGCTAGAATACTGTGTGCAATTCTGGTCATCACATTACAGAAAAGAGAGGGTATCGAAGAGATTTACCAGGGTGATGCCGGGACTAGAGAATTTTAGGTATGAGGAAAGATTGGATCGGCTGAGGTTATTTTCTTTGGAACAGAGGAGGCTGAGGGGAAACCTTATTGAGGTTTATAAAATTATGAGGGGCCTAGATGGAGTGGTTAGGAGGGACCTATTCCCCTCAGCAGAGGTGTCAATAACTAGGGGCATAGATTTAAAGTAATTGGTCGAAACGTAGAAATTTACAGTGCAGGAGGCCATTTCGGCCCATCGTGTCCATGCCGACCAATAAAGAGCCGCACGGCCCTCGGTCAGCAGCCCTGAAGGTTACATATAAACCTGTGAGCAATGAACAATGGCGGAAAGGTAAAGAGCACCCGGGCCAACCAATCCGCCTCACACAACTGCGACACACCTTACACTGAAACATTCTACACTGCACCCCAACCGGAGCCATGTGATCTCCTGGGAGAGGCAAAAACCAGATTAAAACCCAGGCCAATTGGGGGAAAAAAATCTGGGAAAATTCCTCTCTGACCCATCCAGGCGATCGAAACGAGTCCAGGAGGTCACCCTGGCCATATTCGATTCGCTGCAGTACTTACCATCGTATCTGCACCAGCCAACAGGAGGTTATCCAGTCTAATCCCAATTACCAGCTCTAGGTCCGTAACCCTGCAGATTACACCACTTCAAGTGCCCATCCAAGCACCTTTTAAATGTGGTGAGCGCTTCTGCATCCACCATCCTTCCAGGCAGTGAGTTCCAGATCCCCACAACCCTCTGCATGAAGAAGCCTCCCCTCAAATCCCCTCTGAGCCTTCCACCAACCACCTTAAAACCATGCCCCCTCATAATTGACCCCTCCACCAAGGGAAATAGACCCTTGCTATCCACTATATCCACGCCTCTCAAAATGTTGTCGCCTCAATGAGGTCTCCTCTCAGCCTCCACTGTTCCAATGAGAGCAAACCCAGCCTATCCAATCTGTTCTCACAGCTCAGATGCTGCATTCCAGGCAGCATCCTTCGTAAATCTCCTCTGCACCCTCTCTCGTGCAATCACATCCTTCCGATAATACAGCAATTAGAACTCCAGCTGTGGCCTAACCAGAGTGTTATACAATTGAAGCATAACCTCCGTGCTCTTGTATTCTGTGCTTCAGCCAATAAAGGCAAGCATTCTGCCTGCCTTCTTAACCACCTGATCCACCTGGCCTGCTACTTTCAGGGATCTGTGGACAAGCACTCCAAGGTCCCTTTGATCATCTACTGCTTAATGTGTATCATCATCATCATCATCATCATAGGCAGTCCCTCGGGTTCGAGGAAGACTTGCTTCCACTCTTAGCCTGAGTTCTTTGGTGGCTGTACAGTCCAATATGAGAACCACAGTTTCTGTCACAGGTGGGACATATAGTGGTTGAGGGAAAGGGTGGGTAGGGAGCCTGGTTTGCTGCACGCTCCTTCCGCTGCCTGTGCTTGATTTCTGCATGCATCGGCGATGATACTCAAGCTCAGCGCCCTCCCGAATGCACTTCCTCCACTGAGGGCGGTCTATGGCCAAGGACTCCCAGGTGTCAGTGGGCATGTCGCACTTTATCAGGGAGGCTTTGAGGGTGTCCTTGTGATTTCCTCTGCCCGCCTTTGGCTCGTTTGCCGTGGACGAGTTCCGAGTGGAGCGCTTGCTTTGGGAGTCTCGTGTCTGGCATGCGAACTGTGTGGCCTGCCCAGCGGAGCTGATCAAGTGTGGTCAGTGCTTCAATGCTGGGGATGTTGGCCTGGACGAGGACGCTAATGTTTGTGCGTCTGTCCTCCCAGCGGATTTGCAGGATCTTGTGGAGACATCGCTGGTGGTAATTCTCCAGCGATTTGAGGTGTCTACTGTACATGGTCCACGTCTCTGAGCCATACAGGAGGGTGGGTATCACTATGGCCCTGTAGACCATGAGCTTGGTGATAGTTTTGAGGGACTGATCTTCAAACATTAATGTGTATACCCTTTCCTTATTAGCCCTCCCAAAGTGCATTACCTCACACTTCTCCGGATTAAATTCCATTTGCCACTGCTCTGCCCACCTGACCAGTAGATTGATATCCTCCTTCAGTCCATGACTTTCCTCTTCATTATCAACCACACAGCCAATTTTAGTGTCATCTATAAATGTCTTAATCTTACTCCCTCGATTCAAATCTAGATCATTGATATATACCACAAAAAGCAAGGGACCCCTGACTGAGCCCTGCAGAACCCCACTGGAAACATCCTTCCAGTCACAAAAACATCCATCAATCATTACCTTTTGCTTCCGACCTCAAAGACAATTTTGGATCCAACTTGCCACTTTGCTCTGGATCCCATGGGCTTTAACCTTCGTGACCGGTCTACCACGTGGGACCTTATCAAAAGCTTTGCTGAAGGCCATATTCACTGCATTGTGTGCACTACCCTCATCGACCCTCTTGGTTGAATTTTTTGAGGAGGTAATCAGGATAGTCAAACACAATCTTCCCTTAACAAATCTGTGCTGACTGTCCCGAATTAGTCCTTGCCTTGCCAAATGTAGATTTATCCTCTCACAGGAATTTTCCAATAATTTTCCACCGCTGAGGTGAGGCTGACAGGCCTGTAATTACTCGGCCTATCCCTTTCTCCCTCCTTTAACAAGGGTACCACATTAGCAGTCCTCTGGCACCATGCCCAAATCCAAATAGGACTGGAAAATGATGGTCAAGGGATCTGCGATTTCCTCTTTTACTTCACTCAACAGCCTGGGATGCATTTCATCTGGGCCTGGGGAATTAGCTACTTCCAAAGCTGCTAAACCCCTTAATACTCCTCTCTCACTGTTTATTTCATCCAGAATTTCACACTCCTCCTCGATAACAGAATCTGCATTGCCCCTTTCCTTTGTGAAAACAGACGCAAAATATTCATTAAGAATCATAACATCTTCTGCCTCCACACAAAGATGGTCTCTAATAGGCCCTCCCCTTTCTTTATTTATCCTCTTGCTCTTAATTTATTTATAGAACATATTTGGGTTTTCCTTAATTTTACTAACCAAGTATTTTTCATGCTCTGTCTTAACATTCCTCATATCCTTTTTAATTTTACCTCTTAACTTTCTATATTCCTCCAAAGATTCTACAGTATTTAGCCGTTGGTGTATGACATAAGCTTCCCGTTTTTTCTTTATCCTCCCCTGTAAGTCCTTAGACATCCAGCGGGTTCTAGAATTGTTATTCCACCCTTTTTCTTTAAAGTCACATGTTTGGCCTGAGCCTTCCAGGCCTCCTCCTTGAATGCCTCCCACTGTTCCGACACTGATTTACCTACAAGTAGCAGTTTCCAGTCCACTGTGGCCAAATCACTCCTCAACTTAGCAAATTTAGCTTTTCCCCAATTTGGAACTTTTATTCGAGGCCTATCCTTGTCCTTATCCACAACTAACTTGAATCTGACTGAATTATGGTCACTGGCACCCAAGTGCTCTCCCACTAATACCCCTTCAACCTGCCCAGCTTCATCTCCCAAAACTAAGTCCAAACCGCCCCCTCTCGTGTTGGACTTGTTACATACTGACTAAAAAAGTTCTCTTGAATGCAGTTTAAGAATTCCGCACCCTCTATACCCTTCACACTAAATTTGTCCCAATCAATATTAGGATAGTTAAAATCCCCTACTATTACTGCCCTATGGTTTTTATACTTCACAGCAATTTGCTGACATATTTGTTCCTCTATCTCCCTCCCACTGTTTGGGGGTCTATAATACACGGCCAGCAGTGTGATCGCCCCTTTTTTATTTTTAAATTCGACCCATATGGCCTCATTTGATGATCACTCTAAAATATCCCTCCTCACCGCTGTAATAGTTTATTTAATCATTACCGTGACACCCTTTTTACCCCCCTCTCTGTCTTGTCTAAAAATCCTGTAACCAGGAATATTGATCTGCCAAACCTATCCTTCTTTCAGCCATGTCTCTGTAATGGCTATAATGTAATCCTCCCAAGTATCTACCTGTGCTCTTAGCTCATCTGCCTGACTCGCTATACTCCTTGCATTAAAGTATATACCATTTAGCACAGGAAGACCTCCTTGATTACTACTTATTAACCCTTGTTTCCTCTGTTTTACAGATTTGCTTTCTAAATTCTTGCTATCCAATTTCTGCTTCACTTCCTTCCCTATTGAATGTGTGTTCAGGTTCCCATCCCCCTGCCAAACTAGTTTAAACTCTCCCCAACAGCACTAGCAAAGCTTCCCGCGAGGATATTGGTCCCGGCACTGTTGAGGTGCAACCCGTCCGGTTTGTACAGGTCCCATCTCCCCAAGAAATGGTCCCAATCCCTCAGGAATTTAAAACCCTCCTTCCTACACCAACTCTCCAGCCATGCGTTCATTCTCTCTGTCCTTCTATTCTTGTGCTCATTAGCACGTGGCACTGGTAGTAATCCGGAGATTACTACCTTTGAGGTCCTACTCTTTAATTTTCTTCCTAGCTCCCTAAATTCTGCCTGTAGGACCTCATCCCTGTTTCTACCCATGGTGCTGGTCTTGATATGGACCATGACCTCTAGCTGTTTACCCTCTTTCCCTCCCCCAGAATTCCCTGCGTCTGCTCTGTCACATCCCTGACCCTGGCACCACGGAGGCACCATACCATTCTGGAGTCACGTCTGCGGCCGCAGAAACGCCTCTCTGCTCCCCTAACTATAGAATCCCCAATCACTACAGCTCTTTTATTCTTCATCCTTTTCCCCTGTGCAGCTGAGCCACCCGTGGTGCCTTGGAATTGGCTCGAGCTGCACTCCCCAGAGGCACCATCGCCCTCACGGATGCTCAGAAGTGAATATCGGTTTGAAAGTGAGATGGACTCACGGGGGGATTCCTGCACTACCTGCCTAGCGTTCTTACTCTGTCTGGTGGTCACCCACTTCCCCTCTGCCTGCACGCTTTTAATCTGTGGGGTGACCACCTCCTGAAAGGTGCTATCCACGGAGCTCTCAGCCTCGCGGATGCACCGTATTGACTCCAGCCGCCGCTCAAGCTCCGAAACATGGAGCTCGAGTAGTTGAAGCTGGAGACTCCTCCTGCACAGTCACCGACACCAATCCCCTCCTGTCTGATATAAACCCACCCCACAGTCACTGACACCAATCCCCTCCTGTCTGATATAAACCCACCCCACAGTCACTGACACCAATCCCCTCCTGTCTGATATAAACCCACCCCACAGTCACTGACACCAATCCCCTCCTGTCAGATATAAACCCACCCCACAGTCACTGACACCAATCTCCTCCTGTCTGATATAAACCCACCCCACAGGCACTGACACCAATCCCCTCCTGTCAGATATAAACCCACCCCACAGTCACTGGCACCAATCCCCTCCTGTCTGATATAAAGCCACCCCACAGTCACTGACACCAATCTCCTCCTGTCTGATATAAACCCACCCCACAGTCACTGACACCAATCCCCTCCTGTCTGATATAAACCAACCATCATCATAGGCAGTCCCTTGGAGTCGAGGATGACTTGCTTCCACATTACAAATGAGGTCTCAGATGTCTGTTGAGTCCAATGCGGGAGCTACAGTCTCTGTCGCAGGTTGGACAGATGGTGGTTGAAAGTACGTTGGTTGAAGTGCCGGTTTATTGAAGTGCTTGGGTTGTCGTGCGCTCCTTCCGCCGTAAGCGCTTGGTCTCCGCTTGCTCCAGGTGGAGAGACTCGAAGTGTTCGACGCCCTCACGGATTATTCTCTTCCACTCTGAGCGATCTTGTGCCAGTGATTCCCAGGTGTCGGTGGGGATGTTGAACTTCAAGGAGGCCTTGAGGGTGTCCTTGAAGCGTTTCCTCTGCCCCCGGGGCTCGCTTGCCATGTTGAAGCTCCAAGTAGAGTGCTTGCTTTGGGAGTCTCGTATCGGGCATGTGGACGATGTGTCCCATCCATCGTAGCTGATCGAGCGAGGTCAATGCTTCAATGCTGAGGATGTTGGTCTGTGCGAGAACAGACGTTGGTGCGTCTATCCTGCCAATGGATTTGCAGGATCTTCCGGAGGCAGTGTTGATGATATTTCTCCAGTGCTTTGATGTGCCTGCTGTACATAGTCCATGCCTGAGAAGCGTGTCTGAGGGCAGGTATCACTACTGCTCGGTAGACCATGAGCTTTGTGCCGGTTTTACGGTTCTGGTCTTCAAACACTATGACTTAGGCGACCAAAGGCTGTGCTGACACACAGAAGGTGGTGTTGGACCTAGTCATTGATATGTGCCCTTGTTGACAGTCGGCTCCCGAGGTATGAAAAATGGACCATTTTGCCAAAGGCCTCATCGTGGATTTTGATCATCCGGGGTGGGGTGGGGGTGAAGGGCAGTGCTGTGTGGTGGGGATAGGTTGATAGAGCACCTTTCTTTTACGGAGATGTTTAGTGTAAGGCCTATGCTCTCAGACACTATGGTGAGCGTGTTGACGATGGTTTAGAGCTCGTCCTCTGAGTGAGCGCAGACACAAGCATCATCTGCATATTGTAATTCGATGACAGAGGATGGCACGACCTTGGATCTGGTCTGAAGGTGATGGAGGTTGAGCAGTTTATCATTTATTCTGTAGATTATCTCCACTCCAGCGGGAAGCTTACTGACGGTGAGATGTAGCAATGCAGCAAGGAAGATGGAGAAGAGCGTGTGTGCAGTGACACAGCCTTGCTTCACCCCGGTCCGTACATGAATTGGGTCTGTGGTGGATCCATTGGTCAGGATCACAGCTTGCATGTTATCACCAAGCAAGTGGAGGATGGTGACACATTTTAGAGGACAGCCGAATTTGAAAAGTGCACCCCATAATCCCTCACGGTTGACAGTGTCAAAGAAGGTTGAATCAACCCCACAGTCACTGACACCAATCTCCTCCCATGTGATATAAACCAACCCTTGTCACTGACACCAAGTGGACTGGGAAAATATGTTGAAGGGTAAGACTGTAGAAACGCAGTGCCAAACATTTAAGGAGCCATTTCATAATCTCAGCAAAGATTTATTCAAGTGAGAAATAAAGATGCTAAGAGAAGGATGAACCATCCCTGGCTAACCCAGGAAGTAAAGGATGGTATCAAATTGAAAAAAAAGGCAGACAATGTTGTGAAGGACCGTGGAAGGCCAGAGGATTGGGAAATTTTTAGAAACCAGCAAAGGACGCCTAAAAAAATGATAAAGACGGAGAAGATAGCAGATCAGAGCAAACTGCAAGAAATATAAAAACAGACAGCAAGAGCTTCTACAGGTATGTAAAAAGGAAACGAGTATCTAAAGTAAATGCTGGTCCCTTAGAGGATGGGACTGGAGAATTAATAATGGGAAACATGGAACTGGCAGAGATTTTGAACAAATATTTTGTATCTGTCTTCATGGTAGAGGACACTAAAAACATCCCAACAGTTATTCAAGGAGCTATTGTGGGGGGTGGGTGGGAACGTAAAAGAATCACTATCACTAGAGATAAAGTACTCAGCAAGCTAATGGGACTAAAAGTGGACAAGTCCCTGGACCTGATGACATACATCCCAGGGTCTTCAGAGAAGTGGCTGCAGAGATAGTGGATGCACTGGTTGTAATCTACCAAAATTCCCTGAATTCTGGAGAGGTCCCAGTGGACTGGAAACTGCAAATGTAACATCGCTATTTAAGAAAGGAGGGAGACAGAAAGCAGGAAACTATAGACCAGTTAGCCTACCATCTGTCAATGGGAAAATACTGGAGTCCATCATTAAGGAAGTAGTAGCAGGACATTTAGAAAATGATATTGCAGTCAAGCAGAGTCAGCATGGTTTTTTGAAAGGGAAATCATGTTTGACAAATTTGCTGGAGTTGTTTGAGAATGTAATGAGCAGAGTTGATGAAGTAGAACCAGTTGATGTCATATATGTGGATTTCCAGAAAGCATTTGATAAGTTGCCACACAAAAGGTTACTGCAGAAGCTAAGATCTCACGGAGGTGGGGGTAATATATTAGCATGGATAGAGGATTGGCTAACTAACATAAAACAGATACTCAGAATAAATGGATCATTTTTAGGTTGCCAAACTGTAACTAGTTGGGTGACACAGGGATCAGTGCTGGGGCCTCAACTATTTACAATTTATATTAATGACTTGGATGAAGGGACCCAGTGTAACGCAGCCAAATTTGCTGCTGATACAAAGATAGGTGGGAAAGCAAGTTGTGAGGAGGATGCAAAGAATCTACAAAGGAATATAGACAGGCTCAGTGAGTGGGGAAAAATCTGGCAGCTGGACTATAATGTGGTAAATGTCAGGTTATCCCCTTTGGTAAGAAAAATAAAAACACAAATTATTACTTAAATGGAGTCGATTACAAAATGCTGTAGTACAGAGGGATCTGGGGATTGTTGTACATGAAACTCAAAAGGTTAGCATGCAGGTACAGCAAATAATCAGGAAGGCAAATGGAATGCTGGCCTTTATTGCAAGGGGGATGGAATATAAAAGTAGGGAAGTCCTGCTACAACTGCACAGGGCATTGGTAAGACCACAGCTGGAGTACTGCACACAGTTTTGGTCTGGACTTGTCTCCATTCCCGTTCCGAGGGGATTGCTACACCAGTTGGGAGGGGCAACATTTGGGGACACTGATTCCCCATCAATTCCCATTCCCCTTCTTTCTGGTGGATAATGGAGGGGCCACTGTGTGTAATGTGCAAGTCAGTAAGCATTGTCAGCAAGCTCTTTCTAATTGGAGATTATATTCAGTGGAAAGTTTGACACTATTGTAGATTTTGTACCAAAGATCAAGGTAGGATTAAAGTAAAAATGCATAATTTTATTGCAAACTAAATTTCTGTTGAGAGTCGCTGAATTAAGGGGAAAGATAACACACAGCATTTCTTAAATGGACACAGCAGCCCCGAGAACACAATCAGCAATATATCCAGAATAGTAAAGTCCAGCCCAGTTATAGGGTTATTAACATCAGCAGAAACAAACCCCAACTGTCAGAAGGAACATGATTTAGTCGGGATGTGATTAACAGCAGCATTAACAGCAGATTCCAACCCCTGCAGTCACTTGTGAACTCGCTGGTGTGTCAGCAGGTTGGATGACCCAGTTAATCCCTTCCCACACATGGGGCAGGTGAACGGCCTCTCCCCAGTGTGAACTCGCTGGTGAGTTACAAGGTCGGATGAACCAGTGAATCCCTTCCCACACATGGGCCAGATGAACGGCCTCTCCCCAGTGTGAACTCGCTGGTGTTTCAGCCGGTGGGATGACCCAGTGAATCCCTTCCCACACACGGGGCAGGTGAACGATCTCTCCCCAGTGTGACTGTGTTGATGAATTTCCAGGACAGATGGTGATCTGAATTCCTTCCCACAGTCCCCACATTTCCACGGTTTCTCCATGGTGCGGGTATCCTTGTGACTCTCCAGGTTGGACGATCAGTTGAAGCCTCGCCCACACACACAACACGTTTACAGTTTCTCCCCGCTGTGAATGGTGCGATGTTTCTTCAGGCTGTGTAACTGGTTAAAGCTCTTTCCACAGGCAGTGCACTGGAACACTCACTCGGGTGTGTGTGTCTCGGTGCTTTTCCAGTCACACTGATATTTACAATCTTTTCCCACAGGCAGGACAGACAAACATTTCTCCTTCCACTTTCAAAGGCCGATGATATTCAGGTCCTGATGAATCGATTGACTTCATCAGATCTTGACACGATGTTTGGTTTGTGTTTCCTGTCTGAAAATCTCCCCTTCTAATACGCTGTAAAAGGAGATAACAAAACTCATCACTGTCAGTACAAGACACAAATTCAGGATAGACACATCTAGGGTCCATGGAACATTCTTTCCTCTCTTGTTCTTCCAAAGTTGTAAATCTCTGTCCCACACATTGTCCCTCCTGCTGTGCTGAAATCCAAATCAACACACAATTCTAAACTGTTTCTCCTCCACTCCCAGTTTTCAACACCAATTCTGGCTGGGTTCAGTTCTATATTCACTGGTTCCCCTCCCCTGAAGGTTTTTTTTCTGTTAAGTTCGTATTTAGTCTGTAAATAAAGGTTAGTTAAATCAGCGGATTGCTGAGTAGTTGCTGGGTGTATTTCTCTAAGGTTTAGAGTTTAGTTCTACTTGATAGTTGCGAGTGTAACTAGAGGGATGACAGGACAGCTCAGTCCCGTGGATTACACATCCTGTGGCATGTGGGAAATCCTGGAAGCTTCACACAGCCGGGACGACCACATGTGCAGGAGGTGTCTCCAGCTGCACCAACTCCAGCTCCGTGTTTTGGAGCTTGAGCGGCGGCTGGAGTTACTGCGGTGCATCCATGAGACTGAGAGCTACGGGGATCTCACGTTTCTAGAGGTGGTCACTCTGCAGCTTAAGAATGTGCAGGCAGATAGGGATTGGGTGACCCCTGGACAGAAGAGGAGGACCAGGCAGGTAGTGCAGGAGTTCCCCTGAGTCCATCTCGTTCTCCAACTGGTTCTCTGTTCTGAGTACTGGTAAGGGCGATGGTGGCTCTGGGGAGTGCAGCCAGAGTCAAAACCATGGCACCACGGGTGTCTCAGCTGCACGGAGGGGAGAGGGGGGAGGAAAGAAGAATGGAAGAGCTATAGTGGTGGGGGATTCAATAGTCGGGGAGCAGATAGGTGTTTCTGCGGCCGCAGACGTGACTCTGGGATGGTATGTTGCCTCCCTGGTGCCAGAGTCAAGGATGTCACTGAGCGGCTGCAGAGCATTCTGGGGGGAGAGGGTGAACAGCCGGAGGTTGTGGTCCACATCGGGACCAATGACACAGGTAGAAAGAGGGGTGAGGTCCTGCAGGCAGAGTTTAGGGAGCTAGGAGAGAGATTAAAAAGCAGGACCTCGAAGCTAGTAATCTCCGGATTACTCCCGATGCCACGAGCCAGTGAGTACAGAAACAGGAGGATAGAGCAGATGAATACGTGGCTGGAGAGTTGGTGCAGGCGGGAGGGCTTTAGATTCCTGAGGCATTGGGACCGCTTCTGGGGGAGGTGGGACCGGTACAAGCCGGACGGGTTGCACCTCAACAGAGCCGGGACCAATATCCTCACGGGGGCAGGGGTTGCTAGTGCTGTTGGGGAGAGTTTAAACTAGCTTGGCAGGGGGATGGGAACCTGACAATAGATTCAGTAGGAATTTAGCTGGAATTAGAAAGCAAAATTAAAGAAAGTGAGTTTGAAGGAGAGAGGAAACAAGCAGGAAAAAAGGTTTAAAAAAACAAATTTAAAGGCACTTTGTCTAAATGCACGTAGCATTTGTAACAAAATAGATGAGTTGACGGCACAAATAGATACAAATGGGTATGATCTGATGGGCATTACAGAGACGTGGTTGCAAGGTGACCAGGTCTGGGAATTAAATATTCAGGGGTATTTGACAATCCAGAAGGACAGACAGAAAGGAAAAGGAAGTGGGCAGCTCTATTGATAAAGGATGGAATAATGAGAAACAATATTGGCTCAAATGATCAGGATGTTGAACCAGTTTGGGTGGAGATAAGGAATAATAAAGGGAAAAAGTCACAGGTGGGTGGTGTAGTCTATATGCCCCCTAACAGTAGCAACTGTGTTGGTTGGAGCATAAACCAGGAAATAGTGGGGGCTTGTAAAAAGTTAACAGCAATAATCATGGGTGATTTTAACCTCCATATTGATTGGACAAATCAAATTGGAGGGTAGCCTTGAGGAGGAGTTCACAGAGTGCATAAGGGATGAGTTCCTTGAGCATTATGTAACGGAACCAACCAGGGGGCAGGCTATCTTAGATCTGGTCCTGTGTAATGAGACAGGATTAATTAACAATCTCCCAGTAAAGGATCCCCTTCGAATGAGTGATCATAGCATGGGTGAATTTCAAATTCCGATGGAGGGGGAGAAAGTTAGATCTCTAACCAGCGTACTAAGCTTAAATGAAGGAGACTATGTAGGTATGAGGGCAGAGTTGGCTCAAGTGGACTGGGAAAATCGATTAAAGTGTAGGACAGTTGATGAACAGTGGTGTACATTTAAGGAGATATTGCACAACTCTCAAGAAAAACATATTCCAGTGAGGAGAAAAGGGTGTAAAAGAAAAGATAGCCATCCGTGGCTTACTAAAGAAATAAAGGACGGTGTCCAATTAAAAACAAGGGCATACAAAGTGGCCAAAACTAGTGGGAGGACAGAAGATTGGGAATCTTTTAAAAGCCAGCAAAGAAAGACTAAAAAAATGATTAAGAAAGGGAAGATAGACTATGAAAGTAAACTAACACAAAATATAAAAACAGATAGCAAGAGTTTCTATAGGTATCTAAATAGGAAAAGTAAATGTTGGTCCCTTAGAGGATGAGATCAGGGAATTAGTAATGGGGAACATGGAGATGGCAGAAACACTGAACAGATATTTTCTATCAGTCTTTACGGTAGAGGACACTAACAATATCCCAACAGTGGACAGTCAAGGGGCTACAGGGGGGAGGAACTTAACACAATCACTAAGAAGGTGGTACTCAGTAAGATAATGGGACTAAAGGCGGATAAATCCCCTGGACCTGATGGCTTGCATCCTCGGGTCTTCAGAGAAGTAACGGCAGGGATAGTGAATGCATTGGTTGTAAATTTAACATAATTCCCTCGATTCAGATTGGAAAACTGTAAATGTAACACCTCTATTTAAAAAAGAAGGCAGACAAAAAGCAGGAAACTACAGACCAATTAGCATAACATCTGTGGTTGGGAAAATGTTGGAGTCCATTATTAAAGAAGCAGTAGCAGGATATTTGGAAAAGCACAATTCAGTCAGGCAGAGTCACCATGGATTTATGAAGGGGAAGGAATGTTTGACAAATTTGTTGGAGTTCTTTGAGGATGTAACAAACAGGGTGGATAAAGGGGAACCATCGGATGTGGTATATTTGGACTTCCAGAAGGCATTTGACAAGGTGCCACATAAAAGGTTACGCACAAGATAAAATATCATGGGGTTGGGGGTAATATATTAGCATGGATAAAGGATTGGCTAACTAACAGAAAACAGAATCAGGATAAATGGTTCATTCTCGGGTTCGCAATCAGTAACTAGTGGGGTGTCGCAGGGATCAGTGCTGGGACCCCTACTATTTACAATCTATATTAACAATGTGGAAGAAAGGGCCGAGGGTAACGTAGCCACATTTGCTGACGATACAAAGATAGGAGGAAAAGCAATGTGTGAGGAGGACACACAAAATCTGCAAAAGGACAGAGACAGGCTAAATGAGTGTGCAAAAATTTGGTAGATGGACTATAATGTTGGAAAGTGTGAGGTCATGTGCTTTGGCAGAAAAATTCAAAGAGCAAGTTATTAATTAAATGGAGAAAAATTGCAAAGTTTAGTATGCAGGTTCTGCAAGTGATCAGGAAGGCCAATGAAATCTTGGTCTTTATTGCAAAGGGGATGGAGTATAAAAGCAGGGAATTCTTGCTACAGTTATACAGGTATTGGTGAGGGCACATCTGGAATACTGCGTACAGTTTTGGTTTCCATATTTACGAAAGGATATACTTGCTTTGGTGGCAGTTTCTTGTCTTGGAGGGTTGTCAATCTGTGGAATTTGCTGCCTCAGAGAGCTGTGGAAGCTGGGTCATTGAATAAATTTAAGACAGAGATAGACAGTTTTTTAACCAATAAGGGATGATGGGGAGAGGGCAGCGAAGTGGTCCAGAGTCCATGATCGGATCAGCCATGATCGTGTTGGGTTGTGAAGCAGGCTCGAGTATGGCCTGCTCCTGCTCCTATTCCTTATGTTCATTTGTTCTTATGTTGAACACTCTCTCAGCAGACACTTCCAGGGCAGGTACAGCAAGGGTTTGATACAGAGTAAAGCTCCCTCGACACTGTCCCATCAAACGCTAAACCTTGCCCATAATGAGCAGGGCTCAGGGAGGTTGGTTGCTAGGCACTGCAGTGATATCATTAAGCTAGTTTGAATAGCTAATAGTTACTCCAAACTAACTTAGGCCAGCATATCTGGCCACACAGAAAAACCTTGTGGAGAGATAAGAAAGCACCAAGCACGAAACAAAGCACAAAAATAAACATTCAATAACAAATAAAAAATACAAGGAGGCTGAGAGAACCTGCACCTTGCACCAAGATTTACAAAGCACGAAACAAAGCACAAAAAGTAATAAGCAATTAATTAACAAATAAAAAAATAAAAGGAACCCTGCATCTAAAGCACCAAGACCAAAGTAATTGATGGGATTGAAGGCCATTAAATCCCCGGGGCCTGATAGTCTGCATCCCAGAGTACTTAAGGAAGTGGCCCTAGAAAGAGTGGATGATTGATGATCATTTTCCAACAGTCTATCAACTCTGGATCAGTTCCTATGGCCTGGAGGGTAGCTAATGTACCAACACTTTTTAAAAAAGGAGAGAGAAAACGGGTACTAATAGACCAGTTAGCCTGACATCAGTAGTGGGGAAAATGTTGGAATCAATCATTAAGGATGAGAGAGCAGTGGCAGGATCGGACCAAGTCAGCATGGATTTATGAAAGGGAAATCATGCTTGACAAATCTTCGAGAATTTTTTGAGGATGTAACTAGTAGAGTGGACAAGGGAGAACCAGTGGATGTGGTGTATTTGGACTTTCAATAGGCTTTTGACAAGGTCCCACACAAGAGATTCGTGTGCAAAATTAAAGCACATGGTACTGGGGGTAATGAACTGACGTGGATAGAGAACTGGTTGGCGGATAGAGAACTGGTTGGCGGATAGAGAACTGGTTGGCAGACAGAAAGCAAAGAGTCGGGATAAACGATTCCTTTTCAGAATGGCAAGCAGTGACTAGTGGGGTGCCGCAGGACTCAGTGCTGGGACCCCAGCTATTTACATTATACATTAATGATTGAGATGGAGGAATTGAGTGTAATATCTCCAAGTCTGCAGATGAAACTAAGCTGGGTGAGCTGTGAGGAGGACGCTGACAGGCTGAAGGGTGACTTGGACAGGTTAGGTGAGTGGGCAAACGCATGGCAGATGCAGCACAATGTGGATAAATGTGAGGTTATCCACTTTAGTGGCAAAAACACAAAGGCAGAATATTATCTGAATGGCAGCAGATAAGAAAAAGGGGAGGTGCAACGAGATCTGGGTGTCATGGTACATCAGTCATTGAAGGTTAGCATGCAGGTACAGCAAGCGGTGAAGAAGGAAAATGGTATGTTGGCCTTCACAGCAAGGGGATTTGAGTATAGGAGCAGGGAGGTCTTACTGAAGTTGTACAGGGCCTTAGTGAGGCCTCACCTGGAATATTGTGTTCAGTTTTGGTCTCCGAATCTGAGGAAGGACATTCTTGCTATTGAGGGAGTGCAGCGAAGGTTCACCAGACTGATTCCCGGGATGGCAGGACTGACATATGAGGAGAGACTGGATCGACTGGGCCTGTATTCACTGGCGTTTAGAAGGATGAGAGGGGATCTCATAGAAACATATATAAAATTCTGACGGGACTGGACAGGTTAGATGCAGGAAGAATGTTCCCGATGTTGGAGAAGTCCAGAACTAGGGAACATAGTCTAGGGATAAGGGTTAAGCCAGTTAGGACTGAGATGAGGAGAAACTTCTTCACTCAAGAGAGTTGTTAAGCTGTGGATTTCCCTGCCTCAGAGAGTTGTTAATGCCAGTTCATTGGATATATTCAAGAGGGAGTTAGATATGGCCCTTACGGCTAAAGGGATCAAGGGGTATGGAGAGAAAGCAGGAAAGGGGTACTGAGGTGAATGATCAGCCATGATCTTATTGAATGGTGGTGCAGACTCGAAGGGCCGAATGGCCTACTCCTGCATCTATTTTCTATGTTTCTATATAATAAGCAATCAATCAATAACAAATAAAAGATCGGCGTATCGGTTCTTTCTCACTGTGTAGATCTGCTCCTGGTGATATACCCTCAACCTCCCACTGACTGCAACTCAACTTGCATGTATGTGCAGTCAAAACTCAGAGAAAGCTCACAATCTCTTCAGTCAACTTAAACTGGGGTCTTGAGATCTCTTGCAACCCAGAAAGCAAAATGAAAAATGGACCACAATCAATCAATAAATAAATAAACACAAAAATAGAAGTCCTACCTTCAGCGGGCCGCCGATGAGGGAGCCCATTGGGCCAGGGATAGGGGCGGTGTGCTTCGGGCCCCTCCCACACAGCCTGCAGAGCACACGCAGAGATTCTGGGGGCGAGGAGCTACTGCACATGCGTGCACACTCTAGCGTGCATGTGCCGAGGTCCTGGCACTGTTTTCAGCTCCGGGACCTGGCTGCACCTCCATCGAGGCGAGGCTGGGGAGCGGCCAAACTCGGCCTGAAGATTTTTGGTGCCCTAATCGGTGTAGAAAAGCGGCGACCTCTGGTGAGTTCGCCAGAAATCTCTACTGGTCAAATTTGGGCCCCAAGAGTGGGACTGTTTCAAATTTACCAATTTATCACTTTGTTCTCACCAATGTGCGCAGTCCCTTTAAATCTGCTGCACGGTGTCTCTTCCAGCGGTGGGAGCTGGTGAGCGGTCCCTTTAAATCTGCTGCACGGTGTCTCTTCCAGCGGCGGGAGCTGGTGAGCGGTCCCTTTAAATCTGCTGCACGGTGTCTCTTCCAGCGGTGGGAGCTGGTGAGCGGTCCCTTTAAATCTGCTGCACGGTGTCTCTTCCAGCGGTGGGAGTTGGTGAGCGGTCCCTTTAAATCTGCTGCACAGTGTCTCTTCCAGCGGTGGAATGAACATGGTTCAGTCCTGGATGTGATTAACAGCAGCAATAACAGCAGAATCCAAACCCTGCAGTCACTTGTGAACTCGCTGGTGTCTCAGCAGGCTGAATGATCGAGTGAATCCCTTCCCACACATGGAGCAAGTGAACGGCCTCTCCCCGGTCTGATCTCGCTGGTGTCTCAGAAGGTGGTGATTGTTGTGCGTGTATACACCCTGTACACTCAATGTACAGTTAGTTACATAAGACCTATGAATGTATCTTTACACTGTATACAATATGCCTGTACCACCAGAGGGTGCAACAGGTGGAGACCTAGAGGTCACCTGCACACTGCAGTTATAAAAGGGAGCCCACCTTACTGTAACCTCATTCAGGAGCTGCAATAAAAGGACGAAGGTCACAACAGTGCAAGTGCAATACCTTACCTCGTGGAGCCATGACTAGAGTGCTGGCAAACCCGACAGTAATTACTGTTGAATCTGTTTCCACACACGGAGCAGGTGAACGGCCACTCCCCAGTGTGAGTGCGCTGGTGTGTCCGCAGTTCCTTTTTGCTTTTAAAGCTCTTCTCACAGGCAGAACATTTAAAAGGTCTCACATTGGTGTGAACAAGTTGGTGTGTCAGTCGGTGGATTGAGGAAATGAATCCTGACCCACACACGGAGCAGGCGAAGGTCTCTCCCCAGTGTGAACTCGCTGGTGTGTTAGCAGCTCACATGACCGAGTTAATCTCTTCCCACACACGGAGCAGCTGAACAGCCCCCCTCCCCCAGTGTGATTGTGTTGATGAGTTTCCAGCTCAGTTGGGTAATTGAATCCTTTCCCACAGTCCCCGCATTTTCACGGTTTCTCCCCAGTGTGACTGCGTTTGTGTTTGGCCAGGCCACAGGATCGGCTGAATCCTCGTCTACACACAACACGTGTACGTTTTCTCCCCGCTGTCAACTCTGCTTTTTGCTTCCATGTTATGTTTGATGATATTCAGGTCCCGATGAATAGACTGGCCGATCTTGATGTGATGTTGGGAGTTAAATTGTCCGTCTACAAATCCTCCCCTTCTAATAACCTGTACAATGAATGTAAAACAGATAAAAGGGAGTGAGAGAGAACCCAGAAAAACACACAGGCTTGTTGTAAAATTGAGTTCAATAAATCGGGGAATTTGTGGGGCAGGTTCTAGAAAAACAGTCACCATGAAAGCTGCCGGATTGTCACTAAAATCCCAACTGGCGCACTAATGTTCTTCAGCGATATGGGGATCGGGCGAGAGAGTCAAGTTGAGGTCGAAGATCAGCCATGGTCGTATTGACCGGTGGAGAAGGCTCGAAGGACCATATGGCTGACTCCTGCTCCCAATCCTTATGTTCTGATGGAAGGGAACCTGCCACCCAACCTGTCCCACAGCTTTTACCACCCAGAAGGAAAAGGGCAGCAGGTGAATGGGAACAGCATCATCTGCAAGTTCCCCTCCAAGTCACACACCATCCGGACTTGGTCATATATCGCCGTTCCTTCATCGTCACTGGGTCAAAATCCTGGAACTGGCTCCCTAACAGCACTGTGGGAGTACCTTCACCACACGGACTGCAGCGGTTCAAGTAGGTGACTCCCCACCACCTTCTCCAGTGTAACTAGGAATGGCCAATAAATGCCGGCCTTGGCAGCGACGGCCACAGCCCGGAACAAATTAAAAAATCTGTAAATGTTCAATGGATTAAAAGTCTCTCCAGAAATACTTGTTCCTCAAACACTTTTCCATTGTGTGGACAAAGTGTGTTTAACAATCTAATCTCCCCCAGAGCCCACCTCCCCGGGGGCCCCGCAACCAGAGCCCACCTCCCCGGGGGCCCCGCACAGGCCCAGAGCCCACCTCCCCGGGGGCCCCGCACGGGCCCAGAGCCCACCTCCCCGGGGGCCCCGCACGGGCCCAGAGCCCACCTCCCCGGGGGCCCCGCACGGGCCCAGAGCCCACCTCCCCGGGGGCCCCGCACGGGCCCAGAGCCCACCTCCCCGGGGGCCCCGCACGGGCCCAGAGCCCACCTCCCCGGGGGCCCCGCACGGGCCCAGAGCCCACCTCCCCGGGGGCCCCGCACGGGCCCAGAGCCCACCTCCCCGGGGGTCCCGCACGGGCCCAGAGCCCACCTCCCCGGGGGCCCCGAGCCCAGAGCCCACCTCCCCGGGGGTCCCGCACGGGCCCAGAGCCCACCTCCCCGGGGGCCCCGCACGGTCCCAGAGCCCAGCTCCCCGGGGGCCCCGCACGGGCCCAGAGCCCACCTCCCCGGGGGCTCCGCTCAGGGAAAGGCCGTTGCCGCAGGTTGTTGTTCGGGGCCTGAGGCCCACAGCGGGTGTGTGTGAAGCGGATAATGGCGGAGTGTTGTCTCTCGGGCGGGCGGGGCCTGGGCCCGCACTCGGTGTGTGTGAAGCCCGGGGCCCCCTGGGGTTTATTAACCCGCTCCCTCCCTCCGCCCATCTCTCAGACACAGCCGCCCCACCGCGCATGCTCAGCTCACACTGCCCGGGTGATTGATGGTGGCTCGGGCCAATAGGAAGAGCAGGGGCGGGGCTGGTGGCCCGAGTGGGTGGTGGGTCCTCCAACCAATCGGAGTGTGCGAGGGGCGGGGCTGATCCCGGATATCCCGCACTGAGCATGTGCGGACGGCGGCGGCGACAGTTGGTGGAGCCCGGATGATGTCGGTTGTTGGCGCGGGGCAGGAATTGGAGCCGCGCGTGGGGCTGGTGAGCGTCATAAACACGTGGTGTAGGGCCCAGGGCCAATCACAGCCCAGGGGCTGACCCCGGGCTTGACCCGCGGTGACAGGCCCGGGGTCAGCGGGGTCACCGGCCGCCAGCTGGGATTTGGGAAGGAGGAAAAATGGGAGACATTCTAAAGCAAATGGTGCAATTTGCAGGTGAACACAAAGCTGTGAGGGGCAGGGTCCGCTGATCAATCTGTTCCAGCATTAATAGCAGTATAGAGTACAACAAGCAAGTTCTGGTCAACCTTTATCACTCACTAGTTACACTCAGATATTGAGAGCTTGGGGTCTCGGCAACAGAAGACAAGGCCACCAATGGTTGGGCGATTATAATCAGGGATGCTCATGAGGGCAGAATGAGAGGAGCACAGACATCTCTGGCGGTTGTGGGGCTGGAGGAGATTACAGAGATAGGGAGGGGCGAGGCCAAGAAGGGATTTGTAAACCAGGATGAGAATTTTGAAATCGAAGCGTTGCTTAACCGGGAGCCAATGTAGGTCAGCGAGCACAGGGGGTGATGGGTGAACGAGACTTGGTGCGAGTTAGGACACGGGAAGCCGAGTTTTGGATGAGGTGAAGATTACGTGGGGTATAATGTGGGAAGCCAGCCAGGAGTGTGTTGGAATAGTCAAGTCTAGAGGTAACCAAGGAATGGATGAGGGTTTCAGCAGAGGGTGAGCTGAGGCAGGGATGGAGACGGCCGATATTACACAGGTGGAAATAGGCGGTCTTGGTTTTCTGGGGATATGTGGTCACAACATTCTAGATAAGATCATCCGCCATTTTCATAGAATGAAAGTGCAGGAGGCCATTCGGCCCATCGTGCCTGTGCTGGCTCTATGGTCGAGCTATCCAGTTAGTTCCACTCCCCTGCTCTTTCCCCATAGCTCTGAAAATATTGTCCCTTTAGTATTTATCCAATTCACTTTTGAAAGCCACTATTGAATCTGCTTGCACCGCCCTATCAGGCAGTGCATTCCAGATTGCAACAACTCGCTGCTTATACAATGGTTCCTCATGTCGCCTCTGCTTCTTTTACCAATCACCTGAACTCTGTGTCCTCTGGTTACCGACCCTTCTGCCACTGGAAAGTGTTTCTCCTTATTTAGTCTATCAACACTGTTCATGATTTTGAACACTCTATCAAATCTATTCTTAACCTTTTCTGTTCCAAGGAGAATTACCGCAGCTTCTCCAGTATCTCCACATAACTGAAGTCCCTCCTCCTTCGTACTATTCTCGTAAATCTCTTCTGTCCCTCTCTAAGGTGCAGATACCCTTCTGAAAGTGTGGTGCCCAGAATTGAGCACAATGTGTCAGCTGAGGCCTAACCAGTGTTTTATAAAGGTTGGGCATAACTAAACATCAAATGCTGCTATTTGTGTGATGGGGTTTAGACGGGCGAGGTTTATCCAGTCAGTTGGATGTGAGCTGAAACATGTGCACTTGGAGCGGGGAGCCGGGGACACGCTGTGTAACCGGGCACAGACACTCTGCACAGCCCACACATCACTTGTTTCCCACTTGGCCCAGAAGGATGTATTAAATGCAACAATTCATTTGATTTGACTTTAAATAGTTTTGTTTATAAATTTAATCATGCTTCTCTAATTTTATTTCTTAACTCAGATTCACGACCTCATTTTATTTCTTCCTCCGAGCCTCTCAACTTAATGTGGCAGTGTAATGTTGGCGAGTGGTGATTGATTGCCCTGGGAACCAACAGGAAGAGAGGTCAGAGGCCGGAGGGCCCAGGGAGCAGCGTGTTCTGCAACCAATCGCGGTGCTTGAGGGGTGGATCCTGAGTCGGCCTGTCAGGTGAGTCTGTGTGAATCCCTGTTAAACAATTCATCTTTTAAAGTTAAATCGAGATTTCTTTTGTCAGCAAAACAGTTTAACATTTGTCAGTATTTTGTTTCCCTGGAGTTCCTATTATGAGTTTCAGACACTTCAGTGCCAAGTGGACCAGGTGTTTAAAGGTCATTCATTTCCCCCATGTCGCTGTTATTTAAAGATACAGAGATTGATTTCCCTTCATTATGCATCTTTTGTAAGTAAACAAAAATCCTTTCTGTTAGCAGTGAGTCACATTCTGCACTGGGGGAGACGGCAGGTGGCTTCAGGCTTTAAAATTCTCATCCTCTTGTTCAAATCCCTCCAAGGCCTCGCCCCTCCCTATCTCTGTAACCTCCTCCAGCCCGCCAATCCTCTTAATAAGGAGAAACAATTTTCAGTGTCAGAAAGTTCAGTAACCAGAGGCACAGATTGAATGTGATTGGCAAATGAACCAGATGCTACATGAGGGGACTAATGAAGCAGCGAGATGTTCTGGCCTGGAACACACTGCCTGTTAGGGTGCTGGAAGCAGATTCACTTGTAACTTTCGAAAGAGATAAACATGAGTTGAAAAAATTTTCAGCGTTATGGGGCAAGAGTAGGACAGGAGTCCCCTGAGTGCATCTCGCTCGCTAACCGGTTTTCAGTTCTGGATACTGATGAGGGCGATGGTTTCTCTGGGGAGTACAGCCAGAGCCATGTCCACGACACCGTGGGTGGCTCAGCTGCACAGGGCGGGGAGGAAGAAGAGTGGAAGAGCAATAGTGGGAGTGGATTTGATAGTTAGGGGAACAAACAAGTGCTTCTGCAGGCACAGACATGATTCCAGGATGGTATGTTGCCTCCCTGGTGCCAGGGTCAAGGATGTCACTGAGCGGCTGCAGGACATTGCTGAGGGGGGTGGATGAACATCCAGAGGTTGTGGTCCATATCGGGACCAATGACATCGGTAGAAAGAGGGATGAGATCCTGCAGGCTGATTTTAGGGAGCGAGGAAAGAGATTAAAAAACAGGACCTCAAAAGTAGTAATGTCCGGAATACTCCCGGTGCCACGTGCTGGTGAGTACAGAAATAAGAGGATAGAGCAGATGAATGCATGGCTGGAGTTTGGTGCAGGAGGGAGGACTTTAGATTCCTGAGGCATTGGGAGTGTTTCTGGGGGAGGTGGGACCAGTACAAGCCGGACAGGTTGCACCTCAAGAGGACCAGACAATATCCTCACTGGGGGTTTTGCTAGTGTTTGGAAGGCAGAGGAAACAAAGGCTAGAAAATAGACAATAAGGGAGTTTGGCAGCGCTAAATGCCAGTGCCAGTGTGTTTCAATGAGATCACCTCTCATTCGTCTAAACTCCAGAGAGTATAGGCCCATTCTACACAAACTCTCATCATAAGACAGCCCTCTCATCACAGGAATCAATCTAGAAATACTTCAATGCCAGTGCAAGGTGTCTCGGGATTAAGGCAGATAAGCTGAGGGCACAGACAGACATGTGGGGGTATGATATTGTAACTATTAGTGAAACACGGCTAAAAGAACTGCAGGAATGGCAGCTCAACATTCCTGGTTACAGGGTTTTAAGACGAGATAGAAATGGGGATAAAAAAAGGCGGGCGTGTCGCAGTGTTGATTAAAGAAACAATTCCAGCTGTGGGGAGGAATGATATATTCGAAGGATCATCAAATGAGGCCACATGGGAGAAGTGAAGAACAAAAAAGGGGCGATCACACTGCTGGGGATGTACCAAAGACCCCCAAACAGTCAGAGGGAGACAGAAGAGCAAATATGTCGGCACATTTCTGATACGTGCAAAAATAATAGGGCAGTAATAGTCGGATATTTCAACTACCCAAATATTAACTGGGATAGAATTAATACGAAAGATATAGAAGGAGCAGAATTCTTAAAATGCATTCAGGAGTACTTTTTTAGCCATTACGTAGCAAGCCCAACAAGAGAGGGGGTGGTTCTGGACTTAGGTTTAATGAATGAAGCTTGGGCAGGTGGAAGGGGTATCAGTGGGAGAGTATTTTGGTGCTGGTGATCATAATTCAGTTAGATTTAGGGTAGTTATGGAAAAGGACAAAGATGGACCAGGAATAAAAGTTCTCAATTGGGGTAAAGCTAATTTTACTAAGCAGAGATGTGATTTAACCAAAGTGGACTGGAAACAGCTACTTGAAGGTAAATTAGTGTCAGAGCAGTGGGAGGCATTCAAGGAGGAGATAGCGAGGGTTCAGAGCAAGTATGTTCCCTTAAGATAAAGGGTGGGACTAATAAATCTAGAGCCCCTTAGATGTCAATATTAGAATATCCGAGATAGGAGCAGGAGTAGGTCATACGGCCCCTCGAGCCTGCTCCGCCATTCAATAAGATCATCGCCCTCAACTCCACTTTCCCACCTGATCTCCATATCCCTTGATTCCCCGAGAGTCCAAAACTCTATCTATCTCAGCCTTGAATAGACTGAGCATCCACAGCCCTCTGGGGCAGAGAATTCCAAAGATTCACAAGCCTCAGTGAAGAAATTTCTCATCTCTGTCTTAAATGGTCTCCCCCTTATCTTGAGCCCCCGAGTTCTAGTCACTCCAGCCCGGGGGAATCGAGCTCTCAGCATCTACCCTGTCAATACCCTTCAGAATCTTGTATGTTTCAATGAGATCCCCTCTCATTCTTCTAAACTCCAGAGAGTATCGGTCCATTCTACACAATCTCTCAATCGTAAGACAGCTCTCTCATCCCAGGAATCAATCTTGTGAACCTCCGTTGCACCATCTCCAAGGCAAGTATATCTTTCCTTAGATAAGGAGACCCAAACTGCCCAGTACTCCAGGTGTGGTCTCACCAAGGCCCTGTACAATTGCAGCAATAGATCCTGACTCTTATACTCCACCCCCTTACTGCTTGCTGTACCTGCATGCTCGCTTTCTGTGTTTCTTGCACAAGGACACCCAAATCTCTCTCAACACCAACATTTAAAGTTTCTCACCATTTAAAAGATATTCTGTTTTTCTATTCTTCTGACGAAAGTGAATAACCTCACATTTCCCGACATTATACTCAATCTGCCACCTTACTGCCCATTCACATCGTCTATCTATATATCTTTGCACTCTTGTGTTCTGCTCACAGCTTACTGTCTCACCGAGCTTTGTATCGTCAGCAAATATTACACTCGGTCCCTTTATCTAGGTCATTAATATAGATTGTAAATAGCTGAGGCCCCAGCACTGATCCTTGCTGCACCCCACTAGTTACAGCCTGCCGGAAGCCCCACCCCTCACACACTCCAATTGGTTGGAGGACCAACCGCCCATTCGGTCCTCCAGCCCCACCCCACTCTTCCTATTGGTGGGGAGCTGCCGTCAATCACCCGGGCAGTGTGAGCTGAGCATGTGCAGGCCCCGGGCCCAGATATAAACCGGGGAACATTCTTCCCACACCGGGGGGGGGGGGGATATAAACCGGGGAACATTCTTCCCACACCGGGGGATATAAACCGGGGAACATTCTCCCCACACCGGAGGGGGGGATATAAACCGGGGAACATTCTCCCCACACCGGGGGGGGGGATATAAACCGGGGAACATTCTCCCCACACTGGGGGGGGGGAGGGGTGATATAAACCGGGGAACATTCTCCCCACACGGGGGGGGGGGGATATAAACCGGGGAACATTCTCCCCACACCGGGGGGGGGGGGAGATATAAACCGGGGAACATTCTCCCCCTGCCTGCCGGGTCCTGGGTCCGCTCCAGCCCGAAGGAGCGGTCAGTGCATGCGCTGAGTCTGCCTCAAACTCTCAGGGAGCGTCTATAAATCGACGAGAAATCGTAATGGACCAGGGAGCGTCTGTAAATGAAGGAGCAATGGTGACTGAGCAGGGAGCGTCTATAAAGAATTCTAGAATCACAGAATATTGCAGCACAGAAGGGGGCCATTCGGCCCATCGAGTCTGCGCCGATACTTTCGGGGAGCAATCCGGTTATCCCGCTTCCCCCGCTCTTTCCCCAAATCCCTGCAATATCATTCTGCTTCAAGTCTTTGTCCAATTCACTTTTGAAGGCTACTATTGACTCTGTCTCCACCGCTCCGTCAGGCAGTGCATTCCAAACCCTAACCACTCCTTGTGTGAAAATGGTTTTCCTCATGTGACCTCTGTTTTTGCCAATCGCCTCAAATCTGTGCCCTCTGGTTATCAGTGTTAGAAACAGTGTCTCTATTTATTCTATCTCATCTTCATGATTTTTAACACCTCTATCAAATCTCGTCTTCACCTTCTCTGCCCCAAGGAGAACAATCCCAGCTTCTCCAGTCTCCACATAAATGAAGTTCCTCATCCCTGGCACCATTCCAGTAAATCTCTTCTGTCCCCTCTCCAAAGCCTTTGTGTCCTTCCTGAAGTGTGCCCAGAATTGGACCCAATCCTCCAGCTGGGGTCGAGCTAGTGTTTTATATCGCTTTAGCATAACTTCCCGGCTTTAGTACTCTGTGCCTCGATTTATAAAGCCCAGGATCCTTTACGCTTTATTAACAGCTTTGTTAACCTGTCCTGTGACCTTCAAAGATTTATTAAAATCTTTAAATATTTCAAAAAATGTAGCAGAAATGGTGATTGGTCAGGGAGCGTCTGTAAAGGAAGGAGAAATGGAGAGTGGTCAGGGAGCATCTGTAAAGGAAGGAGAAATGGAGTGGTCAGGGAGCGTCTGTAAAGGAAGGAGAAATGGAGAGTGGTCAGGGAGCGTCTGTAAAGGAAGGAGAAATGGAGAGTGGTCAGGGAGCGTCTGTAAAGGAAGGAGAAATGGAGAGTGGTCAGGGAGCGTCTGTAAAGGAAGGAGAAATGGAGACTGGGCACGAAGCTTCAATTTTAAAATTCTCATCCTTGTTTTCAAATCCCTCCGTGGCCTCGCCCCTCCCTATCTCTGGAACCTCCTCCAGCTCTACAACCCTCCAGGATTTCTGGCCTCCTGCACATTCCTGGTTTTAATCACACCACCATTGCTGGCCATGCCTTCAGCTGCCTAGGCCCGAAGCTCCAAAATTCCCTCCCTCCTCCTTTAACACCCTAAAAACGTAAGAAATAGGAGCAGGAGTAGGCCATTTGGCCCCTCGAGCCTGCTCCGCCATTCAATAAGATTATGGCTGATCTGATCATGGACTCAGCTCCACTTCCCTGCCCGCTCCCCATAACCCTTTACTCCCTTGTCGTTCAAAAATCTGTCTATCTCCACTTTAAATATATTCAATGACCCAGCCTTTACAGCTCTCTGGGGCAGAGAATTTCACAGATTTACAACCCTCTGAAAGAAGAAATTTCTCCTCATCTCAGTGCTAAATGGAAGGCCCCTTAGTCTAAGACTATGTCCTTTACTTTTAGTTTCCCCTATGAGTGCAAATATCCTCTCTGAATCCACCTTATCGAGCCCCCTCATTATCTTGTATGTTTCAATAAAATCACCTCTCATTCTTCTGAACTCCAATGAGTATAGGCCCAAACTATTCAACCTATCTTCATGAGACAACCACCTCATATCCGGAATCAACCGTGCGAACCTTCTCTGACAGCCTCCAATGCAAGTATATCCCTCCTTAAATAAGGAGACTAAAACTGTACGCAGTACTCCAGGTGTGGCCTCACCAATACCCTGTACTGTTGTAGCAGGACTTCTCTGCTTTTATACTCTATCCCCCTTGCAATAAAGGCCAACATTCCATTTGCCTTCCTGATTACTTGCTGTACCAACATACTAACTTTTTGTGTTCCATGCACAAGGACCCCCAGGTCTCTCTGTACTGCAGCACTTTGCAATTTTTCTTCATTTAAATTATAATTTGCTTTTCTATTATTTCAGCCAAAAGTGGATAACCTCACAGTTTCCCACATTATACTCCATCTGCCAAATATTTGCCCACTCACTGAGCCTTTGCAGATTTTTTGTGTCCTCCTCACAATTTGCTTTCCCACCCATCTTTGTATCATCAGCAAACTTGGCTACATTACACTCTGTCCCTTCATCCAAGTCATTAATATGGATTGTAAATAGTTGAGGACCCAGCACCGATCCCTGCGGTACTCCACTAATCACTGTTTGTCAACTGGAAAATGACCCATTTACCCTGACTCTGTGTTTTCTGTTAGTTAGCCAATCCTCTATCCATGCTAATATATTACCCCCAACCCAGTGAGCTTTTATCTTGTGCAGTAACCTCTTATGTGGCACCTTATCGAATGCCTTCTGGAAATCCAAATACACCACATCCACTGGTTCCCCCTCATCCATCCTGCTCATTACATCCTCAAAGAACTCCAGCAAATTTGTCAAACCTGATTTCCCTTTCATAAAACCATGCTGACTCTGCTTGATTGAATCATGATTTTCCAAATGTCCCATTACTGCTTCCTTAATAATGGACTCCAACATTTTCCCAACGACAGATGTTAGGGTAACTGATCTATAGTTTCCTGCTTTTGGTCTGCCTTTTTTTTTTAAATAGGGGCGTTACATTTGTGGTTTTCAAATCTGCTGGGAACGCCCCAGAATCCAGGGAATTTTGGTAGATTACAACCAATGCTTCAACTATCTCTGCAGCCATTTCTCTTCAGACCCTAGGATGTAAGATATCAGGTCCGGGGACTTGTCCGCCTTTAGTCCCATTATTTTACCTAGTACCACTTCATTACTGATAGTGATTGTATTAAGTTCCTCCCTACCTATAGCCCCTTGATTATCCACTATTGGGATGTTTTTAGTGTCTTCTACCGTGAAGACCGACACAAAATATTTGTTCAACGTCTCTGCCATTTCCCTGTTCTCCATTATTAATTCCCCAGTCTCATCCTCCAGGGGACCAACATTTACTTGAGCCACTCTTTTCCTTTTTAACACTCTTTGAAATGTGCCTCTTTGACCCTCGGAGTCAAATTCTATCTGATAATGTTCCTGTGAAGCACCAGGGGCCATTTTACAGAGTTATTTCACGGCTGAGGTAGATACATTTTTGGTGTTTGGGGAATCGAGGGACATCGGGCGGGAAAGTGGAGTTGAGGTTGATGATCAGTCATGATGTTATTGAATGGTGGAGCAGGCTCGAGGGGCTGTATGGCCTACTCCTGCTCATAACTCTTATGTTCTTAAAGGTGCTATATAAATGAAAGTTGTTGTTGTTGATAAAGGAAGGAGAAATGGTGATGGGTCAGGGAGAGCATTTGATCAGAACTGGGAGATAGGCAGATGGACAGCTTATAGGGAGCGATAGAGTGAGGGAAAGGAGAGAGAGAGAGAGACCATGTACACAAGAAATGAACTGTAAAGTTGGGTGGGGAAGAGGAGGTGGGGAAGTGACAGCAGACAAAAGGAGGCACAATGGGAGAAGGGAGAGTAATAAAAGACACATAGAAAATAAAAAGACTTGCATTTATTTTGCACCTTTCACCACCACCAGATGCCCCAAAGCACTTTACAGTCAATTAAGTTCTTTTTGAAGTGTAGTCAATATCGTAATGTAGGAAACGCAGCAACCAATTTACAATGTGATAATGACCAGATAATCTGTTTTACTGATGTTAAGGGAAAATATTGGCCAGGACATCGGGGATAACTCCCCTGTTCTGCTTGAAATAGTGCAATGGGATCTTTTACGTCCACCTGAGAGAGCAGACGGGGCCTCGGTTTAACATCTTATCCAAAAGACAGCACCTCCGACAGTACAGCAGTCCTTCAGCACTGCACTGGAGCATCAGCCGAGAGTTTTGTGTTCATGTCTCTGGAGTGCGACATCAACCCACAACCTTGTGACCCAGAGGCAAGTGTGTTACCCACTGAGTCACAGCTGACACAAATACTGACATAGTTAGAGCAGGTTAGCTCAGTTGGAGATGTTAGATGATGCATTTATCAATGCTTAGATATTTTGTCTATTCCTCAAAATCAGTAACATTTTGGAACGTTCAGGTCAAGGTTCACAGATTAACAATAAGAAATAGGAGCAGGAGGAGGCCATTGGATCCCTCGAGCCTGCTCTGACATTCAATAAAATCATGGCTGATCTGATCTTGACCTCAACTCCACTTTCCTGCCTGCTCCCCATAACTCTTCACTCCCCTATATTTCAAAAATCTCTCTATCTCCCCTTTAAATATATTGACTGACTCAGCCTCCACAGCTCTCTGGGGTAGAGAATTCCAAAGATTCACCACCCTCAGAGAAGAAATTCCTTCGCATCTCCGTTTTAAATGGGCGACCCCTTATTCTGAAACTATGCACCCTAGTTCTAGATTCCCCCACGAGGGGAAACATCCTCTCTGCATCTACCCTGTCAAGCTCCCTCAGAATCTTACACGTTTCAATAAGTTCACCTCTCATTCTTCGAAACTCCAATGAGTACAGGCCCAACCTGCTCAAGCTTACTTCACAAGACAACCCCTTCATCTCAGGAATCAACCTCGTGAGCTTCTCTGAACTGCCTCCAATGCAAGTATATCCCTCCTTAAATAAGGAGACCAAAACTGTACGTGGTACTCCAGGTGTGGTCTCACGAACACCCTGTACAGTTGCAGCAAGACTTCTCTACTTTTATACTCCATTCCCCTTCAATAAAGGCCAACATTCCATTTATCTTCCTGATTACTTGCTGTACCTGCATGCTAACTTTTTGTGTTTCATGCACAAGGACCCCCAGATCCCTCTGTACCGCAGCATTTTATAGTCTCCATTTAATAATAGTTTGCTTTTTTATTCTTCCTACCAAAGTGCATAACCTCACATTTTCCCACATTATACTCCATCTGCCAAATTTTTGCCCACTCACTGAGCCTGTCCATAACCCTTTGCTGATTCTTTGTGTCCTCCTCACAACTTGCTTTCCCACCTATCTTTGTATCAGCAGCATATTTGGCTGCAGTGCACTCCGTCCCTTCATCCAAGTCATTAATATAGATTGTAAATAGTTGAGGCCCCAGCACTGATCCCTGTGGCACCCCACTAGTTACAGTTTGCCAACCTGAAAATGACCCATTTATCCTGACTCTCTGTTTTCTGTTAGTTCGCCAATCCCACATCTATGCTAATATATTATCCCCAACCCTGTGAGCTCTTATATTGTGCAGTAACCTTTTATCTGGCACCTTATCGAATACCTTCTGGAAATGTAAATACACAACTGCTACTGGTTCCTCTTCATCCACCCTGCTCGTTACATCCTCAAAGAATTCGAGAAAATTTGTCAAACGTGATTTCCTTTTCATAAAACCATGCTGTCTCTGCTTGACGATTATGATTTTCTAAATGTCCTGCTATTTCCTTAATAATGGACTCCAGCATTTTCCAAATGATAAATGTTCGGCTAACTGCTCTATAGTTTCCTGCTTTCTCTCTCCCTCCCTCCCTTGTTGAATAGGGGTGTTGCATTTGAGGTTTTCCAATCCACTGGGACCTTGCCAGAATCCAGGGAATTTTGGTAGATTACAACCAATCCATCCTCTTTCTCTGCAGCCACTTCTTTTAAGACCCCAGGATGCAGGCCATCAGATCCAGGGGACGTCCACCTTTAGTCCCAATAGTTTGTCTAGTACTTTTTCTCTCGTGATAGTGATTGTTTTAAGTTCCTCGCTCCCTGTGACCCCTTGATTATCTATTATTATTGGGATGCTTTTAGTGTCTTCCACCGTGAAGACCACACACAATATTTGTTTAAAGTCTCTGCCATTTCCCTGTTTCTCATTATTAATTCCCTGTCTCATCCTCTAAGGGACCGATGTTTATTTTAGCTATCTCTTCCTTTTTATATATCTGTAGAAGCTGTGACTGTATTTATATTTATTGTCAGTTTACTCTCAATCTATCTTCTCCCTCTTTATTATTTTTATTAAGTCAATACTTAAAACCACACAGCAGAAGGAAAGAATGTTCCATAGAAACTAGAATTGTCTTTTCTGAATTTCGATCCTGTACTTACAGTGACGACTTTTGTAAACTCCTTTTGCAGGGTGTTAGAAGGGGAGGATTTGAAGAAGGGAAACTCAAACTAAACCTCACGTCAAGATCTGATAGAGTCACTCGATTCATCAGGACTTGAATATCATCGGCCTTTGAATGTGGAAGGAGAAATGTTGGTTTATTCTGTCTGTGGGGAAAGATTACAAACATCAATGTGACTGAAAAAGCAGAGACCCACACACCCAAGTGAGAGTGTTTCAGTGCACTGATTGTGGAAAGAGCTTTAACCAGTTTCACAGCCTGAAAAAGCATCGCATCATTCACAGCGGGGAGAAACTGTAAACGTGTTGTGTGTGGAGGAGACTTCAACTGATCATCCAACCTGGAGAGACAGAAGCACACCCGCACCACGGAGAAACCGTGGAAATGTGGGGACTGTGGGAAGGGATTCAGCTACCAGTCTGCACTGGAAATTCATCAACACATTCACACTGGGGAGACGCCGTTCACCTGCCCTGTGTGTGGGAAGCCATTCATTCAGTCATCCGAACTGCTGAAACACCAGCTTGTTCACACCGGGGAGAGGCCATTTACCTGCTCAGAGTGTGGGAAGCGATTTACTCAGCCATCCAGCCTGGTGAAACACCAGCGAGTTCACACTGGGGAGAGGCCGTTCACCTGCCCCGTGTGTGGGAAGCGATTCATTCAGTCATCCGACCTGCGGAAACACCAGCGAGTTCACACCGGGGAGAGGTCGTTCACCTGCCCCGTGTGTGGGAAGCGATTCACTGGGTCATCTCACCTGCTCAAACACCAGCGAGTTCACACCGGGGAGAGGCCATTCACCTGCTCAAAGTGTGGGAAGGGATTCACTCAGTCATCTCACCTGCTGCAACACGACCGAGTTCACACGAGGGAGAGGCCATTCACCTGCTCAGAGTGTGGGAAGCGATTCACTCAGCCATCCAGCCTGGTGAAACACCAGCGAGTTCACACTGGGGAGAGGCCGTTCCCCTGCTCTGATTGTGGGAAAGGATTCACTCAGTCATCCGACCTGCTGGCACACCAGCGAGTTCACACTGGGGAGAGGCCGTTCACCTGTTCTGAGTGCGGGAAGGGATTCACTGTGTCATCCAGCCTGCTGAGTCACCAGCGAGTTCACACTGGGGAGAGGCCGTTCACCTGTTCTGAGTGTGGGAAGGGATTCGCTCGGTCATCAAACCTGCTGAAACACCAGCGAGTTCACACTGGGGAGAGGCCGTTCACCTGTTCTGAGTGCGGGAAGGGATTCGCTCGGTCATCAAACCTGCTGAAACACCAGCGAGTTCACAAGTGACTGCAGGGGTTGGATTCTGCTATCATTGCTGCTGTTAATCACATCCCGACTGAATCGTGTCCATTCCGACAGTTGAAGTGTGTTTCTGATGATAATAACCCCTATAACTGGGCTGGAATATAATATTTTGATGTTTCAATAACAGAGTGTGTCGATAGTTAATGTTCCAAGATAAGAGGAGACTAATTGATGTCCTGTTATTGAGTGCACCATTTTGGGGCCTTTCCTCCTTTCTAACTCTGGATTATTTCAGTTCTCATACCTTTGGTTACTCTCGTGGAAAAGTGCCAGTTCCCCATACCTTCCAGAGTGCCTCTCCGAGCCTTGGTATTGAGGGAACATGTCGATAAGATGCCTGGGATCACTGAACACAAAACCCAGTCTGTGAATCACTTTCAGATACTGGACTTAGTGTGTGCCCCACAGCATCTCTCTCACCTTCGATGTGTGAATGGAGCATCACGCCTGCAAACCTGGGTTCAATTTAAATTTGAATCCACTCAGGAAATGTATTTAAGAAAATACAGATCACATCAAATAATTGCCAACATTTTCGAGTCAACAAGATGAACAAGTAAATACATCCCGGCCCAATATTCCAGCTCTACATTCACAGGAGAAAGTCTGTTATCAAACTCCTCGAGTAGACAGAATAGAGAACAATGCTAACTCTAAAAATATCTAGCATCTGTTGTAAATATCTTTCAAATCCCAACTGATGCAATCTAGTTTTCCTTTCAGTTGAAGTGAATGGAAGATGTGAGGGGTGTTGGCATCGGGAACTCGGTTAATTCAGCTTCTGAAAGGTGTTCATGTTTAGTTCATTCCATATCGGGGAAAATGTGGTTGTTATCATTAGAGAGAGATTTCACTGAGCAACAGTTGGTGTTTGCAACCAACTGGCCGTGGATATTTTCATCATAGAATGTTTAGATTAGAAATATTATGTTAGAATAAGAAAAGTTCAGAGACGAGTGATTTGTGCTTGTCACAGGAAGACCAGTATTTTACGTGCTTCTAACATTGTTGATGTATGTTGAAGAAAATGCAGACTTGTGTCTCTGGACTATGCCGTAGCCAAAGACGACCATTTCAGGCAATGCCAGTTCCAGTTGGATAAGAGGTTGATGGCATAGCAAAAGATCCAGCAGTTAAAACAAAATTATCTCCAGTTATCTGCAAACATCGAATGTCGCAGCATGCTGACAAAGTTGGACTTAAGAATTTAAAGTATTGAGTTAAATTATTGGGATCCATTGTTATAGAATTGAATTGTTATAGAATGGAAAAGTAGTGAAGTTATGCTAAACTTGTATCGAACCTTGGTTAGACTTTGTGTGTGCAATTCTGGTCACCATATTATAAAAAGGATACGGAGGCACTGGAGAGGGTGCAGAGAAGATTTACAAGGATGATACCAGGAAGGCGAGCGTATACCTATCGGGAAAGGATGGACAGGCCGGGTTTCTCTCTCTTGAAAAAAGAAGGCTGAGGGGTGAGCTAATGTCTTTAAAATGATGAAAGGTTTTGATAGAGTAGACACAGTGTTTCCACTTGTGGGGACCAGCATAATTACAGGTCACCAAGAAATCAAATGGGGAATTCAGAAGAAACCTCTACCCAGAGAGTGGTGAGAATGTGGAACTCACTGCCACAGGAAGTGGTTGAAGCGAATAGTATCGATGCATTTAAGGGGAGGCTAGACAAGTATATGAGAGAGAAGGGAATCGAGGGTTATGTGGATATAGTTAGATGAGGAAAGAAGGGAGGAGGCTCGAGTGGAGCATAAACGCCGGCATGGACTGGTTGGGCCGAATGGCCTGTTTCTGTGTCGTATATCTGATGTAATCCTATTGTCCAAGTCACACTGCTCGAAGGGGAAGATAAATGACTTGCATCCAAATGCAATTGTTACTTTTGTCTTCTTTGTAAAATGACAAAGTCTGGGCATAATTAGTTTGTGAAATTAAAACATTTTCTCAATATGCTAAGCGTTGCTGGTCAAACACATGGGAAGGAAAATTTAGCTGAAAATTGTGATAATTAAGTTTTATTTTTAAAAAAGCCCCGTCTCTGTGGTTCTGTCCAAACTATGTATTCAGAAATAAGTTTTTGGGGGCGACTGTTATGCTAAAGGTAACTAACATCCTTCCTCTTGTAGACTGAATTGCTCTCTGGCATATTTTGGAGAATAAAAAGGTCCAAGAAGAGGTTTGGTTAAATAAAATTAAACAAAGAAACTGGGTCAAAACTTGGTGGGAATGTTTGATCGATGTTTTAAAGACAGTATGATACATAGAAACATAAACATCGAAAATAGGTGCAGGAGTAGGCCATTCGGCCTTTCGGCCCTTCTAGCCTGCACCGCCATTCAATGAGTTCATGGCTGAACATGCAACTTCAGTCCCCCATTCCTGCTTTAATGATAATATTGTGTTAGACAGTAAAGTTCCTCCGGGCTCATGAATGAAATGGTGAACACTGTATAAAATTTAATGAGAGGAAATGAGTGAGGATATAAGAGGAAAACAGGAAAGTTACACCTTGTGAAAATATAGTTACAAGGTTCGATTGGGATATGACTTGGCCAACTTAGAATTTAAAAAAACCCAAAACTTTTGTCAGCAACTAGAATTAAATCAAGGCATCAGTAGTTGAAACCACATGCTGTGTTATCATTATCCTGTGACATAGTTACACAAAGGTCAGAAAGGGGAAGATAAAGGACGACAGTTTGTAAGGCAGACTCAGGATGACCTAAAATACGGGAAACTGCGATCAGACAACTAAGGCTGACAGAGATAAGCGCAGATCTAAAACCTATGGCCTTGCGATATGTAAAGAATTTATTGTTTTTAACTTAATCAACTAACCTGAGATCCTGTGAGACTTTGTAACAATGTGACTTATTCCTGCAACTAACTGATGACATTAATTTCATTACACTTAATACACGGAGCCTGTTTACTTGTGTGTATAAATATGTGCGATATCTTGTGTTGGGGGAGTGACCAGCTCATCCGGTGATTGAGCAGCTGCTACCCCTTTCGCAAGTAAATAAAGAAAGTGCGACAAGCGAAGAAAGTGCGAGAGGAAGGCGAATGGAATGTTGGCCTTCATTGCGAGAGGTCCTTCTGCAACTGTACAGGGTATTGGTGAGGCGGCACCTGGAGTACTGCATGCAGTTTTGGTCACCTTACTTAAGGAAGGATATACTAGCTTTGGAGGGGGTACAGAGACGATTCACTCGGCTAATTCCGGAGATGAGGGGGTTACCTTATGATGATAGATTGAGTAGACTGGGTCTTTACTCGTTGGAGTTCAGAAGGATGAGGGGTGATCTTATAGAAACATTTAAAATAATGAAAGGGATAGACAAGATAGAGGCAGAGAGGTTGTTTCCACTGGTCGGGGAGACTAGAACTAGGGGGCACAGCCTCAAAATACGGGGGAGCCAATTTAAAACCGAGTTGAGAAGGAATTTCTTCTCCCACAGAGTTGTGAATCTGTGGAATTCTCTGCCCAAGGAAGCAGTTGAGGCTAGCTCATTGAATGTATTCAAATCACAGATAGATAGATTTTTAACCAATAAGGGAATTAAGGGTTATGGGGAGCGGGCGGGTAAGTGGAGCTGAGTCCACGGCCAGATCAGCCATGATCTTATTGAATGGCGGAGCAGGCTCGAGGGGCTCGATGGCCTCCTCCTGTTCCTAATTCTTATGTTCTTAATTATCTGAGTCCAACTCGGGGTCGAGGAAATTACAACACCGGACAGCCCCGCACGGGCCCAGAGCCCACCTCCCCGGGGGCCCCGCACGGGCCCAGAGCCCACCTCCCCGGGGTCCCCGCACGGGCCCAGAGCCCACCTCCCCGGGGGCCCCGCACGGGCCCAGAGCCCACCTCCCCGGGGGCCCCGCACGGACCCAGAGCCCACCTCCCCGGGAGCCCCGCACGGGCCCAGAGCCCACCTCCCCGGGGGTCCCGCACGGGCCCAGAGCCCACCTCCCCGGGGGCCCCGCACGGGCCCAGAGCCCACCTCCCCGGGAGCCCCGCACGGGCCCACAGCCCACCTCCCCGGGAGCCCCGCACGGGCCCAGAGCCCACCTCCCCAGGGGCCCCGCACGGGCCCAGAGCCCACCTCCCCGGGGGCCCAGAGACCACCTCCCAGGGGGCCCCGCACGGGCCCAGAGCCCACCTCCCCGGGGGCCCAGAGACCACCTCCCCGGGGGCCCCGCACGGGCCCAGAGCCCACCTCCCCGGGGGCCCCGCACGGGCCCAGAGCCCACCTCCCCGGGGGCCCCGAGCCCAGAGCCCACCTCCCCGGGGTCCCCGCACGGGCCCAGAGCCCACCTCCCCGGGGGCCCCGCACGGGCCCAGAGACCACCTCCCCGGGGGTCCCGCACGGGCCCAGAGCCCACCTCCCCGGAGTCCCCGCACGGGCCCAGAGCCCACCTCCCCGGGGGCCCCGCACGGGCCCAGAGACCACCTCCCCGGGGGCCCCGCACGGGCCCAGAGCCCACCTCCCCGGGAGCCCCGCACGGACCCAGAGCCCACCTCCCCGGGGGCCCCGCACGGGCCCAGAGCCCACCTCCCCGGGGGCCCCGCACGGGCCCAGAGCCCACCTCCCCGGGGGCCCCGCACGGGCCCAGAGCCCACCTCCCCGGGGGCCCCGCACGGGCCCAGAGCCCACCTCCCCGGGGGCCCCGCACGGTCCCAGAGCCCACCTCCCCGGGGGCCCAGAGCCCACCTCCCCGGGGGCCCCGCACGGGCCCAGAGCCCACCTCCCCGGGGGCCCCGCACGGTCCCAGAGCCCACCTCCCCGGGGGCCCAGAGCCCACCTCCCCGGGGGCCCAGAGCCCACTTCCCCGGGGGCCCAGAGCCCACCTCCCCGGGGACCCCGCACGGTCCCAGAGCCCACCTCCCCGGGGGCCCAGAGCCCACCTCCCCGGGGGCCCCGCACGGGCCCAGAGCCCACCTCCCCGGGAGCCCCGCACGGGCCCAGAGCCCACCTCCCCGGGGACCCCGCACGGTCCCAGAGCCCACCTCCCCGGGGGCCACGCTCGGGGAAAGGCCGGAGCAGCAGGTTGTTGTTCGGGGCCTGAGGCCCACAGCGGGTGTGTGTGAAGCCCGCGGCCCCCCGGGGTTTATTAACCCGCTCCCTCCCTCCGCCCATCTCTCAGACACAGCCGCCCCACCGCGCATGCTCGGTTCACGCTGCCCGGGTGATTGACGAGCGGGCGGTGGGTCATCCAACCAATCAGAGTGTGCGAGGGGCGGGGCTGAGCCCGGATCTACCGCACTGATCATGTGTGGGCGGCGGCGACAGTTGGTGGAGCCCGGATGATGTGAGTGTAGAACTGAACCCAGCCAGAGTCAGTACCTTCAGGGGAGGGGAACCAGTGAGTGTAGAACTGAACCCAGCCAGAGTCAGTACCTTCAGGGGAGGGGAACCAGTGAGTGTAGAACTGAACCCAGCCAGAGTCAGTACCTTCAGGGGAGGGGAACCAGTGAGTGTAGAACTGAACCCAGCCAGAGTCAGTAACTTCAGGGGAGGGGGACCAGTGAGTGTAGAACTGAACCCAGCCAGAGTCAGTACCTTCAGGGGAGGGGAACCAGTGAGTGTAGAACTGAACCCAGCCAGAGTCAGTACCTTCAGGGGAGGGGAACCAGTGAGTGTAGAACTGAACCCAGCCAGAGTCAGTACCTTCAGGGGAGGGGAACCAGTGAGTGTAGAACTGAACCCAGCCAGAGTCAGTACCTTCAGGGGAGGGGAACCAGTGAGTGTAGAACTGAACCCAGCCAGAGTCAGTACCTTCAGGGGAGGGGAACCAGTGAGTGTAGAACTGAACCCAGCCAGAGTCAGTACTTTCAGGGGAGGGGAACCAGTGAGTGTAGAACTGAACCCAGCCAGAGTCAGTACCTTCAGGGGAGGGGAACCAGTGAGTGTAGAACTGAACCCAGCCAGAGTCAGCACCTTCAGGGGAGGGGAACCAGTGAGTGTAGAACTGAACCCAGCCAGAGTCAGTACCTTCAGGGGAGGGGAACCAGTGAGTGTAGAACTGAACCCAGCCAGAGTCAGTACCTTCAGGGGAGGGAACCAGTGAGTGTAGAACTGAACCCAGCCAGAGTCAGTACCTTCAGGGGAGGAGAACCAGTGAGTGTAGAACTGAACCCAGCCAGGGTCAGTACCTTCAGGGGAGGGGAACCAGTGAGTGTAGAACTGAACCCAGCCAGAGTCAGTACCTTCAGGGGAGGAGAACCAGTGAGTGTAGAACTGAACCCAGCCAGAGTCAGTACCTTCAGGGGAGGGAACCAGTGAGTGTAGAACTGAACCCAGCCAGAGTCAGTACCTTCAGGGGAGGGGAACCAGTGAGTGTAGAACTGAACCCAGCCAGAGTCAGTACCTTCAGGGGAGGGGAACCAGTGAGTGTAGAACTGAACCCAGCCAGAGTCAGTACCTTCAGGGGAGGGGAACCAGTGAGTGTAGAACTGAACCCAGCCAGAGTCAGTACCTTCAGGGGAGGGGAACCAGTGAGTGCAGAACTGAACCCAGCCAGAGTCAGTACCTTCAGGGGAGGGGAACCAGTGAGTGTAGAACTGAACCCAGCCAGAGTCAGTACCTTCAGGGGAGGGGAACCAGTGAGTGTAGAACTGAACCCAGCCAGAGTCAGTACCTTCAGGGGAGGGGAACCAGTGAGTGTAGATCTGAACCCAGCCAGAGTCAGTACCTTCAGGGGAGGGGAACCAGTGAGTGTAGAACTGAACCCAGCCAGAGTCAGTACCTTCAGGGGAGGGGAACCAGTGAGTGTAGATCTGAACCCAGCCAGAGTCAGTACCTTCAGGGGAGGGGAACCAGTGAGTGTAGAACTGAACCCAGCCAGAGTCAGTACCTTCAGGGGAGGGGAACCAGTGAGTGTAGAACTGAACCCAGCCAGAGTCAGTACCTTCAGGGGAGGGGAACCAGTGAGTGTAGAACTGAACCCAGCCAGAGTCAGTACCTTCAGGGGAGGGGAACCAGTGAGTGTAGAACTGAACCCAGCCAGAGTCAGTACCTTCAGGGGAGGGGAACCAGTGAGTGTAGAACTGAACCCAGCCAGAGTCAGTACCTTCAGGGGAGGTGAACCAGTGAGTGTAGAACTGAACCCAGCCAGAGTCAGTACCTTCAGGGGAGGTGAACCAGTGAGTGTAGAACTGAACCCAGCCAGAGTCAGCACCTTCAGGGGAGGGGAATCAGTGAGTGTAGAACTGAACCCAGCCAGAGTCAGTACCTTCAGGGGAGGGGAACCAGTGAGTGTAGAACTGAACCCAGCCAGAGTCAGTACCTTCAGGGGAGGGGAACCACTGAGTGTAGAACTGAACCCAGCCAGAGTCAGTACTTTCAGGGAGGAGACACAGAGGTTTAGGGAGGGCGATCCAGAGCTTGGGGCCTCAGCAACAGAAGGCACAGCCACCAATGGTGGAGCGATTATAATCAGGGATGCTCAGGAGGGCAGAATTAGAGGGGCGCAGACATCTCTGGGGGTTGTGTGGCTGGAGGAGATTACAGAGATAGGGAGGGGCGAGACCATGGAGGGATTTGTGAACAAGGATGAGAATTTTGAAATCGAAGTGTTGCTTAACCGGGAGCCAACGTAGGTCAGCGAGCACAGGGGGTGATGGGTGAACGAGACTTGGTGCGAGTTAGGACACGGGCAGCCGAGTTTTAGATGAGGTGAAGATTACGTGGGGTAGAATGTGGGAAGCCAACCAGGAGTGTGCTGGAATAGACAAGTCTAGAGATAACCGAGGAATGGATGAGGGTTTCAGCAGAGGGTGAGCTGAGGCAGGGGTGGAGACGGCCGATATTACACAGGTGGAAATAGGCGGTCTTGGTTTTCTGGGGATATGTGGTCGCAGCATTCTGGATAAGATCATCCGCCATTTTCATACAATGAAAGTGCAGGAGGCCATTCGGCCAATCGTGACTGTGCTGGCTCAATGGTCGAGCTATCCAGTTAGTTCCACTCCCCTGCTCTTTCCCCATAGCTCTGCAAATATTGTCCCTTTAGTATTTATCCAATTCACTTTTGAAAGCCACTATTGAATCTGCTTCCACCGCCCGATCAGGCAGTGCATTCCAGATTGCAACAACTCGCTGCTTATACAATGGTTCCTCATGTCGCCTCTGCTTCTTTTACCAATCAGCTGAACTCTGTGTCCTCTGGTTACTGACCCTTCAGCCACTGGAAAGTGTTTCTCCTTATTTAATCTATTAAAACCGTTCATGATTTTGAACACTATCAAATCTCCTCTTAACCTTTTCTGCTCCAAGGAGAATTACCGCAGCTTCTCCAGTATCTCCACATAACTGAAGTCCCTCCTCCTTCGTACCATTCTCGTAAATCTCTTCTGGTCCCTCTCTAAGGTGCAGATACCCTTCTGAAAGTGTGGTGCCCAGAATTGAACACAATGTGTCAGCTGAGGCCTAACCAGTGTTTATAAAGGTTGAGCATAACTAAACATCAAATGCTGCTATTTGTGTGATGGGGTTTACACGGGCGAGGTTTATCCAGTCAGTTGGATGTGAGCTGAAACATGTGCACTTGGAGCGGGGAGCCAGGGACACGCTGTGTAACCGGGTACAGACACTCTGCACAGCCCACACATCACTTGTTTCCCACTTGGCCCAGAAGGATGTAGTAAATGCAACAATTCATTTGATTTTACTTCAAATAGTTTTGTTTATAAATTTAATTATGCTTCTCTAATTTTATTTCTGAACTCAGATTCACGGCCCCATTTTATTTTTTCCTCTGAGCCCCTCAACTTAATGTGGCAGTGTAATGTTGGCGAGTGGTGATTGATTGTCCTGGGAACCAACAGGAAGAGAGGTCAGAGACCGGAGGGCCCAGCGAGCAGCGTGTTCTGCAACCAATCGCGGTGCTTGAGGGGTGGATCCTGAGTCAGCCTATCAGGTGAGTCTGTGTGAACCCCTGTTAAACTATTTATTTTTAAAGTTAATCGAGATTTCTTTTGTCAGCAAAACAGTTTAACATTTATTAGTAATTTATTTCCCTGGACTTCCTATTATGAGTTTCAGACACTTCAGTGCCAAGTGGACCAGGTGTTTAAAGATCATTCATTTCCCTCATGTCGCTGTTAGTTAAAGATACAGAGTTTGATTTCCCTCCATTATGCATCTTTTGTAAGTAAACAAAAATCCTTTCTGTTAGCAGTGAGTCACATTCTGCACTGGGGGAGACGGCTGGTGGCTTCAGGCTTTAAAATTCTCATCCTCTTGTTCAAATCCCTCCAAGGCCTCACCCCTCCCTATCTCTGTAACCTCCTCCAGCCCGCCAATCCTCTTAATAAGGAGAAACAATTTCCAGTGTCAGAAAGATCAGTAACCAGTGGCACAGATTGAATGTGATTGGTAAATGAACCAGATGCTACATGAGGGGACTAATGAAGCAGCGAGATGTTCTGGCCTGGAACACACTGCCTGTTCGGGTGCTGGAAGCAGATTCACTTGTAACTTTCGAAAGAGATAAACATGAGTTTAAAAAACTTTCAGCGTTATGGGGCAAGAGTAGGACAGGAGTCCCCTGAGTGCATCTCGCTCGCTAACCGGTTTTCAGTTCTGGATACTGATGGTTTCTCTGGGGAGTACAGCCAGAGCCATGTCCACGACACCGTGGGTGGCTCAGCTGCACAGGGCGGGGAGGAAGAAGAGTGGAAGAGTAATAGTGGTGGTGGATTTGATAGTTAGGGGAACAAACAAGCGCTTCTGCAGGCACAGGCATGATTCCAGGATGGTATGTTGCCTCCCTGGTGCCAGGGTCAAGGATGTCACTGAGCGGCTGCAGGACATTGTTGAGGGGGGAGGATGAACATCCAGAGGTTGTGGTCCATATCGGGACCAATGACATCGGTAGAAAGAGGGATGAGATCCTGCAGGCAGTATTTAGGGAGCGAGGAAAGAGATTAAAAACAGGACCTCAAAGGTAGTAATGTTCGGATTACTCCCGGTGTCCCGTGCTGGTGAGTACAGAAATAAGAGGATAGAGCAGATGAATGCATGGCTGGAGTTTGGTGCAGGATGGAGGGCTTTAGATTCCTGAGGCATTGGGAGCGTTTCTGGGGGAGGGGGGACCAGTACAAGCCGGACAGGTTGCACATCAACAGGACCAGACAATATCCTCACTGGATAGAGAGAGGGGACGGTGTGGATAGAGAGAGGGGACAGTGTGGACAGAGAGAGGGGACAGTGTGGATAGAGAGAGGGGACAGTGTGGATAGAGAGAGGGGACAGTGTGGACAGAGAGAGGGGACAGTGTGGATAGAGAGAGGGGACAGTATGGATAGAGAGAGGGGACAGTGTGGACAGAGAGAGGGGACGGTGTGGATAGAGAGAGGGGACAGTGTGGATAGAGAGAGGGGACAGTGTGGATAGAGAGAGGGGACAGTGTGGATAGAGAGAGGGCACAGTGTGGATAGAGAGAGGGCACAGTGTGGATAGAGAGAGGGGACATTGTGGATAGAGAGAGGGGACAGTGTGGATAGAGAGAGGGTACAGTGTGGACAGAGAGAGGGGACAGTGTGGATAGAGAGGGGGGACACAGTGTGGACAGAGAGAGGGGACAGTGTGGACAGAGAGAGGGGACACAGTGTGGACAGAAAGAGGGGACAGTGTGGATAGAGAGAGGGGACACGGTGTGGATAGAGAGAGGGGACATTGTGGATAGAGAGAGGGGACACGGTGTGGATAGAGAGAGGGGACAGTGTGGATAGAGAGGGGGGACACAGTGTGGACAGAGAGAGGGGACAGTGTGGACAGAGAGAGGGGACAGTGTGGACAGAGAGAGGGGACAGTGTGGACAGAGAGAGGGGACAGTGTGGACAGAGAGAGGGGACAGTGTGGACAGAGAGAGGGGACAGTGTGGACAGAGAGAGGGGACAGTGTGGACAGAGAGAGGGGACAGTGTGGACAGAGAGAGGGGACAGTGTGGACAGAGAGAGGGGACAGTGTGGACAGAGAGAGGGGACAGTGTGGACAGAGAGAGGGGACAGTGTGGACAGAGAGAGGGGACGGTGTGGACAGAGAGAGGGGACAGTGTGGACAGAGAGAGGGGACAGTGTGGACAGAGAGAGGGGACGGTGTGGACAGAGAGAGGGGACGGTGTGGACAGAGAGAGGGGACAGTAGGTATCATGTTTGGAAGGCAGAGGAAACAAAGGCTAGAAAATAGACAATAGGGGAGTTTGGCAGCACTAAATGCCAGTGTTAGTGTATTTCAATGAGATCACCTCTCATTCGTCTAAACGCCAGAGAGTATAGGCCCATTCTACACAAACTCTCATCATAAGACAGCCCTCTCATCACAGGAATCAATCTAGAAATACTTCAATGCCAATGCAAGGAGTCCAGGGATTGAGGCAGATAAGCTGAGGGCACAGACAGACATGTGGGGGTATGATATTGTAACTATTAGTGAAACACGGCTAAAAGAACTGCAGGAATGGCAGCTCAACATTCCTGGTTACAGGGTTTTAAGACGAGATAGAGACGGGGATAAAAAAAGGAGAGCGCGTCACAGTGTTGATTAAAGAAACAATTCCAGCTGTGGGGAGGGATGATATGTTCGAAGGATCATCAAATGAGGCCACATGGGAGAAGTGAAGAACACAAAAGGGGCGATCACACTGCTGGGGATGTACTATAGACCCCCAAACAGTCAGAGGGAGACAGAAGAGCAAATATGTCGGCACATTTCTGCTACGTGCAAAAATAATAGGACAGTAATAGTCGGAGATTTAACTACCCAAATATTAACTGGGATAGAATTAGTGTGAAAGATATAGAAGGAGCAGAATTCTTACAATGCATTCAGGAGAACTTTTTTAGCCATTACGTAGCAAGCCCAACAAGAGATGGGGTGATTCTGGACTTAGGTTTAATGAATGAAGCTTGGGCAGGTGGAAGGGGTATCAGTGGGAGAGCATTTTGGTGCTGGTGATCATAATTCAGTTAGATTTAGAGTAGTTATGGAAAAGGACAAAGATGGACCAGGAATAAAAGTTCTCAATT